>NC_133343.1:29802093-30539593 GCF_030506205.2 Paramisgurnus dabryanus | reverse complement strand
ACACATCAGTTTTTATTGTTCAGTAAAACTATGGGCCTTTGTTGTCCACAAATGTGCCAGTATGAAATTATAAATCAATGTCATGTATTAAGATCTGCTTCAAATGGTGCTAAAATATAATACGCAACCGACCTATACTGTATATGACTGATCCACTATAAAACAATCCAACACAGAAAGGTCATTTGACAACTTATCAGGTAATTATAATTGTAAATTAACATTAAAATATGTAAATACATAAACAGCTCAACGTGGTAATCGATGCAGAACACAATGATCCATTATGCAAAAAGACATGTGACGGATAATAAAAATCTCTCATTATAATCTACTTTCTTGTGCCAAATTGACAAACATGACTTTACAGTCTCTTAATATATATTTATGCATTTGGCAGACACTTTTATATAAAGTTACTTACAGTGCATTACAAGCTATAATTTTTTTCAGTACTTGAGTTTCCTGGGTTCAAACCCATGACCTTTTGCGTTGCAAACACAATGCTATATCACTTAGCTATGAAGAAACGCAGGAAATATCCCTTTTAATATACGGTAAGATTTACCTGTTTGCTTTGTTCCCACAGGCACATGTCTTTAACAATCCAGACCTTCAGCTGTATAATTTATCTACATTCAGCAGAAAAGATGTAGAAAGAGTTATACAACACATTTCAACAATTATTGGCTGTTTTTTCTTTGATAAAAAAATCTTTTATTATATTTTTGTTATTTTTCAAAGAAACTATAATATCGTTGTTGTCCTTTCAGAAAGTTTGTATGTCCAAATTCACTTTTTTTTCAAGAAACAGAATAAACATTGTATTTTTTAATGATTACACATTGTTTTGTCTAAGTTGACAAGCACTTTCAATACTTTTTATTGATTGAATATTTGAAAACCCACTGACAAACATAAAGAGTGATCAATATAAATGAGTTATGACAAAAAAGGAAATTAATAAAATATGGAGATACAAGATTTTGGAAGGACAGCGACAATATGTAAACTATATGAAGTATTACTTTAACTTATGTGCTTTGCTCTAGAATTAGTAAATTAACATATGCAAATTAATGAGGTTTGCTGTTCATGTTAAAGACAGATTACAATTAAAAAAATATGCAGCATTTTTGTCAAATCAACACATATTTTAAATTGTATTGTATAAGTTATGTCAACTTTTTTAAGGCAAATCTAAAATAGTAGGTTGGATTGACTTGTAAAACCAAGATGTGTCTTCATGCTGCAAGTTATATTTGTAATTCTTCAAATATTTTTTTCTCTTATCAGATGCATGTGCAATATACAGTAATGGCACGGGGAGAGCTCAGGGTCAGTCAAAGCATAGCCTTTTTTTCTCTGTTTGGCTGGATTTACAGTTTTAATAAAAGCGCTGTATTTCCATCAAGCTCTTGTATTTATAGAGCGCTGAATTATGCCAGTTACTCCAGTAAGAGTGAAGTTATGGGGACACCACTGAAGATGGATCCGTCCTGTGAAATACAGCCCGAGGGTCCGTCCGGATGTGGACTGCAATGTGGATTAACTACTGTGTCTGTCTTCACGAGAGAGAAGATGGAAGGACATGAGAAGTGGAGTGGAGGAGAGCAACGCTTCATATTCACCCATCAGTCAGCAGATATTTCTGGCCTGCGGCAGATCTTCAATCACAATAAAGTCTCATCACAGGTTTTCAGAAACACTCACCTCTGTGTCCGGTGTGTGACTAAAATCTAACCTAAAACGCATCTCAGATTTATATTCTGCTCAAATAAACAAACAATCCCTGCCTTTCAAACGAGCCACATAACAATATACGTATGTTAATATATCATATTGCAAAATCATGCTATTGTATGCTTATTGCACAGCATATTATATTATAGAAAATTCTTATTGCAGTTCCTGTTATATTGATATAAAACCACATATTGTATAATGCATGCATAAATGAATATACACTCACCTGAATGTCAGAATGGGAAAGAAAGTTGATTTAAGCAATTTTAAGCGTGGCATGGTTGTTGGTGCTAGACGGGCCGGTCTGAGTATTTCACAATCTGCTCAGTTACTGGGATTTTCACGCACAATCATTTCTAGAGTTTACAAAGAATGGTGTGAAAAGGGAAAAACACCCAGTATGTGGCACTCCTGTGGGTGAAAATGCCTTGCAAGAGGTCAGAGGAAAATGGACTGAGGTATGAAGCAAAGCATTTGTGAATCCACAGCACGCACAACCTTGAGGCGGATGGGCTACAACAGCAGAAGACCCCACCGGGTACCACTTATTTTCACTACAAATATGAAAAAGAGGCTACAATTTGCACAAGCTCAACAAAATTGGACAGTTGAAGACTGGAAAAATGTTGCCTGGTCTGATGAGTCTCGATTTCTGTTGAGACATTCAGATGGTAGAGAGAATTTGGCGTAAACAGAATGAGAACATAGATCCATCATGCCTTGTTACCACTGTGCAGGCTGGTGGTGGTGGTGTAATGGTGTGGGGATATGTCTTCATGGCACACTTTAGGCCCCTTTGTGCCAATTGGGCATCATTTAAATGCCACAGCCTACCTGAGCATTGTTTCTGACCATGTCCATCCCTTTATGACCACTATGTACCCATCCTCTGATGGCTACTTTGGGCAGGATAATGCACTATGTCACAAAGCTCGAATAATTTCCAATTGGTTTCTTGAACATGACAATGAGTTCACTGTACTAAAATGGCCTCCACAGTCACCAGATCTCAACCCAATAGAGCATCTTTGGGATGTGGTCTCCATCAACTGCAAGATGTTATCCTATCAATATGGGCCAACATTTCTACAGAATGCTTTCAGCACCTTGTTGAATCAATGCCATGTAGAATCAAGGCAGTTCTGAAGGCGAAAGGGAGTCAAACACAGTATTAGTATAGTGTTCCTAATAATCCTTTAGGTGAGTGTATAGGCTCGGTTTCCCAGACAGGGTTTAGAATAATCCTGGACTAGGCTTTAGTTATATTAAGACATTTAAGTAGATTTTACAAACATACCTTACTGTACAAAAAAACATTACTGTTATTATATGATATATTTTAAGATATATCAATACAAGCTTTAAGACAACTCAAACATGTATTTTAGTCTGTCCACCCCAAAGAGTTTAGATAAACATTGATCAATACCAATATAATCAATACTAATATTAATAATATCTAAAACAATGCATTCCCACATCTAAGCAGTTTGTGTCAACAATGTGTTTATTAAAATAAATCTGTAAAATGTGATAAGTTGTTTGCAACCCATTTTAATTTTCCTTAACAGTCATCCATCTTTAAAAAGTATAATCATTTATTTTCCATTCAGTTAAAGTTTGTTCTGTCTCATTTCCCCAGTCCTCGCCCAAATTTATGTACTGAAATGCATAACTTTCCAATTTAAATCGTTTTTGAAAGGGTATAATTTGTATTCTCTATCTTGTTTTGATTCTCTATCCGTATTCCTCTCATGCAAAGAGCCGCGTCAGTCACAAGCCGAAATAGGAGTTCATCCTCCACACAGATTAAATGTCATCAGCGAATTTAAAACTCGCAAATCCCTCCTTCCACCCAAAGCGCAAGAGTGCCGGAAACGACGACTCCTCTCTGATTAAAGCGTGTTTATGTTTCTATGCCGGAGTCTCATTGCAATGCGGTCAAAATAACCTCTCCTGCTCCCTTAATCCTGTGTGTAGCTAATGAGAGTCATGCTGGCCTCTTATCACGGCCACAACAAGTCACAGAGATACCTGTTCCACTAATACACCTCCTCTCCAAATGATTGAAAAATTATAATCGCCAGTGCTCGCAGTTTGCTTCCTCACGATTCATTTCAGATGCCTGGTCAAGTGTAAAATGAAAGAAAAGAGGAGAGAGAGGGAGATGCATACGTGTCGTTGCTTCGCAAACAAGGAAATAAACCAAGAAGAGTTACTTAGATTTGATATAAAATAATGAGAGTATGAGAGTGAATTATTTGGAGATCATAGGATTTAAATTGCATATTTTTGTAGGTGCATATTGGTGTGTGCTTGTAAATTAATATTATAGATTATGGAGGTCCCCTAAGTATTTGGAAATTTAAAATGAATGAATGTTTATACATAAAGTAACAAAATATTAAACAAAAAAATTTAGCTCAAGCCCACTTTTGAAATGGGAACACATTTAAGATGATTAAACAGATAGATGTATCGTTCAGAATAATAACAAAGAGATGCAGAGATGTGTTGAGCTGTACCTGCATGAATAACTTTTTACTGAAATCACCTTGAACAAAAATGCCACTTTCAAGTTCTTTCAATGGCATTTTAAGCTGTGACTTTAGTGTCTTAAAACATATTTGGCTGCCCTATGACAGATTTTACTGGGTAATAACTGTATTTTTGTAGAATGCCTTTGCATGTAGTTGTCATTGAAACATTGACATTGAAATGGATGTCTTTCACGATCAGCTCATCCTAAAACCCTAAGTTTCATAAAACCAATGAAACCATTGTTAGATTATTAAGGGAAAATTCTCCTGCATCGATTCAGAAGCGTCTCTCAAGATCTTTTGTTTTCATTTTCAATTAATTTATTTAATTTCATTTCATCTTTCGCTCTCTAAAGGACCTCCTGCCTACTGTGTGCGATGATTGGAAAACGGTTTATTTCATGGGTCTCTGTGCCGGGTCGGTCCAGCATCTTTCAGCAGAGTTTTTGATTTTTCTGCATCACGATTTGTCCTTCACGCTACTGTAGTACAAGTAACCCAAGCAGAAGACAGATCAGAAACACGGTCTGTGATTTATGAATATTCAGGGTCTATATCATTCAATATTCAGGTTCTCAACACAATGTCAATAACAACCATCAAATGTTCAAGTTGCAGAATATACAGTAATATTATGTCCAAGGTTTACAAATTTCCCTAACACACATTGACACATTGGCACGCCTTCTCACACTGCTCACACACTTTAATACCTAATTTACATCCAACCACCTGCAGTCTGTCGCGACTAATCAACACTAATGTCTATGATACAGGTCTAGGATCAGTATAATCCTAAATGGCCCATATTACACAAAATCCACTTTTACAAGGTGATCAGTCTCACATGCTGTTTTGATTCTCTTGTTAATGTGACATCACACTGATAAAGCCCCGCCCACAGCTACTGACTGACTGGTTCATTTTACCCAAAAGCCTTTTCTTAATATATTTGTTAGCACGTTGTAGCAATAAAGTGGCTCAAGACACTGTTGAGTGTATTTACAGAAATCATATAACTTTTAACCGAAAGCCGTAGCTCATTTGCATTTAAAGGTCCAGACATGAAAAGAGCACTTTTTTGCTCCCGCCCAAAAAGGGGCATTTTGAACAGTCTATAAACATGATCTGTTGGGTATTTTGAGCGGAAACTTCACAGATACATTCTGTGCACACCTGAGACTTATATTACATCGTTTAAAAATGGGCATAACATTGGCCCTTTAAGCAACTAGCAGCAAACTACAGACAGATACATTTATTTTATTTGACAGAGATTTCTATCTAAAGTGTCCAACAGTGTGTTTCCTCAAACTGTGACTGTGGTGAATAATGTTTGATGTCTTTACTGTCAGGATTGATTGTGTTCGACTGAGTTATGTCAAGAACTTGTTTGCAAAAAGACTGATCAAAATTCATCTGTATGTTTTAGTCGGCTGTGTAAGGAGCGTATAAGTTGGTACAAGCATGTTTGTGTGCTTAACAAGTATAAACTATAGACCATAAGCAAGTACCAAAAGGCACAAATCTACTTAACAAAGACATCAGGTTTTAATTTATGTATGCATGGATTAAAACGTGTCTACTTTTTAAAATTGTAAAAAAAATGTGTCAAAAAAGAGAAAATCTGAATGGCTCTATTGGACATCAAAAGATACAGCAATAAGTACCAGGAGAAACATGCAGAAATGTAAGCGGAGGTAGATGAAAAATTTGCTAAACAGCATTTATTAACTTGAGAAGATTATTCCCTAATATATTAAATGTGTTTTTTCAGGGGAATCTAGAATTAAGATTTATTTAATGCTTAAAAATGCCAATGGGGTAGACAAATAAAGTTAATTAAACTGGAATTAAAACTCATTACATTTATATATCTCTGAAAATAATACCTAATATCTTATGTCATTTCCCATCTAAAGTTTTATTATTTAAAGTTTATAAATAATGTTTGCAAAATATTTTTCCAGATTCAAGCCAAGTAACATTGCCTTGAATCTTCTTAAGCATGTACTTTTAATTTAAACTCTTAATCTTTTCCATGGCAACCTTACCAGACAGTACGTGCTGTTGCTGCCGGTCCTCTCCAGAGAAAGAAGATAAACCCACAGCAGATTTTTTGTGTCATTTATGACCCACACATTGGCCCTGTGTAGAAAAGATGAAAATGTTGTACTTCAGCGAGACTTAAGGGCATGTGGGACGTTCTTAATCTGGCACTTTAGCCAAATGAACAGAAGTGAAGAGGTCTTCAGGATGGCCCTGCGCCAGTCCCTTTGGAATCAAGAGGTAGGGATGTTGATACGGAGCAGAAACGGCGCCAAAACGGGACTGACATGTGACGGATCTGCCAACACGGTGACACGTACAAATCTCTGACAAACCCCTCGGGTACGAGCTTTACTCCAGCAGAGCTCAGATCACCGAGTCATATTTATTAAGCAATGCATCTGTGTAGGGTAACAGTGAAGTGCCAAAAATTGTAATGAAACATTTATAAAACAAATGCAAACTAATCTGTATACCAAATACATACATCAACAACTGAGATGCACACAGAGTGAGTTCATCTGGCCAAGATTAATATTCTGTAGGTCACTTTTTGCACAGTTTATGATCATGAATAATCCATCAAACCTGCGGCGGGAATGAATGATCTCAGCAGTGTTCATACTAACTGCCCTATGCCATCAACACAGATCAATACTGTATTTATAAAGCAGGATCAGTCCTAAAGACTAATGGAGCGAAAGAGATTCAGACAGCAGATATGATGTTACTGTAGATGACAGATATGATGACCTCCACAGCGGAACCATATGGACATACATACAGTGTTATGTGATTTACATCCCACAAAGAGCACAGAAAATGAGATCTCTTTAAAATCCCATTCATTTCTACAATATACAACAATGAGATTAATACTGTAAAACATTGAAATAGAGATTGAGGTCTCTTAGCTCTATGATTTCCTTTCCTGGGAATAAAGGAAAAAAATGGGTAACGCTTTAGATTACAGCCCGGAAAGTACTGCATAAGTACAGCGAATTTACAGCGTATGTTTCTGTAATTATAGTTTACTTATAAAGTACGTACGTGTAATTATAAGGGAACAATTTATAATATTTGGGGAATAAAGGGGTAACAACCAGGAAAAATACAAATAATATATGCAGTAAAGTACTGCATAAGTACAGCGAATTTACAGCGTATGTTTCTGTAATTATAGTAAACTTATGAAGTACGTACGTGTAATTATAAGGGAACAATTTATAATATTTGGGGAACAAAGGGGTAACAACCAGGAAAAATACAAATAATATAAGCAGAAAGTATTTTAGATTACTAAACAACAAAACTTGAAATTCAGTTTATGTGTTTATGGTATACAATACAATTTATTTAGAATTTTCAATAAAGGTTACTTACCTTAAGAAAGAAAAAGAGTACAGGAATTTGTTGGGTCATCAAGCAAAATTTAAAATACGCAAGGCAACTATGGTGAAAACAAAGCAAGCAAAACTAGAACTACACTCCTAGAACGAATGTGTTAAAAACAACACATTAGTGTTGATTCTGGGATGACACACTAAATGCGTTCCAACCACTTGTGTGATATTTTAACACAAAATAAACACAAAATGACACATAATGTGTTAAAATTACACATAATGTTTTAAAAACTTAACACACAAAGATGTGTAAAAAATTAACACATCCTTTCTAAGAGTGTATTTTCTGTAGTTACTGTGTAAATATACCATTGTTTTGTGTTGTTACAGTCTTAAGTCAATAATTTTTACCCCCTTGTTTCACGTAGTAGGAGTAAGTACAGAATCTGCGGGCTGTAAATTAAAGTGGCACTTGTTACCCCCTTGTTTCACAAAGTTACAGAGTAAATTCAACATCTGCGGGCTGTAAATTAAAGTGGCACTTGTTACCCCTTTGTTCCGAAAATATTATAAATTGTTCCCTTAAAATTACACCTATGTACTTTATAAGTACACTATAATTACAGAAATGTATGCTGTAAATTCGCTGTACTTACGCAGCACTTTACTGCATATATTATTTGTATTTTACCTGGTTGTTACCCTTTTATTCCCCAAATATTATAAATTGTTCCCTTATAATTACACATACGTACTTCATAAGTAAACTATAATTACAGAAACATACGCTGTAAATTCCCCGTACTTACCCAGTACTTTCCGGTCTGTAATCTAAAGCGTTACCAATGCAGCATGAAGTTAAAACCACGTTAGTTTTGCATGTTAATTCAGTCTAATATTAACATTTTGGCTTGTGATAAGGATAAGTTGAATAAAAACAAGTTGAAGTTGTTTAACTTCAATTTTAAGTTAAAGAAACCAAAAAATGGTGCATATTTTTAAAGTGTGGTATTCTCATCCGAGCAAGCAATTTTGCATTTAAAATACGTCTAAAACAAGACAAAATTTGTCTGAAAAAAATCTAATCATAGCCACAAAATAAACAAAATAAGTAAGTAAAAGCAACCACCTTGTAATCATTGTAAGATGTTGCTTACATGATGCAATATCAGACGTCTCACAAGTTATTTTGGCGAAAACAACATGCAACAAGTTTATTTTGGCTAGATGTGTGATTATATCGGTTCTAGTTAAGTCTCAAACTATTCTCAAGCTTGATAATGTGCCAAACCTTAAAAGTCTAATCTTTTTAATTCAAAAGTTTCTCATCAAATTACCTACCAAGGCTAACTGATGTCAGCTATGCCATCCACATTATTTTATACTCATGTGTATGTTTTTTAAATTCTCCAAAGCAATTCAAAGACTGCTTCATAACAACATAACTGAGATCACCATGAGGTCTCCTGAGTTATGAAAACCAGGAAAACTCATTAAAAAGTTCTTATGGCGTGTTTTTGGTCAGGCATAAGTAAAAACTTTGCTCGTCTAAAATAAAACGATCATTTCATTTTGATGTTAAAAGACTGTTTTTTTTCTGAAAAGCGTCAGTGCGTCCAGGCAGGACTAACAGATAGGAAACAAGAAAGATGCCAACAGAGACGTACAGATGAAGATCCTCTAATGACCATAATTTACTTCAACTTGTTCCCAGATACTAATCTTACTCTCATCCATTAGAAAAGAGAGACGGGGTAATTACTATGTCTTGTTAATTTTGAACATAATGGCAATTAATAATGCGCTTGAATACAATCAAGGAGAAAGGCAGTGTTATTTAAGGAGGGGGGGGGGGCACAAAGCCGAGCAATGTACGGCTCCTTTTAATTACATTGCTTTATCATCTTAAAAGACTGTAATGAAATGTTTCGCTCGCCAGATGTGATATGTTAAATTAATACCTCAATGTTATGAGAAAATGTTTAGGAAATACCTCAAAATACATTATTTAAACATCAAAAACAATCCATCATGAAAGCTAAATGACTTTCATGTAATGTTGAATTAATAGGTAGTAAACTTAAAAGATTTTTACACTGCAAAATTATTTTCCAAAATTAACATTTTTGTTTTTCATGTAAATATTTAAACGTACAGTACTTACTGTTATACAAGATAAATGTTCAGTGAACATTAAACATTAAAGGATTACTCCACTTTCATAAAAATAAAATCCTGCACTGTAAAAAATATTTTGCTGCCTTAAATTTTTTGGTTAAATCAACTCAGATTTACAAGTCATATCAACACAGATGAGTTGTCACAACTTATAAAATGTAGTTGAGAAAAGTCAACTTAATTTTATAAGTTATAACAACTCACCTGTAGTTATAACAACTCAAGTTAAGATAAGTTACAACTCTAGTCCAGATAAATAATAGTAAGTTGAAATGACTTGTAAATCCAAGTTGATTCAACAAAAACTTTTAAGGCGGCAACGTATTTTTTACAGTGTGGTAATTTACTAACCCTCATGTCATCCAAAATGTTGATCTCTTTATTTGTTCAGTCGACAAGAAATTAAGTTTACTGATGAAAACATTCCAGGATTTTTCTCAATTAAATAGACTTTACTGGACCCCAACGCTTTACAGTTTCAAAGTACTGTAGTTTCAATGTAGCCTGATCTCACAAAATACGCAAAATAGTCACGCATTATTTTGCTTAGTTTTGCGTGACATTGTCACGTATTTCCACCATTTTACGTCCCCCCGCCACAACTTTCTTTTCCGTGAGAGTTTCACGTATTGGTTATTCAACTTTTTTCCTATTTTCTTACAATTTTGGCTGCGGTTTAAGCTTAGATCAACTTTCTGTTACATAAAATGACATCCTTACCCAAACCCAACTCTAACCCTAACATCAGGTGACAATGGTTTAAAAAGCATACGAAATAAATTGTATAAACCAATACTTCAAGTGACATCGTAACGCAAACAGCAAATCTAACCCCAAACCGAAGCAGCAATTGTTTTAAAATTAGAAAAACAGTTGAGTAACCAATAGGTAAAACTTTCACGGAAAAGAAAGTTGTGTAAAATGGTGGAAATGTAGCGCAAAACTAAGCAAAATAATGTGTGACTATTTCACGGAAATTTGTGAGATCAGGTTGTTTAATGGATCCCAACCAAGGCAAAAGAGTCTTATCTAGCAAAACGATAGTCATTTTTGACAAGAAAAATACAAAAAAACTTCTTGTCTTGCACCAACCGTGTGACGCGCCAGAGCGATCTTGTGTAATTTCGTAAGCACAACGAAAAGTCACGCATGATGTATTGTTGTTTGTGGAATGATACTAAAAAATGCCTTTGTGTCAGTTCATTGATTAAAATGGTCTGCAAATGAACATTTCAAATATGTGACGCGTGAGCTTTTGACGTGCTTACGCAATTACATAAGGTCGCGCTGACGCATCACATGGCTAGTGCAAAGACGAGAAGTTGTGGTTTAAAAGTGCGTATTTTGAATTTCTTTTGTCCAAAATGGTAGATTTTGCTAGATAGGACCCTTATGTCTCGTTTGGGATCATCTAGAGTCCTTTGAAGTTGCGTTGAGGTCGAGGTCCACTAAAGTCCACTATATGGAGAAAAATCCAGTAATGTTTACCTCAAAAAACGTAATTTCTTCTCGACTGAACATAGAAAGACACAAACAGCATATAGTGGGTAAATTATCATTATTTCTTTTTTGTGAAACTGAAGTAATCCTTTGACAAGTCTTTGTCTTTACCGAATAAAACTATACAATTACAGCCTCATGCAAAGCATTCTGGGAACCAGAAATCCTCATCCAACCTTTTTCTGTTTTTTTCTTCCTTCATATTTTGCTTCCCAGGCAGAAAGCTTTAGTTTTATTATGTAAAGACAAAGACACATTTAATATTCATTTAACCTTGAACAATTTTTTTACCTACATTGAAATCTACAGTAAACAGCTGCCAGCATTACTACATACATTTTAACAGTGTGCTTGGGAACCAAAGTCTTAAGTTTAGTAATCTTTTTTTATCATTTCCTTTCAACAAAAATTATCAATAGCCTATAAATGCTGAAAACAAGATAAAATGTTGCTACCGAGTAAAAAAAGACACAATTACTCTTATCGTCTTTTTGAGTTAATCTTGTGTAAAGCTTATCTTGACTGAAAGCAAAATGATTTTGTGCTGTGTAATATGAGGCGGTGAACTGACAGAACCACCTCATGTTTATAAAGACCTCAGTTACTCTGACACTTCACTTATTGATCTCATACTAAATCCTCTTACATGTCAGGGTTGACAATTCAACTAGCGGTTACAGTCAAATGATCACTAATCCACAGTCTCAGATCTCAGTCAGATCTATATATAGTATATTGTTTACGCATGCACATACATATAAATTTAAGCATACATAAACATTGTTTATAGAAGGCATGTGATTTTGAAGTCCAAATAAATTATGCCGCTGAGAAGCTGATGTGTTTATGAAGTGAAATCTGCCCGCCGCAGCTGCTGAGATATATCCCATAACTCCACACAACCAACATTATTATGATCATTGTCATAAGGATGCTAAACTGCTTGACAGGAGCATACAGACAGCGAGACACCTGTTGTAAAACAGCAATAGCACTTTAAATGGCGTCCGGGTAATAAGCATTGCTTTTCATCGCCCGCCGTCTTCCGGGGAGAGTATCGACTCTCAGGCATTATGTGAAAATTAGGCTGATGTATTATCCTGTAGTTCTTACAGGAGTCAAGCACCAGAGGACAAACCCTGTCCCTCTTTAAGTTGATAAATGAATTATGTTCCTGCTTGATGTATATAGCTTTGAGACTCGAGGGACGTTTAGGGAATCTGGTTAACCTTTGCTTCACCTCGCCGAGTGAGGCTGCGAGGTTGACCGGCCATGCGGCAAACACGGGAGCCGAGGATAAACCGCTGTGCCATCAGAGACAGTACACTCATACTTTGATTTCCTTATAATCTTGAATGTTTAGTGTTGGGAAAAGTCATTTGAAATCTCATGCTACTAATCATACAAATTATACAAATAAACAGTTCACCAAATCATAATTAATATCCATATGTCTCTCCAAACCCATATGCTGTTTTTTTCAGTGGAACACAAACAGATTTTTGCTGAGAAAATAACAGGGAGATATTTGATATAAATGTTATCACAATGAGTCGATCTCTTTAGATCTTACATAATGTAAAGATTTGTATCTCTTTACCGTCACGTTCTCTCTGATCAAGGTCATGTGTGATTCTTTTAAATCTGTGGATGTAAAGTTGGACTTTAAAGTTATATCAGATGTCCCTGGTGAAACGCGGCAAAACTTCAACGGAAAGATAAATGATGCTGTCGCATTTTCTGGCTTGACGTATGGCCGGGTCTTTTTCTAGGCTCCTTTGCACTTGGTTGTTTATAAAAATACAATAGGCTTAAGACAAAGTCAGGTTACAGTGAACACTGCTAAACATTTCTGTAGATATACAGTATTATTAGCAGCTAAATGTAGATTTACAGTTTGTTCAAAGTTAAATGAACATTAAACATTAACAAGTCTTTGGGCACCCCCCAATCAGTGCAGCGCAATGCGCGACGCAAGTGTTTTTTGCTAGTTTCAGCCCGGCGCAGTTATCATTTCCACGTCCAGCACCACGTTGTTTAAATAGCAAATGCATTTGAGCCCCCTTTTGCGCCCATGGGCGTTCTGGTCTGAAAATGAGGTGTGTTCAGGCGCATTGTTGGTGCTTTGCTATTTTGAAGCAACTAAAATAGACTTTTTAAAAATAGACGCCATTGACCAACTAAAACCTGGTGGCGCAATACTGTTTTTGTTATTTAAAAAGCACGTTAGTAATATGAGCATATAAACGAGACGACAACGCACGTTTGCTTATTAGAAACATGGATAGCACACGAACATCTTTAAATATAAAAATTAAATGATTCAAATGTAAAAGATTATTATAGTCTGTTGGACATAAGTGAGGATCGATTGTGAGATGTTAGAAGTCGTAAAGTGTTGTAGCTTGGAAAGTAATTGAATGTTTTGCTTTAAACAAATGCAAATATTTTTAAATAATTTTGGAAATTAGCATGGCGTGAGCTTAACTGGCTTTTAAAGCAACACTAAAGAGTTTTTGCTCTTTGCTCCCCCTACAGGTTGAAAGCGGAATTGTCCATTACCACTGTCGTAAATAATTTAGCCTACTGCAGCAAAGCTGGCTCTGATTGGATTGTAGGTCTGCCGTAAAGCAAGTTTTTGTAGTTTTCACTCGAACTACAGGACCGCGACCCGACGGTTGGAAACTTCTTTAGTGTGGTTTTGGCCGATAGAGGGCTGCAAAGCGAATGTGAAAGTGCCATTCACCCTGTTTCAAGTGGATGAACGACTGAAACTTTTTTGGAAACGTTATTTTAAGGTAAAAAAAACTCTTTAGTGTTGCTTTAAGAGGATGGGAGCTGAGACTCTCATTGGTTTATTACACATTATACCCAAAACACACCCATTACTCATTACGAGAATAGGAGCAACCCTTTTAGACTGTGTGCTAGGCGCACAATCCGTTTTTCCCGTCGTTAAATTAACAAAAGTGGATTCAGACAGGGTGTTAAGACCATGCGCTTAGATCGTTAAAATACAATATCTTTACATAGTAAAACTAAAATAACAGCCTCATGCAAAGCATTTTGAGACCCAAAATTTAAAGGAAAAAAAAACAGAAAAGGTGGATGAGGATTTCTGGTTCCCAGAATGCTTTGCATGAGGTTGATATGTAAAGTTTTATTTTGTAAAGACTTGTTAATGTTTAATGTTCAGTTAAGTTTAAACAAACTGTGTCAGGAAATAACATCAATCTACAGTAAGTTACTGGCAAACAGATGCATAACTGGAGCAAATTTTTTACATTGCATAAACGGTAACGCCAAACCCTGGAATACTGTATGAATACAGCTCACATGCATTTTAATAAATAAAAAACTTGAAATGTAAAGAATTTGAAAGTCAAAACTCGAAATCAAAATCCAACATTCTGCAACTCTTAGAAAATCTACACATCTTTGTTGAGACGCACAATGACATCCTTATTATTTTCAATCAAAGATACAAAACATATCAGAGGGGAAATTCTAACCTTGCCGATGGCATGACTGATGTGTGTGTCTGTGCGTGTGCGTGTGTGCTGATGGCATTTGCAAGCATGCTGTGACAGCTCAGCATCAGTCAGTGAGGCGTGTGGAGAGAGGTGGTGACCCGGCTTGCAGGGAGACCGGCTTTGATCAGTTGCAGGATCATTTTGGTTCCCTCTGCCCACCAACAATTCAATTATCTTGACTGGGAAACGCAGGGAACCTCGACATCTAACGTTTCTAAAATGAACCGTTCTGTAAATGAACGACAATACTGAGGACAAGAAACCATGCAAATGTGTTATAACTGCACATCAAAACTGAATTCAACATGACAACATGATAATGTGACATTTACTGGACAGATCTCGAGTGACTTACAGGAGACATACAGTGTATTGCATGGCTGATCCCTTACTAGCAGGGTAAAGTGATCTGTTCGAGACTAAAGTGTCTTGTCTTGCCTAAAGTGATGTCACTTTAAGACTTTTTAAAATGTATCTGAACAATCTAATTGGATTTTTTTGTGTTTTGTTTTTTTAATACACACCAACATATTGCAACCTTTTCTTGTAGTTGTGCTATTTGTGGGTTTTGGATTCTATAGACCTTTCCAGATGATAGATGTTTCTCGTGAGGACGTAGGGTATTTTCATCATTTACAGGGTGTAGTCAGTGATTTTATTGCGGTCCGAATCCAAAATGTCTGAGTTTTTATCCGACCACCTGCTTAAAAATTCCCAGCGGGATTACCTACTATTTTTGATGAACACCAAGGTCGTGACGTGTGGTAATTTGATTGCCGTCTGAATCCAGATCTCTGATTTTGTAAAAGGGATCAATTAAAAAGTCGTTCTGTAGATCCTTGTAGACCACTGTATGGTCACGCGCCTCACGTTTATTCTGCACCAGAGATGCAGTCTTTATGTGCGAGCATTTTAAACATTGACATCTCCATAACTGAAAAGTATGGGCACAATCTTTCATCGCTCTTCTCGCTGGACGCTGGTCATGTGAATGATCGTGTACTTAACCACACTTGAATTATAAACTCACACATCACAAATTTATTCTCATCTAAATGCATGACTTTTATTATGGAGGAGGCATGCAAATATATTTTTACAGACATCCTCAAGAGAAACAATTACTGTCTAAATAGTGCTGATGTTTATGATAAAACCATAATGGCTAAACATTTGTTACTAAAGTTACAGGCATTGTACACCATTGTGTCATTGCATTGTTACTGAGACATCAAATGTGGCTGTGCTTTCTTAGAACTGAGTACTGTCTCTAAAAAAATCTAATTTAAGACAAAAATTTTCCCTGTAATGTGAATGAAGCCTGAAAATCAAATTATTCCCTTAGTAATGTTCTTCTATACAGGTCACATTCACAGCTCTACATGTTTCAAGGTGAAGATAAAAGCTCAGATCAAATTAAACCAATTTTCTTTAATGTAGCAAATCATATGAATACCTTTTAAATTACAACTACATATTACAAGCGTATATTTCTTACTAAATTCACTTGTCAGGTGCCTGTTCATACCAAGAGTAATAACTGGAAAGTTTTAAAACTTGCCGTGCATTTAAGAGAAAAGCAAAAAACTCAAATGTTTAAGTTCATATTGAAATCTAAGATCTCTTTTGACAAGTGTGCATTTTACTAAAAAAATAAAGTTACAAGAAAGTCTACATTTGTTTATTTGACTGACTTGAAAAAACAACAACATTGAAGATCTCATTTGTGATTTTTTTGTTGTATGAGCTTCTTGGTTTATGAGCCTGCAGGCAAGGAGACTACATTTGTACAAGTCTACTTTTGTTTTTGTTTTATTGTCTTGAGAAAACTACTAAGATCTCATTTGTGAATTTTTTGCTTTATGAGCTTCTCAGTTTGCAGACACACAAACACATAAAGCCCTCAGGTTGAGGTTCAATATTATTTTGTCGCATTGCCATTTTAATTGGGAAGACTCGTGTCATGAGTATTGTGTGACTATAATGTTTCACTTTAATGGCACATTTGATTACCTCCATACAATATCGAGGGGAAAATGTCTGTCAACACTTTTGAAAAATGTAAAGGGAATATAAAAGTGACATAACATTGACGTAACAGTGGATTTGATTTACAGAGAACAACTTCATTGCAAACCCATGCCCCTGCCTTCAGTTTCACCCCCTCTGCATCTTTCATCCATCTTTGCTCTCAAACTCATAGCTTTTTGCCCAAAATGAAATAGATTTGCATAATGAAAGGGGATGAAATTTACCGTACGAGAGGAGAGAAGTGTCATAATAACGGATGTTCACAGAGAGAGGCTGATGGTGGGGAGTGAGGAGAACCGAGGTGAACGCTGGAAACAATGAAATGTAATTACTCCCGTCCTCCCATAATTCCTACTCGTACAAATGCGCAGCCAGCGGCCGTACATTATTTCATTTAGAAAGGCCACAAAGGCTCCAGCGAGGTGCCGATGAGTTTTACAACAAGACAATTGCCTTCAATCAGAATGGTTCAAAACCTGATATTACACTGGAGCTGACTTTGCAAAGCCCTTCGTCCGCTTTCCATTCCATCTTGAAGGTATCACTAATTACATTCTCATTATCATGTTAATCCAAGGTCCTCAACATTGAATTACGTCTAATTATTCGGTTATTTGTAACGTCTTTATTAGAGGAATGTTAAAGCGGGCATGAGAAATGTTTTATTGAAATGGAAATGACTTTCTTCAGAGATGGGCGGATGGAAATATTACTGCAGTACTGAGTATTGTTGTGTAAAAGCTCCTTTAACGGTCTGCTTTAAGGCTTTTGAAAGGCTGAATATTATGTCAGAGATTTTGTCCTGGAGAACAGGACATTTGGTGACAATGATCCATCTTCACGGTAAAGGATGGAGAATTGAAGGGCATTACATTCAGTGGCGGATTGCGGCAAAGGGTCTAATAAACACCAAAAGCCGATTTGAAGTTCAACCTGAAACACATTAAACACACAGATGACACAGTGCTGCTCAACTGACCTACTTGTGAAAAAAAACACTCCTCCCTGCCAAAGACATTTTCAATTATTAATAAAATAACAGAGACTGTCCTCTTAAAATAATGACCTTATAGTTTGTTTGTGCAAGCAACCTAATATGAAGTCAAGATATTTGTAAGCCCTCTAGCGGCCAGCAGCTTAAACAACTTGTGGTTACGTTTTAATGTTTGTTTTGCCTTACAGTAATGCAGACGCAAATTTGTGTATATATATAGCTCAAATTGCGGTGCGAATTTTCTCCAAAGTTTTATTTGCACCGCCTTATACGCACAAATTCAGCTATAGGATGTCTATTGCGTCTTTGCATTGACTTAACATGTAAATCACTTGCGCTTAAAGCTTGATTCGCGTGTGGTGTGAACGCACCATTATACTTCAGATTAGACGCGTGAAAGTTTTTTGCATTTGTAAATGTAGAAATTGTTTCATAAACATTTATGGTTTTAAAGATATTTTGGAGCATGTTACCCCACCCTTACCCTAAACCCTACCTGCGAATGAAGCAAATAAATTGCGCTATTCGTGTGTATTTGGATGCTTGAACAATTTGAGTTACATCGCATTATTCGCGCATGAAATTCACATCATTCGCGAGTAATATTTTAAATTCAGATGTAACTATGCTCAATTTGTCGGCTTAAGCTAGCTTGTAGTCCCAATATGTATGTATATTTTTTTGCACCGCCTCATTCGCACAAATTACACTATAGGATGTCGATCGCGTCTTTGCATTGACTTAACATTTAAAAGCGTAAATAGCTTCTGGTGTGAACACACCATTATACTTCAGATTAGACGCGTTTCATTTTTTGCATTTGTATATGTAGAAATAGTTTCATAAACATTTATGGTTTTAAAGATATTTTCGAGCATCTAACCCCACCTAAACCCAATTAGTTCCCAACCATATAAAACTCAACACGCGTAAAAGTACAGTCACAGGTATTTATTGCGTAAATTTAACAAAAAATAACATTACAAGCAATTTGCGTTGCAAACCTTGCAAATTGAAGTCATACTTTCACTTTATATGAAGAAATCCATGAATGCAACACACATTTAGATCTCATTTAAATATAAACCGGAATATAAGAGCATGAAACAATTCTTAGCTAACGTAATGATGCAACCGGTCACAATAACCAGTGGTATTTCAGAATAAAAGATGACATATCATCGCTTCTTCTGGTGGCATGAATGTAGCCTGGTCCAACCAGACTCTCAGAGATTCATTTCATTTGTACAGAGAGTCTGGCCACGCTCCATTGCAAAGCGGTACTTCCGTTAAGGAGGGTCCTCTATTGAAGTTTAAAACTATTGGATCTGGCCAGAGTCACTCAGGATCTGCCATAGGTGATCGCTAACATATGGTCGTGATGTATATCATGCGCCGAAACCGGCCGGAAACAAAAAGTCAGAATAATCAGACCAAGCAAACCTGGTTCTTGCTTCGGCTTTAACTTCTGTATATTCGGCAGTTTTGCAACAACGGACCCCTAAACTGACACACGACCTCAACGTCATCGTTCTTAGCCACCCCCCTCTGTTCGCTGATTGGACCTGCAGATTTTTGCAGGAGAAAACAAAACTCTATACAGCAGTCCCAGACGTACTGCTAAAGCGAAATGAAAATTAAGTAGGAGGGCAGAGCCAGGCTAGCATGAATGTACACCGGATCTGATATTTACATTGTATTGTCATCACATTTGCGTCTTTTCTTCATATAAATCGATCTTTTGCATTCTGTGTTTTATTTCATATATTAAATAAATATGTACATCATTTGAAATAAATGCCTGAATAGTGTAAGGTGTAATAAAAATACAACTAATCCTGCCGGTTTAAATTAAAATCATATCCCAGTGCATGTCATCATAGCAAAATTATACCCCAATATATCATTTCATACCCCAATATATTAAGTCTAACCTGCTGCCAGTAGATGTGCTAACTTAGTAAACGCATCTGTTGGTCATATTTGGGGAAATGGACAAATGACCAAAGCAATCGTATGGGTACGAGGATAATATAACATGTACAGTATAAACAATATTAAAATTCAATACTATTTTTTATGATTCATGAGAAAATTAAGGGTGCAACTGTGATAAATGAATTACACAAATGACTGTTCACACTAAATCCAGATTGAACCAAACTAAAATCCTTCTCATATGAGGAAATAGCCGTTATTTCACCATCTATGTTAACTATAGACTCGACATATGTTGGCTATGAGTAACCCACTTATATAAATAAATAAAATTTGGTTATGTCGTTTTCACCAAAATAACTTGTGAGATGTCTGATATTGCAGAACGACAAGAACCAAGCACTAGAGTCGATCTTTCAGTAACTGCCCCTTTGATTAAGGTTGATTTAAACTCAATAAAATCATCTCAAGAGCTTTTCTAAGAAAAATCTGCACATCTCGGCCTTAAATGGAAATACAACACATCTCAGTAAGAGGCAGAGGACCGAAGCTTTATCCACCCGTCTGAAGGGAAACATCCTTTAACGCCTCCTCTCAGATAATGAAAGAGATGAACACACAGGCTGTGATGGCTCGCTCTTAAATAATGCATGAGGGTCGTGTCTTCCCCGCTGTCACTCTACTTGACAAATGCCAGGGGTGAAAGGAAGGAAAGTGTGAACAAAACACTCTGTCACAGGTAGCGACCCTTACACAGCCTCTTCTCTTTACACGGACACACATACATATGCATATTCTCCATGCCGTCCCTTTATAAACAGTAAACACTGAAGCACACGAGGATCTGGAGACCATTTATAGTTTAAGGCAAATGAAACTGAGGATGTGAGATGACAGAACAGTCGATTCATTATTTCAGCAACTACACAGATGTATAACTGAATGCTCTTATATCTGAATACACTTGATTTATGTTTTTTAATGGCTGATATTTAGAGAACAGTTACAGATGCATCAATATTAAATATTTCCACTTGTATAGCAGATATTCGGACTGATATCTACCGATACCAATAGTTTGTTAGTTATATTGACTTGCATTAACTCAATTCTGAATGTCATTAATTTATATAATGACCATTAATATTATTTAAAATACATTAAACAGCCGTTAGCTTATAGTGTGAAAATTTGCTTTTATCGGTCAATTATTGGCCGATATATCGGTGCATCTTCTTTTCATTATACATTTATAATCAATCATTCAATTTCATTAAATATTATTCATATAGCACTTTAACCAGTGCACATTAAATGTGCCATTAAATGTAAAACTGTATTTCCCTAGTCATAAATGAATAATAAGAGTTCATACGTATTATGATCCTCAAACACGATTGTTTTCTTCTTCTTATGTAAACCTTGTGCATGCAAAAGACCGCTGGAAAACAGACCAATCTCAACATAACACCAACTGTGAAGTTACAGACATGATGTACACCCCAACAATAAATTACACATTAAATTAATTACAATGTTGATACAATGTTACAAACAAAGTTGTGACTGCTGAGTTAGCGCTATATGCTAGTTAGTGCTATATGCTAGCATTAAGCCTGAAGTTCTACTATTGATTTTACAGTTACGTTTTGCAGGTCCATACTAAAAAAAAAAAACTGACTCAGAAACGTTCATTAACAATCTCCAAACAATTGATTATTCCTCAAAATCTGTCTCTTCATCTGATACAGACTCAAACATAAGAAAAACACAAAGCTACTGAAGGAGCTGCTCAGAGAAACAGCCAATCAGAGCAGAGATCAACAGTATTATTCATCACCCTTTCAAATGAGGTAATACTCAATGCTATCTCACAAGAATTCATATATATTTTACAATGGTACATATTTTATTGGCTTATTCGCATTAATTCATACAACCACATTCGTAAGTTTTGGTACGATTTGCCTTGACCCCTGTGACATTGGGGTTAGGTGCGGGGTTAGGGGTTTGGTTTCATAGTTTTTTTTTTTTTTCATGAGAATTGTATGATTTTGCATGATAAAATTCTTATGAATTGATATGAATTAGCCAACTCGTAAAATATGTGCAATTTCTCATGAGATCAGGCTGTATCAATAGACCAGTTCATTCTAAGGGCAAATAAATGGACCTTTAAAAATATTTCTGGATAATAACAATTGAAAATTTTCTTTCAATGCATTCTACCGCACCTTTAGGTAAAAGTGGCTATAAACAAAACAAAAACACACACGAAAATTATAGCAGTAATTCATACTACAAAAGGTTCAAATAGTTAAAAAAAGTTTTGTTTATGTAAACCTTTGACTACAATTTTTTGGGGGGAACAAAATTTTACTCTTTTGTCATTGATGTGAAGAACACTTTAAAACACCTTTATTTTTAACAACATACTGATCATTTTATAAAGATTGTCCATAAATAAGATCACACTGAACTCCAAATAAAGGTGCTACTAAAGGTTCTTTAAAGCAATGCCAAAATGTTTTCTTCTTTGAAAGCATATTCAGATATTTAAGGTTCTTTATGGAACCATTTAGACAGAAATGGTTCTTATTTGGCATCATGGATGTTTGTGTTGTCTGCAATGAAAACAGAAAGTTTTTCTTTATTTAGTGGCACTCTTTGTGGCAGTGCAGAGTATTTCAGTACTTTAAATAAGAAGTGATTCTTGATCCCTTGATCTACTCACAGCTTTCTTCATCTCAAATGAAATCTGACATCCATATACTGTAAAATCTGCAGACTATCGAGAGCACTTCTAAATCACAAGTCTAAAACTTTATTTTCCACTGTCATTTGTTTGCCCGTCACAAATGCATGCTTAGCACGCTATCTCCATCATTTCCATCAAAGCAGAAAAAGCTATTATATAATGTTTATTTTAATTAAAAGAAGCTGCTGTGTGGGCTCTGTTTTCAGGTATTGGACCTGGATACGATCTCAGCGCTCGAGTGCAGATGAGCTGGATTACAGGGGATTCACATTAATTTAAGAACACATGAATTTTCTGGTGAAGAGGCGATATTTTCTCACTCGCTCAGATGTGGGTGTTGTTCAAGAGCTGGATGTTAGTGACTTGAATACTTGATTCAGATATAAGCAGTTGTGGATGATACCATCACCTCTCTAACACCTAAACCTAGAAGAAAATGAACAGAACTAAATCCACAAGGAGGGAACTGTTCAATACATCTCTCGTTTCAAAATCTTAATTTTTGATTTCACCTTGATTTCAGTCTTTGACTTGATCTTATTCAGTCAATATTAAAGCTAGCATGATTATATTTTTATGAATGTTCTGTCACATTATGATTTTATGAATATAAAGGAATAATTCATCAAACAACATCTACTCACCATCATCAAACTTGATTTTCTTTCTCTTGTGGAGCAGAGATGTTTAGCAGAATGTCTGAGCTGCTTTTCTTCAGTGTCATTCACAATGTTGAACTCTATTAAGGACAAAATAGCATCAAAGTATCATAAAGGTAACCACAGTACATTCGTCTGGTGTTCCTGTGTAGCTCAATGATGGAGCAATGTGTTAGCAGTGCAAATAGTCCTGTGTTTGGGAACACATGCTGGGAACACATGCTGATAAAAATGTATACCTTGTAATGCAATGTAAGTCGCTTTGGATAAAAGCATGTGCCAAAATGCATAAATGCATAAATCTAACCTAGCTCATATGAAACGTTTGTTTGAGAAACACATTATGTAAGGGATCATTCAACCCATTCTCATGAAATGCATAAAGTATAAATACTGTAGCACGCAGTTGAAAAGTCATGCAAAACAAAAAACAAATTCCACTTTTGCGTGCAAATCATACGCCAGTCCTTTGTGTGTCATTTTAGTTATTGTTTTTTATTAGTTTTTTGTTTTTTTTTTAAGTTGCTTGGGTTTAGGGTTAGATTTGAGATTTGCATTAGGATGTCATTTAAAATATACAGTATAGGTTTCTTCATGTTTTGTTTATTTTTTACCATGGTCACTTGGAGTTGGGTTTATAATTGCGTTTTGGGTTAGGATGTAATTTTCAGACCCAAAGCAACAATGAAAAAAACAGAAAAAAGAGAAACCAATAAATAAAACGACATGAAAAGATGTGCCGTATAAGTGAACGGGAAGGACTGGCGTATCATATGCACACAAAAGTGAAATTTGGGCTGGATAATTTATAGCCAGCAAGTTGCCTGCCTGTACATTATCCCACTTATTACACGGCTATTTGCCGCATAATAAGGTAAGGAACATTAAATATCAATTTGAAATATTTTATTTGCTTATTTTTAACGTATGCAGACCTTCCGTTAGGAAAACCCCTTTACTTTGGTTTTAAGATGTCATTCGGCATTCAAATGTCACTAACACACTATTTGGTTTAATCATATAATGTCATGACATTTTTGTGTAATATTAAACTGTACCTGTCAAAATGATTTGCAGCGTTACTGTGTATTGTTAGTTTTGAGTGGTTGTTATCTGGGAATAACAAACCTGCAAATGTTGCAACAGGCCAATCAGAATCAAGCATTCCAACGAGCTGTGTAATAAAATGATCTAAATCTGTATTCGCATATAGCACTGTTCATTTTATGTCTTTATTTATTTTTTACAAATTTTGCATCATGTTTTGCAAATGCTAATAAACAAAAATACTGAGCTAATATCCCATATGAAATGCTACAAGATAATCTGTAGCCATAATAATATTTCAACCCAGTGGCACCCGGTGACTTCTTTTTTAAGGGTGCATGATGCAAAGCTTGTCACAACATTTAGCCCGTCATGTGTGTGGCTGGTCATGTCAAAATGTATGCTGAAGATGCTTCAAAGGGGTTTATGATAAAAGAGACGCTCACGTTTAATCAGAGTTAAGTGTGTGTCTTGCGAGTTTTTTTGTGAATGGGAGCGTCTCATTTATCATAAACCCTGACACGCGTGCAGTAGGCACATATTTTGACATGATGCATAAAGCACATGGTTCAAATGATACAACAAACACATATTTTGGCATGACGAGCAACACACGACACTCTCAACACATTTTCACCCCTCGGGAAGAGAATCACCGGCCGCCACTGTTGCAACCAGTTTAAGATGTATTGATCCGGGCTCCAGCGATTGCTGAGGCTTGCATGAGCACATCTGTGAACAAATGTATCCGAGTCTCTTCTGGCGATGACACTTGTAGTTTTGAGATTTTGCAGCGTCTGCATTTCTTTCCATTCCTCCACCCACCAGGCGTTAGTGTGCAGGGAACTCCATTAATCTCACCATAAATCTTGAGGGCGTTCACTGTGAATAACAACCTGAGCTCAGCTTGGACACTTTCTCTCCACCAACATCATCACACCGGGTCCTTCGCCAACACTTCGCCTGTACATCTGAGCATTCGAGTTAAGATACATGATGTGTGTTCTTCTGTCTTCTCATGATAGTCACCGTCCCGTTTGGAACAGATGGATTAAGATCTTCAACACGCTCGCTTGTGCTAGGAGTAAATCGACAGATTATTATTTTTGTTGTGCTTTCTGACACTGAAGAGCACAGTGAAGTGTGAAATAAGCCCAGCGTGATGTAAATAACACACTTTACACGCAGACGGCAAACACAAATATATACAGTAGCAAATGTTTCTCTATAGCAGCACTCTGGTATTTCTAGTCTTGCTTTCAGCATTGCACCATTATCGTCTAAAGAAGTGTAAATTGGTTGCTGTACTTTATCATCTAACTGTGAAGTGGATGTCACATCACCTCATTACCGAGGGAATCATCCTGTACATTGTGGCCGCAAACATGAAAGCAAATGCTGACGAACGTCTCAGCTTCAGGATGACTTAATTCATTCACCATTTGACCCATCAGCTTATATACTTACTGTAAGAGTGCTGGAGAGTGATATTTAAGCCAACTGAGGTCATTTTTTATAGTAATCTTACCAAAGGTTTATTGCTTTTACGAATCAGCAGTGACTTATTAAGAGTGCACAGAAAATATTTCAAGAAACAGTGCACCTGTTAAACAGTTAAATATTTTTTTTTGTGTATTGATTATCATTGGTAAAACCCTAGTTTTACTACAGTAACTATAGTTAATCTTCATAAGGGCAGACATTGCCTTCATTTTGTTGCCAACCTTAACAACATGCAACCCAAAAGAAGATAAACTATGATTACTAAATGAATAATGTTTTTATGGTTGTTTTCAGCCGATGCAACCATATTTAGCTGCATAATGAAAAACAGACCATTAAATATCACTCACTTACTTTGCACAGAAAACAACATTGCGAACCCAACAATAACAGTTCATTAAACCGTAGACTGTTTAGTTGCCAAGCAATTCAATGGAGTTTGCAGGTGTTACCATTCATTTCAGAACCCCAAATGAATCGAAACAATCCATCTCATAAAAGCTAATACATGATGCGGTTTCACACAATGACTGACATGAGTGTCTAATTTTAAATTCAACACCTCTTTGTCATTCAGGTCCAAAAGAACATTGAGTATGTGGATGAAATACTTTGGTATCCGAGTGCAGCAGTGGATATCTCAGATGATAATTGTTCGCAAACACATTCTAATCAGATAAACAAACATTCAGTATTTCTCTCACAACCAATGCAAACACTGAACTGTTTCCACTGCAGATTATGAATCATATTGACATTTCCCATCTTAAAGATAACGGTGTTTGTTCCCGAAACAATCATTCCAGGCCTGATTTCAGTCTGGACAGTGATGTTCTGTCCCTATGTCATTTAAGCCTAGGTTAGCACTGATATATCACCCTATAAATGGTATCGGCTCATAAAAGCATCTTCCCATATCGGACAATTGCTTAAAAACAGCCGATGATTGGGGCAGATTATGTCCTAAAAACCAAAAGGGGCCAAAAACGCATCAGATTTCATATTGTGTGATTATTTTGAATTGGGTGACATTGACAAGAGAATTACAAATCGTACAATGTACAAAAATGATATCAGCATATATTTGTATGTTTTAACTTAACAAACTAAGTTAAACAATTTCCACTTGTTTTAATATATGTCAACTTATCATAACTCAAAACTTGAAGTAGTAGGTTGAATTGACTTGCACAACCAAGTTGTTTTAACTTGATGCTGCATTTTCTTTACACAGGGTTCCCACACCTTAGTTAACTTCAAATTCAAGGACCTTTTAAGGACTTTCCAGGTCCAATTCCCCTCAAATTCAAGGACTAAATGTGGGGACACATTTGAAGTAAGAGCAAAGCTACGTCGTGTTACCTTTAAAGATGCATTGTTACAGTTCCCTTTTGAGGGAACTCGCGCTGCATCACTGCGGTGACACTTTGGGGACGCCTCCAGGGGTAAGTGCGTCTGAATGTGTATATCAAATTCAAACAATGTTGAGGCTTTACGACAAAGAAAGGGTGCAGAACATATATCGCTATCTGAAATATTGACAAAGACGGCGTTACAGGGACGCAGCGTCTCGTTCCCCTTCTCAGGAAACAACAGTTACATACGTAACCCGAGACGTTTTGCAAACACAACTATGCAAAAAAGCATTTTGGTAAGAATCAACATTGGCATACAGAAGATATAAGCATTTGTATCAGTTTAGGACGTGTGCTTAAAAAGTCTAGTATTTTTATGATATTATCCTACACTTTCAATGACCTGTATCTATGTATGTATATTTTCAAAAACTTCCTTGGATTTTTTCCCCCAGATTCACAAACTTTCAAGGATTTCAAGGACCCGTGGGAACCCTGTTTACAGTGGGGATTTCATGACAATAATTTGAAAGCAGGGGTACACTACACTGTAAAACCTAACAGTTAACTTAACTCAAACCATTTAAGTAAACCTGTTGCATTAGACCATTTAAGTTTTAAAACACATAAATTTAAGTTCTGTGAACTTGAGTAATGTGCAATTATGCACTTATATTTAAGTAGTGTGAACTTAAATATAAGTGCATAACTGCATGTGACTCAATTTGTTTAAGTTCACAGTACTCAAATGTATGTAATGCAACCAGTTTACTTAAATGGTTTGAGTTGAGTTAACTTTTAGGTTTTACAGTGTACCTACAAAACGGTATGAAGTCTATATCCAAAGGGGAATTTTTGAAGTGATGTTACATACACAGAGGACAAATCTTTGTTTTTACAGAAATTGTTTATTTTCAGGAAACTTCATGGAGGTCTAAACAGCAGCTTATCTTAATCCTTTTTTACACAAACATTACGGAAAATACACGGAAAATGCGTATGGGATTTTGTCCGGGATTGTTTGATTTTTGATTCATTCACACCGCCAATGATTTTCCGGAATCTGTGCGTACATTCACACACATGCCACAAAGATCCTGTAAAAACACGTGACGTATCTGAAGTCATTTAAAATTAGTCAAATGTTTACATACTGTAAGAGTATTACACTATTAAATAAATGTGGATAACATAGGTCAGATGGTTTGATGAATATATAAGATCATTTTGAAATCAGAACATTTTTGTGTTTTCACAGAAGAAACATAAAGCATTGTCTTTATTTATTCTGCATTTATTGCTGTCTGGCAAATCCTGGCAGTTTGAGACATTGTTGAGGTCTTCTGAATGTCTTGAGGAGACGCGTGAGATTTCTTGTGCTCAGGAGAAACTAGCAATAGTTCCCATTTGTCTTCCCTTTAATCTTGGTCCTGTCTAGGAAAACAAATAGAGGTATTAAAGAGATCTCATTTGTGAGTTTCCTTTGGGTATTTACACAAGACATAGAGTTCTCAGGCTGACCTTGCCTATAAAAGAACAACAAACGTGAGATTTATTTACAAGAAAGTTGCTATACAAGAGAGTTCGACGTTTGAAAATAAGCTTGACGCCATTATCTGGAATTCTGGAAAGAACTACAAGGAATGTCGAAAGGTTAGAAATGAGTATGACTTTCCCAAATTTCCCACTAACAGGCACATAAACACTTGGCCTCATAGCGATACTCACGTAGGTTTTCTTGTTTATCACAGCATTAGTCACCGACTGCCTTCCCTTGTGACATTTGCTTGATGAGGATTTCATTACGGCTCTGGGGCTTCAGTATTCCACTAACACCGTAATGATCCCACATGGATGACTGTCAATGATGATCAGGGTCAAAGAACACATAATTCCATTCTGTCATTCCCATTACCTTTTAATAAAACATGAGCAGAGAGATGATTCATGTACAGCATCCGTCTTCGGCTTGGACATTTTACTGTAATTGTGCTTCTGTTTTCATGTCATTTCTCTCTGAACTATTTGA
This sequence comes from Paramisgurnus dabryanus, assembly GCF_030506205.2. NCBI lineage: Eukaryota > Metazoa > Chordata > Actinopteri > Cypriniformes > Cobitidae > Paramisgurnus > Paramisgurnus dabryanus. Next base: position 30,510,387 of record NC_133343.1, on the reverse strand, counting down.
TTTGGAGAAGACGCTTTTGAAATGTTTGTCTACACTTGCTCTGGGTTGTCATTGATGTTTTACACACTGGTGTGAAAGCTCATCTATCAGGAGCAGAGCTGGTGAAAAACAACAACAAACAGGAAAGTAAAATGAGAACTGCTGCTACATTTATCGTTTTATCGTCTTGAATTCAACATGATGGAGCGCTTATAGCAGACATCAGTGATGCGCTTCCTGTCTGAAACCTGTTGAGAAGATGTTTCAGACGTATTTTAGAAAGAAAGAAGAATATTTTGCATAAAGAATAAAGTTTTTGAGCTTTTCTCATTAATTCATTCCCCGTCAGCCATTTTTTGAAAAATTGCCCGCCAGCATTTTTTCACAAAATGCCTTCAAGGAAATTTTTCTTCAGAAAATATATAAACATACAAACATATCAAATGAAAGAACAGACCCTCTGCTTTCGAACAAACAATAAACAAACAAACAAAACAGGAAAAAAAGGTTTCATTCTATATATTTTTTTCTCTGTTTATAAACTCAAAAAAATAGCAAAAAGCTGAAATCAATGCATTTTTGTGATGGAATTTTGTTAGAGATCAGATTCAGAATGATTATCAAAACATACACAGAGTTTAAAATTAGTAGATAACTTTTTTGCTCCAGTTTTTTATAAATTAGGTGAGGCCATCTAGTGGATAATGGCGGTATTACAGATTACCATAAAAACTCATCAGGAACACTTTTTTCTGTATGCAAATGTTTTCTCTTAATTGACGAGATAACTTGTCAATGGCGGGGAAAGAGTTAAGCTTTATGCCTTGTATCATTGTTTATGACTTTAGGAAATATTATGCACATACCACTCCATACAACATGCGTCACAATGCTAAAATACAGAACGTCCTAAAATTCAACTTCATTGCATTTATGCAATCTTGATGTTTCCTCAGGATGAAATGTAATCTGGACTTTTTTCGGTCTGGGTAGAAGAAACTCCTTCATGATTCAAAGAGTCGCCACAATAAAAATCTAGAAATTCGTAAAGTTTTATTGTTTTTTGTAGCCATACATCTGCATTTTTTGGGTTGATAATTTAATGGTGCAGGTTCAGGGAAAAAACGACCACGACACCCATCTGAAAAAAATCACTGCAGTTTATCAGCCCAAACCAATACAGAATAAACTCAACGAAACCATCAAACCATCCAATGAAAGCAAGTTGGAGATGTCCTGAACACACACAGATGAACGTGAAGAGCTTGGGTATCTTAAAAACAACCGATCCAATAACCTCACCTGGGCTCTTTTTGTTTCTTGTTGTGTGTTGTGCACAGCTATCTTTCAAAAAAATCCCCTTTAAAAATGTCTCTAAAGAAAGAAATTCAATGGCAAATGCAACGTACAGAGCAAGTGATTTAGAAAATTAGTTTAGAAGCAACACAATACACAAAATGTATGACACATCAAAACCAACCCTCACAAGCCATATCAAGAACATGTCTGGGTCATATTTCACCCACAAATCAACAGATAAACAAAGCTTATTTTAACTAAAACAAAGTTTTCATTTTATTTTTATGACAATTAACTGCATTTCAAATAAACTGGTGTTATCATTATGAATAAAAAGAATTATAAATTACTTAAAGGAGTAGTCCACTTTAAAGATGGGGTCCATTGACTTTTTATAGTAGGAAAAAAAATACTTTAAATGATTACAACTGTACTGTATGAAGTTAATACTATTAAAAAAGCATATTGAAAAAAAAATATGATTACAGTCCTGAGAATCTAATGAGCATCTTTATTAGGAATTTAAAAAAATCTGATTTACAATAATAGGAGCTTAAGAGGTAAATATGCTGTAAAAAGTGAAAGTTGGAACTACAGTACTTAAGAAAATTACTTTAATTGGTACATTAACACTTAAAATATTTACCAACTTAATTTCACTTTAAGTGAAAAATTAAAGATGATAAAAAATAATTAATTACTTTAATTTGGTACATTAACAATTAAAATATTTACCAACTTAATTTCACTTTAAGTGAAACATTTAAGATGACAAAAAAATTAAAAAATAACTTTAATTGATACATTTACACATAAAATATTTAACTTTTATCAACTGAATTTTACTTTCAAATTTAAAATGACTTCAATTACAACATTTTTACTTAGTTGAATTTTTTTTTTAGATAAATATTTTTTTATTAACTGTAATCCAGTGTTCACTTATTACAGTGTTTGCTTAATTGTCATACACTTATGACTCAATTCATGAATCTATGAAACCTACAAACAGTCTTTATTTTAATATAATTAATTTAAAATAAAAAAAATCTTTAGATTTTCAGGTGAAATATGACCTGGAGATGAGATTTAACCCGAACACTATTCATTATATCTGCCAGTATTAAGTTTGTATCTTACAAAAGAGTTCCTAAAAATAAATACAAATATTTCAAGACTGCATTACTTGAATGCATCACCATTAGTTTGTAAACGTCCACGCAACCCTTCGTCACTAAACTTTTTATCTACCAAACACTGTGTTTATCCATCAACCTGTCTTCAATATCTTCAAAAATCAGGTCCGTTTAGATTTCGTTTCAGTGCCATGATGAATAAATAAATAAATAGAAAGCAATAAATACATAAATATTGTTCTCCTTTGTTTGTTTGTTTGTTTCTCTTTAAATAAATACATATTTATTTCGCTGCATTTTTGTCGTAAGTATTTAAAAAGTTTTCATGTGGTATTCATCCTTTGCCGGTCAGTTAAAGTCTTTTGTGTTCACAGATGGTGAAAGAAAAGCACAGAGAATTTTGAATAAGAAAACATGAAGTGTTTGCTCTGGTGCATATGGCACGACCCGTTCTCCTCTCACGCTCGCTGACAGGTGAGAGAATGTTGGAGGTTTGCCCAGCGTCTCGGCTCATCTCCGCTCACTTTTTAAAGTGTTTCAGGTGACATTAAAACTCTCCGGACTCACTGCGTTCCAAAAACCGTCACTGCGTAACTGTGGGCAGGAACCCTTGGAGGAACCGGGTCCGAGAGAGAAGTTCGGTAAGAACGGGAGGATGAGCGACAGGACGGAGAATGAAGATGATGCTAGGACCCCTCTTCATCAGGCTGGGCAGGGGCATAGTAACCAGCCAACTGTCTGAAGCGTGGACCCCAGTCACTGAGGTAAGAGAAGTCCTGATCAGACGTCGTGGACAGCGTACGGATGGAGCTGAGAGAGAGAGCCGGCGAGCTGGAGCCCTCGAAAGCATAAGTCTGGAACGAATCGTAAGGCGGCACCGACAAGTCCGCATCCGCCTGCTCCACTTTCTTGCGTATGTATCCTTTAAAGAGCGAGAAGTCGGCGGGTCCTCCGTCTCCGTTCACTCTGTTCTGGATCCACTGGGGGACGGGACGAAGTTCAGGGCCCGAGTCTGAGTTTTTGACTTCGGGGAAGTCGTAGAGGCTCCGCAGGGCGCTCATGTCGTACGCCTGCGTGTCTTGCTCACCTCCGCCCTCGTCATTGTATTTGATGACGTTGTCACGCATGTCCTCCTCATCCTCCGACATCCGCTGACCCTTCCTGTGACGCTTTAGGGTCAAGATGAGCAGAACCAGAACTGAAGGAGCCACAAGAAACAGAAAGAGAAAACAGTGTGTGTTATCCAAAAGAAAAACATTTTTTTTAAATGTATTATGCTGACTTTACTGAGCTGGCACCTTGTTTTTAAACCCTGTGTAAAAATGTTAAACTGTAGGTTAAAATATCATTACCATGCCAAATTTAAGAATTGTTAAGAATTGCTCTTGTATCTCAAAAATATATAAGCCAGTTTTTATATTTTCTTTTTGAATACAAGGTCTTGTAATCTTTATTTAAAGGGCCGCAAAGCAAACAAGCATGCTGACTGACCATAAATATGGTATATGTTAACCTTATCAAATATTGTAGATATGAAAGTAAGAAAGTGATCGATGGAAAGATAAAAAAAAACAATTAAATGCCAACTGTGTTGTGGGGCTTTTGTGTTCATGTTTAAGTGCCATTCTAATTTCAATATGCAGTTTATAGGAGACGTTACTCCTCTATTTTTCTTGGAAACTAAAGAAAAGTTTACAGGACATTCATGGCAGCTTGCCATCAGCTTGCATTTAAAATGAATGAATTCAGGTACTTTGGCGCTCTCTATGGTGTAAACGTGCAGTAATTCTGTGTGCGGCTAAGCATCAGATCTATTGGCTTAGGCCTAGTCCACATGGACACGGGTATTTTTAGAAGTCTAAACTTAAGTCTTTTCTCTTTAACAAAGCATTCACATAATTTGTCTAGTAAATGAACTTATCTGGCAATAGTTAGCCTGTACGGAACAAAGCATTCACATAACTCATCTGGGTAATATACTAGTGCCGCAATAGCTAGCCTGTCTGGAACCGAGCCGATATTAAACCACAACACTGGGTGACACTTGCTTTACATGCGAACGGCCCCTACGCTAATACACATACATACAGTCGATATATATATATATATATATATATATCCCAAGGGTTTTTTTCCTCCTAGGACATTTTTTTTAACCTGGCTAAAATGTGGGTGGTTTTTCTCCTAGGGTTTTTTCAACACCAGGGAGTCAGCCAACATTGGCTTAACTTAGCACCCTCTTCTACACTTTAAATCATCAACAAGTTCGCTTGTAAAGTTTATTCATAGCCGCTGTATTTTGCTACTTATGTTGTCTGTTGATTTTTCTGTGTTTTTTTCCCTGCTTCTATTAATGTAAAGCTGATTTGATACAATTACCTATTGTAAAAAGCGCTATATAAATAAAATTGAATTGAATAACCAGAGTTTTTTCTGTTACGGTTTAAGAAAAAAAATCCCCCCCACACATGCTCGGTTTAAAAGAAATCTCCGCCTACATAAACACACAAAAACGCGCAATCACGGGCTGTCAAGAGCATGCCACACCAGCAGACGGTGCCTATAACCTTACTCATAAAGCCATGTTGGCCAATCAGAAGCCTTAATCAAAGTCAAAACTCCCCGTTTCTGAAAAACCAAACCAATGTTCGGCTTCAGTGACGTGATACTGCATAAAAAAGTCACGGTTATAAAAATATCCGTGTCCGTGTGAACAAGGCCTTAACCAACAAAGCGAGTTTGGTGTGGGGCTATCTGTGTGTCCGACCAATAGCACATGAGGAGAGTTCTTGGGAAACCTGTTTGAAAACAATATTTAAGCAAATCTGTGTTAACCCCAATGCCACTGAAATTACAAACCTTATCTTCAAAAGTGTTTAAAGTTTTTTCTCAGCTTCTGAAATGAAGAGAAAGTGGAGCTGTTCTCATTAGATGTGGGGCTACTTTGTTGCACAAACTTTATTAAAAAGCAACCCAGTTCATCATCACGTCCTTGTGCAGAGCAAAATCTGATTTATGAGCTTGGCAAAGGACAAAAACATTAGCTTTATAATTTATTTATTATTTTAATGAGACCAGAAACTCAAAAATGTAATTTGCTGTTATGATTTCAAAGAAACCAGCATCATTGGCCTTGCGAATATAACTAGAAAAGATCGCTTTCAGTTTTACAAGTAATAAAAGCACAATTTCCTCAATATAATAATTATATTTACTTAAGCGCTTTGTCCACTTCTCCTATGTGTTTAATCCGGTTTGGTACAAGCACACACACTACATTTATTTACAGGACACAATAGGTACGTTTACATGCAACCAAATAATCTGTTGTAATTGTATTAATGGCTTAATCGGATTGAAAAGCCTTCATGTAAACACATTTATTACAGTTTTCTCAGTTGCTAAAACACTTAAACTTGAAAATTGGCTGTTGCCTGAACTCATTTAGCAGTCCTTCCAGAAAAAGTTTTTTTTTTTTGATTGTTGCAGGCAAAAATCCTTGATCTTGTGGCACGTTTTCTTAAAAAAAATTAAAAAAAAAAATGCAATGGATATGCAGGATATTTATGAAGTTTTATGCAATAAAATTGCAGGAACTTGGCAAAATTGCAGGAAATGGCAAATTTTTTTTGTTGATGTTCACGTCACGTAATTACGTCACTTCAAAACATTAACATGGCAACAGGGGACATTGCTGCACTTGTGTGAAGTAAATGCAACATTTTTCAGGTTTTTGCCAAGATATATGTGACTTTTTGCTAGGAAAACGCGGGGATTATGAAGTCATGCAAGCCCTGCATATTTTGCGTGCGGAAATTTGCAATTTATGCGTTGAAAGTGTGGAATATAAAAAATAAATGTGGCTGTCGCATAAATATGTGAACCTTGGCTGATTATGAATTGAATCATGCGAATCGCGTTTTTCTAGAGGGACTGATTTAGCTCATTGTGCAGTCTGGGGTCAATACCTTAAACCATTTCACATGGCAAAACTTTTTGCACATCTTAAAACACATTCTGCACTCTTGCACATGTCATCCATACTAGTAAACACAACTGGCAACAATCAAATACAAATAGAGAACACACATCATTGATTGAACACAACCACTCAAAATTGATTTAACCTCAAATGATGCAACACAACCAATATAACCCAGTTTACTGTTGCAATCTGTAGTACAGTGCATACTGTACAATGACCAAATTGTATGACCCTGAACATTGTGCTTGTCATATGTTAACAGTACTGACTGCTCAATAGATTTTGACTAGTTGCAGGTTCATATCAAGAAAGAACAAGAATTACAGTATCGCAGAGATAAGGACAATCTTGTGAAATGCATGGTACAGTACTGTAAAAATAGGGGTACAAGGAAGAGGAAGAACAAAAAAATTGCAAAGAGCAAAGCCGAGTAGTAATTTCTGATCAATTTTGAGCTACTATGATGGAAAAATATGAAATTTGATTTGAGCTTACAGTTTTTCTCAGTCACTTTGGAGAATTTCTCGAACATCATGGATGTCCTGAAAAAGCCTGCACTTGTTCAAAAACCTTAGTTCATCTCTCAAAAGTACATTTTTATGTCAGTGACATGTCAGTCACATCAAAATGGCAAGTCCATGTGTCATTGTTCATGAACAAGACAGCCTTTTGTATGTAAAATGTGAATGAATTTACATTTTCACCTTTTTTTCTGTAAACAAATTACACACATTGGGTCTCATTCATGAAACACGAGCAGAACGAATTTTTGTGTAAATCGTTCGTAAAGTCCTTTTGGCGTACATTTTCGGATTCATGAAAATGTTCGTATTTTCCAAATGTTAGTTGGTACGAAAGAAATCTACACCTGCTCCCAGCCACGCATAAATTGTGTGTTTAACATCCGAATGTTTTGCTCATCAATAAGGCTGTATTTTAATTCACCGTAATCATGTACATATTACACAGCATTTTGTAAAAAATATTATACAGTAATTATATACGTTTTTTCTTTTAACTTTTATGATAAGCAACAGTAATAGCATCTGCAAGCGGAACACTTTAATCAAATAAATTATTGATTTCAATAGGGCTGGGCAAACGAAATTGTTAAGGAAATTGTTTCCTATAAAATGGCCAAAATCAGGCATAACACATTTATGATGGCTAATATATAGATTTGGCAGAGCGCTGCGCAAAAGGGGTATTTTTAGAGACCGCGTGACTTACTTGCCGAGAATGAAGACTGGTTAATGAGTTGTTTTAGGCTACCCAGACCAGTTCTTTTGTGAAAAGTTAAATCTGCTCAAATGTAAACTGCTTGTGTATTTCCTTTAAAATTCTATATTTTTTATTTTTGAATAAGATTTTTTCGAAGTTAACTAATTCATAGTTAACTAATGTGGAACTGTTTGATTAACAGATGAAATTTCATTAACAGCATCTGTAATGTGCTGCCAAGCTTCCTTTTTTTAGGACCCGAGATGCCACTATGTATGCTTGAAAATAAAATTTGGCTTTTTGAATTTACTTCTGATAATAAAATTTCTGCATCTGATACATTTTTCTTTTTCATTTGCTTTTAAGAAGACATGCTGAAATCATTTGTTTGGTGTCATAATATGATGCCCATATATAGTTGTCAGTCGAATTTAATGGGCGGGATTTATGGTAATTGAGAATAAGCGTGCACGCGCGTCCCATGTACGACTGATTGGAATTCATTAACAAATACACACATTTAACTATCAAATATGACGTTTACGAGGTATTTGTGAATCAGGAGGAGAGTTTTCGGGAAGGTCTGTTTACGTGCAAATCACTCACATATTTACTCATATATGTACGAATGTTTCATGAATGAGACCCATTGTGATTTTTGGGAAAAGGGAATTTATCAATTCAGTTCACATTTACAAAAAACATGCTTTGCATGACATACATTGTACGATGGACTCATTCCTAAATGTTTTAGGTGTAAGACTGTTCAACATAAACCGGTATAATATATTTTCATGAAAAATCAATTGAAAATGTAGGAAACAGCAGACAATTGTACATAACCTTCTGCTTGACTGTATCAAAACATTTGCAATATGTCCAAAAATTTGCTTTTATGTTGTACACAACTGACTTGATGATGCGGAGGTCAAAAATTATTTTCTGATCCAAAGCGACAGCAAAAATGTACTTCTCCCTGAGAACTATATCTTTTGAACAATGTGTTTTCAATTTTTTTGGTGTATTGTTTACTGACTGTTTGATAGTGTATATCATTTCGGACACTTTTTTATGATTTGAGAGCAGTGGTAAAACTGTTTTGAAGCAAAAGTTTCATTTTGCAAGAAGAGTCAAAAAGGAAGTTTTGCAAATAGTGCTCGAAGATGAGGTTTTGTGTTTAATGTTTTCAGAAAATGTAGCAAGGTGTCAGAAATTGTGTTTTAGCAATTGAGAAAAACTGTAATACGATTGAGGTCGATCTGATGCAAATTTTGATTGATTATTTAAATGGGTGCCGTATGCATGAAATGCATGAATCGTAGTATTTTCTCAATTTGATGCAAAAATACCTTGTGCACATGCACAGAAGAATTGTGCATAAGTTTACATCTTATATTTACCTCTTATTTATGTATCACATGATTGTTGTCACAAAAAGAAACATGCAATGGCAACACACATTATTATGGTAATGGGGTCACGCACTGTACATTCTACAGCATTCATGTCTTTCATAACATTACATACAGTAAAGAAATAAAATAGTGTTGTGCCTTTTGAAAAGTGTTTTCTTTGCCGATATCTGAAAACTTCTTAAGAACAACTTTCTCCAATTCAACTTTGACTTTGTACATTTATAAAGAGATAATACATGAATTTGATGCTTTGTGCTGTGTTGCAAAGTCCTCTGCTATTTTGCTGGCTTCAGATTTAGACTAAGTTCAGTCGGGTTGACAAAATGTTGTGCATGTTAACATTACAGCTTCACTTCTAAATATTTTCTATTTTGACCATCATAACCCAAGGAATGACACTTTTGTTTTCACTCCCACATATTACTGTATGTGTAACATGTCTATATTAAAATAAATGTTAGCTCTTAACATATCAATCAGTCAATAACAAATGGAAATAAATAAATATCCTCATTCACATCAATACACACCACATTATACTAAAGTTAATGTAGCTTTGGTCACAGGTGTGTGGAAAATCCCAGCTCCAAAAATATTTACATATTCACTTCAGAGGTTAAAGGTTAGCTTTGTTAACATGAGCCTCGGTGTCACATTTTAATCAGACATTCTGACACATTCATCCACTTTCTATTAAATATGCAAAGCCAATGCAAATGTCAAGCCCCTTTTAAAACTCCTCTCAGTTCTCAGGAAAATTACTTATTAGAAAACTACATCGTCTCAAACAGGAGAGGAAAATCCATTAACCTCAAATTGACTCTTTAGTAAACAAAAGAGAGTATTTGTGTACAGCCAACGTTGATGTCTCTCTACAGAGACCAGCCCAACACATTTAAACAAACCCATCCTGATGCTGGTTATTACTTCATTCGCATCAGACTTTTGCATTTAGAGAGCATCACCTGAGAAAAATACTCTGGCTTATACATTCATACAGTACAGGAGGATTTCAAACTGATTACTATTCCACTGATAAATCTGACATCTCAATGCTAACTAACACAACATGACTGAAGACAGAATGGATAAAAGAGATTATAAAGAATGAGAACTTCACAAATCTGCCCCCCACCATGACGCCGCCTGAGGTGAAGCATGAACGAGAAATTAAATATGAACTGAAAAGGAAAACAATTCAGATGGATCACTGAATACATAAATGAGACAGAAAACAAAATACGCATCTCTTTCAATAAGTCAATGAACCTTTAATCCAAGTTGATTTATGTTTTGATCTGCTCATATTGGGCATTTACTGCCGATTTCAGAAATGTGCAAAAAGCTTTCCTGTCGGTATAGAAAAGACCAAATAACTCCTCTTAGAGTTGATTAAAAATGACACACGGGTCATCGCGTCTCACCATGACCCACGTTGAGATCATCAGTTAATGCTATGGGCACACATAAGAAACTCAATGCACAAGTTCACATTGTGTATGCGATCAAGTGAATATTTTATTAAGACCATTTGCTCCAGAGACGCATGCATGATCAAAGGCTTTCCACTTACACGCTTATAAACGTTATGTGAGAGAGCCATTGTCTCGGCTGGTGCTCTAATCTCGAGAACGAAGCATCTGAGGTCAGCGAGGGATTCTTTCATCTGGCTGGTACAGAATGACTTGGGGATGAAAGCGACAGATAACCTTTAGTTTGAAAGACTGCTAGAAAGCACTTAAAAATGATATAATTTACTTATATAACTTTCTGCGCCGGAAACATTTCAAGAAATGTTAAACAAGACATAAACGTTCTTGACCCAACAACAACAACGTTCAATACATTCAATGCCAATTGAGTCGAAATTATTTATATTTTGACATTCTCTATTAAAAAAATAAATTAAAAAAATGTATAATTTGTTTCTGACAAAACAATTACAGAGTCACGCCTGGTTGAAGTTCATAAAGTCAGCAAAGTCAATTTTGAAAAAATCTTTAACACAGTTTTTCGAGGGTTTAAAAACAGCGCACCCATACCTTAAAATCCTGGGTAAAACTAATAGTATTATCACACACAAAGTCAAGAACAATATCTATAGGAAACATACACTGCAAAAAAATTATTTTCAAGAAAAAAATTTTTTTAGTATTTCTGTCTTGTTTTCAGTAAAATTATCAACAAATTCTTAAATTAAGATGTCTTTTCTTGATGAGCAAAACGACCCAAGAAAATAAATCTAGTTTTAAGACCAAAAAGATCAAATGTAAGTGATTTTGTGCATAAAACAAGCAAAAAAATTGAATTGAATTTTTCTTGAATTAAAGTGTTTAAGAAAAATGTTCAAGATTTTTTACTTACCCCATTGGCAGATTTTTTTTGCTTGTTTTATGCACAAAATCACTTACATTTGATCTTTTTGGTCTAAAAACTAGACTTATTTTCTTGGGTCGTTTTGCTCATCAAGAAAAAGCATCTTAATTTTAGAATTTTTTGATATTTTTACTGAAAACAAAACAAAATACTAAGAACATTTTTTCTTGAAAATAATTTTTTTGCAGTGTATATGTGCAACTTTTTTATTTTATTGTTTGATTGACGTTGTGACAGACATCTTTAAGATCTACTGTTAATGCAAGGATCTAATATAATCTTACACATCAGATATTTTTCCTCAACAGTTAACCAAACATTTATTTAAGACATAACAGATTATATCTGCGGGAATTTGTGTCAAAACAGATATAATTCTGACATATGTCTATATATTGGGGTCGCGCTCGTGTGCATGCTTCAGATCCGTCAGTCAGCGCGAGGAAGAGTGTTTTTGAGTCTTGTTGTCTTTATAACTCTTTTAAATCTTTTAAAACTGGAAAAAAATAATTATTTCTCAGAAAACATACGCATATGTTCATTATAAATGTTTAATGACTATTTAGTAGGGCTGTACGATTCCAGATTTTTTTTATCAATTCCAATTCTTGTTTCTGGAATCGAAAGAATCGATTCCAAGAATTGATTCCTTACTGCTATTTTTGGTTCTTTTTATACCAGCACCATGTCTAACATTGTCGCGTCTTACCGTGCCACACAATGAGAAGCTCTCTAAAGTCACACGGGGTGTGACAAAAAGCAACTGTTGCAAATCCATTTCATCCCCTATTAGACGTATTGCGAGTGCTGCTTGGTCATAAATATAATGAGGCATTGTTGTCGATTGAGTTATACTCCCTGTCCTAAACTACAACGAGTAAGATCAAACCCCGCCTAGAAATCGATTCTAAATATTTCATTGGGTCAGTCATTGTGCTAATTGCCTACACACGACTAGATCAATTTATTTAGCCTGAACTTTATTTCTTTACAGGTGACGTGCGGTTTGTTAAAAAAAATAATCTTAAAGAGGAGTCGATTCCTCCTAACGTCTCGGAATCAATTATTTTTGGAACTATTTAGATCGTTGGGATCGCTAGACGAGGGCCAAATGTACTTATTTGTAGAAAACCTCAACTTCGACCAAAATCAATATTTATACTTTCGCTTGTAGCTTAAAATAAGAAACTGCGCATTCAGACTCATTTTGCCAGCACGGGTCACAGATATAATAATATAGCGCTTTAGACTGCACACTAGGTAGTCTGCGTTATGAATGTGTAAACGCATAACAGTACATTAAGTGAGACTGCATTACGACGGCACTGGCTGTGAGATTGAAGCTAATTTTCTTACGTGTGGATCGTCCATCTACCGACCTTAAGACAACACAAAGCTGTGAATAAACAAGACACAAATGAGCGCCGAGCTCGGACCTTTCTGCAGATGAAAATAAATCTGATATGGCAATTTTCAATTCAGATGCGTCATCTCACACCTGGAGTTTTATAATGATGTCCCATTCATGTTTCACAGCATAAACCAGTGAGATATATTAAAATTATTAACCGCTGTTTATTGCACTGAAACACGTTGGGTAGAGAAAAGATGGCAGAGCTATCAACTGTATTCATATAACAGACTGCAATTGTTTGCTTACTAACAAATGGCTTTAAAATAATACCGATGTACATTTACATATATAGCTTGTAATGCACTGCCAAATGGATACATTTCTTTATTAGTACTATATTGAGAGTTAAACCCACAACTTCATTACTACTAATGTGAAGCTCTGCCAACTAAACTACTAGATCATATGCATGTTATAGCCGACGTCCTCTTGGAAGTTTTCATATAAATGAATCTCATTTCTCTGGCTGTGATTCAGTATTTTCCAGTGGCTGCAGGAGATAAAGTCTTTGACCACCATGTACCTCCATGTTATTCTTCGATTGTGTCGTGATCAAGCACTTTACATGGCTGTGAGCCAAGAGAACTGAATCGAGTTAAATAGATGAATGTTGAATACTAAGTAAGCATGAAGTGGAGATTCCTGGGAAAAATGCCATTGGAGACCACAGGAATATATCCATCAGATAAGATTTGTGTGTAATGAATTCACCAAACAAAAAGTTTAACAACTTACGAGACCTTGATTTATTGTTGCAATCATTATTTAATCCTTTAATTTGTACTGTTAGTTACTTTGGATAAAAGGTTTTGCTTGCAAAATAAATTAAATGTGCTTTTTCTGTGCCGTGCCAATCTAACGCTTTAAACTCGCATTACAATTCAGAGTTTATTATGATGTCTCCTGATCAGAGCATAAAAACGTCACTTTCTGATTCAATACTTTTTTCTATTTAACACTTTCCCCACCTGTGAAAAATTATCTCGTAAATTAAGAGAAAACGCTTCCCTGCCAATGACGCTTCCCTGACGAGGTTTTACAATAGTCCATATTTCCGCTATTATCCACTAAGTGTCACTTTTACCCAACTTATAAAACACTGAAGCATCCACTGATTTAGAAACAGTAAAAACTCAGTGTATGTTTTGATCATCGCTCTGAATCTGATCGCTAACAAAAGCCTTGCAATGTTTTTTTGCTTAACTCTTTCACCGCCAGCGTTTTAAAAAAAAGTTGCCAGCCAGCACCAGCGTTTTTCATGATTTTCACCAAAGTTTAATGCCTTCCAGAAAATGTTCTTCTTTAAATATATAAACATACAATATACCAAATGAAAGAAGAGACCCTCTGCTTTCAAAAAAAAAAAAAAAAAAACGTTTCATCCTACCTTCAGTGGTTCTTTTGTAATCAGCTTTTGAATATGGGTAGGTTTCTGCAAAAACACCACATTTTGAGCAAAAAGCAGAGATAATTCCATTTTTGTGACGGACTTTTCATAGAGATCCCATTCAAAGCGATCTTTAAAACAGACACGGACATGCAGCCGCTTGCCATAGGGCAATACTTCCGGTTTTAAAAAGTTGCGGATAATAGCGGTATTGCGGAAAGACAGAAAATCTCGTCATTGGCGGGGAAGCGTTTTCTCTTAATTGATGAGATATCTCGTCAATGGCGGTGAAAGAGTTAAAATAATTTTTTTCCTGTATTTGTTTGTGTGTTTGTTTTTTGTTTAAAGGCAGAGGATTTGTTTTCATTTCATTTGATATATTGCATGTTTATAAAAAATTGGAAGGCATTTAGGGCCCTATTTTAACGACCTAAACCCATTATCTAAAGCAAACAGCGCACAGTTTAAACAGGCTTGTCCGAACCCACTTTTGCAAATTTTACGACGTGAAAAATGGTTTATGTCCAAGAGACTCATTAATAATCTTTTACATTTGAATGCTTAAATTTTTCATATTTATAAGCTTTTTTGTGCTGCTGCGCATTCATGTATGTGATAAGCAAACCCGCGTTGTTATCCTGTTTATAGGCGCATATTTCTAACACGCTCATTAAATAACAAAAACAATATTGCGCCATAGACTTTAGAGCAGGTTTTAGTTGGTCAATGGCGTAGTCTATTTTAGTTGCCTCAAAATAGCAATGCGCCAACAATGCGCCTGAACACACCTCGTTTTTAGAGCAGAACGCGCAAAATTGGGCACAAATGCCTTTGGTATTTAAACAACGTGTTGCTAAACACATTAAAATGATAACTGCGCCGGCCTGAAACTAGCAAAAGACACTTGCGTCGCATATTGCGTCGGTTGCGTGATAGAGCCTTAAATCAGAAAATCATTAAAAAATGCTGGCACTGGCTGGTAACTTAAAAAAATAAACATGGGCAGGGAATGAGTTGGTTAAGACTTCTTCGTATTCTTGCCTGGTGTTATTTTGGTCTCTTTGCATTCTTCACTACGGATCGTACACTAAATCTGTGTTGATACTCTTAGGTAAATGTGCATTGGGCACTAACAGAAGCTACTTATTATGGTTTATAAAGTTTTAAATATTGTTATTCTTCTAATAAAATTGCATTGATTACTCCCGGATTACTTCTGTGAACGATGGATGCATTTTTTGGGACTTGAAAGTCGAGAACCCTGCTACCATTATAAAGCTTGGAAGAGACAGGACATTATGGCTTGAGGGTAAATCATGGGGTAATTACATTTTTGCTGAACCTTTAATGTTGCCCACTAATACATTTCCTCCATACGGTCTGATCGATGCTACCTGACCCTCCTGAGGTCTCAAACTTCCCCCACGGCATGTAAGGTCCTTGTTCATGCCCATGGTATGGGCTAAGGATTCATGTTATGTACCTGCCCTTGCAAAACATGTTGCGGCTTCTTGCCGTGCAGATGTTCCAATAAGCGGACCTGACAAGACGGCTAATTTACCCTTGGGCGGCGAGTGGCCGGGACTCCCATCATGCCAGATGGATCGTAATTGGGACGGATGTCTGCAGATGCCTAGCTGCGCCTGAATGGATTCATAACTTCACCTGCGGAACCAACTGATGGAGGGCTGTTTGTTTGCAGCTAATTAGGCAGACATTTGTTTTTATTCGTTCTTTATCACAAATGAAACTGATCTGATGTAAATGGTGGCAGGCTCAAGGTAGGTTTGGATGAAAAGGGACGGATGAATATACTCAACCAGGTGAAACCAGGAATCTGATCTGCACCCAGAACATAAACAAAGGAAACATTCACCGTAACTTCTGATTCACGTACAGTGCATTACACTACACCAAAACACAACCAAACCATAATCCCTCTATATGAGGTTTTGTTTTTAAATATAAAATATGATTATATACTGACCAAACACAACAGAACTCAACACATCAGAATCAGAATCCTGCTTATCTACAGCAGAGAGGTGCCACAAAATAAACCTAATGACTCCCGAATTTGGCTAATCGGGAGGACCGGGAGAATTCCCTTTGGACTGGTCTGATTTTTGGCTATGAGGACTGGTGTTATAATGCCATCGGGTTATAGGTTGAATGCCTTCCAGAAAATGTTCTTCTTTAAATATATAAACATACAATATATCAAAAAACAGACCCTCTGGTACAGTAGGTAGGATGAAAAAAACGTTTCATCCTACCTTTATTTGTTCTCTTTTTATCACCTCTCAAATATTAACCTGGTTAAAACCAAACCATTCTCAGTAGTAACTGAGTTATGGTCTGGCAAAGCCTCATAGTCAAATCATTTCCAAAGGGGCGTCACTAAATTGCTTAAAACAGACACGATAGCTGATTAGAACGAGTGATGATCCACGGCAGGATCCATATTTGTAATGTACAAAATTTGCTTCACCGTCGCTGCGCTGTCGTCATCGTGTAAAGCCGCCCAAACTTTGCGATTTCTCTGCATTAGAAATGGGCTTGAATGGCCTCTTTGCCAGATAACTTGCAGAGCAAATCTAAATTTGCCGGAAGATGTCTGGCTCCTCAAATATGGATAGTTTTCTTTAAAAATACCAAATGTTGAGCAAAAAGCTGAGATAATTGCATTTTTGTGAAGCACTTTTGATAGAGATCAGATTCAGCGCAATGATCAAAACATACACAGAGTTTGAACAGCTTGCCCTAAGGGGAATACTTCAGTGTTTTATAAGTTGAGTAAGAGCGTCACCTGGTGGAAAATAGCAGAAATATGGATTGGCGGAAAAACTTGTTGTTGGCAGTGAAGCGTTTTCTCTTAACTGACAAGTTAACTCGTCAATGGCGGTGAAAGAGTTAATGGCGACTTGACACTAACGGACTAAAGGGAAAGGATTGACAAATCGTAATTTTTAAAATCTTTATAAAATCATAGATGTAACAATGAATCGTCTGTGTATTGTCATTTTCGTCTATTGCAAGAGTAACAAAAAAACTATTTGATGCAAAACTCATCTGTTTTTTGGAAGAAGTAAGTTACATATGAATATAAACTAAATATTAAAAAGTCCATTATATATTTTTATTTTTCCATCTGTTTCCCCTGCATACTTTATAAATCTTGCTTGTGTATTGTATATGAGGGGGTTCCAAACTTTTTAACCCAACAGGTAATCTCAAGACCCCTAGTTTAAAAATATAGGGGAAGACACAAACACATTTGTTCCCTCTCAGTAGTTTTTGAATAAGTTTACTTCATTATAATATTAAAATACCTTATGGTAGGGCTGCATGATTATTGCAAAAATCATAATAGTTTAGGCTATTGTACTGGCATTGAATTGGAAATTATATTTGAAAAATACAATGAATTGCAAGGTTGCAGAGAACAGTGCACTATTGCAGACTCATAGGCGAGATCTAATAAAAATATATTTTTAATAAATAGTCAGTCGTGAACTAAAGTGGGCCGGTCTAAGGTAGGAAACTCCAGGGCTGAAAATGAGTCCCACTCCAGTCCTTAATGACACATGATTCAATTACATGTGATTCAATAAATGGCATGCCAAAGTTAAAAGGATTTTTCAAATCACAAACCCAAGTATGAGAACAACAAACAACCCCAACAAAAGAGAAGGAAATGTGATTCATCTGAGCAAGAAACCATTGAAAGATGCACTACACTAGCAAACAAAGTAAAGATTACTCAGTGAATTTCACATGCTGTACTTTCCTAAGATAAGCTCAGAGAGAAAGAGAGAGAGAGCGAGAGAGCGATGGAAAGACAGGGAGAAAACTGTGCTAAATTGAGAAGAGAGAAAAAGATACACTGAGAGAAGAAGAAGAAGAGTCATAAAACTTTTAGACGTGACAACAGCGGCAGATCTTCTACATGAGAATCTATTTAAAGCATCACGGCGTTCCGCAGGGACAGCGGTGCTGATGTTGCTCTTTTCCATCCAGCATCCCTGAACTCACCCGTTCTCCAGAAGAGAGCCGGTGTGTGTGTGTGTGTGTGTGTGTGTGTGTGTGTGTGTGTGTGTGTGTGTGTGTGCGTGCGTGTGCGTGTGTGTGTGTGTGTGTGTGTGTGTGAACAAAAGCTCTCATTCTGCTGGACAGAAACTGAAATCAAAGTGCAGGATGTCCAGTGAAATATTCATAAGCTTTTCTGTCACTTTACTCTCTTTTTTGCCTCCTGAACACATGAACAAGACTTTGAAAGATAATGGTGTGCAGTTACAGCAGCAGTGGACAGAAGTAAATGTGTTGTGTATGTGTTTGTATGGATGGCACAGAATTCCAGTATGAGAAATGTTACAGACAAATGATCGGACAGAAATATATCTTTTAGATTCCTCTGTGTTTGGATAATAGTGAAATGATACAGATGGATGATATTAACATTTACTCATTTGTCCATGCACCTGTGACCACAGAACAACATCTTGGCTCATAGCGAGTATAATGAACAGTAGATATTTCCGCTAAATGGGATTTCAGAAATACATGTTAAAGAGCACCTATTGTCCGATTCACGTTTTTAAATTTCCTTTGGTGTGTAAGTGTGTATTAGTTCATGTTAACGATATGCAAAAGGTACAAATCCCAAAGTAAATGATGACGCGAGTTATCATCTCCAACTTAAATCTCTTTTCTTAAACTACAACAAACACACAGATTGTAGGCAACAGTTTACTTCCTGAGATAGGTGATCTAGACAAGACCGACATTATCATTAGCTGGCCAATCAGGGACATGGAGCTTTTCAAATCTTTGCGTTTCAGGAAGAGAGGGAAATCTGGAGCTACAAAAATATACGGGATGTGAAAAATAATGTGTTTTTTTACCATAAATCATGCAAACACATTGTATTATACCAAATATATAAAATATTGTTGTTTTTAGCAATGAAATAGGTGCTCTTTAAAAAAAAAACATTTATTTGTTCACAAATGTTTTTATCCAAACATACAATTATCAATAAATTTGTGACCTTGCACTGCAAAAAAATGACTTTCTTACTTAATATTTTTGTCTTGTTTTAAGTACAAATATTTAAATATTCTTAAATTAAAAAGCATTTTCTTGATGAGCAAAAGGACCTAAGGAAATAAGTCTAGTTTTTAAAGAAAAAATATCAGATTTAAGTGAATTTGTGCATAAAACAAGCAAATAATAATAACTTCTACCAAAGTAGAAAGATTTTTCTCCCTACACTGCAAAAAAAAAAAAAAAAAGAATCTCTTACTTAGTATTTTTGTCTTGTTTTCTAATATAAATATCTAAAAATTCTTAAACTGAGATACATTTACTTGGTAAACAAGTGTTGTTTATTTAAATAAATGATGCAAATCAAGAGTTTTTTTTTTTTTTTTTTACTTAAAACAAGTCAAAATATCTGCCAGTGCGGTAAGAAAAATAAACTTAAATTAAGTTTATTGAATTACATTGAAACTGGAATTAAGTTTATTTTTCTTACTGCACTGGCAGATATTTTGACTTGTTTTAAGTAAAAAAAAAAACTCTTGATTCTCATCATTTATACAAAAAAACAAGACTTATTATCTTAAGCTATTTTCTTACCAAGTAAATATATTTTTCAATGTAAGAATTTTCAGATATTTATATTAGAAAACAAGACAAAAAAACTAAGACAGACATTCAATATTTTTTGCAGTGCACCCCCAAAATAACTTTTTAAAAACTTTTTTAAAATTTAAGGATTCATTTCTTACCCTATTGGCAGATTTTTTTACTTGTTTTAAGCACAAATTCACTTAAATTTGAATTTTTGTTGTCTAAAAACTAGACTTATTTTCTTAGGTCATTTTGCTAATCAAGAAAATGCATCTTCATTTAAGATTTTTTACATATTTGTATAAAAACAAGACAAAAAAACTATGTAAGAAAGTCATTTTTTGAAATGTGGACCACAAAACTTGTTATAAGGCACACGTGAAGCAATAGCCAACAATACATTGTATGCGTCATTTTATGTTAAAAATCATTAGGATATTAAGTAAAAATTATGTTCCACAAAGATAATTTGTAAATCTCCTACCGTAAATATGTCAAAAGATTATAACAAGGTAAGAAAATGGTTCTTAAAAGAAAATTTTGCTTAAAAGGATCTTTGAAAAACCAAAAACGGTCCTTTAATGGCATCACTTCAAGCAACCCCTTTAAAACCTTTATTTTTAGGAGTAAATCAAGGTGTACGAGAAGATGTTTTGAGTGATTCCTACAACATTGTAGTACTACCACTTTAAATACAGTACTGGCAAACAAAGACACTTTGAGTTTATTACGCATCACACTGCATATACAGTAACCCAATCTCAACTGCTTTTACTGTAAGATGTTTAAAGTTTTACCTATAAGAATGAGGGCGCAGACCAACAGGGCGATGAGGGCACCGGGACTGAGCGCGGCTGACATGACGTAAGCCGTGGCGTTGCAGGATTGGATGGCTCCGTTCGTGTCACATCCGCAGACGTGTATGGTGAGTGTCCCTGTGCTGCTGAGGGCAGGAGGGCCGCTGTCCACTACCAGGATGGGTAACAGGTAAATGTTCTGTTCGTGCCGGTTAAACCCAGAGCGCTGGGTCTTAATGCCAGCTGTGTTGTCTTTAAGAGGAATAAAAACACAACAGACTTAGAATTCAGACTGTATTACAGGTTTCTTCATAGTAAACAAATGCAATCAGTTTTTTGAAAGTATTTTTTTCTGGACCACGATCATATGGACACCATACAGTTTGCTATGTTATATCACACAGTAAACACTTTGGTATTTATTTCATGAGAGTAGTAAACAGCTGCATGTTCAAGGGCTGGAAAACTACTACTACGGTGCCAATTGTTAACAAAAATAGAAGGTGAATTACTCTGGGTGCTTCGGTCTCACATGTGTCTGGTGCATCTTTCCGGCGTGTGCATCTTCTTGATTGTTGATCCTAAACCCTGATGCACATTTTTACCTAAAAGGATTTTTAAATGGCTCCTGTAATAAGTAGACCCACAATTTAAAGCCTCTTCTAAAGTTCCTGTGAATTACCCGAAAGCTTCTGTAGACAGTAAATGTATGAACGTTACTTACAGACACAGCAAAAACTCAACTAATAGACTTTTATAGTGGTACAAGAGCAATCCATCATATAGGACATACATCACTGTCATCTGTTTTGCTCCAACACAACATACAGATAAATCCTGCTCACGTTACCAGATTCACTCATAAGTTTCTGCCGAGTAACAGCAGTATCAAACTATAGATCAACCGAGCCAGGAAATCTCCTTTGGAAGGCACTATACATCTAATATAGTCCATACCTTCCAGACAGACAACAAATCTGTTTCCCTTTCTAAGCTTCCGTAAAAAATAAAAGAATAGAAATATTTATAGCTACGCAACATCACAGGTATTGTAAAGAGGTGTAGATGTGTTGAGGTCTTTGGTAAGACATTATTATACACAGTCAGTGTTTGAGTCAGACTAAACCCATCAACCAATCTATTATTAAAGACTATAAAACCATGACTTTTTAATATTAATCCAGTTTGCAAGCCCATATATGATAAGAAGAGAATGCGGAGTAAAATCATAACCAGAGTTCAGATTCGCTTCGTGTTTGATTCAGAAAACGCAGTTTTATTTCAATCATAACTAATTTCTTTAGCTTACAAAAATATGTTTGTTTTAACATTCCTTTCAAAAAATGCTTCTTGCCTTGTTATTTCGTGAAACTATATTTATTATTCATAATATTTTGTTATTTATGACATAAAAGCCCTTTTCACACAGAGATTACGGAAAATTCACGGAAAATGTGTCTGTGATTTTTCATTCATTTACACTGAATGATTTTCTGGAATCTGTGCGTGGATTCACACAGATGCTGTAAAGATCCCGTAAAGACACGTGATGTATTTAAAGTCCTGCACTTGTTAGGTTTTTTCCACAGGATCTGAAGTTTGCTATTTATCCGTTATTTCTCTCTTGAGAGCGCATGCATTTAAGTTTATGAGTTTTAAGTTTTAAGATCATAATGAGTGTGTGCACTGCAAAAACAGAAAATAAGTCTAGTTTTTAGACAAAATGGATAAAACAAGCAAAAAATCTGCCAATTGGGTACGCTAATTTCTCTTGAATTTTTCTTGAATTTAGTGTTTAAGAAAAAAGTTCAAGATTTTTTGCTTACCCTATTGACAGATTTTTTTTTTTTTTTTTGCTTGTTTAATCTATAAATACACTTTAATTTGATATTTTTTGTCTTAAAACTAGGCTTGTTTTATAAGGTTATGTTGCTCATCAAGAAAATCCATCTTGATTTAAGAATTTTTAGATATTTCTACTGAAAACAAGACAAAAATACTAAGTAAGAAAGTAATTTTTTTGCAATGCAATTTTAGTGCTGATAGTGTCGAGCTCCCTGATCTCTGCTTCAGTCCAGTTAGCAAACATTTTTCATTGTTAAATGCTGAATGTTTAAATCCCAGTGTCAAAGAGCAAAACCATAACGTCTTGTTGCGATGACGTGCATCTCACTACAGCATTTATTTAAGGGCCAGTGCATGCACCAAAAAGCTGCATCTTGAGGATTAACACAAATACCAATTACAAGTCTCGCTGAGGGTAGATGAGTTACATTGTTATAAATTAAGAATGTGGAACAAGTACAAATTACATCAAAACCCAGCACCAATCCTAAACAAACAGGTAACAGTGGACACAACTTTTGCAACATGTTCTGTTTTGATAAAAAGCACACCAGCACACAACAGGGGAGAAAATACACATGACAAACATTTGTGGCATATGAAGGAAAGATGAATTGTCCGCTAGTCTAGGAAAACAGCTTCGTGCTATTGACTGACTCCAGATGAGCTGTCCACAATGAACAGCCAAAAAGATGTGTTTGAAGTCGTCAATCATATTCCCAAAGCTCCAAATAGCTCTCTCTCTCTCTCTCTCTCTCTCTCTCTCTCTCTCCTCTCTCTCTCTCTCTCTCTCTCTCTCTCTCTCTCTCTCTCTCTCTCTCTCTCGCTGTGTGTGCGTCTCAAATGACTACGCCATTTCATAGTGCAAAGTAAGAGATAAATTTAAGACTATCGTAAAAAGACAGCTGCATCAATTGTATAGAATAGTTTTGCATGTGACAAAAGTTTCCCATACTGAAAAAAATGTGTTTGTCCTCGTGTGTCGGATCACAGCAGGAAAATGAAACACGAAGCTGCGAAGTTGAACAGAAAAAAAGTGACAGATTCAGTCTGACAGGTTGACGAATGTGTCCATGAAAACAGAAGTATAGGACGGTATGAGACGTGGGAGGATTAAAAGTCTGCTCGTGTGTGTAGGGAATAGCACTGGATACCTGTGTAGGCGACTTTTTAAGAAAATCAATCTCACAAAACTGTCAAGAACCTGTCAGGGTCATAATTCAACTCAAAATCACCATCAATACATAACTAAAGCTTTAAGAAAATCAAGCATATTTAAGACTTTTTGACATTTGTGACATTTTCATGACAACTGGAATAATTTAACATTCTGCAAGTAATCTACTGTAATGCATTTCATCCTGACTAAAGTACCGAATTAAATGTAATAATAAAGTTTTGTGTCGTACTGTATTACAAAAATTAGAATTTTGGGAAACATGTGGCTAATATTTATGGAGATAATGATGCTTAAAAAGTTCTAGTTATCATACAAAACAGAAGAAAAATGTACAGACAGCAGGTTCACATCTGAAATTAATTTACCATAAAACACCTCAAATAATACATTCAAACTTTGTTTTCCAAAAGAATATTTAAGAAAAACTAAAACTTGAATAAAACACAAAGTTATTAGAAATCTAGAAATGATGTCCTAATATTTACATAGGTGCAATTGCAAAGCGTTTTCACATTTCACATCTCGCATGCTTGTCATTCACAGCTTTGACCAAAATATTACGGAAAAAAAACGCTGTCTTGCAGTGTTGCCAGGTCCTTATCATTTTTGTATGCACATACTGTTGTGGCACTTAATCGTTAATGGCTTTTGGCTTACGAAAGAACACGTTTTTGGTGTTATTTAAGTGTAAAGTTGCCGGCCCCAATATTTTGATCTTTAAGGGAAAGCGTTTGGATTTATTTCAGTCCATTATTTCATGCAAGATCTGGCAACACAAGTAAGCCAACGCTCGTGCCTCTGCACTGGGCATACCGAAAACTTTTTCCCCTTCTGGGCATGTATGTTTTCAGAAGAGAAACTTGTCATGTCCATGATGCACTTTTAAATATGAACAACTAGTTGTTCGGTTTAGTTATGTACACACTATGCAAAGTTTCAACACAGTCTGAAGGCAAGTCATGTTATAGTAAAAAATTTTTTTATTAATTTATTCATGTTTGATGACACGAATCTCCGCTGTTTTTTGTGTCTCTGGATACGAATGTCTTTTTCGTCCTTCTCGTCCTCTCGGAAATTTGTGTCATCTAACACGAATAAATTATTAAAAATTTTCGTTGCTATAACACTACTTGCTTTGAGACTGGGTTGAAAGTTGCTATAAATGCTGATTTGTCACTACCTGCATTTTGCGGGAGTTAATTTGATTGTTGAATGCAGTTGTAAGTCCTATAAATTACTGAAGTGTGTCTGTAGAGAACGCTTAGGTTACTCACGTAACCCCGGTTCCCTGAAATAACGGGAACGAAGCATTGCGTCAGTTTGCTGACGCTATGGGGGGAAACTCCTGTTTACTCCGTGATTGAAGCCTATTGGTTAACGTCTGTAGAAAATACAGACCAATGACGTTTGAGCCCGCGCGGGGGCGTGGCACACGTCCCTATATAAGCCGGTGAAATACGTCAAGAGCTCATTATTATTCGACTGAAGCGCGCAGCCGAATAACACTCGCTGCGTAGACGTTTGTAGCACGGCCAGCGACGCAATGCTTCGTTCCCGTTATTTCAGGGAACCGGGGTTACGTGAGTAACCTAAGCGTTCCCTTTCAATACGGTTCACTTCGCATTGCGTCAGTTTGCTGACGCTATGGGGGAACGTAATCCCATCCCGCCGTGCATACACAACGGACTGAGGTGCCCTTACCGGAGAGACACTGCATGTGGCCCTTACCCAGCATATACATAGCTCTAGCGAGCGCAAGTGTAAGCACCATATATGAGACAGTAATACGCATACAGTGAAGTTTCTAAACGCACCATGATGCATATACAATAGAGCACAAGACGGCGGGTTCTCTGAGCGCGCCGCGAGCTGTGCATGAATTATTAATAGGTAGCCATGACGGTGAGCTAACAACGCACCGTGAAGGCATACAGAAACGCAGTCGCGTGAATCATTAAGCCGATAAGACCTGTGCTTGTAAGGCAGGGACATCCAGGCTATAAAATCTGACAAACGTAGACGGCGAGGACCAGCCGGCCGCGTTACAAATGTCAACGATAGAAATCCCCGTAGACCAAGCCCAAGATGAAGCCATACCCCTCGTGGAGTGAGCTTTTAAACCAACTGGACAATGTTCATTCAGGGAGGCGTAAGCCAAAGCAATGGCTTCGACGATCCATTTAGATAGCCTCTGTTTAGTGAGCGGCATACCTAAGGAATGTTGCGCGAAGCTTACGAACAGCTGATCTGACTTGCGGTATGAGGCAGAACGGTCCGTGTATATTCTTAACGCTCTGACGGGGCAGAGCGTGTTCGGGGTTTGTTCGCCGTCCGCCGTCGGAAGGGCGAGAAGTGAAACCACCTGAACTCTAAATGGCGTGGTCAAAACTTTAGGAATGTATCCCGCTCTCGGTCTAAGGATCACTTTGCTATCGTTAGGACCGAATTCCAGACACGACGGGTCAATTGAAAACGCGTGTAAATCGCCCACTCGTTTAACCGATGCCAACGCCAGGAGGAGAGCGGTTTTAAACGAGAGAGCGCGCAGGTCAGCCTGTTCGAGGGGCTCGAAAGGGGGACCGCGCAGCGCTTTCAGGACCGTGGACAGATCCCAAGACGGGACCGTGTTAGGTCGCGGTGGGTTTAGTCTGCGAGCGCCTCTGAGGAATTTAATGATGAGATCATGTTTTCCCACGGTGCGACCGGCGATAAGGGCGTGATTCGCCTTTATCGCCGCCACATACACTTTAAGCGTCGAGGGCGCGCGACCGCTGTCCAGCATTTCCTGCAGAAAGGAGAGAATATGCTCCACTTCACAGGTGTTTGGGTTTAAGTCTTTCGTCGTGCACCAGTCAGAAAAAATAGACCACTTTTGAGCGTAAAGGCGCCTGGTAGATGGGGCCCTAGCTTCAGTTAGAGTATTTAACACTCGTCCTGAAAGGCGTGATGGTTGCCGTTCAGAGACCAAACGTGTAGATTCCATAGCTCCGGCTGTGGATGCCATATCGTCCCTCTCGCCTGAGATAGGAGGTCTTTCCTCAGCGGTACTGGCCATGGTGCTGATGTTTTCAGCTGCCATAGGTCGGGGAGCCACGGTTGATTGTGCCAAAACGGGGCGACCAGAATTATCGCGCATTTCGTCTCTCTTATCCTCTGAAGGACCTGTGGTAACAGAGCCACCGGAGGAAAAGCATACAGAAGACACGCCGGCCATGCTTGCGACAGGGCATCGTGATGTCTCGAGAAGAAGATCGGGCAATGCGCGTTCTCGTCTGATGCAAACAGATCGATCTCCGCCCGGCCGAAGACGGTCCATATTCTCTCGACCGTCTGAGGATGCAGTCTCCATTCTCCCGGCGGCGGACCGTTGCGCGAGAGAATGTCTGCACCCGTATTGGCTACACCCGGTACGTGAGTCGCCTTTAACGAACGTACGTTCGCGTGAGCCCATAAGAAAAGCCGTTTCGCCAGCCTGGATAGGGAGCGAGATCTCAGCCCTCCTTGGTGGTTTATGAACGAAACCACCGTCATACTGTCCGACCGCACTAGAACGTGTTGATGTTGGAGTTTCGGTCGAAAGTGTCGTAGCGCCAAGATAACCACCCACATCTCGAGGTGGTTGATATGTAGCTGAGACAACTGGTTGTTCCACGCACCGAAGGCGAGCTCGCCGTCGCAGTGAGCGCCCCAACCCGTCGCAGACGCATCCGTAGTCACCACTTTCCTCCTGCTCACGGAGCCGAGCTCCGTGCCCGAGAGGAAAAGGTGAGGGGATGTCCATATCGAAAGCGCTTTCACGCAGCTGTACGTGATTTTGATTAATAAGCGGCCCGACAACCAAGCACGGGGCGGAACTTTCGCTTTCAACCAAAACTGAAGCGGCCTCATGAACAGCATTCCCAACGGTATTAGTGGGGATGCTGCTGCCATCAGACCCAGCATTTTTTGGAATCGTTTGAGAGGGAGATGTGAACCCGCTTTGAACGATGCCGCCTCGCGTCTGACCGTGAGCGCGCGTTCCTGTGTAAGCCATGCCCGCATCTTTAATGAGTCGAGCGTCGTGCCTAAGAACGCGATTCGCTGCGTGGGGGTGAGCAAACTCTTCTGGAGGTTGATTTTGAACCCCAAATTCTCCAAATGCTGGAGTACAACGGTCTTGTGCGCAGTAATTTCCCTCTCTGACTGTGCTAGAATAAGCCAATCGTCGAGGTAATTCAATATGCGGATGCCGCTCTGTCTGAGAGGGGCGAGAGCCGCATCCGCACATTTGGTAAATGTGCGTGGTGCCAGAGATAATCCGAAGGGCAGGACTTTGTACTGGTATGCTGTCCCGTCGAACGCGAATCTTAGGAACGGCCTGTGACGTGGCGCTATCGGAATGTGAAAGTAAGCGTCTTTCAGATCCACTGATATGAACCAATCGCCCGGTCGAATTAACGCCATGATTCGTCTGGCTGTAAGCATTTTGAACGGCCGTTTGGCAAGAGCGCGATTCAAAACGCGTAGATCCAATATCGGTCTGAGGCCGCCGTCTTTCTTTGGAACGAGAAAATAACGACTGTAAAAGCCTGATTCGCTTTGATCCGCCGGGACCGTCTCTATCGCGTCTTTTAGTAATAAAGAACGCACCTCTTCCCTGAGGATCTGTACACGATCGTCTGGGACAGTGGTGTAGAGAACGCCGCGAAACCGGGGTGGTCTCCGGGCGAATTGAAGTGAATAACCGTGTTGGATTACGTTTAGAATCCAGCCCGGCATACCGGGGGTGGATTGCCAAACGTGAAATTTGACGGCGAGCGTCGATATGCTTATGGACGTTAAGCCGTGTGTGTGTGAAATTTGCTCTTTTTGTGAAAAGGTAAAAATTTTTGTTTCGCTGTTACAGCGAGGGTGTGTCCAGCGCCCGAGGGGACTGAAACACGCAGAACTTTCGAGGGCGGGCCGGCCGAAGCGGGACCAGAGCCTCTTTTCCTCCTCAGACTCTCTTCAGGGAGGCGGCGCCGGCGTCGGGTCCAGCGTAATCCGAGGACGGGGACCGCGGCGTCGAGGCGGGCCAGCCGGTCGTGCAGGACGCTGGCGCTTGACCTCCGGTTCAGCTCTCTGCTGGGGCTGAGCTGGTGCTGGCTTAGGGCGTTGAGCTGGCGGCGGTTTTGGGCGGCCGGTCTCAGACGCTGAGGCAGATCGTTTTGGTAGAAAATGCCGCATAGCCTGCGACGATTTCTGTGCCTCAGTGAAGCGCTGGGTGAACCCCTCCACAGCGGAGCCGAAGAGCCCCGACGGTGACACGGGCGAGTCAAGAAGGGCAACCCGATCCGTGTCCTTTATCTCCGTCAAGTTCAGCCACAGATGTCTCTCCAGAACAACCAGGCTGGCCATGGCTCTTCCTACAGCCTGAGTGGCGACTTTAGTGGCGCGAAGGGCCAGATCAGTCGCGCTGCGCAGGTTCTGAAAGG
Source organism: Paramisgurnus dabryanus (assembly GCF_030506205.2). NCBI lineage: Eukaryota > Metazoa > Chordata > Actinopteri > Cypriniformes > Cobitidae > Paramisgurnus > Paramisgurnus dabryanus. Next base: position 30,481,266 of record NC_133343.1, on the reverse strand, counting down.
TCGACGGGTCCGGACCTGCCTCGTCCATGTCACGGAGGAGTTTTGCCTGGTATACCTGCAGCACCGCCATCGTATGGAGAGCGGATGCAGCGTGGCCGTCGGCGGCGTAGGATTTCGACGCCAGGGTCGATGTCAGGCGACAGGGCTTTGATGGGTGGTTCAACTTCGCCCTCCATCCGCCGGCTGAAGACGGGCAGAGATGGACGGCGACAGTTTCCTCGAGCGGCGGCATCTTGGAGTAGCCGTGTTCGTCGGCGCCGTCCACTACGGAGAGGATGTGGGAGACGGCGCTCTGAGCTCGGGTGGAGTGGGGAGCACGCCAAGATTTGGTGAGCTCCTGGTGAACCTCAGGGAAAAACGGCGCCTGCCGTTGGCGGGACGATTGACGGCGCCCGGGCTGCAGAAACCATTCGTCCAACCGGCTGAGTTGAGGCTCTGACGGCGGCGACCACTTAATGTTGAGCTCCGCCGTAGCTTGCGTCAAGATGCGGATGAGCTCAGAGTCGTGAGGACGCGACTCGGTAGGTTCATCAGCGGCGGCTGCGTGGGCGTCGTCATCCGAAGCCGCCCAATCCTCTAACTCCTCAGAGGATGACATCACTTCCAAGTTGTCACCGGACCCAAAGGAAACCATGCCGCTAGCACTCGGCAGGGGGCGTAGGTCCTCATGGGCGAAGGTGACAGGGTGACGGCGGGGAGACAGAGCACGCGGGGGATGAGCCGGCGTGGACTCGGTCTCAGGGCGTCTTCCAGCTACACGGCTCCGCTGCTGTTTAGGCGGGAGAGCACGGGAAGCCTTCCGTTTAAAGATCTCGAGGCGGGAGCGCAGCACCGCGATAGGAAGGAGCTCGCAGTGGGCGCAGCCCGCCTCAGCGAGTACGGCCTCGGCGTGGGCAGGACCCAGACAGATGACGCACTCCTTGTGGAAATCCTCCACAGGCAAAGGGGCTCGGCAGGAGCCGCAATGCCGAAGCGACATTATCTCAACGCGCTTCTGCTCTTTTAGATAACTCTTTTTAGTCTCACCGGAAAGCGGCAGGGGAACACGCTGGTGTGTTGTAGTCCGCTGCAGTGCTTGGATCGACGGCGAGTAAGGGCTTCTTCTTCGGAGCAGCGAGAAGGTTCGCGCTGAAGGAGAAAAGTAATGAGCTCTTGACGTATTTCACCGGCTTATATAGGGACGTGTGCCACGCCCCCGCGCGGGCTCAAATGTCATTGGTCTGTATTTTCTACAGACGTTAACCAATAGGCTTCAATCACGGAGTAAACAGGAGTTTCCCCCCATAGCGTCAGCAAACTGACGCAATGCGAAGTGAACCGTATTGAAAGGGAACAGGATTATACATTAAAAGGTGAACTGACAACCAAATGTATAAGACTAAATTTCTTCAATGTTGAGTGGAGTTATTTATTTAAAACTTTCGGGTTTTCTGGTTACTATAGGAGTAGTTGGTGACAGCCTCACTAACAATGCACTTTACATATGGTAACCAGTAAACCCAAAACAAGACTTTTAAAAATAAGTTCATGTCTCTTTAAGTGTACAGTTGCCCAGGTTTAAACCTCACATAATCCTTCGTGTGGACGTTTGCGTTGTGTATGGTTCTTCAACCTATGTGTGTGTGCGTGTGCGTGTGCGTGTGCGTGTGTGTGTGTGTGTGTGTGTGTGTGTGCGTGTGTGTGTGTGTGTGTGTGTGTGTGTGTGTGTGTGTGTGTGTGTGTGTGTGTGTGTGTGTGCATGTGTGTGCTCAGGCGTGTCTGTATGTTTGTGTTTTCATGGCCCTTTGCGTGCTTAGTTGACATTTCCCCGCTTCCCTCCTCTGACATTTCCATCCTGTCACATCAGTTTTCATTTACTCAAGCATCACATCAGCTCACACACATCTCTAAAGAGACCCGGAGTAACACTGGCCCGCTCAGACACCCAAAAAACAAAACATCTACACCATTAAATCAGGAAGAAATAATGGATTTCTACATTATGCAAACTACGTGAAATGTATTCAATCAATGTCAACAATCTCATGCATACAATTGTCTTCCCTGGGATGATGTACTTCTTATTAAAAAGTAAGGAAAGACAAATCTTAAATACATAAATCAGGAACATCAAAGTTGTGGTGTTTGATAAATCATACATTATGTTATATTTAGGATTAGTAAATACAACAGGGGCACATGAAAAACTCAAAAATCTGATTCATATTACTACTCAGATTCTTTATTTTATTTGATAGAAACCTTTATCCACCCATACAAACAAACATTGTCATTGATATAAATGCTATAAATCTTATAAAAAGTGTAATTTGTCAACGTTTATGAATTTACGCTAGCACAGACACGTACATTTTGTATTTTGTATTCATGGCCTCTTCCAATGATCAGTCTAAAAGTCCAAACAATCACAACAGAAACTTCATAAAAGAATTCCCAATACAAAACAAAAGCAGCCTTGAATATGAATTGGACGGAAATATGAAATAGTCCGTATTCTCCTTCCGCACACAAACAGCAGATGCTGCAACAGAAGGTGATGTCATAAAGTGACAACGTGCCGTACCTCTCGGGAACGCTCATGAAAGATAACGTTTGTCAACGCTAAAGCGCTTTCCTGCTCATATTGGTCTTTTCAGAGGAGCAGACAAATGCAAACTTTCTGACACGCCACGTGGGTCACAGACAGTCAAACACTCCCTGTCGAGAGACCGCTGGTAAGCGACAACAACCCGCAGGGTCTGTAATCTGATTATTCATCACACGAGAAACTCGCAGAAAAAAATACAAGAAGTTAGCTTAAAGCTAGTGGGAAAGTACTTTTTAACAGCTACAGACTCAACAAGCACACCTGATGTCTCTCTCACCTTATGTCAATCTAGAAGTCTCCAGATAGAGAAGATTAAGAGAAAGACGCTTTGACTCTTATTGATTTCTCACACACACAGCTGAGCTGTGGTCATTATAACACATGCGGGTTGAAGGTGAAATGTCTGCTGATAAGCTAACAGAGACAGATACAGTGTTACTCTAATACAGAGTCAGTCCTGCAAACACAGCCCAATTCACACTAAAAGTAAAGATCCTCACAGTGATGTCATAGAAGAACCAGTTTTGGTTTCCAAAAAAAACCAATTACCCTGCATCATACTGCGAATATGAATGTGAAAAGTGTGAATGAAAATCGGATGTACGACATCTGCATGTTGAAATTGACCTTTCAATTGAGCCGGATCACCGCTTTCCAACATTTTTGAATAAGACGACACCTCTCCTTCTTCTTATGCTGCATTTACACTAGCCGCGGTAGAGGCGTTAAGCAGTAGTGATTTCAATGTTAAGTCAATGTGAAGACGCGTTTCGCCTACAGATTTTCACCAACTATATAGTATGGAAGCAGGCTATTAGGAACATTTCTCTCACTAAAAACCTTTTGCGAAATTAAAAGATTATTTGAATGTTAAAAGTTCTTGATTGCATCGTATAGCCCCTTTAATTTAAGAGTGTAATGATATAAGAAATCATATTTTTTATATTTGTTTATATTTTATATTTGTGATGCAAATTGAGTTGGAATGCTCACAGTCTAATTTTGAGCTACAGGCAAAAAAAAAAAAAAATTAATAAAAATATGAAGTCCTCCTTTAGCGAACTCAATGCTCTAAATAGTCCTTAAACATCTAAAATGATCTTTATTTGTATGTTTTCTGAGAGGTTTATCAGCCTAAATGCTTAATCTAATACAAAGGTGCGTCTCCATCCATGGCCGTAGCTACATTGAGGAGACCGAGGTCATGTCCTCTGTAGTTTTTTCTTGAAGTTTCATTTCATTTTGATGTAAAAATAGCCGACGAGACAATTATCCTTGCATCTACGGACCGTCACGTGACACATGTACTTCCAGATACCGCTGCCATCTCTAAACGAAAGTAGTCGGCTAATAGCCGAGTGTTTCCTAAATTACAGAACGCAACGCAGTCTCGCACATCTCACATAAACTTCAATTAAACTTCAAACCTCAATAAACTTTAAAAAAAACCACAAATCCATTGTTTTAAATAAAGTAGATGCTATGATAATTTCTTCCTGTGATTTTTATTCAAATGACTGAAAATGAAAAGGCTGCAACAAACTTAATTATCATTTGGAAAGCCAGCAGAAGATGAGCAGACAAAGAGGAGGGAAGGTGAAAAAGTTAATGGTTGTGCAGGAAATAGCCAACAATATGAGATTCAAACCTATATCCAACTGAAATGCTGAAATCCAGTGGCTAGCTAATCTGCACTGATAATTGATGTGTTGTCAAGTGTCTTTTTTGGGGAAGGGTGTCCTTGGTATTTGAAAAATCATGGCTTTGGCCTTGTCTCCATTCACATGCGCATCTGTGTTTTGGTTTTAAAACATGCAGGTATTAAGAAATAAAGTGCAGAACTTGCTTGATGTTAAAAGAGTTATTAAGAGAGATAAGACATGAAAACGATCTTCCTCGCGATGAATGACAGATCCGAAGCGTGCAGACGTGCGATCCCCATATATAGACATCAACACAGAATTACACAGAATTTAAAAATATCTGTTTTGACAAGAATTCATGCAGATATAATCTGTTATGTCTTAAGTAAATGTTTGGTTTACTGTTGGGTGAAAATATCTGATGTGTAAGATTATATTAGATCCTTGCATTACAGTAGATCTTAAAGCTTTGTGTGTGTCAATGTCAATCAAACAATAAAAGAAAGAAAAAACGTTTTAACATTTAATTTTCCTATAGGTATTGTTTTTGACCTTGTCTATGATAAATATTTTAGTTTTAGAGTGAAAAAAATCTTTAACTTGATTTTGATCAAAATTGACTTGCTGACTCGATCAACTTCAAACAGCTGTAGTCATTTTTTGTCGTGTCTCATTTGTATTCTTTAAATAGATTTAGATTAACAGCAAAGAGCTATGAAAACCCAATTTTATAAAAAAGATTCATAAACTTTTACCTTCTGATTGTAGTGGGTTAAATGTTATACTATTTTATATCCGAGCTTCTTCAAATTGCCAGCCTTTGTCTACACGTCTACACCTTTGGCTTTCTGCCAACCAACCTCATGAAACATTCATTCTTCAAATAAAAATCTTTTGTATTGTTTTGATCCAAACAAAAATGAGTGTTCAATATGTGATTGAGATGATGACAAACATCTTGATATCTTGAACATAATGCACATGTCGAGTAAACGGTCCTTACACTGAAAAGCACACCTGACATCTAATCCTAAATCAAGTTTTCATCTCACCTTTGATGTCCCACAGGCTAAAATGCCGGTTGTTGGAAGCCTCCGGTGCCAGCGTGAAATAAAATCGATGTCCAGACTGCGGCTCATCCCTGTCCACAACACTGATAGTGTGAATGAGCTAAAGAAAAACATAGAAAACAAGAACATTTCATTGAGTTGCCAAGTGTCATTGTTAATATTGTTCATTCTCTAATTGTCAAAATGTAGCATGCAACTCATCCTGTAACATAAATGACACCTCAAATCGTGAGGTTTGTGATCTTATTTGTTCAAAGACATCGACAATCAATATTCAGAACACCCTAGCAACTGTATAGCAACACCCTGACAACCCACAATACCTAAAATCATGGTGGCAAAATTCAGAATGAATTTTCTCTAGATCTTCAGCAGTAAATGTAAAAATCCCCACATTCAATGTAATGTACATCAATTTGAGGAAACAAAGTTTCTGCCAAAATAAACAAGTGTGTAATGGTGAAATGGACGTTTGTGAAGGACATCTGATACTGGGTCCAGTTAACAGCAGCAGTGAGTTTTGCCAGACAACAGATGGATGCGTTTAGTAGGACATCGAAAAATGCGAGCAGGCGGCACTTCAGGCAAACCTGCAAAACTTCCCAAGTTCCCCGTTGCTCTTTTCTCATTACACGGTCATCAGAAGACTCGCACTGCATTTACACCCATTTTTAGGGAGGTGATAGAAAATCCAAAATTGTAATTAGTCAAGAGAAGAAGTCAATTAAAATTCCTTTCACAAACCCTAAAGAGAGGGAGGAACACTCGTATTAAGAGACCGACTGGAAAATAAAGACTCAATGTGAAAGCAAGGACAAATGTGTTTAAGTCACGCTACTATACACAGAGGAGACCCCACGCTAACACTGATGTTCCCCTTCACAATGATTAAAGCTTCACTTTCACAGCAAGAGGATGTGATTGACTTTAAATCCTGGAGGACGGAGAGGGTTTGACAGAGTTTGCTTTGACTCCCGTGAGGAGAAACTTCATTCAATGTGGCTTTTAAAGACACAGTTCATTCAATGATGAAAAACCTGTCATGTTGTTACAACACATATGCTGCTGGGGTTTATTTTCGACACAATCTCATGGCAATTCGAAACTCGTGGGTAAACCCCCATGCATTCATGCAATTTCATTCCTGCACTGTAAAAAATATTTGCTACCTTAAATTGTTTTGTTCAATCAAATAATTTTACCTTACTATTATTTGTCTTGACAAGAGATGAATCTCTATCGTGAAGCCAACACGGAAGTGACTGAAACTGCAATTCATCGTCTGGCCACTAGAGTCAATCCCCATAGACCCCCATGTTAAAATGCCCAACTTTCCAGGAGAAATTAATGCCTTTACAGCCTGATACAAAAATTGGTTTTAGTCTATAGAGCAATTTCTTCCCTTCATGACAACTGTGAGGGGGTGATTGTTTTAATAACTCATCTGTTTAAATTATATGAAGCCTTAAATTGTGCATAATTAACTCTTTCTGCATAGCATTTTTTTTAAATGTTGCCAGCTAGTTCCAGCATTTTTATGATTTTCACAAAAGTTTAATGCCTTCCAGAAAATGATGTTCTTTAAAAACATTAAACATACAATATATCAAATGAAAGAACAGACCCTCTTTCATCCTACATTCATTTGTTCTCTTTATATCAACTCTTAAATATGATTAGGTTTCTTCAAAAATACCAAATTAGGTAAAATAATTGAATTTTTGAGAAGGACTTTTGTTAGAGATCAGATTCAGAGCAATGATCATGTTTGGCCTCAGTGAATGCTTCAGTGTTTATAAGGTGGGTAAGAGCGCCACCTGGTGGATAATAGTTGAAATATGTATTGCCGTAAAAACTCATCATTGGCAGGGAAGTGTTTTCTTTCTAATTGACAAGTTAATTCGTCAATGGCGGGGAAAGAGTTAAGGGCGTGGCCACTTGAGTGACAGTTAAACAGCCACTGTTGTCACTCCAGCTAGGCGAGCGTGGTTTCATTAACCAGCCACTTCAGCTACACCCATGTCCTGCCTCTTTACCCATTTTTGGTTATCCCCGAGTGATGCGCAGTGATGCAATGTCAAGGTGGCGGCGGCAGGCTCCGCCAACTATTGGCTTCAAAAAAGCTTTCCACAAACGTAATGGTGACGTCACGGACACTACGTCTATATTTTTTACAGTCAATACAGTTTTAGTTCAATCTGCTTTCATCACATTTAAAGGTATTGCGGAAGATTTTCTTTTTCCGGGTGGATCATCAAGACTTTTGGTCCTCCTAGGTGTCAATCAGGAGTGTTGCGCAATTGCATTTTTTTAAAAAGTGGAGAAGGCGGTTCTTTTCTAAAATTCGAGAAAATCCTCCGCTACACCTTTAAGTTAGTAAAATGTTTTATTAATTATAAGTTTCTTTATTGCCCCTTTATAATTTTCTAAAATCACATCATACAAAATAATACACTGTAAAAAAATCTACATAAAAAATTATATAACTTAAACCATTTCAACTTGTTTTTATAATTTATGTCATCTTATCACAGGTCAAAACTTAAAATAGCAAGTTGAATTGACTTGCAAAACCAAGTTGTTTTAACTGCATGCAGCATTTTTTGTACAGTATACGAATTAGCCAACTCAGAAAAAAGTTACAAACTTTAGTGAGATCAGCTTTTTTTTTAAATGCGACCCAAAATGAGAATCTTTAGTTCTAATGAAGTATTCAAGGAAAGAGCTTATGGGTACATTAGACAGAAGATAAACACATTAGACGGAAAATAAATACATTAGACAGGATCTGAGATGAAGACTGCAGCACCAAACCAGCATTAACCAGTCTGGACCGTAATGTTTGTCTACACCGGTCTTTTCAGCACAGCGGCAAACACAGAACTCAGGATAATACAAATAATCCTCATGCTAGAATAAATTTACAAGTGACGAGACCCCCAAAACATAATTTTGAACACTGTGAGTATTTACGGCAGATAATGGTTATGCTTGATTACATCCAAAGCAACAATAAAGCAAACACACAAACACACACAGGCACACGCTTCATACAAGCATCATTATTCAAAGCGCTGCTCTTCTGTCTGCGACTGATAATGCGTGTGCTCGAGTGAAGATGTTTTAATCTAAGTGAGGTTTGGACTCAATATTTAAAGTTCACAAATATGCACACAAGTGTGTTACACAAGCTTATCATATTCAACCACAGGACAGAGGAATGGGGAGAAACCAATGCTTTATTTTTGGTCTCTGAATAAGTTTTGTAAAGACTACACTCCAGACATTGGTTATCAAGAACACATGATTTGAGAATTGTATTTATTTGAGAACCATTTATGGAATTTAAATTTGTTTTTGTTTTCACACTTTATTGAGATGTAGCTAGTGAATTGTTTCTTACAGCTTACATTTTTCTAACTCTTACATTCTTTAAAGGTGCCAAAGAATGCATTGTAATAATCTGATAAATTGGTCTCTCATATCCACATAGAAGGTTTGTGGCTTTATTAAGTACAAAAAATATCCAGAAATGGTTTAGCATTTGTTCCAAGAATGAAATTGTCTATTATTACCTTATTTGAAAGAGTCATGAATAATAATGTTAAGCTCTACTCTGATTGGCTGTTTCTCAGAGCACCTCCTTCAGTAGCTCTCTGTGTTTGTAAACAGATCTTATGATCTAACTTTCTTACAGTTTTGATGGATCAATTACATGTCAAAAGAAACCTGCAGAGGAATTAATTCCTATGATAACAAGGCCACTGAGGAGTTCTTGTTAAGAGCTTGTACATGTGCAATGAATACAGTCTAGCTAGCACAATTCTGATAAGTAAAATAAAAATGCATTATTCATATTATGCAAATTATACTTATAATGAGTGACATAACTGCATACATGCATCTTTTGCACATTTCTCCTCTTCCTCTCTTCGAACATGTGCACCTTAGGTTGAAACATTTCTTGCTATTATGTTTTTATAGATTATAAAAAATCTTTGCACATTTTGCATTTGACGTGTTGCGCAGACCATCAGCTTATAAAAGAGGAAATAAGCATTGTTCTCAACTCATTCTCGTTGTACTTGATTTCATACGCTGATCAATCTGTTCATCGCTGCATGAAGTCAAAACCGCAATATTTCAAATATCCTGGAAATATTTCAGAACACCATACGCATACTTATTTTGTGGCAATTTCGCCTGACAAGATCTTGTTTGGTTAGTAAAAATGAAGGTTAATGAAAGCTGCATGTAATAGATAATAGTAAATGAAAGCATTGGATGTCATTTAGCTAGAAAACGTTAACTGGAACACCAAGGACAAAAACAAAAAGGTCACGTGACTTTTCCTATTTTGGGCAAATTAATGCCTAAGGGGGTTTCGAGGGGAACGGGGGAGGTGAGAAGGTTAAACAGAGAATAAAAAGGGACTTCTGAGACAGAGAGAGGAAAACAATGTGAATGTGAGAATGAGAAGCTGTATTGTGTAGGAGGTTATTGAGTGGCAAACACAGTTCCCCTAAGCAAAATCATCTAATTAGATTTCTACCCAACAGCCCCCTCGTGACCCGTTAAACTGCGGCAGTCTTGAAAAGTGAGATGTGAAGAGTCTCCCAAAAGTCTTCTTCACGTTCTCCAGAGCCTTTCAGGACCAAAGGTCTTCTCCGAGAGCTTGCTTCCCTCACACAGCGGAGGAGGAGGTCGACCTCCAGAACGAAGCATGTAGTTGAAAGAAAAATAGTTTTAATTTCGTAACTTTACATTTGTGTGAATTGTGGTATAAATTCTTGTAAGTGTAACAAACTAAAATCAGCGAAGATACTAACATGCACTGTTCAGGGGCATTGGAGATGCCTATACAAAAGAGCGAAGACAAACACATTATTTGTAGTTTATATGAGGTTTACAAATCACTAGGAGCTTGGATATTGTGTTGCTGTAGTTTATTTTATTTTGCTATAATTTGTCCACAAAATGATGTTTATTTTTGAGTCAAGTCTGGCTGTATACACTGCATTGTGTGTGTACTACCCTGAACATTTGTCATCTGCCCGGGATAGTCCCATGGGAGGGCGAGACCCGCGTGATCTGTCACGTGAAGCCACTCGAGCCGTTTGACGTCTTGCTCTGAGCTGACAGACGTGGCGTCCTCAGGCCCTTCTTCGTATTTGTCTCTCCACGCAGCCTTTCCAGCACATGCAGAACGATATGATACCCGTCTCTTTATATCCAATCAATTCAAATACCACCGGGTTATGAATTGAATGTCACACGCTTCACATGTGGACCAAACAAGGGTCAGGCATTCAGATGATGGCACATTCATAAGAAAGACTGGAAATCCGAGATCTAATAGGAAAGTCCAAAATGTAAACTTCAGAGAAATGTCTCCCTGTTAATTCTGTTTTTAATCTTTGTTTTTTCTGGATGAATTTACTCTTCTATGAGATATATATCAATCAGTATATCACGATACTGTCATTCATTGACGTGATGTTTAAAACCATGTATGTACCCTGGTACTTTTGTTAGTGAAACTAAAATATAATTATTTCAGAACAGAAATACAGCATGCACTTACAAATGTTTTCAGGACACTACTGGGATTATAAAACTACGCTTTCAAGTTAACATGAAAATACTACAGTATTCGAGTACAAAACATGCTACTTTTTTTATTAAACACATATTGTTTTTACAATTATGTTCACTTGTAACTCTTTCTTTTTCACCCTTAGTTCATTTGCATAGGGGTAAAAAGTAGTGCACTAACCATGGTCTAACTGAAAAACCTTGGTTATCAAAACCATGATTATTTTGTGGTTACTATGGTTTTATTACAGTAACCACGTTTTTTTCTGTAGTAAAACCATGGTTACTTTTCATAAGGGTTTCCGAATCACTGTAGGGGGAGTCGAGCCCAGCAAAGCCGCTTATGAGCGATCGCCTAAGCCGTGTTTTTCCTCAGCCTTTCTTTTTCATTCTGTCTGATTTATTCACCTTTCAAACACAAACAAATATGCTGTGTTGTCATCCTTCAAATGGGATCAAATGCTATGATTTAGCGGCTTAAGCTAATCTGATTTCACTCTTCTTCCATCAAAAACACGGTGGGGATGCTAGCGAGCGCTAGTGCAGTGAAAGCCGAAGCTACTGTAGTGTCGCGCATCAACAAAGCTGCATAAATGTGCTGGCGTTAGAGCATAAAATAATCTCAAATGTTGTGACTAAATTCTGATTCGTAAGAGATGCATATGGGTCATTCTACAAAAAACGTCCACTTTTGGCATGGCAAGATGTCTTCAAATGTATTTCTTTTTCTAACATTTAAACTTAGACCACATTATTAGATTACTCTTTGACTTTATAGGTACACATAAATGAAAGCTTAATGATTTTTTAAAAAATTTTGTGTGCATGTACTTCAAGACTGCATAGACCTTTTTTTTGTCACTGGTGTTACCTTACTTCTTTAGCAATATTAAAATGTATTTATAAAAGTGTTAAAGCTTAATTCTTAAGTGTAGCAGAATTCAATGAATTAAAAATTATCATCATGTCACATGTGAAAGATTTTGTTTCATGTGAAAGAAAAGAAAACAGAGTAACACCAGTGAAACAACAAATCATCAGTCACTGGTGTTACTGATCTTCACTGGTGTTACCCATAAGGAAGGTGACAGTAAACCAGTGACAATTTTCATGCAAACTGCATTTTACAAAAATTTCTGCTGCAAAGTATCGAACCAAATGTTGTCAATCATTGTAAATTCACTAAATTAACTAGTTTAATCCATTTATATTCTAGTTTTTTGCAATTCCCAAACAATAAAGGAGGTCATACCAGTGACTTAAACTAAAAGCTTCATATGAAATCATGAGATGAATGAGAAGATTTCTGATAACTGAAAAGAGACAGTGGACTTACTGTATATGGGCGTCTCTTCATAGATCTCCAGGAAATTGAAAGAAGTTTATGGACACATTATTGTATTTTAAATGGAAGAAAACGCTGTTTTTAATCTCAAAATAAATCATTTTCCCTCTGTACATGAATGTGAGGACGAGCACTTCTGTGGTGCTTGGAATTCTAATGAATTAATTAATAAAAATCAAATATTGCTACATTGATGGCTCAAGAAGATGTAATTGTTCAAATAAAATATTGTTTCATTTTAAAATATAAAAATTGTAACCCTAAAGTGTTTTTAAAGTGTAATATTTCTGTAAAGGCTAGAGACAGAAAAATTGACATTTCTGTAGAATGACCCATATATAAGTAGTGATTGGGCAATATTGTAGCATTTTTGTTATGATGTCAGTTTCACACAAACCACAATAAGTGATGAATAATTCAATAAATATACTTATATTTTTTTTCTGGAAGTGCTGAAGCAACCTGCTGTTGCCAATATGATTTATGTTAACAAAAATCTGTTTGGCCATGTATGATAATTGTGAATTATTTGTAAGTTATACAGTAAATGAAAAACAACTTGTTAAATTTGTTGATTCTCTGGTTCCCTCTCCCAAATATCTGCATGCACAAACCGTGGTGATGTACTTTAAACGGCATCCAGTATGTGATGATATCTCATTCGAATTGGCCACATCACTGCTGAAGGAACCGCGAGACGTCGCTTACATGCACCAAAGAGCAGGAGGTTTGGCCGTGGACTGCAAGGCGTCAATCCCAGGTGAGAGATGAATGATTGTAATTGTGCGTTTCTCCACAGGCCTGCTTTCCAACGCAATAACCACAGTGATTAATCACAGAGCAAGCATGTGGCCAATGTTTGTGCTTGTATTAATGTACAAACAGCAAAGTCTTCTTGCCCTCCGTGATCGTGTCTCGCTCAACTAAGCCAATTTAGTCAAGACACACCGCAACGGGGAGCCGGGGGTGACGCGCTACAAATCACCTAAAGATGTTACGAGTTATCGTAAAGCTATTAGAAAAGCCGGTGCTGTACGGCTACCGCGGGGGGCATCCGAACAGTATTGCGTTTAATGAGAGAAATTTATTACGTTATGCCTTTATTTGGGAGAGGCAGAAGCATTATTTTTCACCTTAAATGCACTTCAGAAACAGCAGGTACTTTAGGGCTTTCGGTTTGAATTTGTCCTGCTGAAAGATAAACACTTTCCCAAGCTGTTTCACAGGCAGGTTCTCCTTCAGTACCTCCCATTCTTTCTTTAATTTAACAAGATGCCTAGATGAAAAGCAGATCTCTGGCATGGAGCTACACGCACGCCTCTTCACAGTAGGAATGGTGAGTTGTTGGAAGTGTTAGACTTCCGCCACCCATGATGCTTTGTGTTTCGACTAAAAAGCAATAGGCAGTATGTGCTTTCAGATAGTTCTTCTGATCTAATGGCATCTTTTATGGCAACTTTCTTTCACGCTACTGTTACATATAGTTTTTGATTTTATTTTATTTATGCAGCTGTGAGAAAATGTGAAACAAAGATTCCATACTATATGTTTTTATCCCATTACCCTGATGTTGCTGGCTGCATTCACTGGCATTCATTGGATGCTACAGGAGGAACACTTGTTTGTAGTTCTTGAAATTAAATAATTCAATAAAAATCAAACAATGAATCTAAATTAACAAATAAAATACATTTGATGAGTAAATACTCATTTTGTCATAACCAGGGCCAAATTAACACAATGTAGTGCCCTATGGTGACCACATTTGAAGTATATACAATAGTTATGTTGTGATTGATTTGTTGCAGGTAACATGCATGATGTTTTTACACTATAGGGGAGAGCGGGACACAACCTAATGCTTTTTGGTTTTGGCTCAATCATTAAAAAAATATTTGAGTTTGATTAATTATATTTTTACACAAGCAACACACACATCCCTGCTACAAATTAACATTGAAAGTTTGTTTCTATTATTGCCATTTTTGGACAATTACCCCAAATGTGACAGAAGTGCAAACGTTACAACTTAACCCATAGGTGGGGTTCATTGTAACAGGTGGGGGTTAGTTGTAACACTCGCAAAAAATTAAGTTTGTGTTAATTATGCTGGTAAATATTTCAATACTATTTTGTCTATATACTTGAAGTGGATATTGTTTATTTATCTATCAATAATGGACAGGTATCCGCACTTTATTCATTCTTCCAGCCCTTTTCTAACAATAGTTCAATATAAATGGATACAAATGTCTAAATATGTGAGAAAAGCAGCACAATTATGATTAAAAAAAAATATATATATATATATGTGTGTGTGTGTGTGTGCGTGCGTGCGTGCGTGCGTGCGTGACCCAGACTGTAAAAACCATGCTAAAGTCTCAAAATCAAATTCTGAGATAATGAAATTAATGCCTAAAATCGCAGAATTTGATTTTGAGACTTTAGCATGGTTATTTTAATCTTTGACATGACCTTATTCAATCAATATTAAAGATATGAACAAAAAAACATTTTGACATATTTTGTTGGTTGGCAGCCAACAATCATTTAAATGTACTTTCATGCCACCAAAACACTCGTTCATCATTAACTCTATGGAAAAACATGATACCTTTCCATAAATTTGCTGGAGACCGTCTTTAGGCAGCGTGAAAACAATATGAGAAAAACAAATCGCTCAACCCTGTGCAACAATGTAAACGGTCTGTGTTACAACTAACCCTGCGTTAGTTTTTGCCCCGCGCACCCCTATATATAAAAGTTATATGCAGTGTTATCCAGTTACAGTAGCATATTGTAATGAGATGAGTGTCATGGCTAAGACCTTTATTCTCATCTATAATGTTTTGGTATTAATCTATAGGTTCCCCCGCTCTCTATATCTCATCTCTGCAATGTCTAATGATCCACACATTGTTGGGGTTCTGAGTAAGATGTCTTAAATGTGTTGGACTTCATGCAGGGCTGCGTAGACCCACTGGTAAAAATAACTGAGTGCATGGTGAAATAAAACGATTGATGCATGTGTTGTAAAAAAAAAAGCTCGGTCGCATTCCGTTTTGGTCACGGATGCCACGTTATGCCACCAACCCCCAAAATGCCATCATTGAAAGCTGCCCATGTCACCCATGCTTAAATCCACCACTGTATACTTGTGTGCTTAAGATCTACAAGTCTTGTGGTTTTAACATAAAATAACAATTGGAAGGAAACATGCATGAGTAATTGAAAAATGCTTGAACTGTCTCAAAAAACTGTCTGGAGCCTTTGATGCCCCCCATCCTGTCTATTAATAAAAAGCCATGGTCATACCTGAAAAGCTTGAAGCTATCCTTTTAGAAAGAATTTTTTTTTTATTTTTTTTATCAAATAAAACCTCCATGAATTCAAAATAATATAAAAATTATATGAACAAAGTTTGTTCAGCGTCTCTTTTGTGATGCCGGAGTCCCGCCAGATGGACTGCAACCAATTTTCATGACATTTTCAAGAGAAAACAAATTGTTTGTTTTCCTGTATGTTTCTGGTCCCTTTAAATGAGGCAAAGAAAATCTTCAATCACAGTGGGTCAGATAAGCACAGATTTGAAAAAATCTCTCAGACACCTTAAAAAAGACTGTATTTCTATTCTGCCTAATGAGAAGAAAAGAAAAAATTAACTGTCGTGAATATATTGGGTCCTGATGCAAACTTTTTTTTTCCTGATGCAACTTTTATGAGACATTTTGCTTAAAGAAAATGAATCCTGTTTTTAAGAACATCATGATATTTTGCATCATCAGATTATTTCACGGCAAGTATGTATCTTTTATAAGAAATAAGACCGAGACATTTTTCTAGCATTACACTGATTCATAAAAACGCATTTGTTCATATGCATACTTTTTTAATGCTTCTGTAATCGGCTCTCAACGTGACTAATGCCATTAAAGCCGAAAAGCAAACGTGCCGTGCTAATGACAAAGTGATGAGCCGATCTCTTTGTAATAAATCAATGTGATTCAGTCCATTGCCAAAATCAGTTGATTCAAGACAGAAGTACCTGCTAGTGCATTATGTAACGTCTGTCTATTGTATTGTATGTGTTGTTGCTGTTATTAATTTTTTTAACAAACACTTCATCAAGCACACATTAATGCATTGTATTTGATTCTGAATGTAATTATTTTCCTGGTTTATTGTTTCTATTCTCTTTGTATTTTACATTATGAGACACATTATGACTACTAAGAGTCATATTTATTGTGTTATTTTGTGGTTTTGGAGCCCAGTAGGCTCAGCCTTTATTCCCTTTATTCAACAGAAAACAAAAGGTGGATTTTTAAATAATACAGAAAACATTAACTCACCTTGAATTTGTATTTTCTAGGTAAACTATTGTTTCAAATAACTTTCTGTTTACTTTCATTCCACGACTAAACAAAAGTGAAGCAGTGAAACAAGTCTCTACAAAGTAAGTTTGCTGCAACACCGACTCATCATTGACTTTTTGGTGACTGGTGAGTTTATAAATTGCCTTTGGGACAAAATATTTGGCGTATCGTTCCTTCCAATTGAACAAGGTCCAAAGCGGGAGCACGGCAATAATGAAAGTATTTTGACCAAAAAAAGGTAAAGCGATTGGCTGTGTACTAAATCTGACACATACTGATTGTTCTGCTGTGACCTCCAGGTTTGGAGGTGTAAGAGGTCAGTAGCATCTATCAGACCATCCGGTTTTCAGGACACAGAGTAATGAGAGATCGAGAAGTTGAGCCAAACCAAACCAAACCACATCACCCCAGCAAGATCAGGCAAAATATTGAGCTTTAGAAAAACAAATCCTGTTAAGTGTCATAAACCGCTGTCAAACTAAATCACAAAGGGCACAATGAGTGTAGCATTCCCACAATGCAACACTTCATCATGACAAACACCTGATGTCTCACAAACGCCGTGAAATTGTTATACATTCATGCAAGCCCAGCTGTCTGAGAGGACCACCATCACCAGTGGCGTGTTTACCATTTTGGGGGCCCTAAGCAAAGTCCAAGGACCTGGGGCCCCCCATGCCCCAACATTAAGAAAAAAATTCTTGGTTTAAAAATACAAATAGTGCCCATTGTCTTATTCAAAAGAATAAAGAATCATTATCTGTCAAAAACATAAAGGTCTTGGTTTTACCGCAGTGGTTTCCAAACTTTTTCCAAAAGGCCTCCCTTTTGTACAGAAATATATTTTTAAGCCTATCTCAGATATATCCTTTGCTGGCAAATTCCTTATAGGATGTATTTAAAATGATGTAATTAATACAGTACTGCAACTTCAGTGTGTGATCTTAAAAAAAAAATAAGAAAAAAGCGGAATGCTTACCACGCAGACTTTTTATAACTCTGCAATCATTAAATAAAAAATCATTAAATAAGTTAACCGCTTGTGGACAGTAGGGGGCCCCCCAAGCCCGTGGGGCCCCAAGCAATTGCGTGGTTTGCGTGGTGGGTAAACACGCCACTGACCATCACAGTACAAATGCTTTCTATGGAAATGCTATTTTTCCCTCCCAGGTTCCTATCGCAACTTGACGGCTTTATCAACGCAGAAAGCAATTGGGAACGACTGTCTTCTGACCTGAGATATTATCACAGAGACACTGTAGAAATTGACAGCAATCGTCTGCATACGTGCAACGTCTTTGAGAAAAACGCAGATGTGATCATATCAATGAGAGGCTGGGGTTTCTGATTAGATTGATGCGGGCAAAACATAGAGACTATCTCACCTGACCAGGTTTGACATCCTCGCAGATCGACGCCTCGTAAGGAGTCGCCAGCTCGGGAGGGTTGTCGTTTACGTCCAGTATTCGGATGCTTACGGCGGTCTGAGACGACATGGACTGGTTATCTGTGAAAAGATATTCAAAAGTTAGCATCCTTCATACAGGATTTGAGAAATGCATATATTTGCATAAATTCTGTTTGTGAATAAACTCTACAGTATAAGTGGTTATGGAGTGGTCATTTCCAAGCTGTACTATAGTATTAACAGTAAAAATCTTGTTTACGTTATGTCTATTAAAATTCAAAGGATTGGGTCTTCCATAGATGTAACCGGAGTAGACGTTGTATGCTGGGAAAGTATAAGGGACTAATTTGGATTTTAAAGAGGACGTTTCACAATAATTTTTTTAAGATTTAAAATAAATCTTTCGTTTCCCAGAGTACATAATATGTGAAGTTTTAGCACTAAATACCATATAGATATTTTATTATAATGTGTTAACTCTTTCCCCGCCATTGACGAGTTATTTCGTCAATCCCCAATACCGCAATTATCCACCAGGCGCAACTTATAAAACCCGAAAGTATCGCCCTAGGAAAAACAACTGTATGTCCATCTAACTTTTGCATCTGATTTCTATCAAAACTCCTGGAATTATCTCAGCTTTTTGCTCAAAATTTTGTGTTTTTGAAGAAACCTACCCATATTTGAGAAGTGATAAAAGAGATAAATGATGGTAGGATTAAACTTTTTTTTTTGAAAGCAGAGGGTCTGTTCTTTCATTTAATATGTATGTTTATATATTTAAATAAGAACATTTCCTGGGAGGCATTAAACTTTTGTGAAAATTATGAAAAATGCTGGCGGGGAAAGAGTTAAAATTACCACTTTGTAGGTGTGAGCAAAAATGCCGGTGTGTCCTTTAAAATGCAAATGAGTGATGAAATGCAAACACTGATCGCCATGATGGTGGTTTGTTGAAATTGAAACTTAATTGTGCTGTGAATTATTTTTCTCTCTGTGCAATAAATGTCTGTGCCGTGATTGGATAGTGCAGATTAAGAGGCGGTATTATTATAATAAAATCCCCTTCTGACATCAAAAGAGGAGCCAAATTTCAATGAGCTATTTTCACATGCTTGCAGAAAATGTTTACCCAAAGTAAATTACTGGGTTCATCTTTTTCACGTTTTGTAGGTTATCAGAAGCACTGGGGACCCAATTATAGCACTTAAACATGGAATAAGTCAGATTTTCATGATATGTCCCATTTAAAAAACATCTCACAACCACATAAATGTAAAAATCTGTGTAATGAAGGCAGTACACTTTCTTTTAGCAGTTTTACATTTTGATCATGTGTTTCTATAAATACAAACATGAAACTGTAAATGCTGGAGTGGAAATTAATGATATAAACACAGACTAATGCATTTAAAATTAGCCTGCAAAGTTATTTTCGATCACGACCTTGTTAAGCTTTACAACGAAATAAAAATATCTTGTTTTTGTGTTTTTATTAGGTTGGGTAATGTGTATATAATTACTTTCACTTACGATCACACGACTAACATTATCTTGTAATTAAACAAGTCTGTGCTGGGAGTCAGCTGATCCTCAACTAATGAATCCGTTTCATTATTTCATTAGAAATATTTACTGAAAGATGAACCGCACCACCGCTGCAGGCCATAGAGCGACCACCATTTTAACTGTAATGAGACATAATGAGCTCTTTTTAATTAATACCGGGTTACTATTTTGCTTGTTTATTTACAGGGGTGTAAAGTTCATAATTTACATATACTGATTGTGATGTAACGTAAAATCAGAAAAAAGCTGCATTTGCAAACCATTTGGACAGAATAACAGAAAAAGCATGTAATACGGTACAGCGGGTTATAACCTGAAATAAACTTCATCATCATCCCAGATTACACGAAGCCCCGCAGGCCTACAGCAATTTATGACAGGACGCTCCTCAGCAGAGGCGTCCGGAAGTAAAATCCCATTCGTTTTCCCCACAGTGAAATTGATTTTTAACGATAACATATAAACCTTTCAAGAAAGAGCCACCATGAGCTTTGAGGTTGTTAAGTGATGATATACGATTCTGTAGACGCCACAAGCCAGTGTGATTTTCAACTTCATTTACAAAAAAATAAATAACTAAAGAGTCAGAACTAATCTCGATGCAGACAATGAATGATCGAAATATTAATAAAATCAAAACTGGAGAAGATGCAGCTTTATTTCGGGGTGAAATGAAACTTCAACTATTTGCTAGTATACTTCAAAATCTGTTATTGTGAGACTCACACCAATATCAGAGAAACACACTAATCAGAGACCATGTGCGACATCCATAAGAAACAGATTTCTATTGTGTTATACCCTTAAGCCTGCAATACTTTCTCTGTGGTTATAGAGCAAAGATCAGAGCTAAATTTAACTAGTCTGAGATATGAAGAGATATGAGCAGATTAGAGGGATGCTGGGCCTCTGCTTCTCACCCAACAGATGTTGGATGTCCACTCATATTCTGGAGATGTTACCAGACGGTCACTATATTACAAAACCTCTTTCTCAATCCGGTTTGAAGATGTGTGAGGGACAAAGTACTAAAGTTGTATGGTGACTATGTTTTAAATAACAGGAGGGATGCTGTATTTAAATAATGAAACAGGGCCCGGTTCCCCAAAACGTTCTTATCTCGAAGTAGTTCTTAACCTATTCATTAACCTCTCTCTTAACTCTACGGCACGATTCCTGACACGTTCTTACGCTAAGTATATCTTCTGTAAGTTACACTTTCGTAAGGTTGGTCTGGACCATTCGTAAGCTCTCTCTTAGTGTTGTTTGAGCGCAAGATGCTATCGCCGTGCCACTGTGCAGCAGTTTTTAGAAATCAGCGCAAATGCAAATAGCGTTTTCATCACGTTACATTTATAATTTATTTAGAAAGATTAAAGATTTGAATTGGTTATACTTAAAAGCAATACTATCATGTATTCTATAATACAATTTATTAAACATTTCATACATTTAACAGTTTTATATTACAGTAGGGTATGTCTTTTAACATATAGCCGGCTTTTTCATTTTATTGTCTACTGTTTGTTTTAAAAATGTTATGTTTGCATACATAATACATATATATTATACATATAATATGATTAGTGTAAAAATAATCGACTTACCATTAAGAACAATAAAAATACATGACATAAATGCACACATATACATCTCAGTAGCCATTAAGACTTTAAAGAATAAACGTATAATGTGATAAAACGCTATAAAAACACAACACTAAAGGGAAACATAGGGGAAGCAGAATTCGACACAACACCGGCCGCGTAACCGTTTAGTCCATGCCAATTTTTTTATTCGGAAACACTTAAACCCTGTTGACATTTTGCCTGACGTGGCTAAATAAATAAAAAATTCGCCTCCCCAGACATTAGTATAAAAGTGTATTACATAATTTTTAAAAGTCGTTAAACCCATGTCAAGTCGCGGCACAAGTGGCACAACGGGATAAGGAGGGTGGACGATTAGCAAGGGATACCCGGTTCGTCTACCCGTATTAATGACAATTTGATAATTTAATTAATAGTCTATATTTAACGGATAACTTAAACTGCAATAAAATAAATGTTGGAATAATATGAGTAATGTTCCATTTGTATAGAACGTGTTGTCTTTCTTAACGCCGTAATGCACTTTCGCGTGAGGTGGAAATCGATCCCTGAGCAATCGATCCCAACTAATTCAGCACCTTCACTTGGGACAGCGCCTTTGTTACGTCGTACTTAGAGGCAGCGTGTTACTTTGGTAAGATAAATCTTTTTGTGTCTTCTTAGCGGGCTAAGAGTGAGCGTTATCGGGGAACCGGGCCCAGATCCTTAGGAATACATAGTATTAATAGACAATTTAATGATGATAACATAATGACCTTTTCTGTAAAATCAAGTCTAAAGTCTCAATCTAATGATGAGATTAGGAGCATCAAAGTTTGATTTCAATCTTTGGCATGAACTTACACAGTCAGTCAATATTAAATATGTCAAGATTGGGGCGTCTGATGTTTTTTTTTTGTAAATCATAATTTTTATCAGGCTCTTATACTTAGGTTCAGTCATTTCACTTTAATGGCAATGAAGAGGTTACTAGTCTGATTAAAATCCTCTATATTCACTATGGATTGACGAGAAAATATCTCACTTTAGGCATTTCATTGGTATTTTTAAAATGTGACTTTCTTTAGCTAAAGTACACGCAAAAAAATAAAATAAAATAAATCTCCAGTCACTCTTCGCTGTCCTTTTTTAAAAAAAAGGCAAAAATATTTGTTCAGTATCGTAATATTCAGTAAATGTAAAATGTAAAAAAAGCTTTTGCATCTTGATGAATGTTTTTTACATTATGCATGATGATTTTATGTAAAAATCATCCTCCAAAAAACAATGTTAGCCAGGTTTTCACAGACTGAGTCACATATATGAAAAATAAACAGTAAAACATTACAATAAAGTTATGATCGTTCACATTGGTGAATGCTTTAACTAACATGTTTTCCAGTATTTATTCATCTTAATTGTTAATGAATTGTTCATGTTAGTTCATTGTGAATGTTAAAACTTCTATACTTTTGATAAAAAAATGTATAAGTCAATTCTTTAGTTAACATGAACTAAGATTGCTGTAGAAGTATTGTTAGTTCATGTTAACCCTCTATATGCATGGCATTGCCCGCGGGCAACAATCTGCCTTTTTGGACCTCACACTACCCGTTTATTTTTTATTTTTGATAAAAACATATATGTATAAAATCACCTGACATGTTTGTCAAATGAAATGAGGGGCTGAGGTGGTTGTGACCTTTGTTGGGGGGTGGAGCCGGTCTTTCTGGAAGCAAAGTTGTAGGGGCCGCAGTGCCACCAGTTGGTAAGATAAATATAATTTTTTAACAAAATAATTTACTGAAATAAAAAAATGTGCATCAGTATATGTTAAGAAGTATGTTTAATTGTCTAAAGACTTTTTTATTTTCATACAAATACATAAGCCCTATTTTATTGCCATCCAATTCCAGCATGTCAGTGCTTTCTCCGACTACCCACATAAAAATATCCGGTCTAATTACCTATTGATAATTTAATTGCTCTCCAAATCCAGATCTTTGAGTTTATAAAAGCCAACAATGCAAAAGTGGGAACAAAGTTTCATCATCGCTCCACTACAGCGAGTGGAAGCTGAATATAAATAAAGAAAATTTAAAATTTTTGAAAATAGAAAACTTTGATAATGTCTATTATTAGCAGCAACAAGTGCTAAATTCAATTTTAAAATGTATATAATTACACAACAGTATCCCATATACATATAATCAAGTATCCTGGTCATGGGAATGATGTAATTAAGCACACGTGCAGCGCATTTCCAGGTGTTTCAAATTATAAACTCACACATCCACCACAAATGTATCATCATCCAAATGCATGAGTTTTATTGTGGAGGAGGCATGCAAATATATTTTTACAGACATCCTCATGAGAAACAATTAAGGTCCGAATAATGCTTTAGACAGTGTTTTTGTTTGTTGCCACAGGGCAACATTGTGCCATGAGGGTACTTAACCACAAAGAGTTTTTTATAAGTTACAAGGAAATAAGCAATACATGCATTAGAAAAAAGTTTGTTACAGAAAAGTTTAACTCATCTTTAATTGTCCGGAAGCCAAATCTCAAATAACACAAACAAAAAGGTGCTGAAAAGATTGGTTGGAGAACCAAGTTTATTAGTTTAATTGGTGATCATATAACAGGTCAATTTTAATATGCAGCAGATTATTTAATGTGCCAATCAAGTAAACTGAAAAAAATAAAGGCTGGATTTACTTAAAAATATAGTGCATCCATTTTTTAAAGTAAGTATTACATGCAATTATGCAATTGCTTAAAATTTCAAGTAAAACTTACTAAAAAAAGTACATGCAAAAATAATGCACTATATTTTAAGTAAACCCAGCTTATTATTTGTATTATTTTTTGTATAAAAGATATGGAAATAAATAAACACACTTCCTCACAACTTTTAAAGAATTTCAATTTTCCATCATCCAGGTCAATAAAGCGCTTCTTTTAAAGCTACAGAGTTAAAGATTTCACAGACGGCTGGAACCGTTTCGCTGCCAAACATGTTTGAAGAAAAGTAATCTGTTTTATGATTCACATCCAGGCAAATGTTTGTCTCTTAAAAGCTGAATAAAGTTCACATAGCCTTGGGTGCGATGCCATGACTCAGAAGAGCTCCAGTGGGAGGTTCATTTTCAACCTTCCATGTGTTAGTTGGCATTAAATTAGTCGAACTGACGGAGACTGCAGACCTATGGCCTAAATATTAAATTAAACTCATCTTGTTTTATCAGCTTCTCGCTTGGATCGGCCGTGCCTAATGAGCTTCAAACGCTGTATAAATTGACAAAACAATGTGTCGGTCTTCAACCCACGCCTGGCGACACCAAAGGTTCTCCTAACAGCAACGGTTTTGGCATATAAACAAGAATTTTTTCTCAAATTTAACTTAGTAACTGGCTAAATCCAAGTTTGATAGTCCAAAAAGCGGCAGGCTCTTGAACAATAAATGTCAACCTGAATAAACACCTCTTCAGTTTGAATCATGAATCATAACTTTATCGATGCCCCCAAGAAGACAAAAAACTTTGACATCTCCATCATAAAACAAACTTAACAAAAAACTACATTTTAACCAAAAGTGAAATCTTGTTTTGATGCACGCACTTTTATAAAAAAAATGGGAAAGTGATGTAATTTCTTGTTCCAAATAAAGTCTGGTTTTAAAGTATATCAGAAAGGGCAAATTTCACAATGGATGCCTTGAAATTGTTCATAGTCCAGGCAAAGTGCAGTTCCCTTCATATTTTATTACTCGCCACAGCAAATGTCCTTTCTGTCTAGATAAAGTCACAACTGTTGGTAGTATCTCTTTACCCTAAGGCCAAAACATGATGGTTTCTCCTCTATTTATCACCTAAAAAGATGGAGGGTAAGAGAAATCCTGTCTGCAGTTTGATATCATACACCCTATCAAATTCCCAGAAATTATGTGTCACTCTTCCTCAGCTGATAGCCGAGGCCGTCTGACATAAAACTGCAGTCAGATTGTCGTCTGGAATCGCCGTGCCAAGACTCTGGGAAGAAAAAGCCCTGATAACTTCTTCTGAACGACAGGAAAGAAAATTTCATTTCCTCAAGTCGACTTTAGCCGCTCGAGTGAAGTGCGTGCGTGTGTTGGCCTGGTTCAGGACGACTAAAACATTGTATTATTTTTAAGTCATCCGAGGCATATTGAAGCTCTGTGCAGTTCTTGATTTTGTCTGAAATATCATATTTACTAATAGCAGCAGCAATGGCGCGTGAAACTTTCTGCACACATCGATCCGTCAGCGTAACTCTTCGATGAACACTCATTACGCTCTTGAATGAAGTGTGAAATTTTAAAATACGATCTTCGTATGAGGGAATTATAAAAAAACCTCTTACTTTCTTTGCCTCATTGCTCAATGATCTCATATACATTTCGACTTGCAACAAGCACAGACTGATGGGAATTTTGATTAAGCTGTCGACTAATGGCAAAAAACCATGGTGTCCGCGTCTGAGAATAAAACAAAGGCTTCTTTCTCAACTTTAAAATGTCCAATTAACACCAAACCCAACATGTGATGCAACTCTTAGAAAGAGCAACCCTGGATGGCACCAATTTGTATTGAGATAAATAAATGAACCAAGAGAGCGGAAATCAGACGGCAATATTGTAGCATGAGGAAAACACTCGGGTCACATGATGTAACTGTAACTCAGCTCATTATTCAGATAGACCAGAAAGATTAAAATCATAAACTAAATGCATGGTGGCCTGAAGAAGCCTTTGTACTTTAAGTTGCACTAAAACCATCTCATAAAATAACATAATATCCACTGCAAAAAAATGACTTTCTTACTTAGTATTTTTCTTGTTTTTAGTATAAAAATCTAAAACTAATTGTTTCTTGAACAATTAATTTTAAGAAAAAAATCCTTACCCCATTGGCATATTTTATTTATTTATTTATTTTATTTTTTTTTGCTTATTTTAAAGGTGCCAAAGAATGCATTGAGATAATCTGTTAAATTGATCTTTGATATTTACACAGAAGGTTTGTAACTTTATTAAGTGCAAAAATTATCCAGAAACATTTACATGTCCACTTACAACCCTTTGAATGAAATGGTCTATTTTACCTTATTTGGAAGAGTCATGAATAATAATGTCGAGCTCTGCTCTGATTGGTTCTGCTCTGAGGCTCATGTCAGTAGCTTACATTAGTAAACACACCTCATATGTTTGAGCCTGTATCAGACGAAAATACAATTTTGAGAAAAAACTAATTGTTTGCAGATTGTTAACTCTTTCTCCAAAAGCATTTTTTTTTTTAAAGTTGTCATCCAGCCCCAGCAATTTTTATGATTTTCACAAAAGTTTAATGCCTTCCAGAAAATGTTCTTCAAAATATCAAATGGAAGAAAAGACCCTCTGCACATCAAAAAAAAAACGTTTCATCCTACTTTTATTTGTTCTCTCAAATATGGGTAGGTTTCTTAAAAAATACAAAATTTTGATAGAGATCAGATTCAGAGTGATCATAAAACATAAACATACCCTGCTGAAAAAACCAGCATACCAGCAAGACCAGCATATGTTGTGTTTTGGTGCTGGTTTGCTAGTGAACACCAGCTAAACCAGCATCAAAAGAGCATTAGCACCAGCATTAGCACCAGCTAAACCAGCACCATACCAGCATTAGCACCAGCTAAACCAGCATTAGTACCAGCATCCCATGCTGGTCATACCAGCATATGTTGTGTTTTGGTGCTGGTATGCTGGGACCACCAGCTAAACCAGCATAGACCAGCATGATTCCCATGCTGGTCCATGCTGGTTTGATGCTGGTTTTTTCAGCAGGGTAGTTCTTACAATGTTCCTTCTGCGATTTTTAAGTTGGGAAAGAGCGGCGCCTGGTGGATAAAAGTGGAAAAACTGATTCCCGGAAAAACTCGTCATTGGCAGAAAATTTTTCTGAATTGACGAGTAACTGTAACGTCAATAGTAGAACTTCAGCCTAAACGCTAGCAAAGCATTAATTAGCATGTAGCGCTAGCTTAACAGTCACAACTTTGTTTTTAGCATTTTAACAACTTTGTAATTATTTGTAACTTTAAGGTGGGGGCGCACACCTCGACTGTGACGTCACAGTTGGTGTTATGATGAGGTTGGTCTTTTTTCCAGCGGTCTTTTGCATGCACGAGGCTTACATAAAAATTAGGAAACAAATGTGTTTGAGGCTCACGATATGCCATTACCATGTAAAGAGCTCTTATTACTCTTATAAACTATTGTTTTTATTCTATTGCACCAAATTCACTTAAATTGTATATTTCTTGTCTTAATTTTAAGGTCTTTTTGATCATCAAGAAAATGCATCTTGATTAAAGAATGTTTAAATATTTGTACTAAAAACAAGATAAAAGTACTACGTAAGAAAAAAAAATTTGCAGCGTAAAAGCTTTGCTTTGCAATGCTGTTGATTTTAGTGAATGTATTCATTCAATTCCACTTAACTCTAGAGAGTAAATCTTCATTTGCTATCTGCTGTTTGGTTATTCATTATTATTTGGAAAAGTGATCTTGTGCTGTTGTCTTTTAGATAAATGACACTAACTTTAATATTCTGTCATCTAATGCCGTGACATTTAGATACAGTACGTCACGTGTGTAGATGCCCAGGCCTCTGTCTGAAAGCCACAGCACAGCTTCATATCTTAATTATTGCATCAATCTATGTCACTTTGCAAACAATATGCAAATCCTTGTTTTTTTTATCTGTGTAGAGTTTATATGCACACAATAAGCTCGGCTTTAGCTTCATTATCTTATCATTGTCTTAAAACACAATGAACACATCCAAGCAGTCTCAAGATGAAATGTGTCTGACATCAGAGCTGAATGTGAGTTTGCAGTGGATTGTGACCGATGTTGATGGGTAAAGAAGGTGGTACCTGCTTCCACCGCGGCGACGGTGATGTTGTGCCAACCGGCCGTCTCCCGGTCCAAGATCTTTCCAAGAGTAATGGCACCCGTTACAGGGTCAATGTTAAATATCTGCTCCTGGTCTGTAATCCGATCTATAGAGAACCTGGTATATACAATAGTGGATATTAGAGTCAACAAAAGCAGCCACAGTTTATTCTTTAACTTTAGTTTTATACCTTTTTACATAAAACAAAATCGTGACTTCAAATGGCAAAAATGATGTTTTTTTCCACTGTGCAAAACATAAAAAATATCTGAATATTTTTTTTTTTTTTTAAGACATTGTAGCATCTGAAATAAATGTCAGAGCAGCAAACGATTGATTTTTAAGTGCACAAACCTAAAACAAGAATGAAGATATTGAGAAAAGGGTCTCAGAAAACAAACTGCAGTCACTCCCCTCCAATCTCCCTCTTCAAACAAATGATTCATATTTCACATAGCCTTAAAAACACACGGCGAATATAAACTCCACCGACACACAGCAACCATCAATAAAGGCAGTTTTTACGTCATTTTTCTTTTCTCGTTTCAATTTTGAACACCTGCTGGGCTTTAAAATTATGCAGGTTAATTGTACTTCTTCTTTTACCTTCTGCTTATTATGATTTGCCAAAGGTTGAGGCGCATTTCGGAAAAGTAAAAAAGCCCAGGGGGGGAAGATTCAGAAGAAACTATTAAACTCCACAAGATTCTCGATTTAGACAGAATAGATTATTCAACTACATAATTCCTTTTGGCTTTTAATTGTCATGAAAAAAATCACAAGTACAGCCACTGTTCATTTTAAAAGCCTTTGGGTTGTTGGAGTTATGC
Source organism: Paramisgurnus dabryanus (assembly GCF_030506205.2). Classification (NCBI taxonomy): domain Eukaryota; kingdom Metazoa; phylum Chordata; class Actinopteri; order Cypriniformes; family Cobitidae; genus Paramisgurnus; species Paramisgurnus dabryanus. The sequence continues at coordinate 30,452,292 of NC_133343.1, read as the reverse complement.
ATTATATTAATATAAATGCATAGTTATGTACACAGAGAGAGTTGAACTATTATGTTAAACTTGTTCCTAGGATGGTTGGGTCAATCTGATTAGGCGTATCTGTTTCTCTTTCCAAACATGTTCTCAGAGTTAATATCTGCCAAAAAATCTTGAATCTAAACGAAAAGTTGTGGCCCCAAAAATATAAATATAAAACCAGAAATAATAAAACAGCACCACTGCATCTATTTCTCTCTTGGAGCTCATTGTAAGTCACAGCTGAAAGAAAACAAACAAATATTTTCTGTCCATAGACGGTGAGTTTTTGCTGCTGGTTTCTGAGGGCTTGGTCCCTGGATGCCACGTCGGTACCTGGTGACACGGGCACAAGAAAGAATGATGGGGCCCAGGGCCTAACCCTCGCTCGCTAGCCGAGTCCAATGCAGATGATTAAAGTGGTACCGACGGGCATGGGCTCGATGCCACGAGCGGATGTGTGCCAGCCAACCAGCCAAGTTGCCTGCCACTGCTCTGTGCTTTATAACACCTGGAGCACTCTGAACACAGCCTCATGCATTTTTAATAGTGGTAATTTGCAAAGGCTTTGTGTATGTGTGTGTTTGTGTGTGTGTGCGTGTGTGTGTGTGTGTGTGTGTGTGTGTGTGTGTGTGTGTGTGTGTGTGTGTGTGTTAGAGAGAGAAACTATACAGCCAGCCAAAGCTTTTTACTTCCCTGCGTGTCCCCTCTGAGCTGTGGCAATGACTAAATCATATTTCTGTGCTCTGGAGAATAAAGTCGTCTATCACGATGTTGAATTGTGGGACCAAAATGGAGGTGCAAAACACAATGGGTGCCTTTCTGTATGGCAAAGGCACCCTACACAACTCCGCATAACGACAGATAGGAAGTTTTTGTAATCGCACAGACGTCTGACGTGCTTTCCGATGCCTAGAGGTGAAAAAGCTTTTTTTTTTTATGTGCGTGTGTGTTTTTAAGAGGGATGGGGGATGATAAACGTGTGTGCCAAGGTGCCTATAGCATAATGGGAAAGCACATTTCAGGAGCCTCTCTTGGCCACGCTTCCATGACTCTGTATATCTTCAATAATAGGCTTGTTCAATAGTGAAAATTGATTCTTGTCTAAACTAAAGGGATGTGGACTGTTGCCAGGCTCTAAACACTCACACGCATAAACAAATTTGGCGTTTTGCCGTACGCTTTATCCGATGTGGGCCTTCAGTCAGGAAAAGCGGTGTACTGTGATGAAAAAGCTGAGGTGGCTTCATTGCTGCCAAAGTTTGGGATGTATTCAAATGTAAAACTGTAGTAAGATCCATCGCTTCAGTGTTTTGCTGCACAGTGCCATTTCCATTTAGGACCACTAAAGCAGAGTAAAGTTTTAGTTTCTGTGTGTTTTGTTTGGAGTGATTATTCAAGCATGACAGCATCCTGAAACTTCATCCCTATCAACCAATTACAAACCGTATGGTCAAAACTTCTCTAGGTTATGTATGTAACCTTTGTTTCCTGAGAAGGGAACGAGACGCTGCGTCTCCTTTGTCATTCTTTCGACGTATCTGTACACACGCTTCAACATATGCCAGCTAAAGTGGGCATTCCTTTTGCCCTTTTAAGCTCTCTGGCTTCCACCTATGATGTCACGCCCAACCATTGGTCGAATTTGATATCTTTACTCAGACGCCATCACGCTGTAAGTGTTCCCAAAGTGTCAGCTCTGTGACGCAGCGTGAAGTTCCCTCATAAGGGACGATGATTTAAGCACAGCAATATCAGGAATGTAAATGGAGCAAATAAAGGCTATTTTTTATTGTTGACTTTAATCCTCTAAACCTGAAGGCACAGACTGATCAATTAGTTGCTCCAGAAAACAAATGATATATTTCCACAGGTAATGATGGACAGTCTTCTGATGGATCTTACCTGATAGGAACGTTATCCATATCTGGATCTCTCGCGGTTACAATCCCAACCAGAGCTCCTACACGAGCATCTTCCTGAACTTCCAAGATGGTGCCAGTGGAGGGAAAGAAGACAGGAGCTTCATCCATATCCGACACGCTGACCCTCACTATTGTCTGGTCCCGGAAAGTTCCAAGGTCCACAAAACGAGGATCAACGTGTTTATTTATGGCCTCGACGACCACATTATGTGTGCGCTTGCTCTCGAAGTCCAGAAGCTGAAGACAGAAAACAGATTAATTCAAAGCACTCAATAAAAAGAATTAGATTTTTTTATGTACAATTTTTGTTATTTTTCTACAACAGTGTTATGAAGAATCACAGTGTGTGACTCATGACAGTCGCCCATCAGAGCGTGAAATGACCCGGCCGAGACGTCGCCGTCTACCTTTTTGATGGTGATCACGGCCTCTTGTGTGTCACTGTCTGTGGAGACCTTAAAAAGTTCGCCCCCCTCCTCATCTTTGATCAGGTAACTCATATCCGTGTTCTCGCCCATGTCCGCGTCTGTCGCGATCACACGGCCCACCGGCGTCCCAACGTCTGCCCCTTCTGACACCGAAAACTGATACATCTCTGTTAGACAAGAAGTTAAGGTCACTTTTAATGTCACAAAAACAATTATTTTGAATCTTGATATTTGATCTACACTATTCTCTTAATGTTTTTTTTCATGATGTACCAAACAGTCATTGCTGCAATTTACAATGTTAAATAAAAGCAGGTAAGTTTTAAAGTATAATAAAGTAAAAATAAGATAAGTTATTGCAAACATCACGTTGACTGTTGTTGGTAGGTTTACTAATATCACATATGCCACACTAGCACTATTTTTAACCAAAGGAAACGTAAGAGTATTATCTAAAAAAAAAAACTTTGGGGAAGTTTTTGGGAAATTGACGGATTTTCCATTGGCCGTACTTTCAATTCCCAATTTCAATTTGCGCAAAATAGATGGTAATGGTAACGCAGCTAATCAAATCATTCAAATGCACATTGACAAGCACTATACAGCTCACTGTACTTAACAACACTTTGTGCTTGTGCTAATAAGCATTCAGGACTTGTATAAGAGCCACCTATAGTAATGTGCAATATGTTTGAGTGCTACGTGTGTCACACAAAAGACCGCACGGATTTCATTTTGGCGCACGATACAAAAAGCAGAGCCTAATGAATTACATGCCGGAGTAAAACTGGCATAAATGAGGCTTTTGAAAAGAATGAAAAGGGAAAAAAGGGAGAGAGTCGTGTGGATATGAAAAATGATATCAGGGCTGTAAGTGATTCGCAGCGAGGCTCTTTACTGCAGTAAATCTAATGTCTCTCTTCCCTCGTGAGAAGAAGAAAGAATAAAACAACCGCAGAACAGAGTAAAAACATGACACACAATGTGCTTCATTTCCTTTTAATATAGCGGGACTGCTAACATACAACTTAAACACAGAGACACAGCGTCAGTCATCGTGTAAAACATCACCAGGTTCATTCTGATCTGTGACCAAGAGACAAAGTGCTTTTTTATTTAACCACGGGCGTGATGTTTGTACAGAGTGCTCTACTACAGAAACTACATTACAGTAACCTTGAATATGTTTGTGTGTCGTGCACAAACACGTGGACTAATATTCAAAGCAACTGGGGATAAAATCAGAACAAACCTTTATCATCACCTAAAAATGCAACTAGTTTCAGCCTGGATTAATAAATAAAAGTATGTACAAACTAGGGCTGTCAAAAGATTAATCACGCATGCGATTAATAATCGCATACAAAATTAAAGTTTGTATGAAAACACACACACACGCATGTATACATTTAAGAAACAAAAATATGTATTTTTTATATATAATATCAATTAGATCAAAATTTAAATAAATAAATAAATAAATATATATATATATATATATATATATATATGTATGTAAATGTTTTTAAAATACATGCATCATTGTGTGTGAACTTATATATACAAAATAATTACACACAGTGCACACACATATTATGCAAACACAAACTTTTATTTAGTATGCGATTAATCGTGATTAATCTTTTGACAGCCCTAGTACAAACACAATTTGTCAACGTGTTTATTTATAATTTGCATCTCGCTCGCACAATGTGTCCTCTCATAACAGCGGATTTTACTAAAAAAAGCGTTTGCATTACTTTATTTGTAGCCAAAGCAAACCCTTACAGTGTTCCTAATATACAGTCTGGAATTTGCAGATATAAAAATATGTAAATGCCATATGACAATTTTTTAAAACGGATTTTAAAATATACCAAAAATGGCCAAAATATATTTAATGAAATATGTTTCGAAATATGTTTACAAAAATATTGTCAGCGATATATAGTTTTACACTTTTGAAATACATTTTAAAAATAAATATTTTTTAAAGCATTTGGAAGAAAAAAAGTATGTTACAAACCTGTAATCATGGCAGATTTGAAACTATTAAAATTAAATATTTTTTCAACCACAAAAATATAATTATAATTTGATATTTTATGTAATTTTTTGCTGTATGGGTTGTAAAATTAGAAATGTATTTGTTGCCCCTGAAATACATTTTGAAATATATTCTCAAATTTGAAGGTTAAAAATATATATATTTTCAAATCTAAAAATATATTTAATTAAGCTTTATTTTCTACTAAATGTACGTAGCCTATACTTAAAACATATATTTGGCCAAATAAATATTTTTTCCCGTATGGGATGTTGCAGTCGTCGTATCCTTTTTAAAGGCATTTTAATTTATTAACGTTCACATTGAATGACAAGAATTTAATCAAGGTCTGTTTACCATTGGCAAAACCATGGTTTTATTACCATAACCATGGATATTTTGTGGTAATCATGGTTTAACTTAAGTAACCACACTGCAAAAAATGATTTTCAAGAAAAAAATTCTTAGTATTTTTGTCTTGTTTTCAGTAAAAATATCTAAAAATTATTAAATGAAGATGCTTTGTCTTGATGAGCAAAACGACCCAAGAAAATAAGTCTAGTTTTTAAGCCAAAAATATCAAATATAAGTGATTTTGTGCATAAAACAAGCAAAAAAAATAAATAAATAAATTGCCAATGGGGTAAGCAAAATATTTTTGGTCTAAAAACTAGACTTATTTTCTTAAGGACATTTTCTCATCAAGAAAAAGCATCTTAGTTTAAAAAAAAATTATATTTTACTGAAAACAAGACAAAAATAATAATATTTTTTTTTCTTGAAAATCATTGCAGTGCATGTTTTTTATTGTAGTAAAACCATGGTTCATTTTGATAAGTCACCCATTTTTCTCTGTTAAGATCGCAACCACAGACAACCGAATGAATCATCACAACCTAAATGAGATGATCGCACAAACAGTACAGCACTAAACATTACAGACATCATGGCTGCATGAAGCAATTTAAAATTAATCTCTTAAAAGGTGAAGTTTCATTCCTGTATCAAGAGCCACATTGGAAATAATTTTCAAACAGTTTTCCAAATGTCATTTAAGATGTGAAGAAGAGGCCCTATGCTGTCTGTAACACTTGGTTAACTTGACATGACATCCAAGATTTCACATACTGTATTTCCATGATATTCCTGGATTTGTTGCAGGGTAAAAACCCCGGACCCCAGTGTTCTGTGCTTGTGCTCAAAACAAAACATTCTGCTGAAAGGGCACGGCTGACGACATGATGTGACACAAAATGCACACTCACTTTGAGGAAAGCGTGGAGGGTTGTCATTAACATCCGTAATCACTATGGTCACCGTGGTGGAGCCAGAAAGACCACCCATTTGGCCTGCCATATCTGTTGCCTTGACAACCAGCTCATAACGGTCTTGTGTCTCACGATCCAGATCCGCCACGGCTGTCCGGATCAGTCCTTAAGAGAGAGAGAGGAGAGAGAGAGAGAGATTGATGAACGTGTTTAAAGGTCACATTAGCAACATTAGCTGCTTAAAGTCACAAATAGATCTTTTGTGTTTTATAATGAACTCCAATTAAAAAAAAAATAATGGAAAATTTAAGTGCCACCAAGTAAAGAGTAACCTATTCATGAAAAAAGTCATTGTTATCAAGTTCCTCGTGCCATGTCAGCAATCTGTAATTTGCATAAGTAGAGAGTAAACGCTGCAGTCTCTGCCGAGATGCCAAACAGCTTGAATTTAGTTGACAGCAGATTCCCAAACTGGAGGTCATGATGAAGAACGTAAAACTGTATTTATTTAGTTTCCACAGAAATTGCTAAGACATTGCTCTGGTGGTTATTTTAAGACATTTGGCAGGTCAGGTGTGTGTTTTACAGAAAAATAATCAACACTCATGAAACATACAGTATGCAGGTTTGAAACAACTTGATGGAAAGTTTGACAGAAATTTTGATCCTTTTTAGGAGAAACTCCAATCCTTCACACTTCTCATTGGCTTTATTCACACTGTTTTGGATGATGACTGTTTTTGTATTCTGGCTCTGTGTGAGAAGTGAAAAATGATATTACATCTAACAGGCTGACATTTTATTTACTGTATGAATATCACATGATGAGAGATCATGACTGAAAATCAAACTAGAGGTTTAAATGCATGTAACATGAGATGATGTTTGTGATCTTTGTGAAATCAGTCAGATTTAGATTCGTCTTATAATTTGAAACGAACAAACGCTGCAAACAGCAGGAGTGTCATGTGTCTTCTACCATATTCATTATTTCAATGCCTGTGTCTAACCAACACCATGGCAACGGAGAATAATTGAGGTCTTGCCAGGTAACACTGCTGATTTTGATTCCTGGACCAGGAGCTCGACTGCACAGAATATTATAATGTTTACACACAAGAATTACACCATTTATATGATCACAGTCACTATCATTTAAAGACTATAAAACATCAATATGATAACTTGTGCATTTATGCTTTATCTAGTAAACTTCTCTGTTATGAATCCTAGTTATGGGGGCGAGGCAGAGTCCGAGTCAGACCGAGTCTTTGACAGGTCGAGACCGAGTCGAGACCAAGTCCGTTGGTTTTCAAATACAGTCAAGTCCGAGTCAAGACCGAGTCTTTGAGGAAGCAAGTTCGAGTCAAGACCGAGTCTTTGAAAGGTCGAGACCGAGTCCATTGGTTTTCAAATAGAGTCGAGTCCGACTCAAGACCGAGTCTTTTAAGGGAAGCAAGTCTGAGTCAAGACAGAGTCTTTGAAAGGTCGAGACCGAGTCCTTTGGTTTTCAAATACAGTCGAGTTCGAGTCAAGACCGAGTCTTTGAAAGGTCGAGACCAAGTCCATTGGTTTTCAAATACAGTCGAGTCTGAGTCGAGACCGAGTCTTTGAGGAAGCAAGTCTGAGTCAAGACAGAGTCTTTGAAAGGTTAAAGGCCGAGTCCGTTGGAGTCGAGACTGAGTCCGTTTGTTTTCAAATACAGTCGAGTCAGAGTCAAGACAGAGTCTTTAAGGAAGCAAGTCTAAGTCAAGACCAAGTCCTTTAGGAGTCGAGACTGAGTCTTTGAAGGGTCGAGACCAAGTTGAGACCGAGTCCATTGGTTTTCAAATACAGTCGAGTCCGAGTCAAGACCGAGTCTTTGAGGAAGCAAGTCTGAGTCAAGACAGAGTCTTTGAAAGGTGGAGACCGAGTCGAGACTGAGTCAGTTTGTTTTCAAATACAGAGTCTTTAAGGAAGCAAGTCTAAGTCAAGACCAAGTCCTTTAGGAGTCGAGACTGAGTCTTTGAAGGGTCGAGACCAAGTTGAGTCCGTTGGTTTTCAAATACAGTCAGTCTGAGTCAAGGCTGAGTCTTTGAAAGGTCGAGACCGAGTCCGTTGGTTTTCAAATACAGTTGAGTCCGAGTCGAGACCGAGTATTTGAGGAAGCAAGTTTGAGTCAAGACCAAGTCTTTGAAAGGTCGAGACCGAGTCGAGATCGAGTCCGTTGGTTTTCAAATACAGTCGAGCCCGAGTCAAGACCGAGTCTTTGAGGAAGCAAGTTCGAGTCAAAACCGAGTCTTTGAGGAACCAAGTTCGAGTCAAGACCGAGTCTTTGAGGAAGCAAGTTTGAGTCAAGACCGGGTCTTTGAGGAACCAAGTTCGAGTCAAGACCGAGTCTTTGAAAGGTCGAGACCAAGTCCATTGGTTTTCAAATACAGTCGAGTCCGAGTCGAGACCGAGTCTTTGAGGAAGCAAGTCTAAGTCAAGACCAAGTCCTTTAGGAGTCGAGACTGAGTCTTTGAAGGGTCGAGACCAAGTTGAGTCCGTTGGCTTTCAAATACAGCCAGTCTGAGTCAAGGCTGAGTCTTTGAAAGGTCGAGACTGAGTGGAGACCGAGTCAGTTGGTTTTCAAATACAGTTGAGTCCGAGTCGAGACCGAGTATTTGAGGAAGCAAGTTTGAGTCAAGACCAAGTCTTTGAAAGGTCGAGACCGAGTCGAGATCGAGTCCGTTGGTTTTCAAATACAGTCGAGTCCGAGTCAAGACCGAGTCTTTGAGGAAGCAAGTTCGAGTCAAGACCGAGTCTTTGAGGAACCAAGTTCGAGTCAAGACCGAGTCTTTGAGGAAGCAAGTTTGAGTCAAGACCGGGTCTTTGAGGAACCAAGTTCGAGTCAGGACCGAGTCTTTGAAAGGTCGAGACCAAGTCCATTGGTTTTCAAATACAGTCGAGTCCGAGTCGAGACCGAGTCTTTGAGGAAGCAAGTCTAAGTCAAGACCAAGTCCTTTAGGAGTCGAGACTGAGTCTTTGAAGGGTCGAGACCAAGTTGAGTCCGTTGGTTTTCAAATACAGTCAGTCTGAGTCAAGGCTGAGTCTTTGAAAGGTCGAGACCGAGTCCGTTGGTTTTCAAATACAGTTGAGTCCGAGTCGAGACCGAGTATTTGAGGAAGCAAGTTTGAGTCAAGACCAAGTCTTTGAAAGGTCGAGACCGAGTCGAGATCGAGTCCGTTGGTTTTCAAATACAGTCGAGTCCAAGTCAAGACCGAGTCTTTGAGGAAGCAAGTTCGAGTCAAGACCGAGTCTTTGAGGAACCAAGTTCGAGTCAAGACCGAGTCTTTGAGGAAGCAAGTTTGAGTCAAGACCGAGTCTTTGAAAGGTCGAGACCGAGTCGAGACTGAGTCCGTTTGTTTTCAAATACAGTCGAGTCCGAGTCAAGACAGAGTCTTTAAGGAAGCAAGTCTAAGTCAAGACCAAGTCCTTTAGGAGTCGAGACTGAGTCTTTGAAGGGTTGAGACCAAGTTGAGTCCGTTGCCTTTCAAATACAGCCAGTCTGAGTCAAGGCTGAGTCTTTGAAAGGTCGAGACCGAGTCCGTTGGTTTTCAAATACAGTCGAGTCCGACTCAAGACCAAGTCTTTGAGGAAGCAAGTCTGAGTCAAGACGGAGTCTTTGAAAGGTCGAGACTGAGTCGAGACCGAGTCCGTTGGTTTTCAAATACAGTCGAGTCCGAGTCAAGACCGAGTCTTTGAGAAAGCAAGTCTGAGTCAAGACCGAGTCTTTGAGGAAGCAAGTCTGAGTCAAGACCGAGTCTTTGAGGAAGCAAGTTCAAGTCAAGACCGAGTCTTTGAAAGGTCGAGACCGAGTCCATTGGTTTTCAAATACAGTCGAGTCCAAGTCGAGACCGAGTCTTTGAGGAAGCAAGTCTGAGTCAAGACCGAGTCTTTGAAAGGTCGAGACCGAGTCCATTGGTTTTCAAATACAGTCGAGTCCAAGTCGAGACCGAGTCTTTGAGGAAGCAAGTCTGACTAAAGACCGAGTCCTTTAGGAGTAGAGACCGAGTCAAGACAGAGTCTTTGAAGGAACAAGTACAAGACGAGTCCGAGAAAGCAGAAATCGTTCTCGAGACCTGTCTCGAGTCGGAGACCGGACTCTAGTACTACATCACTAATGAATCCCACAACAAATTGTCTTTTATTAATTTTACCCAAATTAATCTGAGCATGTGTAAAATGATCCAATAAATACTTATGAATTAATAAAAATGTATATTTTTTTTATTTTGTGTGTAAAATACGACATGGACATGCTCCAAACAGCTCAATAGTGAGACATTAGAAGATATGACATGTTTCTCCATCTGAACATCTCTTTGGGGAAATAAAAAGAAGATGAAAAACTCACGCAATCCCTTTTGGGTCTGTGCATCAACAAACAAACGTTTGTCTGGCTGTCTGTGTCTATTTCCTTTTGTTCTTTTGTTTCTATCCGCCTCTCTTTTACTCTCTGCTTATGTAGTCACACAGCCGGGGAAGTGGATTCCCAGTAAGGAGCCGATAGCCACCGGCAATGTTTGTGTGGCACGACACATCTGTGCACAGAGCTCCATGCTAAAGAGGTGAACTGTGCTTTCATGAGTCGAGAGCTTAGGAGAAGTCACAATTCACTTCTGCTCTTCACACATATAAAGCACCTGACCTCAGGTCAGATCCAGTACACGTGCTAACTGAAGTTTGGCTCAACTTGAAAGGCGTGTAAAGAAACTGTGGGTGTCCTGTGTGGACGTACTGTATGGCTTGACTTTGCTTTGAGCGGCCAATAAGAAAGAGAAAATACGAATGGGATCTCTTTAATATTTCAATTCTTCCTCCTAGACACAGCGTGATTAAATGGAGACTCGTGCTAAAGGGACAACGTGATCTCATGAGAATAAGTGTGTATTTTTTCTGTAAAGTGTGGTTGTACCACACATACATTCACTTATGCTTAAAAACACACTGACATGATTAAAACTTAGATTATTTACGTATTAACAGCTTTACAGATGAATAGATTTGTATGTATTTCTATTCATAAATATTGGAAAAGTGTATTTTCTGACTTATTTATTTAAAGAGGACATTTTACAAGACTTTTTAAAGATGCCCCAGAGTACGCATGTGAAGTTTTAGCTCAAAATATCCTATAGAAATTTTATTATAGCATGTTAAAATTGCCCTTTGTAGGTATAAGCAAAAATGTGCTCTTTTTGGGTGTGTCCTTTAAAATGCAAATGAGCTGATCCCTGCACTAAATGCCAGTGCCGTGGTTGGATAGTGCAGATAAAGGGGCGGTATTATCCCCTTCTGACATCACAAGGGGAGTTATTTTTTCTCATGTTTGCAGAGAATGGTTTACCAAAACTAAGTTACTGGGTTGATCTTTTTCACATTTTCTAGGTTGATAGAAGGACTGGGGACTCAATTATAGCACTTAAACATGAAAAAGATCAGATTGTCATGATATGTCCCCTTTAAGACACTTTACACATTTACCAAATTAAATGTTCATGACTTTTATAGAATTACAAAATATTAAACAAGACTACACATTTCTGAAATCATTTAACCATTTTGTAATATTTAAATTCATACAATTGTGAGGAACAGATCCAAATTCAGCCCTTTATCCAGCGATCTTGATCCCAGTTCTCATCAGCGAACGTAAACGTCCAATCTTGTGTTCGTTATAAATCTGAATTGAAATATTGCGCCTCATGAAGTTTTACGACACATAGCTTTATGGCACTGATATAAACGCTCATTAGCTGATGCGTGCTGTTACAAATTTGCGACATTGCCATCTTTCAGTCGATGTATTTTAAAAATTTAAATGCGTGTCTTGACAGAGAAAAGCTGGATTAACGTTATCGTGGATTAAAAACTTTAATATTTCTCTCATCGTTTTAACTACGTTTGGTACTGCTTTTGAAATTTTGCAATAAATAAATGCTTTTTATTTCTAACAATACATTATTTTAATTAACCATTTGGGTAGGACTTTATTAGCAGCTAAAATAGCTTTTAAATGCTTTTTTTCCTACACATTTCTGTCCATAACATTGCATAATATAAAAAGAATACATAACGTATTTAAAAAAAAATTATAAAAAGGTTTGGGTTTAGGGTAAGGTTTGGGTGGTAACATTATCGATAAAATAGTTAAAGGTTAAATATACAGCAAACTTTATTGTATGAAAGATTTTGTAGTTGTAAACACTTAATAAAGCTACAAATAAATGTTGCAAATACGTCTACATTGTATGCTTTAGCAACTATTTAAATGTACAAAATAGCATGTTTTGTGTTTTTAAAAGTTACATGTTACAGTAATACTAAGTATTAACAGTAAGACCAGGCTGAAAGGGATGTTTCTTGTGGAAAAAGACAGTAATCTCACATTTCTTTTTGAGAGTTTTCACGAGAGATCTCAACGATATTAAAGTGAGCTCAGGTTTGGCAATATGAAAAAGTCTTCAATTAAAATGATTCAAAACATCTAAGAATAAGATGATTTCTCATGAAACATAATTAATCATATTTATTTTTAAATCACTATAGTGGCTAAAAGTTCAATAGGAGTACACAAGCATACAAATTCAAAGCTAACTGGGTCTAAATAAAAGCCACAAAACTTTAATTTGATATCAGGGGGTCTGTAAAGACGGTCAGTCGGGAGCTCAAAACGCTTCTCTTGTTAGAGAAAATCATCAAACAGATTCGACAAACCCAGAGTTCAACAACAAAAACAACTAACATGGGATCTAATAAACTGATATTAGTATCAAACTCGCAGCTTTATTTACCCAGTGGCAAAGACTAAACACACCAACCAGTGATTCGGAGAAATTAATGGGGGAGTCGCAAGAAAAACATGAAGCGCTTCTTATTCCAGTGCATCTGGCTGTTCTCAGATCAGTGAGGAAAAAGCGTCTAAAAACACAGAGTCCAGAAGCAAACATGGCAGAGGAGAAGTCATTTATCATCTGGCGGGCACGGGTCTCGCGCCCACTGCCCCCGAAAAAGAAATCATTAAAAGTTTAGCGATTGGTCCCCGGGGAATATCCGCAGGCAAGCGGAGCTTAGATGATCCCAAAACACTCCCGTTATGTCAGCATCTCGAAAAACCACGTTTACTTACACACCAGCACAATATGAGAGGTGAAGATGAGAGCAAGGAAAGACCATTATGACTTTTTTTTCATTTAATACTGTTAATATTTCCAGCATGATTAAAACACGTGCACTTTGTTCATGTCATATTTATTTCATGCAGCAACATTTCTACTCATTACAAGTAGGAAATTGAGTTTCTTGGGAGCCTTTGTGGTAAATTTTATCAGTATGTACTACAGTATTGTGTCCTTTAAAAACATCATAAAAAACATCTACTAGACTACAAAAAGCGTTCATTGCTAACCAGCAAGCAGTTTGCATTTAAACAACGTCTAATAGGTATCCAAACATAGCCTAAGCTAAAACAAGGCTACATTTGAACTTTCAGTGAACATTTTATAGATGTCCAAAAATAAATGAAATAAAATAAATAAATGAAAGAAAACACCAATCACTGTTGGCTTATAATGTTACATAATATGACAAAAAATATATTTACAGAGCTGTACAATGAAAATAAAGGCTTTAATATATATAATACTCTTTTAGCAAGAAACTATATGAAAATATACAGTATGCAGGATCTTACCGGTTTGTCGGTCAACAGTAAAGAATCGTTCTCCTTCCAAAACGCTGTAAACTATCCGGGCACTGCTGCCGTACGTCGGGTCATCGGCGTCTGAGGCCATAACCTTCATAACCGAAGTACCTGTGGAAAAACCATACAGTGCTTTCACATTAGTTTGCGATTAATGACGATCATCTTTTGTTGATTAAATTAGTCTCGTATTAAGCATTTTAAGTAAATGTTATCAATGCCATTTCTGAACCCCCTATGGTATGCAAAGCAAATATTTACATTTAGTCACACAATTAACTAAAGCAAAACTCAAAGCCTGTAAAGCTTAATGGGCTTCATTCCTGAGGGAAAACGTTGGAAAAGCACAGCATAAGAGAGGAAGACAGAAACAATTTAAAGGAATAGTATCAAACAAAAACTTACTAATATTTACACAACAGTATATCCCATGCTGCAAAAAAAATTAAGTTCTCTGGACAAAAATATATTTTAAATATATGCTAAAAACATTTTGTAGAAAGTAATGCTCAATTTAAAAAATTTTCGAATTAGAAAATATATTTTGTTTTAACCTTCATATATCAACATATATTTCAAAATGTGTTTCAAGGGCAGGCAAAAACATTTTTAATTTCACATTCCATATGGCAAATATGTATTCTTTGTCAAAAAATATTTTAAATGTATGCTAAATACAAGTAAATTTAAAAAGTATATTTTTTACGTTTTTTTTCCAATGCGACGTGAATATAATTCCTTGGATTGAAATATATGGAGGGTCAAATATATTTTTAATGCATTAAAATGTATTTATTTTAAAAGATATTTCAAAATAGACAAAAAAGGCCGAAAAATATATTTTTGTAAAATTATTTCAAAATATATTTCAGCAAATGTAATTTTTTTTGCCATTTTTGGTATATTTTGGATTACAATTAAAAATATATTAAAATATATATTTGTTGCCATATGGGATATGCAGACATTTATCCTTATTTAGTCATTTAAAAAAACAGTAATCACATCTGTCAGACACACCATACAAGTATCAGTAACCCCCCCCCCCACCCCCCGAGACACACAAGTCATGTGATGAATAAACTGATGGCAAATAACTTTAATGTCATTCATAGATGTTTTACGGCTTTAGATGGTTTGGAGTATAACTTTTATAAGGATTATATTAATCCTTTTCGGATGTGGTCACCAGTGGCGGAGCCAGAGGGGTGTCCAGGGTGGCACTGGACACCCTTGACATGGCACTGGCCACCCCGTGTGCCACCCCAAATTTAATGCGCTACTTTCACTTAATCGCTATGTTTATTTTCGACGTGTGACAGCGCAGCACATTGTTAAAAACATTCTGAATATTAACCTTCCCTGCCGCGGCGCAAACTCTTTATTTTTCAATCACTGCGCAAAGAGACTTGGATTACTCTGCTGATTTTGGACATACAGATATGATTTATACATAATTTAAAACGTTAAAGTGTCATTTTTTTGTGTGTCTATAAAAACTGAATGTTGTGCTTTTCACAAAATTAAGAAAATAATGCGCGTTCTTATATGTCCATCAGTGATGTCTTTTCAAAACGCGTCAGAAAAATAACTGTAACTTAACGAATACTTTTCATACATCAGAAGATAAATGTCATGTCTACATAATGCTTGGATTCTCTTTAAAATGATGTAAGTGACGTCATACATTGCTAATACTACATGATTTCACCGTATATGCTGGAAGTGTGGTAATTTTCTTGTGGACTGAATAAAGTCTAAGATTGCCAATTCTTTTTACAACAAAACCCAGCACCATGTTTTCATTCTTGACGTGATCTTTACTGCATATGATTAATTCGACTGGATTGCCACATTGAACTTGAAAGCGCGTTGCGCATATCCGATAGTGCGCGTGCACAGCCAGAGTTTAGCTTAAACGACTTCATGTTCGCGTCTTTTTGCTTAAACGGACAAATGCTCATATGTCAAAATAGCTGTCTTGGTGATTTTCATACTAAACATTTGGTTATGTACGTCTTAAACGAATAAACATTTTATTGCATTCGGTCCTAGCCTAACCTGTTGAAGTCTCTCTGTCATTAAAGTTAATTAAATATCAAAAGAAAAAAGAAAACTTTTGCATCTTCTGTATCTTCGTAAATAAAGATTAATCCAAACATCCTTTGTGTTGAGCTCTGCTATTTGAAATAAGTTTAAGGTTTATCATGGAGTTTAGATTTCCTGATCTTTTGCTTCATTAAAGGGATAGTTCACAAAATGAAAATTCTGTCATCATTTTTACATCCTTATGTTGTTCTAAACCTGTACGAATTTCTTTTTTCTGATGAACACAAAAGAAGATATTTTGATAAATGATTGTATGCACACAGCTGTAACCATTGACTTCCATAGTAGGAATAAAAACAGCATGATGGAATTCAATGGATATACCATTCATTGTGTGCTTACCATAATTTATCAAAATATCTTCTTTTGTGTTTATTAAAATAAAATACAGGTTTAGAACAACATAAGAGTGAGTAAATGATGACAGAATTTTCATTTTTGGGTGAATCCTTTTTCCAGACAGTAAATCAGATGTAAGAAATACAGTAGAAAGATTTAAAATTCACCCTTATTATGTTTACATCTAATGCAATCAAAATAATCATTTATGCTTTCTTGATATATAGTTACACGTCATTTTCTTTAATGGACTATGGACCCCCTAAAGTAGCTTTGGCCACCCCCTGGCCTCCCCATTAAAAAAATTCTAGTTCCGCCACTGGTGGTCACAATGTAACAATATAAGATTTCATCGGACACACGTGCTGTGACGCGATTACGTTTTGGTCCAAACGTTACTTCCGGTTTCAGTTTTTTTATGTGTCTGACTAGTTGCTAAACTGAACTCTTGAACAAATACCTCATTGAAAATAACAAATGTTTTGGTTTCCAATGTTATCTTTGTGTTGTTTATTTGGCTCGTTATATAAAGTACTTTGTTGTCATTTATTCTTAGCAGAGTTTACTGGAAGTTACGTGTAAGCAGCTTGTTTATGTTGTTACTGCTGAAACCGTCTATAACGTAAAGAACAAATGCATGTCAGGATTTTAGTTTAAACGTCAGGAGTATAAGTAAATAATTACATCATTTTTTATTTGAAGGTTAACTGGCTCTTTAAGAGACGGAGACAGTTCTGCGTACAGCAAAAGCGACGTCCAAGGACGACTCCGGCGCTCTTATCCAGGGCAATTGGTCTGCAGGTAATTGGTGACAGCTGCTGGTGTCCATGAAAGGTCAGGGTAGCAGTCGCTCACGGATCCTGTCACCGTACAGCTCGGCCACATTATATCTCTATGCTAATGAGGTTAATTAACAGGAAGTGTCAGAATCTTGTTTGTGTTGTGTCACAGACGCCGGCTCCCTCGGGAGATAACACAACAGGACAATGTGTTATCATTAAAGCTCACCGCTTTTGCCAAAGCCAAACATTCAGATAGGTATCCGTCTGAGAGCTTTTGCGTTTTCTCACCCTCCCTTTCACGGCCCTGGGTTACAGCGAACACCAGACGGTCGGATGAGGTTTTCTTGCTTTTTCTTTTTTTACAAGTTTGCCTAATGGAGCTGTTGAGACGAAGTAAACGCGAAGTGTGCATTCTCAGTCTATAAAACTGCCAACCATTTTCCTAAATGAACCTCGTTTATGTTTTCATACACATTTCTGAAAGATCACGCACATCTTTGCTCTTTGAAAACTTGAAAAACTGTCCGCGTGGCATTAAAACTGGGATATGTAATATAAGATTGCGTTTCTCTCTTGCATGACTGTTTGGGCTTCACTAACTGACCCGGGGGTAGAAACAGAGAAGTCATTTCTTTTCATGGGATTATTTGCTTATCTTAATTTTTCACAGGTGATAATCAGCCGGAAGCCGTCCGACTCCGGAAACGCCGCTTCTGAAAAACTATATAAATGCAAATGTTACTTTATTGTGTTTATGCTCAAACTATCATCTCTTATTAATGCACAGTCTCACATTCACTAAGAGCTCATTAGAGTTTTGGATTTATTTCTCACGGCGGCTCATGAGAATGAATAAAGGAAAAACACACTTGAGATGTGCATGATATACAACATTAGACTTCAATAAATTGCCAAGCATTCGCACCCATCAAATGGAGAAAAAAATGAAATAATTAATTTTGTTGATTATTTTCAACCCAGCTTTGGATCAGAAAGAGACAAACCCAGACATTGTTTTAAATTAACTCAGAAAATGTTTATATTTAACCCAACACATTATTAAAAGCAGTTTTGGTTGAAACAATGCAGCCTAGGGTTGGGTTTGTCTCTTTTTGACCCAACACTGGGTATACCACGTTATTACCATGTTTTGTGGGCATGCATTATGAAATAACGCCTTCTTTTTAAAATACTGTAGACTATATTTAAACATGCTATGCCTCTAAGTACCTTGTAAATACTGTAGTACATAAATATGGTAATTATTGAGCATCTATTGAAGTATTATACATTCACTGTTCCTTTGAACGCATAAAGAGGGTCTGCAACTTTTAAAAATAGCTTTACAAATTTTCAATAAAAATATAAAGCTTTCTGCTTCATGTTTTAGAAAACTCTTCAAAGAAATAAAGAGCTCAGATCTGGCATGTTTTCTTGTAAATTAGCATTTTTTAAAATCAGATTCTTAATGGATCCTGCAAACAAAGCAATATTTCTGAATAGCCTGAGGCCGGGATTAAGAAGATTTGAAGCTAAATTATTTGATGAATGTTTAATATGTGCCGAGTAGAGATGTAATGATTACCGGTTTAATGGTTGACCCCTAAAATATGTCCAATGGTTAGTATTAAAGCATACTTTTTTAATGACTGTTTAATTGTGCAAGTGTCACGGCCTAAAACCCCTTGTCCAGCATCAACCAATTTAAGCAATAACATGAGACAAACAATTTCATTCATGTATTTGTGTTTGTGATGACAGTGCTTCACTGAATCCAAAAAAAATTTCACATTTAGGGAAATCTAGTTGTACTGAGGCATGTTTACTTAACATTTCTTTAGAAATATCCATATTTTCTATTTATTTTCCATTAAATGATGTGATCTGATTCTTTGAAGCTCTTTTCTACTCAGTTTGTTTATTCCGCATGCTGTGAGCACAGGCGCAGATTTACTCCTGGGTCATAAAGTACACCCAATTTCTCACAACATACGCAGACAGATGAATTGCTGAATTGTCCTGTGTTTATGAAAATCTAATTTACCCACTTGTGTCTTAACTAGACGAACATTTATCACATGATCCCAAAAGCGCCATGATTAATGTTAATGTTATTTATTTGATTTTTATGTGAACAAAAGTGCACTTATGTTTAATAAATTAAAAATTTGGTTTGCATAAGTACTTTGTTTTAAACATTTTTAAAAAAATGTTCACAATACTATGGTAGTATTGATAATCATGGTTATTTTGGTCACTATAACAGTGATGTACAATTTTCATACCATGTCATCTAATTCGATGAGATTTAGCGGCTTTTGCATCTGAGCTCCTTAACTCTTTCCCCGCCATTGACGAGTTATCTCGTCAATTAAGAGAAAACATTTGCATAAAAAAAATCTCACTTACCCAATTTATGAAAAAACTGAAGCCAAAATGTTATTTACTTATTTTAAACTCTGTGTATGTTTTGATAATCGTTCTGAATATGAATCTCTTTTTATGTAAGAGTTTATAAGCAGAGAAAAAATATAGATAGGATGAAACGTTATTTTTCCCTTTTTGTTTGTTTATCTATTATTTGTTTGAAACCAGAGGGTCTGTTCTTTCATTGTATATATTTGTACGTTTATATATTTTTAGAAGAAAATTTTTCTGGAAGGCATTTTGTGAAACTTTTGTGAAAATCACAAAAAATGGCTGGCGGGGAATGAGTTAAATGTTTCATTTTATACTGAGATTTCAAACGCTGGTGTCTTGGGAAATTTGTGCACTGATTCAGACATTGTTGAGATCTCTAAGAGAAACATGTGAGCTTACTGGGGCCTTTGAGATATTGGATAGATATCCTAAAGGGTTTAATGAATGTTATAAAGCATGACCAATTAAATAATTGAATAGTGATATGTGTCTAAAATTAAAATTTTACACCATACGATAAACTTGAAATGGTTTCACAGTCATTAATATTTAAAGCTCTCAATCGCAGATAAGTTTTTAATTTAAACGGCTTCCCTTGTAAATCCTGCATTAAACTGTGAGAAAAAAAATGTATAATAAAGTCACAAAAAACTACACAGTATGTGAGGTTCACCCAGCAGTGATGTTTTTGTGTTGGGTTGTCTGAGTTTCCGAGTATCAAAGCACACAGTCTCAGAAAGCAATCTCAGATACAACATTAGAGTTCAGCGGTCGTGCCCTCTTCACCTACAGCGTCCTGCATTTCGTGCTAATATTTGCGGAGCGACACGAGGTGGGTGGAAGTGGATTATACGGGGCGAGTGTATGGGCGAGCCGGGGCAGTTTACTTTCCATCTGTAGCATCTCCTCACAGAGACCCTGACTGGCGCCAGCATAAAATATAAATCAAACAATAAGTTATCATGGAAACACTTCATATCCCCCAGCTGTGGATGTCTCGGAGACACCTGGGCTTGTTCGTAGTCTTGTTATTAACTTGGCAAGTTATCTTACATTGGACGATCGTCACTGATGACCGCAGCTCTGAAGAGTGCTTATAAGAAAGTTGTTTAGATGAGAAGCAGAATTATTCTGCCCCCTACTCAAAGCGCAAGCACTGTAAAAAGGCAATGAAAAATGCATTCGCTAAGATATAAGAGAACATAAAACCTCTTAATGTAAAATTAATTTAAATGTGGCCGGTTTTATGGAAGACTGGACTTTGGAGGCTGCTGCACCGTAACCTATAGTGCCAAGATTTACGTGCAGATGTACTCAAATCATTTTTTACATATTTCATATTAACTGGCAAGTTTAATTTTTTTTCCTCACAGTATCACATTATCTTGTTTGAAAACCAGATCTTAAATCACAACATGTATGATTTGTACCGAGCCCCTTAGGTGACATTGGAGTAAAAAATCTAAAGTTTATGCGAAACCTTCATGTGCAGAATTTTTGTTAAAAGTTTAGTTTCGTGTGCGCACATGAAACTTTCTCTTGCGCACGTGAAACTAGCACGTGCGCACGTGAAACTTAACGTGATAGTTTCACGTATGCAATAGTATCACGTGCGCACGCGAAAATAAAATTTATTTAATTTTTGGTCCATGTCCCCTTAGGGGCGCCATAGATTTGTGCATTGAAATATCAAAAAAAAAATCTAAATGAAAGGTTGTAGATCAGGTGTGACCCTCCTAACATTGTGAACCCAGTCTGTGTTCAGCAGTCGACCGGTCTGAATCGCTGAGACTGACAGCCGTTTAAAAACTGAGCTCATAAAGGAGATTTGTGTTTCACTGCATGCCGCTGAGATGTTAAAGCTGTCATCCCGGCACGATTCAACTTTCTCCTCTGTTTAACCCTGCCAGAGTCGTCTGCACCCACGGCCCCAAAATCACCCGCATTATAAAGCGTTTAGGGGCCCCATAAAAGCCAAAGTGTTTTCACATGAAAAGTTATTTCTCTCAATCGCAACAATTGATTTGATTTTCACTGTCCCACTTTAAAATAAAGAACATGAGGAGAAGAAATGACTAAAGATTAAAAACAAGAACGGTAATGTTAGAGAGGCGGTTAATAAAACTCAATGGTCTGCTTATGGAAAGACTATAGAAAGTCCCAGAAGGTTTAGTATGGGGTCTTATTCATTTTCTACGGTAAAATCCAGACAGTCTTAGTGTGTTTCAATGGACTATTTTATTACTGCTCATATCAGGAATTAAACAAACACCTAAAGTATTAAAGCCAGAGTTAAGGTGCTATTTCATATTTGTTTTAAATGACCCGATGTTGGGTTGTTGTTATGCAGTTATGGGGTATAATAACCCAACAGTTGGGTTTAAACAACCCATATTGGGTCAATTTTAACCCAGCGGTGTGTTCTGTCCATTATTTATCCATTATGGGTCAAAAATTACTCAGATTTACTGCAGATTTAGTAAACACTATATGTAGAAGAGGATTAGGCATCAATCCAATTTTATTCAATTTAACACTAAGTAAAAGCTAAATCATTTTTATTTTGGATATAAAAGCATGTCTGTTTAAAACAGATCAGCATGTCCCATTTTGAATATGCTTTCTTCTCAAAATGTGAATATTTGAATGAAGTGCTTTTAGATATGAAATACCTGATGTCCTTCTGATTCATCACATACACTCTTAAAAATAATGGTGCTTCACAAAGCCATAGAAGAACCATTTTGACTGAATGATTAAAAAACTTTTAAAGGGCACCTATTATGCGAAATCCACTTTTACAAGGTGCTTGGACATAAATGTGTGTTGGCAGTGGGTGAACACAACAACCCTACAATAATAAAAAAACACACACTTATTTTTAATCCCAATTAAACCAAAGCAGTATTATTAGACATGCTGTTTTGATTCTCTTGTTAATGTGATGTCACACTGATAAAGCCACGCCCACCACCTCTGACTGACAGCGGGGCTTTATGTCTCAGTAGCCTGACCAGATCTATTTATAACATAGTAACGTTTCAATTTCCAAAGCTTTCTTTTTTCTGTGTCCAGACAGCGAATCTTCATGCGTCAATCCGTACAGATAACATCAGGTTAGAAGTCTAGGTTCAATCCAGCTCCTATACTTTTCCATCAGTGGTCAAGAGCTCTTCTAACCAGACGTTTCCCTTACAAACACTCATCACTTCTGCCCAATAGGGGCAGTTTAGAAGAGACTGAGCGCTACTACGAGACTGCGTGACACACATAACTTCATTCGCATACATGATGTCCTAAGTCAAGCTTCACTACGGCCGTTCATACTTTAAAAATGTATTGGGATAAACCCTGCATCCTGATTATTGAACTTTGGTGTGTAACTCGCCCCTCACCATTTGTGTTGCGTGCCGAAATTGTGCAGCTTGTCGACAAGAAAAATTCTTTTGGTTTTCTCCAAAAATAACATGAGTTACATCACCACCTTATAATGTCCTATATAGGTAGATCATTTACGGGCTTTAGAAAAGTATTTAAATAACCTCCTACTGATTCAAATATTGGGTTGTTTTGGGATAAAAATGGACAAACCCAACCACTGGGTTATAAATAACCCCGTGATGGGTTGTTTTAACTTATGGTTGGGTAACAACAACCAAACTTTGATTTATTGATTTATTTATAACCCAATGATTGAGTTTTTAATATCTTACTCAACCATGGGTTGGAACGAGATGTAGGTTATTTACTATTTAAAAATTAGCATTTGCATCATTATAAAATACTGAATTGTGATTGGTACATGCTGCATATATTTTTTTTGATTTAGGACATATTTTATCCCATCGAGCCAGAACCGTTGTTTTCATCCTAATCCTACCCGCAAACCTAACCGTAAACCCAACATCTTGCGAGATTTAGGTGGTTGCTGTATCCCTTCAAGGTAAAGCCCTGCATGATGTGGAGCACACCAATTAATGCATGTACAGTATCAATACACCGCGGACAAAAAAAGAGCATAACTCACAATACAATTGTATTCAGTATTGCCATTAATTCATTATTTGCCAGACTTTCTTGGGATGCATGCAGCACGTCAAATATTACTCGTAAAATTAAATCACACATTTAAATAGATTATCAACTCCAGATTTATACTATTATTTTTAATAGTGTAGAAAAAAGTCTATTCGAGCAGCCATCTTGTCAACAACATCTCAATTGGACTGTTCTGTGTGATTTGGACATCAAGTTACGTCCCGTTCTTTAAGTTATGCCTCCCGTCCTGTTGTGGCCCTGTCTTGCAGTGCGCAGACAACTACTATCGCTTTAGACTGCAATGATTGTGTAGTGTGTCGATGCATGCTGGTTGTTATGACAACGATAATCCGGTTAGATTTATTCGGCACAGAACCACAGATTAAAACATGAACTCGTCTAAAAGTTTAACACTGTTCTTACACTGGCTTCTGAGCATGAAAATATAAATCCAGTTGAAATAAAACAGTAGTGTGTATGATTGAGATCTCTTATCTGACAGAAAACTTTATGGTGAATGATTTCAAAGAATTGTGAACATTTTCTTTATCCTCATGTAAACACACAACATGTACAAGGATGCTATTATTTTTGCATGCATTAAAAGTAGTGCTGCAACGACGCGTCGACGTCATCGATTACGTCGACTATGAAAATACGTCGACATGCGTAAAATGCGTCGACGCGTCGGTGTTTACATTCATTTCGCGTAATGGCGGCTTCTGCTCCTGGCAGTGTTATCCATACATTGATTTGTTTAACGTTACATTTTTATTTTCATTTAAAACGGCTTCATTTATTGTTGTGCGCGCTCGGTGGTGCCTCTCTTGTGCACGCGCGCTCTCTCTCTTTCTCTGCGTGAAGCCCCTAGACAGCGCCTCTCATACATGACACTGAATGAAAGAATTAAAAGTTGGCTGTGTTTTGTACTTGCATTTTCACGTAAACGTCAGATGTTACTGGCAGTGAAGACGACTGATTCGAGTTTATCATGAAAGATTAGCAGTGTTTTCCCACACAAACAGGTTATGTGCTTGTGCGCGAGCTCTCTCTCCTATGCCCGCGCATGCCTTCTGTAGTAACTCTGTGTAATGGCAATTTTTTAATTTGCGCCGAATTGTGAGTTGTCATTCCACCGGGTTGAAGGTTGCTGCTGCCAGCACTTATTCAGCCCCACTCGCGTAATTTGCCGGCTTTAAAAATGTTAGCGCAAGACGCACGGGTTGCTTTTCAAAGCGCTCGCCTGTGAACACGAGTTTAGATTCAGATGCGTCTGTATTTGAGGGCGTTTGCCGCGCGTCTAGATGCGCGACCTGATACGAACGGCCACTTAAATGAAAATGAGACAAATAATGAATGATCTATGAATAGTTATATTATTCATCGTCTTTTGATAACAAAGACATATTTGATGCAAAACTCATCAATTTATTTAAAACGTTTCATATGAATATAATGTTTTCTTAAGTACAACAAGTCCATTCAATATTTGTTCTTTTATGACACAAGGTATTTGGCAATGTACATGATCCAAGTACTAAAAATTAAGATAAGGATTTTTTATTTTTCCTCCTGTTCCTCTGCATACTTGATAAATCTTGCCTGTGTGTTGTATATCAGGAGTTTCTAAAGTTTTTCAACCCAACAGGTAATCTCAAGACCCACCATTTTTTTTAAATAGAAATATAGGGGAAAACACAAACACATTTGTTCCCTTTTAGTAGCTTTTGAATATGTTTAATTGAATAATATAAAAATACCTTATCTTAGGGCTGCAAGATTAGAGCAAAAATCATAATTGTTTACTGTATTTGCATTGATTTGGAAATTATCTATTTAAAAAAATACAATGAATTGCAAGGATGCAGAAAACAGTTCACTATTGCACACTTATGTATAGGCTACTGAGGATTTAACTGTATTATTTTAATATAGTCAGTCATGAACTAAAGTGGGCCGGTCTAAGTCATGAAACTCCAGGGCTGAAAATGAGTCCCACTCTGGCCCTGGGTGGTTTCCATTAGCTTAAGCCAGGACTAGGTCTTAGTTTAATTAGGAAATATAATTAGTTTAAACAAACTTGCCTTACTAAAAACATTACTTGTGTGCATTTTGAGGCCAAGCTAAGGGCACTGGTGTATTTTAAGATATGTCAGTGCAAGATGTTTTCAGTTTGGACAGCTCTTATATTTATTTTAGTCTAGGACTAGTCTAATCCCTGTCTGGGAAACGGCCCCTATATATCTGACAACAGAACAGATAATATGTGAAAATAGCATTCAGTTGTGTTAAAATACAATAAAACAAACAATAACTGTCAGATCAGACAGAGAGTAGAAAACAGATTATCCAAAAGATTAAATAGCTAATCAAAAAAAGAACACTGTATTAATAATAAAAAATAGTCGTTAGACTAGTCGACTAATCGCAAAAATAATCGCTAGATTAGTCGACAGAAGAAATAGTCGTTAGTTGCAGCTCTAATTAAAAGTGTTTTAAAGATTGCAGGCACTGCTGAAGTCTTTTACTTTAACTGAATAATTCACTCAAGTCTGTCTTTCCTCCAGATCTAGTTTTAGTCAAAACAAACAACAGTCTGACTTTTTAAAAGACGGCAATGAAATAATACTGATAAACGTATTTTTGTGTCCTATTAAAGCAAGCAGGTGATGTCATTAATGTCAGATAAATATATATAGGGATACTGACAATTTAACCTGCATGACTGTTGAACACTTAAGAGTATTTGGACTGAATGTTTGGTTGATTTATCATCATATCATATATTTAATTTTACATGCAAATCTCTCTGTAGGCATCTGTTTGGCATTCAAGAAATGTTTTAAATATTCTTCTTAATAATTTATAGAGGCTGATGGTAAATTTAATGGCACACATTCACCTAACCCATAATAATCTGTTAAAGTAAGATGTCAACACTGAAAAACACCTAATGATCATTTAATAGAAGTAAAAATAAGAAAAAAATCCGTAATTTATGAAAATTCACATCTAACATTTCAGAGACTTTTAAGAAATGTCAATCCAATCTATGAATGAGCAGTGTTGGGGAAAGTTACTTTTAAAAGTAATGCATTGCAATATTAAGTTACTGCAAAAAACGTATCTAATTGCATTACTTAGTTACTTTTTATGGAATGTAGTACTTAAGTACTTAGCTGAGGCTTGATTTCATTCAGGCCTTGCATGTTTTTTTATGACTGAGATGTTCTACATTCAGAAACTGCATATTTCCATCGCAAAAATTGTTAAGCTCTGGCCTGCCATCTTTGTTTCGCATGCGTAATTCTATCTGACTACATTCAGTTTAATTAAGTACATTATTTTTTAAATCTAATTAATTAAACTAACACATTACTAACTCACATTAGTTTAAAAAAAAGTTAACTTAAATATTAATGTGTACATTTCTAAAGTAATGCGTTACTTTACTTGCTACTTCAGAAACGTAATATTATTACATAATGCACGTTACTTGTAATGCGTTACCCCAAGACTGTGAATGAGCATACTCCATATTTACTTTTATATTCAGCTTACTCTTAAAAAAAGACCATCCCAAACCCAGCATGAGCATTCTCCATAACAAAGTCTCTGAAGGCAGACTTCCTGAAACCAACTGCTTTGAAAAATAAACCTTCAACATCTGAGGTCTCATTCATGCCCAGTGTGTGGTGAGAGAAATCTTTAACTCACAGCAACCCTGAGCAACATGAATCCTAAATCCTACTGAAAGACCAAAGATAAAACCTTACAAACAAATAGTTAAGTTCTCACTAAATGTTAAATGCATACATAATGCAGATATTTTTGTCATACTAATAAACAAAAGACTTCTTGGCTGGTAATCTGTGACTAATACGATTACCAGACAGCACGAGATGTCGTTGTGCTCCATTTCACTGGCTCTTTACTGGTTTAGCCAACCCAATACATCTCCAGCATATGAATAATATGCAAACAAATGCTAGTTCACGAGCGAGCTGAAGGCCATGTGCATAAGTGAATCCACCAGAGAGAAACAGAAAATGACAAAGACTGTAAGTGAAAATGAATGTGCCAGCGGCTTGTCCGTGATTACCGTTTTTATTATTATAGCTGAATGCTCTCTGTTGGAGTGGTAAGACAGAACGAACTGATTAAATTTCATATTTCCACAGATTAGATATTTAATCGAATGGGTCGAGTTTTCTCTATAAATGCATGCAGTCTGCTGTCTGACAATTAACCAGATAACATGCAATCACATAGCAGAGGTTAAATAACTGTGGTTACAAAAAGACCCTTTTAATTTAAACAGATACGGTAAATAGAATCCAGCAATTCATATATGTTGCATATCTTTGCCTTATTACTATGCACACCATTTGTTTTCATCAATATGCATTTGTTTGTTTTTTTGGAATTGAACTCGCAACCTTTGCTTACTAATGCAATGTTGAATTATAGAGCTACAGGGACACCAGGTAGCCACGTTCTCCATCAGAATAATGCATTGTCATTGTTATGCATGTGAAGTAATACGATTTAAGCGAGGGTTGCCAGACACATTTGGATAAGTGCTCAAAAAATGCATTCGATTCCTGATATGCACATGATTGTTTCACTGCATGAACAAACTATTTTTATTCATCTTTACAAATATTTATTACAGATATTTCAAGTTTGGCGACCTTACTGCAGATGTGCTAACAATGAGACCATCACTCGCTGTTCTGTTCCTGACACCAAATATTAGTTGTAAACACATAGGAAATGCTTGGCTAAGCAGGAGTGTTATTTCATAAAGCGCACTGTTGTTTAATGTATTAAACATTACACACTTCTTAATGTGTAATTTGACTGAAACGTACAAAAACCTACAGGGAACTCTCTCTCTCTCTCTCTCTCTCTCTCTCTCTCTCTCTCTCTCTCTCGTTCGTTCATTTTTCTCTCTCCGGTGTCAATAAGCTGTGAGTCTCGGCCACAGATGTGCTGAGGATGCAGGAATTAATTTCAATCAGGACTTGCAGAGCTGCAGTGTTTTCATTATTGTAACCTGCACCTAAACATCTTTTATCTTCACAAACACACAACAATGAGCTGACACAATACAACACTTACACAAGAAGACCGTGACATGACTGTGATACATTGGTATCAGATGGTAATACCGTGGTACTTTACAAGGCCGGAGTGGAACTCATTTTCAGCCCTGGAGTTTTATGCCTTAGACCGGATAACTTTAGTTCACAAAATCCTCAGTATATAAGTCTTTATACCACAGGTCTGTTGAATGCTGTATTCTGATTGGCTGAGAAATGTTCCGTGAGTATGCATTAACTTCTGATAACTGCACACCTAACTTGTCAAATGTCTTAAAAATAGGCACCAGAGCAATGTTTGTGGTTACCGTGGTATAAGAGGAATAATTGAAAATAATGCACACCCGCGGTGTAACGATACCCCGCTTCGCGTCATGCTGCATTGCACCTGGGTGTGCATTATTTTCTTACAATTCAATCCCCGTCGTCAATTATTCCTTACATAAAGAATAGTTCACTGTTCTCTTTAGCCTGGTAATTCATTGTATTTTTCAAATCTATAATTTACAAATCAGTGCAAATACAGTAGACTAAACAATTATGAATTTTTGATAATCATGCAGCCCTACCATAAGGTATTATTTGATTAAATGTATTCAAAAACTACAAAAATGAAAGGGAACAAATGTGTTATCTCTATTTTTTTAAAATGTGGGTTTTGAGATTACCTTTTGGGTTGATAAAGTTTGGAAACCCCAATACACACAAGTATGCAGGAAAACAGATGGAAAAATAAACATCCTTATCTTCATTTTATTACTTAACTTATGTATATTGCCAGATAACGAAAGGTACTTTTAGTCAAAAATAAAAATATAATAATAAATAAATAAATAAATATAAAATGGATTTTCAAAATTGAGTTTTACTTGAGAAAACATTATTTTCATAAACTGATAAGTTTTGCATCAAATATATGTTTTTTACTCTTGCAATAGATGATAATGTCATTGTTACATCTATGACTTTCTTTTAGATTTCCTTTTAGAGACTGTTCGTATCAAGTCGCTTTCAAGTTTATTTTAAGTGTAGACGCACGGCAAGCGCACTAGACACATCTGAAACAAACTCGTGTTTACAACGAGTGAGAACGATAGCAAAGGCAGACAACCAAAAGCAAAAGAAAGACGTGCATCCCAATTTTTTACATTTTTTACATCCACCTGAACAAAAAGTTACATGCGCATTTTGGAAACGGAAGTGGTGTTGTTCCCCAGTTCTGTACATGACCACAGACAACGTATTCATAAGCATCCAGTGACTTATATGCTGGAAATTTATCTCGGGTGTATACGCTCGGTTTCTCAACTAAATGAGTGTATATATATATATGGCCACTGTATATTTGGCCAACTGCTAACGTCTTCTATCTGATGGTACACGGGTCTGGTAGCCTGACTTTTTAAAATAACTTTCTTTGTCTGTGTTGCTTAATCCGCTCGTGTAGCTTGACACGCTGCTAATTCTCTCCATACTGTACTTCCGTTGACAAAATGTGCGCGAATACGTTGCTACGTTATCATACAAACAGTGAAAGGGTCTATAGGGACGCAACCTTTAACTCGTTGGCATGACAACACCGGCCCTCGAGGCTACAAAACAGACCGGCCCAATGGGAATTCTCTCGGTGCTCCAGTTTAGCCAATCCGGGCCTGGAACTTTAGTATTTACCACACTTTTGCAAAGTACTCTCAAAAATACGATGCAAATAAAAATTGAATCCAGAAGTATCATGTAAATATTGAGATATGTATATGGTAATAGTATATTAAGTATATATTTATACAGTAAACCACTATAAATATTAAAAACTCACCAATAGGAGAAAGTTCTGCCACACTTCCGATATAAGGCCCTTCTAGAAATTTGGGTTCACTGTCATTTATGTCTTGGACTTTGATGACAAACTCTGACTCGGGTTCGAGCGGTGCGTCAGTCTGTCGGCCTCTCGCCTGAGCTCGCAAAGTGTAGAAAGCTTTCTCCTCCCGGTCCAATCTCTCCGTGGCGTGGATATCGCCAGTGACCTCATCGATGATGAAGATCGTTCCGGCACCTTCTCCAGAGATTGTGTACTTAATCGATCCATCGCCTTCATCTGAATCAGAGTGAATCTGTCGAGTAAAAACAGAGTCGGATGAGATTCATACAGAGTTTGGTAAAGATTTATTTCACCATGCCAAACAAGTCTATGTAACTGGAATCAAAGTCAATAAATTTGTATTATTTTCACTTTATTGTTAATGTTAGTGTTAGTGTTAAGGTTATGGCTTCAATTCTAAACTAAATGTATAAATTAAATTCGCTGTAAGTGGCTTTGGATAAAAGCATCTGGGAAATGCATTAATGTAAATGTTAGTTTCTATTTCGATTGATAACAAGGCATTGCAATTATGAAATAAACTCTTGCTGTGTCTAAAGCTCATTTGCATTTGTTCCGCCTAATTAGATGTGATGTTATGGTGCCGTGCGAGCCTGTCAGAAAACAGTTTCCATACAAAACTCATTGAGCGACTGTACAGCGAGAGAGCAAGACAGCTGTCTTTGGTTTCAGACAGCCTTTGCTTGTCTCTCTTTTCAACATTCCCATGAGATCTCGCAACAGACTCGTTGAAGAGTTATTGGTTCTTCCCTGCAAGACATGTCATTCTGTGAAAGCACGATTCAAATCATCCCATCTTATTTCACTGGCATTTGTGACATGGCTATTTAAAAGCAAATTTTTGCTGTTGACATACGCCTGCCAGGGCTTTTGTCTAATGTGGAAGGGGCATAAACTCTAGACGTAATCGACAGCATAGATGTAAAAAAACAGACAAATTTCAAATACAGAAAACAAAAGTACATGCACTTGTTTGTGGTTTAAAATTTGATTTTAAGACATCTAGAATCTCACTTATATATACCATTTTATGCTGTACTTTTCAAATAAAGAAGAAATTATGCTGTAAAGAAGAAAGTGTTTTTGCAACCTTAGGCAAATTTTGATCATCAACCCAGCATGTTAATCTAACATTTTAATTCTGTACGTGTAAAATGTCTCATAGCAAATGTTAAAGATCAATTTTATAGCATAGCTAACTGTACATTCACACGAGACGTTAACCCTTGACGAAGGGCGTGTCTGAAGCGTGGCCCTGATCCGATTGTGACAACTGTCAATCACAGGTGACCACAACACAACACAAAAATGATTTTGTTTTGACAGCTAATGAATGCCGGTTTGGTTGCATTAAGTGCTCAATATAGTTGTGCGTAGGTCCTACGACGTAGCCTCGATGCGTTGGTTTTCATTTACTTCTGTGTCGTCGTCAACGTGCAATTACACATGTAGACCGCTAGTAGGCAGTATCCACGCATGTAACCCACAGTAGCAACAGCTAGTGATGGAAGAAACAAAGCTTTTCGAAGCTTTGAATCAAATGAACCAATTGCTTCGTAAATTGATTCAGTTTTTCGAAGCGTTCGAAAGACCATCACGCTGGCGACACCTGCTGGTCAAAATAGTGTAAAAGAAGCAAGATCTGTCCAAACATTTTTACACTTTTTACAAAATAATAGCAAGATTGTTCTAAAAATATGTTTTTAAGAAATATTTTATTGAATTAAGACGTAATAAAAAGTGTATTCTGTGTTTTTAGTTTTATTTATGGCAATCAAATCATTAAAATGAACTACCTTTTTAATTAGACAAAATGGACAAAATGGTAGTGTTATTAGTCAGAAGGATGAATGTTTTATAAACTTTTACAATAAAACTGACCCGAGTTCACCTACACTGGTCATTTGTGATCAACTCCCCCTAGTGGTGAATTGTCGGATTTTCGAAACGTTTCGAAACAGTTATGACGTAATGAAGCCTCGTTTGCTAAAATCACGTGACTTTGGCCAGTTTGAAACAAGCTACGAACCAATGATTCGAAACAAAAGATTCGTAAATGTTTCGATGCCTCATGAAGCAGTGCTTCTAAATCGCCCATCACTGTCAACAGCCAAAAAAGAAGCTGCTTGGCCAGTAAACCCACAAACAAAGAAGAAACAGCTTGTCGTGTATGATTTGAGAAGACCAGCAGTGATTGAGGTAAATACGTTTTGAGTTAAATCACTCCTCAACTTGGCCCATCTTTGTTCTTACCATCGCAAGTGGAAATGCCTATGAAGAAGTGCAACGCAGTTTTTTACATGACAGAGGGGTTCTAGTGGACCAATCCCAGCACTTGCGTTCTGCATAGATTGGACGCGTTGTTAAAATTTTGGAGAGGTGCACGTCAGGCTACGCAAAGCTAACGCATAACCTACTCCTTTGTTCTCCAGTCTTGCATAGACATAAGTTTCTAGAGTCTGCCCACATTGGAGCTGATGGATCCACACTTCAGTTCGGCAATGCATGACGTCGCCCATTTGAAGTAAATGAGAAGCGTTATAGGATTACTGCACTTTCATTCAAAATCGGATAATTTTCTCAGCCCCTATGTAATTAAAGGTGTTTTTGTCTTTCTTTGTTCCGTTGAGAAGAAATTACGTTTTTGGAGGAAAACATTCCAGGATTTTTCTCCATATAGTGGACTTTAGTGGACCTCCACAGTTTACAGTTTCAATGCAGCTTCAAAGGGCTCTAAAAAATCTAGGAAAACCATCTTAAAAAGTACTTTTGAACGCCTCTGTCATGCACTAGTCGCATGATGCACCAGCATGACCTTATGTCAGTTTATTGTTTAAAATGTTCCGTAAGTGTACATTTCACATATGTAAAATGTGACCTTTCAACGTGATTACGTAATACGTAAGGTTGCGCTGGCGCTTCACACAGCTAGTGCAAGACAAGAAGTTGTGGTTTAAAGTACACATTTTCAATGTTTATGGCAAAAATAGCGATTGTTTCTCTAGATAAGAACATTATGCCTTGGTTGTGATAATTTATAGTCCTTTGAAGCTGCATTGAAACTATAAAATGTTGAAGTCCCCTAAAGTCCACTATATGGAGAAAAATCCTGAATAGTATTTCTCAAAAAAAAAAAATTCTTCTCGACTGAACAAAGAAAGACGTCAACATCTTGAATGACATGGGGGTGAGTAAATTATTGGGATTTTTTAAAAAGATAAGTGGAAAATCCTTTTACTCCCCGTGTGAATGTACCATAAAGGTCCTGTTTACACCTGGTATTAAGATGCTTTTTGGTTTTCGGATCACAAGTGGACAACGCTACATATAAGTGTAGACTGTGTTTAAAACGTTTTGAGCTCATCCACTTTGGACCACATTTAGAGGTAGTCGAAACGCATTCGACTGGATTGCTTTTGTGGTGTAGATCAATCTTTTGACCTAATGTGTGATGTACCGAGCACAATGTTTTTACATCTGTCCTGACTTCTAGTGTGAACCCACAGTATACAGCACTATCTATAGGCTATTATTGATAAAACTTTTATTTTTGTTTCATTATGCGAGCTTTTGAAAGTTGTGCTAGGTAATTTCATCAATTGCTCTGAAATATCCCAAAAGGCCCTTGCATATACATGTACAAAACTATGTGCATGTTTACTGACAACACAAGCAGTGGTACTCTCTCATAATGTTAGTGTGAGTCAACTTTAACCTGTAATTTGTCCCACTTGTGTTTTAATGACTCGCCCATAGACCATCCCCTCGAAGTTATCACCACAGATGAGTTCACAAGTGAACAAAAGAGATGGATTAAAACACAAGGGGTGAATGGGAATGTGTCTCACTCGTCCACTTGTGATCCGATCGGCCAAAGCGCATCCTAATACCAGGTGTAAACTGGGCCTAAGAGTCTGACGTGAGCTATGGAGATGTACAAAGAGTTACACTGCAGCACTGTTGTAATGCTTCACCAACTGTTAAGATTTCCTTTGCCTGAGTGACTCTCTCTCTCTCTCTCTCTCTCTCTCTCTCTCTCTCTCTCTCCCTCTTTTCTATTTTAATGCATCTTCTGCAGCACGGCAAAATCTTCTAAACAGCAGTGGACAGAGTCAAAATCACCCTCTCCATCATCCGTGTGTTAAATATTTTATAAAGTCTTAATTAAATACCGGTTTCTATCACTCCCGCGGGGGTTTTCATTAGGTATTTGTCGTAAAACATGAGAACAGCGCAAGCCGGCCTGCAATATTGCATTTTTCCTCTTTCTTCATTTCAGTTTCTGCCCGAGTCGAATAAAGCACACACAGAAAATATCCACTTTTATCGGCGTATCAATATTTCAGCAGTAATAGAAAAAATCTCTAACAGAAAGACAAAGAAAATATCAAGAGTACTGAGGGATGAGAAATATTTCTTGCCGTCTGTTCTTGTGACCGGCTGTATTTGATCAAAGGAACGGAACAGAACGAGGATCTAGAGTCTTTTGTAGGCGTTAGCTCAGACGAAGATTGTGTGATCAATCTGCCATCTCAAAAAAAGAATGTAAAGAAAGAAGCATTTAAATGATGGAGCTGCTGACTGTCTGTGCCGCAAACATCCTCTGACTCGGCTGTTTTTCCTGATACAAACAAATACAACAGAACTGGGTGATGGGAAACGTGAAGCACTCAGTGGGTAGAGCTGGTCTTAATCTTTGCCCTGAGTAGCATCACACCGGGGTAAGAGCTGGAAATCTGAGGCTTATCTGAGCACAAGGGGTTAAGATCTTACAAACCACAGAGGTTAAAACCACAGCAGCTTGATGGATAATTGATTCTCTCTTTACCACAATGCCATCTATAGCTATAATATAAACATGACAATAACCTCTTACCAATATCCAACATACTAGAACAAATCCAGACGTTGGTTGATTAATAATATTAGGTATGTTGCTTAAATTTTCAAAATGGTTAAATGCTAAAACTACAGTAGTTGTTCAGATAGAAAGAGCTTAAAAGGGGCTTTTAAATGAGACAAAGATCATGTCTATGGGTTCAAGAATAACAAAATAATGGCCATTTGAAACTCAGATATTGAGATATTGACCTAAATCGTTCAGGATAAGCTGTTTGCAATATCCTCTACATATTTTACTTCTGAAAAGTTATATTTGCTATTTGCTAATCACTAAGATATTTTTCCGGACCCCCGCCCCCCTTCCATACAATATGATTTGAAGTAAAGAGAGATCTTTTCAAGTGGGGGGGGTTGCATTTTTGATTTAAGATAATGAAGGCACATGAATTTTTTATAATGAAACTATTGTAAAAAAAAAAACACAATATTCTAAAACAAATAAGTTTTTCATTTCAATTTCATTGTGACTTTAAGCCTTGTCTTTGAAAGCAGGGGCAAGTATGATCTCCTCCTGCAGTGCAGGATCTCTTAAAACCTAAATGAAATAAAATTCCTGATTTCTAATTCTTATCGAATGATCGCTATACTTCAGGTCTCCTCAAAAGACTTCAAGATGTGTTAAGTGCCAAGAGAGGTCACACCTAACACTGAATTTGGCTTGAAGAAGACTGCTTTCAGAAGCGTTTCTTTTATGTACATTTTTATTTTCTGTTTGTATCTTATTAAAGGGGACATATCATGAAAATCTGTCTTTTTTATGTTTAAGTGCTATAATTGGGTCCTCAGTGCTTCTATCAACCTAGAAAATGTGATAAAGATCAACCCAGTACCTTAGTTTAGGTAAACCATTCTCGACAAGCATGTGAAAAATAGGTAATTAAAATTTGGCTCCCCTTGTGATGTCAGAAGGGTGTCTTATCATAATAATACCGCCCCTTCATCTGCACTATCCAACCATGGCATTGTGCAGAGATCAGCTCATTTGCATTTTAAAGGGACACATCCCAAAACAGCACATTTTTGCTCACACCTACAAAGTGTCAATTTTAACAAGTTATTATACATGATCTATATATTTTGAGCTAAACTTAACATACATACTTTGGCCACACAAATGATCTTAATAATAACTCTTGTGAAAAGGCCCCTTTAATAATAAGAAGTGACAAATACAGTAAATATGAATGGTTATGAAACTATAGTATGTAATATACTATATGATGTTGTTGCCAGAATGAATTGGATAGTGGAGTAGTCCAAACTTTGCTGGCCTGCCATCTCAGGTCATTGCACTAACAAATCAAACCTGTTAGCTGGAGGTGAGCTGAACATCTCACTTCTGATGAGTGGTCAAGAACCACTGATGCACAAGAACTATGAATCATGAAACATGCGCAGAAATGAGAAACTGAATCATTCATCTATTAAAACCTAATGGAAATGAGAATATGGTGTGTAGAAGTTTCACTGAGCACTGAAATAGTTGCAAATGTGCAAACAGCTAAAAGGTTTGATTGGATCTAATCTTTAAGAGTCGATATCTGAACGTTGAATATTTTGTTCAAACTCTGAGAAAACACAGAATCTATAAAGACATAAAGAAGCACAATTAAAAGCTTCCACTGTAACTTTCTGTCTTTTATGGGACTTGACATTTCCTCTCCAAAATAATGACTGACGTTCTTCATAGAAAATTCAATCTGGTTAAATCAGAACAAATCTCACAAGGGGCCTTGATTTTAAAGTGTGTATACACAAAAATCCACGAAAAAATCCATACAGTATTTATAAAAACCACGTCAGGGTCTGAGCAGACGTACAGACTTTTGTTTGTTCGATTGCTGCAGGTTTTTGGAAATATAAGGCATTCTTGCTTTTCGAAAAAGGTTGACAAGCGCTCTTTTTATGTCTATGACATCAATTGGGCTTCGTTTAAAGGCGGAGATCTAAAACTGCCCAGCTGCGCACAAATTCATTTGCGATTTATAGATTTTACATCTGAAAGAAAGGGGCATGCGCGTTTCTCTGCATAATGTTTTATGAATCATTTTTGATCAATTATCATTGATAAATATAAATTATTTATTTATAAATAAGGCCACTGGAAACACAAACTTCTTATTTTGTCTTCACCATATTTACACCATTTTAGCAAGCAAAAGATCAAACAATATAATGAATTAACAAATCTACACCTTGCAATCAACACTCATATTCAGAGCGCTTGACATTTAAAATATTACAAGAGATATCATATTTATGACACATTTTAAGCAAACATTTCAGAAAATAATAATTGACTAAATGATTTTCTGTAGCTTTTAGCCCACTGTAATATTGACAATAGGGATGAAATGGAAAATTTAATCAGTTTGATTTTAATTTAAACACGTTTAGTTTCAATCATAATATAGCTAACGGATGTATTTAACATGTTCATAAACATTTTGCACATCAAAGGTATTTCTGAAATAGTTCGTTTATGTTTATGTAACCTCAGAAAGACATTCGCAAATGATAGAAATTCGACACTATAACTGTTATTGTTGCTTCTATATTTTATATTCAAAATACTTTAGACCCTACAGCTGTAGACAGGAGACACAAAATATTACTTTAGTGTCGCTCTATATTGTTATACCCCCATAGGAGATTAACAAGGAAGGACACGAGAAGGTTTAACAGACAACCGTACAATAAGATTTGTTTTTTGTAACATGCAATAAATGTCCTTATATAACTAAGGCCTAGTTCTGGATCTAAACCATGTCCGGGAAACATGGTTTTTTGGAGATGTTCATTTTGCATTGAGCTTGGCCTTTAGATTAATTCATTTTGCTATAAATCTGTGCAGCCTGAAGATGGCTACTGGCGCTGAAGCTTTTGTCCAGACTGAAGACAAAATGACTAAAGAAAAGCTTTTAGATCTTGCCTCACATTATGAAGCAGAACTCTCCGGGCTTGAGAAAAGGTACGTAAGGAATAAAGGGGATCATTAATGGTGCGCTACTTGATCTTGAAGTTTTAGTAGAGCCACCAGCTCCACGTCCATTACCAGCCTCGAGCACGCTCTTGTTCCAACAGCAGAAATATCTGCTACTTATATAGCGTGAGACTGAATGTAAGAAGTGGCTTCTGGAGTGCGAAAAAGCAGTTTAGATAAGATCTTGAGATAAGATGGTTGAACAACAGCGCCTAGATTTGATTATTTAAGAGAATCAACTCAGAAGTTTTGGTGCCGACTCCTCTTTATCCAAACTACCCCACGGAAGTTTGTGTTTTGGTTCCACCATTTAATGAATTTGATGTGGAGACTTTTTTTCTTTTGTTCGAGAGGGTAGCTGTTGTCCACGAATAAAGCAAAGAAAAAAAATCAGTCTACACTGCAAAAAATGATTTAAAAAAAATCTTAGTATTTTTGTCTTGTTTTCCGTAAAAAATATCTAAAAATTCTTAAATTAAGATGCTTTTTCTTGATGAGCAAAACGACCCAAGAAAATAAGTCTAGTTTTTAGACCAAAAATATCAAATTTAAGTGATTTTGTGCATAAAACAAGCAAACAAATCTGCCAATGGGGTACGCTAATTTTTCTCAAATTTTTCTTGAATTTAGTGTTTAAGAAAAATGTTCAAGATTATTTTTACTTACCCCATTGGCAGATTTTTTTGCTATGTTTTATACTTTGCTCATCAAGAAAAAGCATCTTAATTTAAGAATTTTTAGATGTTTTTACTGAAAACAAGACAAAAATATAATGTAAGAAAGTTATTTTAGCAGTGTATATATTTTTTTTCTCTGCCCAATATAAAACAATACATGCATTGATCAAATGCTGCTGTTATCTCCAGCAATGCAGATATTAAATAACACCATGTGATTTTTAAAGGAACAAAATCTCACACAACTATCATCCGTTCTCTCGCATATTCTCTTGTACACAGACAACACAACACAAAGCACTGCTGAAGTGATACTGCTTAACCAATCACATTACACCACCTGAACTAAGTTAATAAATCTTGATTTTTATACATGAACCTTCATGTCATTTTAGTTTAAACAGTGATAGTGTTTGAACACCTGCAGAAACTGAAACGAGGATGCTTAGAGACTCTTGGCATGAGCGATATGAACACAGCCTTCTGTTCAAAGCGAACACTGCATGTTGAGATTCGATCAATCAGCAGGCCGCTGCGTTTCTGAGGACAAGCATGGCAGACTTTCAGAGCGCAGCGGAAATCTTTCCACTTTACTGCGCTGCCCATATGGCGAGATGTTGCTCGTCTGCGTTCCAATGCATGTAAAAACCCTCCTTCAACTGTTCATTTTTACTGCCCTGCTGCTTCGCCTCAAAACACCGTTAAAGACATTTGCGATATTTATCGACTCGAGCATCAAAGGCGTCTGGACTTCAAACACTTACGCGGGGAGAAAACGTCATGGCCACCTATTTGGTATGATATACTGCTGCTTCCAAAAGAGAGACGGATGTGCACAATCCACACTTTGTTTGAAAGCCTTTCAAAGCCGTAAAAACAAGCAAAAAAATCTGCCAATGGGGTTATCAAATTTTTCTTTAATTTTTCTTGAATTTAGTGTTTAAGAAAAATTATCAAGATTTGTTTGCTTACCCAATTTTTTTGCTTGTTTTATGCACAAAATCACTTTAATTTGATATTTTTGGTCTAAAAACTAGACTTATTTTCTTGGGTTGTTTTGTTCATCAAGAAAAAGCATCTTAATTTAAGAATGTTTTAGATATTTTTACTGAAAACCAGACAAGACTTTTTTTTCTTGAAAATCATTTTTGCAGTGCACATGGCAGAAGTAGTATGCAAAAAACTTACACTGCAAAAAAAAAAAAAAATGACTTTCTTAGTATTTTTGTCTTGTTTTCAGTAGAAATATCAAAAAATTCTTAAATGAAGATGCTTTTTCTTGATGAGCAAAACGACCAAAGATAATAAGTCTAGTTTTTAGACCAAAAATATCAATTTTAAGTGATTTTGTGCATAAAACAAGCAAAAAAGAATCTGCAAATGGGGTAAGCAAACAAATCTTTAACATTTTTCTTAAACACTAAATTCAAGAAAAATTCAAGAAAAATTTGCTTACCCCATTGGCAGATTTTTTTTTGCTTGTTTTATGCACAAAATCACTTATTTTTTTTTATTTTTTGTTTAAAAACTAGACTTATTTTCTTGGGTCGTTTTGCTCATCAAGAAAAAAGCATCTTCATTTAAGAAATGTTTGATATTTTTACTGAAAACAAAAGACAAAACAAAAGGAAAACAATACAAAAATACTAGGAAAATTTTCTCTTAAAAATCATTTTATGCAGTGTCCATATACTATGTAGTACCTACTGTTTTAATTAATGGTGGTACTTCTACTTCAGTACCTGTACTTACTGTCACAGTTTGTGATTTTGGACACAGCCTCTGTTTAACTCAATAATACGTCACAACCCG
The DNA here is from genome assembly GCF_030506205.2 of Paramisgurnus dabryanus. Classification (NCBI taxonomy): domain Eukaryota; kingdom Metazoa; phylum Chordata; class Actinopteri; order Cypriniformes; family Cobitidae; genus Paramisgurnus; species Paramisgurnus dabryanus. The sequence continues at coordinate 30,411,836 of NC_133343.1, read as the reverse complement.
GAAGTAAAGTCGATCATGTTTCACGGGGAAAGGCTTTTGTCAACACAAGTATGGCATAACTGAGTACAATTCAAAAGATTTTTCTTGGAAATTCACAAAACACCTGCTCTGGAGAAGACTGGTGTCATAATAAAACATTATTGGATTCAGAAGGCTTAAAGTTAATGGTCGCTATTAAAGTGATTCAATTTAAGAACACGATACAAAAGCCACTTCCGCAGAGAACAAAGGTTTAGGACCTCATGTATGATCCCTGTGAATCCAGAGAAGGAACTCTCCATTCATCTAACAAGTCGCTCTGGAAGGGTTCATTTTAAAAGCCTGTCATGGTCAAACCTTTTCATTAGGATCATTGTTAAAATAGTTTAAATGACAAAATGAAGCAAATCGCTGACAAAAATCATCAGGCTGTTAAAAGCAAATGTGAAAAGAATTTTGATTTGGCAACTTAAATTCACAATGAAACGGAAGTAGCGATTGTCTTATTGTCCTCGTCGTGAATTATATCCGAGTGAAATGGCTTCTGAAATGAATAAAAAAGGTAGGACAGGACTTCAATTTGTCCATCGAGAATTGATTGGATCATTGGAAGTTGGGTTATTGCAATCTTTTCCTGGACCCCACCCTCTTTTTATTTCTTGGGACCAGAAGAGAGATCATTTCAAGGAGGGGAGGAGATTAGCATTTTTGATTAAAGATTATGAGGGCACATAAAAAAAACAATAAAGCTCACATATAAGTCATCTGTAAAAAGAAAATACCACAATATTCCAAAAAAAGTATTTATTAAAAAAAGTTTTTTATTTCAATTTCATTGTGACTTTAAAAGTCTTTTAAAACTAATCCATCACCAAATATCACGTTACACTTCACAATAATTCATGATGCAGAATATCTTGACTTTATATATAAATTAAACTTTAGTAAACTTGCTCACATTGATTCTGAATTTTGTCTCAAGATGCTGATAAGTCATATGTAAGCGTGACCATACATGTCGTTTATACAGGCCAGGATTTTGGGTGCGTCTTCCAGTAGTCGTATTTGTCAACCTCATACGTCATCGAGGTTCTCACATTTCAGTTAAAAACATAAACAATCATAGTGTAGTTATATTCTTACATTGAAATGTAAAGGTTGCTTTTCTAAAATAGAACCTGAAATAATAAACCTCGATGACATATGTGGTTGACAAATACGACTTCCGAAAAAATCCTGGCCAGGACACGTCCCAGAAAAATGGCACGTATGGTCACCCCATCATATCTTGGTCATGCTGCTACATTTAGCACATTTTCAATGCCTGTATCCCCTGAGATACACTGCCAGACTGAGTGTAGAAGTAGGGTTAAAATACTGTAGATCCCATCGATCGGTAAGCCAAGAAAAACTAACCACTTATTGAAAGAAACTTGCTCGCTCTGCTGGACTTTCACATGAGGAACAGTAAATGTTGCAGGCCTGCAGATACAGCAAATGCATTAATGCACAAAGCTTTGCCACATAATTCAGACTCATAAACATGCTAATGTGTAAGGTTAAGTGAAATACGTTTTCCAAATGTACCGACCAGAGTTGGCAGAATTGAGCACAGTGGCCGAACAAATGATACTTCATTAGCAGATGAATAGAAAGGACAGAGGTAGAGAAATAAAACTATTGTTTTAAATGACCATTACTGATGAAAGACATGCTGGTCATATTTAATTTCATATCACACTAATTAAAGTCTTTGTAACAGATGACACAGACAACACCAGCAGGCACTATTAATAGTTCTGGCTCGCACCCTGACTTCACAGACAGCGGTTGTAACTCTGACTAATTTTATTAATAAAATCATCTCTCTACATCCCCCCCATCCATTTCTCACCCTATCCTTTATGGCCATTTAGACATCAACTGCTTCAGTCCATCAGTTAATGAATGACTTGAGAAAGCAGGAGTGAGCTGAAGCTGATGTAAACAAACAGCGGCACTGGACATCTCCACTTTACATTTATGCATTTGGCAGATGCTTTTATCAGTATGTGTGTACCCTGGGTTTGAACCCACAACCTTTTGAGATGCTAATGCAATGCTCTACCAGTTGAGCTATAGAAACATACAGGGCCATTTCTAGCAATTTTGACACCTTAGTACAGTGGTCCCCAATCCTGGTCCTGGAGGGCCGGTGTCTCTGCAGAGTTTAACTCCGACCCTAATCAAACACACCTGAAGCACCTTAATTAGCTGCTCCAGGTGTGTTTGATTAGTGTCGGAGCTAAACTCTGCAGAGACACCGGCCCACCAGGACCAGGATTGGTGACCACTGGCCTAGGCGAAGCCCCTATTGCAGGAGTGGGGAACCCTGGGTCCTGGAGGGCCACTGTCCTGCAGAGTTTAGATTCAACCCTATTCAAACACACCTGAATTTCATTTTCAAGTAATCCTGAGGACTTTAATTTGATTTTTCAGGTGTGTTTAATTAGGTTGGAACTAAACTCTGCAGGACAGTGGCCCTCCAGGACCAGGGTTCCCCACCCCTGCCATATTGGCACCCGGCCGAACAAGATCAATTTTAAATGCAATATTACATAAAAAAAATCATGTAAAAATCATATGAAGTGAAAAGTTTGTCAAGTATGCAACATATGCTCAAAATGACCTCTGCATTTAACCCATCCCAGTAAGTAGTGAACACACGCATTACAAGTCATGAACACCCACACCCCCGGAGCAGTGGGCAGCTATCCAAGCGCCCTGGGAGCAATTAGGGTAAGGTGCCTTGCTCAAGGGCACCACAGTCGCAACCCACCGGCTGTGAGACTCAAAGCGGCAACTCTTGGGCTGACTTTCTAACCACTAGTCTACAACTGCCCCTACTAGTCTACAACTGCCCCTACTAGTCTACAACTGTCCCTACTAGGCTACAACTGCCCCTATGTGATCATGTAACACTCAAATCTTAAATGCATTAAATAAATTCAACAAAGCACACTTTTTTTTTCATTGTCTATTACAGTTTTATAAGGGGACATTTTTTGTGAGTTTTTTACTGAACCATTTTTTTTATTGACCTTTGAACCCTTTGATCTAATGATGATGTTAAGCACTCAAATGCACACTTTAAATGTAAATAATGATCAGGCAGTAACTGATAGCCCTATGATCCAATGGCATATAGGTATCAGATTGAGAGTACTCCAGCCTAATGGGCTAGGGGCAGAAATCAATGTGCTCAGGTTGTGCTACCCATTGGACCAGGGGTAGTATTTCAGACTCAAGGGACACATCAGGTTTTAAAATACATTTTTAAGAGCCCAGACAAATTTACCTTCATTTATTAATTCAAAACCAACAATTAAACATGTATATGCGCTCTCTGGTGCCCCATGCAGCTGGTGGCACCTTAGGTGACCGCCTAGTTTGCCTATGCCTAAAAAAGGCCCTGGAAACATAGGACAGAGGTACCTAGCATTTGGTACATTACATTTATCCAATGCAGCTTCCAGTGCATAACAAGCTATACATTTTATCAGTATGTGTGTTCCCTGGGTTCAAATACATGACCTTTTGTACTACTAACTCAATGCTCCACCACTGACCTCTGTAGCTCAACTGGTAAATGTAAACGCTATATTCGCATTTCTGATTGATCAACACTACAGTCTGTTAAAATATAAATATATATAGTCTGCATATATTACAGTTGTAAGTCTATAAATACATGATACTGTATCACTGTCCTGATTCACACTCTTTCTTTCTCTGTATCTCACATACAAATACACATACACATGTTCCTGAAACACTTTGAAAATGTAGCCAAATACAGAAGTGATCCACAGAGGTGATAAAATAAGCTGAAACTGTACTTTTCTTTTAAGGAAACCTGCTTCAGTTTGGCCCACATTGAGCCAAAGTTGTACTTCAGTCCTAACCTGACAGCACACTTACTGTACAGTCCCTCATTGAAATGCACGGCACTTGCATCTTACTTGGCTTACAACGTGCCTCTATAGATTTTTCTTTGGATCCTTATATAAGTACAAGCAGCTCTAAGCGTAGAGCTAAAAGACGGTAATAGAGCCACGTACGTGACAAATACATCAAACATTTACCTTTCCGACGTAAAGCGGTTCTGTCCCGGTGTATTCCTCAACAACGAAGAACTGATTCCAAACCCAACCTCTCTTCACCCTTTCATGAGACATCGGCGAGTGGTCGAAAGCGTCTCTTTTCATCTCCATGCTAGTCCTTATGGTCTGAGCAGATGACCATCTACAGCACTGCAGAATTCCCAGAGCGACCGTCAAAATCCGTGCTCCACATCTCCAACGAGGAGCCATCTTTAAAACCTTTCCGTGTCTACATGGGGCAAAAAGTTACAAACGTGTTGGGGATGAAGTTTTTCCGCTTGATCACTCGAGAAAAGCTCCTGGCACTGGGGAAGATTAGCGAGACTTCTGCTACTTGATGAATCTATAAATCCAATGGATTCTTTATCATTTTCTTGAAATTGGAGAGACCAGTGGTTCCTCAAGAGGGCATTTGAGAAAGAATGCGCAGTTAGGACTTCTCCTTTGTTGGCTCTCTGATCGGTTCTGTAGAGGGTAAACTGAAGCAGGACCAATCACAAGACCATTACAGAGCAATCTCAGTCTCAGAGGTGAGTTTTACCATGAACAGCTATCAGACCAAACTGCAAACAAGTCTCACCAATTCCATTGTGATTCTTCTGCAACTTAAAGTTCATAAGTTGTCCACAGCACAAGTGTTAACTCCATTTTTAGGAACACAGGTAAAATCCAATTTCTAAAAATGCTTAAATTAGGTAACTTTAGACACAAATGCAAAAGAGAAATCCACACATTTCATAGATGTCTGATCGACTCCAATAGTGTCCTATAGCGGTCCATTGGTCAGAGGGTTTAATGCGTCATGGGGCTTCATCTGAATCTCTACTTGACCTGCTGGGTTGATAATTTACCTCTAAAAAGATGAGCTGATGTTGACCTCAGCAGCAGATGACCTATGAAAAAGCACAGATAATTGGTTAGAGAAAGAAATAAAAGTTCTGCCTGCAAAATTAGATCATTATGCGAACTACGGCAATAGAGCAAAAAAAGAATAAGTAGCCCTCACACCACGAACTAGTTGATCCAGTTTCGAAAGCCATTAGTTAAATAAACTGTCACATGCACTGATTTTGGCAACGTCAATCTTGTTAAACACATCTGACACAAATCGGTTGTAAAGTAATTGTGTATCGGAGTCTTCCTGGATATTTGATCATGTCTTGTATTCTCCAAGCTTCCAGCTTGGAAACGCACTTTTGTGATCTACCCAAAATGCATTTCTCAAGGCAGAAACATCGTGCTCAGCAAGAATCAGTATAATGTGCTAAGCCCATGAGCAATGTCATCTGTGTAAAAGAGCCAGGTGTGGCTGAAGAAAGAGAGAGGTTTATATATATCACCAACTCAAACCCACGGCATCCGTCTGCCCGCTCGTGGCCCACAGCAGTCGGCTTACACATGGGGATATCTGATGAATTGCATGAGGGAGCACTAATTGGATAAAAGCATTAATCAATTAATTCAATCCTTCAGAGCGGCAACCCTAATGCTTAAAACAAACAACGGTCAGGAAGGTGAAGATAAGCTACGGCCCCATTGTGCATCGGCCAAACGCCATTGGGCAGAGAAAATGATTAATGGTCTTTGAGTTTGTAAGAATAAAAGAAAAATAACAACATTTAGCTTGGCAGAAATGTCACAACCTCAAGGCTAAAAGACTACGGCTCTGGTAGATGAGCACGCAGACCCTTCAGGATATTGGTTGTTTAACCTTTGGTGGGCATTTGTGGAGGGTTCAGAGCTTAAAAAAGCAGTTTATGTTGCGTAAAATGTTCCAGAATCACTACAAAAAGACCAAACAAACAATCTTGTATAACTGATCATGCTGTTAAATGGAGAAAGATACAGAAAAGGACAAAATATAAAATTGTGGATATATTAAGATATATTCACACGATCTTTCCAGTAAACAAAATAATGCTGAAGTAATGTTATAAAATCACATAATTATCAAACTATGAGTAGGACTAGGGGTGGCACGGTTCACAAAACCCTCGGTTCGGTTCGTATCACGGTTCTATGGTCACGGTTCTCGGTTCTGTACGGTTCTTGTTGTTATTTTTTCTTTACATTTTTAACACTCCAGAAATGTATTATCTTATTAATGTATTAATTATCCATAATTTAGGATACAGTATTAAAAAAAGTTATGTCATGTAATCATGCACAAACTGAATTTGACTTTAAGCACATTATTGGGACCATCCCTGAGGAAAGCCAGATGAGATTTTGATACAGCAAAAGGGGAAGACATTGATGATTTCAACATGCTTTTCATTTATTTGGCAAAAAAGAGAATGTGTATTGCCATCTACATGAACTTTGTGTGCATTTTTAGCACACAAAGATAACTTGCATTTATTAAAATGCCAACTTCAGTGTAGCTCTTAGATTTATCACTGAGAGGCTGCTTTAATACTGAGAGTATATGTGGACGAGAGAGAAACATAACCTTTACACCTGTAATATTTAAATCCGTCTCTTTTGTCCACTTTTGACCACTTCTGTCCTGATTACTTTGAGGGGAAATTTCTGAAATAAGATCGCGCAACTTTCACACGCTAGCAAAATGAAACTACGCGGAAATCAGCCGCTTTAATTTTATCAATGAAAGGCTAAAAATAGCGCTAAAGACGTAAAACAGTACCTCAGATTAGATAAATGGTCGGAGAGAAGGCGGTCTCCTGTGGCTGTTCGAGCAGTTCAATCTATTGTTTTATTTCCGCTGTCATCATAGGTAACATGAAATAAAAATATGTTTCCACACACCAAACTTATACGACGCTGGCGCATCCTCCAACTGCGGGCAGACTTCCTTTTCTCTCCCACTTGCCATTTCTACACGTAACATAACCCGCAGTACTTATACTCCAAACCAGTCACCTCTTCTTTCGCGCGAAAGGGAAACACGCTATCTGAGGTCACATACAGGGCATGAGACTACATTACGCATGCCATGAACCGTTGAACCGTGCGGTACACACGCGCTCCGAACCGAGACAAGCGAACCGAACGGTTCGGATTTTTTTCATGGACCGTGCCACCCCTAAGTAGGACTGCAGTGCTTTTTTGTAAAATAATCTGAAAATAACAAGAAGAGGAAAAGTGTGAATGTCCACACACCATTTGGTCCTCATGGGTGTGCACACTTTAGTTAGCGCTCTAAAAATACCAACAGGCCATTAAAAAAGTAATGCAACTCATTTCCAGCTTATTAAATAGCATTCAGACCAGCATCTTAGCAGATGGTAGATAGCCATTTCACTAGTTTAGTTTATTAGTCACCTGCAGTACTTGATTTTATAGCTTGTGCAAACTACGGTAGTTATTTTACTGGAAACCGTTTGAGGTTTTTGATGTTAATGGAGTTTGACGTCTGACATTTAGAGACACTTCAACCAGCGTCTCAGGTCAAGCAGTGACCTCATCAAAAAACACAGGATGAGAAAAAGAAATGTAAGAGATACAAACAACTGATCCTTAAAATGTGTCCACCACTATGAGAGAGTTTGACTCAATGCAGACTATTAAAGATTATTAAAGGGATCATAGTGTAATAATCTGACTTAGAAAACTTGAAAAAGAACAACCCAGTAACTTAGTATTGGTAAACCATTTCGCCATTTTTGTGACATACAGTAGGTAGCAAGTCTAATTACATAATGCAGCCCCTTAATATGCACTAACCAACCACAGCACTGCAATGTAGTGCAGAGAGAAATAGAAAAAAAAAATTGACAGCACAATTGAGTTTCAATTTCAACAAACCGTCATTATGGTGATCAGTGTTTGCTTCATTAGCTCATTTGCATTTATAAGGACACACCAAAATGGCGCTTTTTTGCTCGCAACAACAAAGTGGCAATTTTAACATAAAAATATAAATATTATAATAAATTATCTGTGGGGAATTTTGAGCCAAAACTTCGCATACGCACTCTGAGGACACCAAAGACTTATTTTACACCTTATAAAAGATCATAATATGACCCCTTTAAACTTCTGCATTATGACAAAACAGATACCCACATTTTGGCAGGTATATCAATCTGTCAATCAAATAAAAACATCAAACATCAAACAGCCCCTTTTAACATTTCTTTGCTCAAACATAATATTTATCATGTCTTCAATTAGTCTGAAATGCTCTTATCTGCCAGAGCTTCAAAGTAAACCCAGAAACTCCATCAAAGAAAAACGACTCGGGTCAAGCCGACATTAATTTGTTTTTGACATTCTCCTACAAATCTTCCTCTAATGCTTGACCAAGTATGGATAATATAAACTATTTGCATCAAATATCTTTTTCTGAGTGAATTCACTCCTCTGAATTTGCTGTTTGCAGAAAACTCCAAACTTTTGATTACTCTAGTTCGTTCCTCATCTCAGAGTCTTTAAAATGTCACGTGCACATACAGTTCTGTACTGTAGCAGGTTTCGCAAGCGTGGAAGCAGTACTAGTTTGAACCCAAGTGACATCTGATACAGTCGTAATGCTCCTTGACCACCCAAAACGCTATTGGCAAACATGACGCACTCATTCGTGACCTATTAGGTCTTGGATCGATTACAAAACACAACTGCTTCTTCTCATCAGCTGCCAGTCGGAGAACAGAGGCCGTGACAGCCGGTGACCGCGACTAGAGAGAAGAGCAATCGGGGACGAGCGATGGGCTCCGGGCCAGAGACCATACCTCACAGTCTCCTCCTCACCTGCATGACATCCAGTCATTTAATGGGTGTCAGTGACTGTCTATTAACCACCATGGACCGACACAACAATCCACTCGTGACAAGTGTCGGAAAATGACCTTCTTTGTTAGAAGAGTTAGATGAGAAAAGATCAAAAACATGAGACTGATTTAAATCTGGGATTTAAGAAAGAAAGGCATTATTTGGAAAGTTAAAGCCTGAGGTTAATAAGCCGAGCTCGCTGTGGGATGTTTTGATGCGTCATCCGATTATACATTTGCCAAGCGTTCACGCCCCGAGCCCGTATCAACGCATGAAAGCTCTCATCAAAGCCAAAACCACACAGCACTTCTAAAAGCTGTGGTCATATAAATTAACTTCAAATACCAACACCTCGCCTACTGCACTGTTTAAACCTGCACACAATGAAAATCATTCTATATGCCAACACAATGTGTACATATTTTACAAGATGGCTAATTCGTATGAATTAGTACTTTTTTGTATGATTTGCTTACGCTCCTGTGACTTTGAGTTTAGGGGTGGTTTGTTGTTGTTTTTGTGTTTAATATTCGTACGGATTCATACAAATTAGCAAACTCATTAAATACGTACTAATTCTCATGAGAACAGGTTGCATATGCCGCACAGTATTATTTATATGATGGCTGAAAAATAAAATAATATACAGTTAATGACACATAAAACAATCAAGCCTTAAATCAATTCTCGGAAGTTTGATTCATTGAAATGATTCATTTGGATAATTCACTTTTATTAAGGGTATTAAAGTTTTGTTTTCACAGTGAAACACTTTTTGCGTTTCGCTGTGTTTATTTTGTTAAACCTGGCAAAAAATTACCATTGTGAAACAATCGTGGCATTTTTTGTGACCGTGGTGCTTAATCGTGCTCCTATGTCGTGCAGTGAAAGAAGTTCAAAGACAGCTGTTTTCCCAGTCTTGTGACTAAAGATAGCCTAATATAGTTTTCTGACAGTGTCAGAAATTCAGCATGATCGACGAACAGTGTGTTTGATGCCACAACCTGCCTACCGGTATATGTTTACCAGAAGCGAATGCTGATGACGTTGCGCTAACATGTGTCACATCCGTCACTAGGTGTCATCGATTCAATAGGTTTCATCATCATACAGTCTACTTGTTTGTCATACCCAAGTTTAAATGATCCATGTCGCACAGTGTGATAATGTAATGATCCTATAAGAATGCAAAAATTAGGCTTCGTTAGCTGTAATGTCTGTGGTGCTGAACTCAAGCACATCAGGTGTTAGTTGATCACCTGCACCTCATCAGCTCTGCTTATTTGCGCACCTAAACTAATTTGCCCTGCTCTTAGTAGATTGTGATGGTCATTATGGAAATCAGCTAGTAAATAACCCGAAGATATTACCAGTCCCATCGCCGCAATTTTTGGAATTGCGCTCGCACGGTTATTTAGTAAATCTGGCCCTGGATCTCTAAACAACATCAAATGTCATTTTTTCCCAAAATACTAAATCAAAGGTGGCAAGCATTCATAAATAAATCCTAGCACAAACACAGCCCCCATTGGTAATCATTGGGTATTAGTGTTGATACAAGTTAATCACACATAAACCCAAATACATAGGAAAGTGAGATCAGTTAGCCAACACTAACAAACACCTGGACGGAGCTCAATACCTCCAGTGTCGTCTAACTCCTGCATTTGGCAGCGACTCTGAGCTCTAGAGAGCAGCTATTATGCTCTGGAATGGACATCCGGTTAAAAGCGACCCTGTCCAAGACACGCTGTTTCTTTGGCAGAGAGGATTGAAGCGTGTTCGGGCGGTCGAGGGAAAGCTGAAAGTGGACTGGATTGGCAGCCGTGACTGCTGTAAAGAGTAAATGTTGCCGTACTGTAACTGTACGCCGCCTCTCATTACGGCTTGCATTCGCTTACAGCGGTTAATGAGAGGAGACGTATATTGTCAGAGCTTTAGAAAAGACGCTTGGCTAACTATGGTAATTGTGGTTTTTGGCCTCCCACTCATCCACTCCATTTGCCTGCTGCTCTTTGTGGCTTTTACAGACTGCAAACGCATCACCTGCCCCATCTTCCATTCACTTCAGACCCGTCCGTTCTTTTCTCATGTCCCCTATTATTTTCTCTCCATCTCTCTCGCTCTCTCTGCAGGCTTTTTCATCCTGCTGCACAATTATACAGTCACTCGTCTCAGCTCGGGAGCCGACCGGTGTGCAGAGACGAGGAGACGGACACCTCTGGCAAAGGCATTCAGACGGACAGAGGAGGTTAACAGCCAGCTGACAGCTGTCCACAGGCTCCTCTGGGTCCTCACCGGGGGTCGGGGGCCGATGTGTCGGTGCCAACCGAAGGGTCAACGGTTTACCCCTGCTGCTCGATGCCACAAAAACAGGTGGACAAAACTTATTTCTCTATAACAATCCTTCAAAAGTAGACATAACCAAAGAGGCAAGACAGAAAACATACAGTAAGTCTGCTGAAAAATATATACTCACTACTATCCTTTGTGTGTCTCCTTTAATAACACACCCACACACTACTTCATGATCATCTAACAACTGATGTTACAGGTACGTAAAAATTTAACACATACAGTACATTGCGACCGGCACAGCATATTCTTAGCAAAACAGAGATTCATGCATTACATATAACACATACTGTGGGTCTATATGGTATACACTAAAACAAGCACAACTACTGCACCACTTATGCTTCTACATAGCACCATTTGACAAATGTGATGTATAGCTCCATTAAAGGTATATAGATGCCCTATTAAAAAGTGTTTCGAGGTGTTCATTCGATGGACACTTTACTATCCCGTGAGCCCCGGGAGAGGAGTTATCCAACAAAGAAGAAGATGGTGGGGTGTGGTTTCTAACGCAGCTCTATTCAAATGCAAATACATATATTAAACAGCTGTCCCTTGTGGTTAAATTGTGCTAGTTTAACGCCATTTCAGTTAATGACTAACTTCTTGTTATCTGAATTCATTCATACTATCCATAAACATATTATATAGTATCGACCATACTGTTTTAACTGTCAATGAGTTGATACTTCATCTAATTCCTATGTAGATGCATATAAATAGCACGAAGTGTGAAAATCGTGCAATACATACACCAAATTCCACTTTGGCGTGCATATGCTACGGCGGTCCTCCCATTCACTTAAACGGTGCATCTTTTTTGCTGTTTTATTTATTGGTTTCTCGATTTTTTTGTATGTTTTTAAACCATTTTCGCTTGGGTTTAGGGTTTGATTTGAGATTTGCTTAAGGATTCTATTTAATATACAGGTTTCTCCATATTTTTATCTATATTTAAGCCATGGTTGCTTGGACTTGGGGTTAGAATTGGGGTTTGGGTTAGGATGTCATTTTTATATAACAAAAAGTTGTTCTAACTCTAAACCCAAGTGAAAATGGTAAAACATAGAAAAAAAAGAGAAACCAATAAATTAAATGACAAAAAAGATGTGCCATTTAAGTGAATGGGAAGGACTGGAGTATCATATGCGCGCCAAAGTAGAATTTGGCATATGTATTGCACGATTGTCACACTTCGTGCTATTTATAAGCAAAGGACAAGCTTCCTTCGGTACAATACAGTCTACTACTACTAGTAGTGTGGACATTTTAAATAAAAGGAAAAATCTGAAATTAAACAATACATCAGTCATACAATGCCATTGTGACTGTGAAGTGTCATGTGACAAGCTTGATGATGCATTATTAAATAATAGTTGCAATAAAAAAGTCATTTTAAAGTTGCTATTAAGTTGTTTTAAAAGCACTTATTTTATTATAAACAACATTATTTTGTGTGTTTGGTATAATACAATGTCTTTGTGTGGTTTATGGTTAAAAAACACATTATTTATCACATACCGCACATTTTTGTAGCTCCAGATTTCACTTTCTTCCTGAAACGCATCAATCTGAAAAGCTCGGTGTCCCTGATTGGCCAGCTAATCTGTATGTTGTGATTGGTCTGAATACCTCTGATGTCAGCTGAAAATGATGCTCCTTACCATGTTTGAAAGATTTGGTTGCTAATAGGAGTTAACTTACAGGCTGAGAGTCAAAGTGGGAGGAATTATGATAATGTCGGTCTTGTCTACATCATCAATCCCAGGAAGTTAACTGTTGCCTACAATCTGTGTGTTTGTTGTAGTCCAAGAAAAGAGATTTATAATAACTTGCGTCATCGTTTACTTTGGGGTTTGTACCTTTGGAATATCGTTAATATGTACTAATAACACACTTACAAAGGGAATGTAAAATCATAAATGGGACAATTTGTGCTCTTTAAAAATATAATTCCTTTTCAATTTCAGCATTTCAAAAATTCTGACCAGTTTGAACTCCATTCCTTTTGAAATTCACTCCCTGGACTTCGTCCCCCCACGTTCCCCAATTTCCTACCTTGTATGAAAGACAATAATGCAAAATCAATGTTTTAATGTATTGTAAAAGACAAATTTTTATCAATCTAATAAAGTGAAAACAGACTGAAAATGGAGCTCAACATTTAAAAGTTTTTACTAAAGAAGAACTGACACAATATTTTTCCAAAAGCACGGCTATATGAAATTATTTGATTATACAAAAACGTATAATTTAAATTAATGAAAACTTTTTGAAAGAATCAAAAGAAAAATATTATTTTCTGATCGTTTTTGTAAATAGTTTGTTTGGAGACTTGGATTTCACACCTGCGATGTGTCCAAAACCGAGCATCCATAAAACAAATGTAGCCAGAACTACAATCCAGATTCTCCAGGTTATTTACAGCCTACGATACCAATTTACCATTCAGATTCACTTTTCACACAAAATCTCAGTGGAGATCTGGAGCTAAAGTATGAAGTTTTAATTATCCATCAGTCTAACCAAAGACCTTTACCAACAGATCAAAGCATCAAGGCTGGCGACAGGCATTACATCTCACTCATCCATCTGACTGTGTGTCTTTACATATCGTATCAGCAATCTTAACACGAGTGCACAGATGAGAACAATGCAATTTAATCTGGTTTGAAACACACGCAGCCACTTTATACACAATACATAAGAGCTCATAAGAGAGACGGGAGATGAGGCGTGTGATCTGCACTGATGCATTTGAATACTGACAAAGGACAATACTGCAATTTTTGATTCTTGTGTGGACAGGTTTAAATCCTTTCCAGTCATTTTGATTGGGTTTAAAAGCGACTTTTTTAATGCGATCCCAATGACATTCTTGAATCAGTGCACAAAAAAACTCAACAAACATCTCAACTGGCATTGGATGCGACTTTGTTTTGTTGTATTGTGTCCAAAACCCTCCTAATGAAAATTCATTCCCGTTGATACACAAGAAAATCTAACGTATTCAACGAAAAAGACCTTTTGTAGCTGAAAAATAAGCCAGTAAAAGTCTATTGTGTTGATCTGTAACAGCGGTAAATCTGAGCTATTCAAAATTCACAGGCTGCATTGTCCGTAAACAATCCAATCAGGAGTTTCTGTCAACACGGCGGCAACGCAGACTGCAAAACCTTCGCAAGAAGACACCTTATTTTAATATTTCATCATCAATCGCCATGCGTCACTCTGCTATCTTTTGTAAAAGAGGCCCTGACTCCGCATCCCAGTCTCCTGCAGCCCTTTCCCACAATGCAGTTCATTTTCTGGATGTCAGGCACACAGCTGGAACATCTCCTTAATGCAGACCCATATATCCCTCCTGAGAGAAGCAGTCAGCCGTAAGATCCCCATTAGTCCGGGCTACGGTCACCGAGGGCCGAGCCTCTGTTCACCTTTAGCTGATCAACTCGCTGCTTCTGGAGCCGGTTGAGAGAAAACAACCTTAACCTAGAGACCTGAGAAGAGACAAAATCGCCTGACTTAAATTAAAGGCCATGGCACGCAGGTCAACTTGTTTCTAGGAAAGTAAGTCACAAATGCCTTGAAAAACAACACAAATCCACTCTGGTGTGACCGCTAGGGCAGGTGTGCTCGAGGACTAATGTGGACGGACTGTATACCGGCTGAGAAAAAGGTAACTATAGTAAATCCAATGCGGATGAGGACATCAATGCTTAAAGGGATTCACTTCCAGAGTATTCTTTTATCCTACTATGGAAGTGAATGGGGCTTATGATCAGTTTGGTTACAAACATTCCTCAAAATTCCTTCGTTATCATCAGAATAAAGAATTTTATACAGATTTGTAACAACATGAGAGTCAGAAAATAATGACGGAATTTTAATTTTGGGGTGTGCTATCCCTTTAAAGGTGGGGTGCATGAATTTTCCAAAGCGTTTTTCAAAAATTGTGCACCATGCCTTGAACATGTATATTTGAACATATATCAGTGCCATTATTGTTTTGTCTCAGATGCACACCAGTAATGTTTTTTTTTTTTTTGTAAGGCTTGTTTGTAAAAACTACTTAAATGTTCTAATGTAACTAACACCTAATCCTGGATTACTCTAAACCCTGTCTGAGAAACAGCCCCAATGACACATTTTGATTGGAGATTACCAAGGCAAACCCGTATATAAATTCTGCTCAACTGTGTTCGAATTATGTCAAAGATTATGGGGGTCCCCTAGCTAAGCCCCCCCCCCCATCATTATAGGGTCGACATGATTTCGCAAGTTAAATGTGATCCTGGATCATTGTTTTAATCAATAAAACACCAAATTACACTTAACTCAAATCCTAACCATGTTTTACTCAAATTAGTGTGAAATAATAGTTTGAGAATTTTTTAGCCCCTAACCCTAAAGATTACTAAAGATAATAATTTAAGATTCTTACCAACAAGTAACAAGTAAGGATAATGTAGAGTCAGCCGGTAGTTATCGGGAAAGAAGCCCCGACAGTGTGATCAGGACCCGACGCGAAGCGGATGGTCTTGTATCACACTGAAGGGGCTTATTTCCCGATAACTACCGGCTGACTCTACATTATCCCGCTTATTACACGGCTACTTGTCACATAAGAAAAAAAACTGGACATGAATATGAATTTGAAACATTTTATTGGCATATTTGTTTTAAATTAACATTTTTATCCTTCTGCGAAACTTTGCACAGATGCATAAAATGATCGTAATACCTTAAGATCCTCTGCTTCATACTTGTCTGTCTCCATTTTTTTCTCTTTTAGCCAGTCTTTGAGAAGTTTTAATGCCCATTCTGTATTTTTTTGTGTGTTGGCTTCGTAGCTGTCATGCTCTATTTTGTCAAGTTCAGTCTCAGTAAGCTCTCTGTGTCTTGTCGTGGTTGTCCAGTGTTTGTCACAAGATGGCGCCAAACAAACAGTAATCTTTATTGGCGCGGAGCGATCTTACTCGTAAAAGTAGTACCGGCTATGCGTTATTATTTTGGAGCGGTTATTATTCGAAAAGAACGAACCTGCAAATGTCTCAACTGACCAATCAGAATCAAGCATTCCAGAGAGCCGTGTAATAAGGTGAAAATAATCCACATGCAGAGACATTGACTCATTTGTCAATTGCTTCAGAAAACAGCATAAGGCACAATTGAGAGTTTACATTTATTTCAGACAGAAATCTTTTGCATTATTTCATTGCAAAATTGGGATAAATAATGAATGGACAGTATTTTAATTTTAATTAAAACCATGGGACCCCCCACTTTCGATTTTTGTGCTTTATAGG
Source organism: Paramisgurnus dabryanus (assembly GCF_030506205.2). Lineage (NCBI taxonomy): Eukaryota > Metazoa > Chordata > Actinopteri > Cypriniformes > Cobitidae > Paramisgurnus > Paramisgurnus dabryanus. The sequence goes on along the minus strand of NC_133343.1, from coordinate 30,395,314 downwards.
GGGTCCGAGACCACCCCAGCCCCCCCTTAATTCGAACACTGCCAAAAATGTATATTGACAAAATAACGTGGTTGATTTTTATTTCCTAAAACACCGAACAATCTTCAGTCTTTTATAGATTGTACACGACGACCCAGTTTAAACGCCGCTCTGTTCACCTCACATCATTACATGAATCGCCAAGCAGCCTGATACAGTGATTTATAATGAGTCTTCCCATCAAACATTTTTCAGGTGCTAAAAACATTTTGACAAACCCAGCCGATTTCTCACACAGCTCCTGGAAACTCCAGGGATAGACGGAGATAAGCAGCAATGTCTGAAACCCAACAACATCCCTGCAGGAATGAGAAAAATTCTGATATTATATTATCTAAGAGAAGCCATTAAAGCACCTTCATCTCATGAAAGCACTTGGGGCCGAGCAGCAGAAGACACAGCGAGTCCTGTGTATCAGACTATTCTGACGTTAAGCATTGGAGAGAAATGGAAAGCATCATGCAGATTGCAGACTTTAGCGTTCACGTCTCCAGGGCGTCGTGCTGAAATTGGGAAAAAATGCACTATATGTGAAGTGAGTCGAGGCATGCCAGACATCTGGCCTGTTGTGTGTTTGTCATTTTATGACCTTTTCAGGTGATGATTAATGTAAAACAAGAGATGTGAATATAGTGGTCACACCGAAAACGAAATGTGTGCCGTATTACAACTAAAATGTTTAAAAAATATGTACTTTTTACATTATTGTCATTATAATGAAGCACCACACATGAACTGTTAGTACTGTAATGCAGTTTGCATGTCAATACACAAATTATTTATACATCATTATAATATTTGTTGATACTAATGTTTCAAGTCACCATATGTTAAGAGTTAATCTGATTTAACACATAAAAATATGTTTTATATGACAACTATTGAATCACAGTACGTTTAAACAGTAATATAATAGCTGCATTTCCATTAAAAAAATTTGCACAAAACTTTAGCGTTATTTTCTAAATGTCGACAAAAGGCTATTGTGAAATGACGCTGTTTCCATTAAGGGTAAGTAGTTAGTAAGGGTAAGTTGGAAGTATTGTTTTACAGTAATAAATCATCATTTCAACAAATGAAAGATACAAACATTTTGAACGTCACAGAAGGCAAATGCTTAATATTCTCACAACGCACACAAAATCTTAATGGTCCCAAAAATAGGATTAATTTCTTCATTTTCTGTTTCTGAGATAAAAGGTTTCTTTTGTTATTTTGATGTCTGGCTAGCTGACCTCAGAACAGGTGAATATTTGCTCTCTCGCTTAAAGGTTGGATGAATGGTGCTTCTTTGAGATCTGGCACTGACTGACATCTCCATTACTCTCGTCGTCATTACAATATTGGCTAATAAATCTGTTCGGAGGTTTTTCATCGCCCAAGGCAGGAAACACGTAGCCCTTCGACTGAAGAAAATGAATAAATATGTAACAAGGACAAGGAACATGTTGAATTGTCATTCATTCCTACACAAGACCTCATTGAAATTGCTTCATTTTTATGATGGATCTATAAAAAATTGTATAATAGGCAGGTCACATCTCACCCCTAAATCAATAAAATTAAACATATTTCCATTACAAATAGTAGGTCTTTAACATTGACAGAACTTTTATAACCCCACCTACGCACAATTCTTAGTATCTTCATGTAATATCAAATATATTATATATATATATATATATATATATTATTCTCATTATCATTACTTTAATGTAGTATTTGTTGGGCTGAATCTCATTTATGGTCAATAAAACTGGCTTTGGGGTGAAATATGACTTTATTATAATATATTTCTCTATATATATTCAAACAGTAGTTGAATAAATGCTCATATGTCGAAAGTGTAAATCTGTCTATCTGAACACACTGTCTAGAGTAAATGCATAATATAAAGTTGATAGTTTGCATAGCATGATTGTAAAACATGATATTTATGCGCGCCTCTAGATACACAATGTATTTGTCTAAATAACACACACAGTGGTTTATTATCCTCGCTGGCTTTCTCTGCGGGTTACGACAGCGCAAACAATCTCATAAATTAACAGCAGAGCTGAGAAATATCTTTACAGCAAATTTATGAGCAAAAACAGCCATCCAAACCCACCGCGACAAATAGACAATATGATACAAAATAATAACTGTCTTGAATACACAATGAGCTTTATGACTGTAAGTTTTATTTTACCTACACTCTTAAACTTAAAAGTGCTTATAAGGTTTCACACAGCGACGCCATAAAATAACCATTTTTTTTCTTAAAGAACCCATCAGTCAAATGCAAATTTGTGTTTGTACACCTTAATCTTTATGTAAGGAATAATTGACGACAAGCCGTTGAATTATTAAAAAATATTGCACACCCAAGGTTTTAAACAACGCACGTATACCACGGTTACCACAAACATTTACCACAGGTTGTTTCGGCCCAGAGCCGATTCTGGCCTTCTGGGGGCCCTAAGCAACTTTGTGAGGGGGCCCTGTCATCGCGTTCATAAAAAAACATTCACTGTCTCTGCTTAAATGTAGCTATAAACAAACTGTTAACTAAAACACATTTTATCTTATAGCTGGACATTTTTGCCACATGTACATTACTGTGACACTCATCAGAATAATTTCTAATTAATCATGTTTTCTGAAAAACCCTTAATCTGTTACATTAGTATTAGAAAACAAGGTCTACTGCCAAATATATTATTTTTACGAGATGTAGATTATCAAGGCAACAAATTTAAAATTATGAATAAAATAAAACCAAAATAGCTGTCAGATAAACTATAACAAATAACTCAACAGATTTTCCAATTTGTTTAAAAACTAAGGCATTATCAGACTCCACAGATGAACACATTGCTAATGTAACGTAATGTGTACAAGCATTTCTAACAAAACACACTGGACTGAAACTGAATCTAGGGATTTGTTATAAATCTATTGCAATGTTAGTTAAGACTAAATAGGAATTTTGTGTTCTTAATCTTTTTACTTCACCTTCATAGCGCTCGTCTTTCCTGCTCCGGGCGGATAGCATTAATATCTGAATGAAGACGAATGTCGTTAGGCGCGTCACCCGCATGCGGAGCTGCATAGATGGACTGACAACTGGAATTAAAGTATTTTGAGATTAGACTGCTAGTTATAATTTCGAATGGCTCCCGCAGCACATTGATCAGCTGGTCTGTGCAGCACTGCATGAAGTTAAGAACAAGGGGGCCCCTTAGTGATGTGGGGCCCTACGCAGCTTGCGTAGCCTGTGTATAAGGAGGATCGGCTCTGTTTCAGCCCATGGTTAGGTAAAATATGGACAACCATAACCTTTGGGTTAAATTAACCTAGAAATTGCCCATATTGGACCCAAACATGGGTTGAATCAACCTAACATTTTTAAAGTGTACTTAAAACCACGCAATAGTAATGTAAACCAGACTACGGAAACTGATGCAATTGGAGTAAACCAGTGCCATGTTTGAGGCCTTTTAAGGCCTCTTTACCTCTGGGTATGCTTAATAATTTACTTCATAATGTTCATATTTTGGCTATTTTACCCTTACAAAAATTAACCATGGTTTAACTACAATTTTAACCAAAAAAAAAAAACATGCTTGCTGTAGTAAAACCATTGTAAGATTGTAATAACTTTTGTTTTGTTTTTTGGTTTTCAAAACAATGGTTTTGCTAATAGTAATCAATACACAAAAAAATACTTTTACCACAAAAAGCATGGTACATTTTCATAAGGGTATAAGACGTTTGACAGGTCAGGTGTGCGTTTATTGATAAATACTGTAATACATACGTGTGGAACATTTCTCAACCAATCAGAATAAAGCTTTCATCAGCCCCACGGTATAAAAATATATTAAGAGTGATGAGACCCAGCTGACCCAGTATATATCTTGTTTATAAAGTTCATTATTTTCTTTGCATTAGGTAACAGTGTTTGTCCTGAAGCTGTGTGAGTTGTCGCTGGAAACGCGGCATGACAATGTTTGGTCAAGTGAATAACAGTGCCAGCACAGGCCAGTGCAATATAGCAGCTGAATTGAACTACAGTATATGGGACAGAAAGTAAAGCTCGGTTAAGCCCACAGTCCCTGCTGTGTAGATTACAGTGAAACAAAAAATCTGTAGTTACAAGGTGCCCGTCCCACCGGACCACAATAACAGACTGGATGTCTTATTGAGCTGTACAGTAGTGTATATTCCCACCAAAGACATAAACACACAGACACGCAACACCTTACAAACCAGACCGGTCAATCTGAGTTAATGTTTCATGTTATAAACATCAATTATGTTGTATGCTATTGCATTCATGTTTTGTCTCTTGCCAGTCAGTATGAAGTTAAAACAACTTGGTTTTGCAATTCAACCTACTATTTTAAGTTTTGACCTGTGATAAATTGACATAACTTAAGAAAACAAGATGAAATAGTTTAACTTGATTTACTAAGTTAAAGTAACAAAAATATATGTTGATTTGGCCAAAATGCATTTTTAACAATTCAAGACGAAAACATATTGCATCTGCTGGTATAATCCTTAAAAAAATAATCTTTTTATAATAATTTTTGTAATCTTAACTCACAGTAGCGACGCGACGCAGACTTACACTGGGTGACTATTACTCTGAGCACTGTCATTAAACCTGTGTAGTACTATGATTACTATCATAAACAGCTTTAAAGCCACGCGGGCATCATTAGGCCACCCTCTGTGCTCAAAATGGAAGCTACCATGCAACGGGATGTGAAATGTGTTGGTGACCAGAAAACATTTCTCAGTTTTGGACTTTAAAAACTAGATCACATGCTAGAGTTTGTGACGTTACCTAAAACAAAAGTCATTTCAGAAACTAAGCAAGTTATTAAGTTTCTAAATAAACATTACAGAGACATACCATGCATGAAAGGGTTGTATGTAATAATGAGAACACAAATCTGTATTAACTAGGGCTGTCAAAATAAACCTGATAATAATGTTGGTTCCCCTGGCTGTCAGAGATGCTAATTCATTATGCAGTTTTAAGAAGCTTTTAAAACCCCATCTTTTTAAACTTGCGTATATGGATTGTCATTAATTTTTATTGTGTTGGACTGATTTATAATGGGGCATTGTACTTGTTGGTTTGTAGCGCTTTGGGTTTTTAAAAAAGCGCATTATGAATAAAATGTATTCTTATTAATAACATGTTAATAACACATTAACACAAATAAATTTTAAAGGCACTAATTTTATGAACGTGCAATTAATGCAACGCACAATTTCTGTTTGACCTTTGGTCTAGCCCATAAATAAATAAATTGAGATGCAGCCTTACACAGTAAATGTGATCCATGCTGTCTAAATGAGTCCAGTTTGAAAATTAGGTTTTCATAAAAAGTAAAAACATTAAGCCTTCATCTAACGCAACCTGATCTCACAAATTTTCGTAAAATAATCACGCATTATTTTGCTCAGTTTTTCGTGACATTGTCACGTATTTCCACCATTTTACATGGCCTTGCCACGACTTTCTTTTCCGTTTCAGTTTCACGTATTGGTTACTCAACTGTTTTTAAACAATTGCTGCTTCGGTTTGGCGTTACAATGTCACTTAAAGTATTGGTTTATACTATTTTTCGTATGCTTTTTAAACCATTGTCGCCTGATGTTAGGATTAGAGTTGGGTTTGGGTAAGGATGTCATTTTATGTAACAGAAAGTTGTTCTAACCCCAAACCGAAGTGACAATTGTTTAAAAATAGGAAAAACAGTTGAGTAACCAATACGTGAAACCGTCATGGAAAAAAGTCGTGGCAGGGGTGTAAAATGGTGGAAATACGTGACAATGTCACAGAAAACTGAGCAAAATAATGCGGGAGTATTTCATGTATTTTGTGAGATCAGGCTGTCTAGCGATGCAAATGCTCCGAATGGTCACTGAACATTTAAAATGTACCATGTATGTAATTCTTTATTTTTACAATTTCTAAGAGGTGTAACGTCCTAAATGCTTAACTTATAAACAAAGGATGCGTGTCCATCCACTTGTGTGTCTGAGATTTTGGTTATGGTTTTTAAAACATGCAGGAATGATAAAGTGCAGGAATTGTTGGTAAAATAAATATTAAAAGAGATAAAGTTTGGCATCAAGAATGATGTTAAAAGAGTAATTAAGAGCGACAGGACTCAAAAACGACTCTTCCTCAAGCTGAACGACACATTTGAAGTGTGCACACAGACACGCGAGTACACGTGTGTGCCAAATCTGTTATTTTTACAGTGATATTAAGGTATGGATGTGGTAATTTTTGTGGTAATTTGGGATTTGGGATGTCAACTTCAAACAGGTGTAGCTCTGTCATGTTTTCTCAGATTTCAACTAATCATACATTGCTTTGAAGTTTTTTTAATAGAGAATGTCAAAAAATAAATAACTAATTTTTGAACATTTGCTCATTTCGACTCAATTTGCCTGCACGGGTCACAAATGATGCAGCAGCAACCAGAAATTTAGAAAGAAAATGGTCTTCTGAGTGGAAAATTCATATAAAAAACAAAAGCTGATGGTTCTGTGGAAAATATAAACAGGCTGGTTGCATAAGCATCTGTATTTGTCCACACCCATGTTGATTAGAGTATTAAAAATATAGGTCAATTTAGAACAGATACAAATATGCAATTAATTTCGAGTTTACTTATGACAGTTATGCGATTAATCGAAATTAAATATTTTAATTGATCGACAGCCCTAGTATAAAGATATTGTTTTACAGAAATACGCTTTGATTCAATGTTAAACTCAATAGTCTGGATATAAACTCAATTCCATAAAAAATAAGTGAAGGTTGCTGATTGCAAATAAAAATGATTGCAAACAAAAGCCTGGTCACCTTGAAGAGAAATTAAAGAAAGGTTCTTGAAAGCCGACTTCTCATGAATGAAGCATTGTTGTGCAGAACAAAGCACAACAAATCTGTTGTCATTTGAATGCAGTGATATTTCTCAACATCTCAATAGCTAACTGATGAAATTATGTTCTGAATGGGCTCTTCTCAAAATCATCTTTTTCATACCAAGAGCCAGCTCTTTTACTTGCGAACCTTTCAGCTTTCCCTTCATTCCCAAACAAATTAAAAAGAAAAAAAACTGGGAAAACATTGTAACTTCGTGCATATGTTATCTAAAAAGGTAATTCTACAAAAATAAGATATATAGAGTGGGATAATACAGTATATGCACATTTAAATTAAACAGCATATGCATGGGGACATACAAGTTAGCATTTATTATTTTACTGAATCAGTAATGGAGAAATGTGGACATCTGTAGAAATATCACCGTAAACTAAAACGCATTCATGTCATTTGCCTTGAGAATCTTGAGATGACTATAAATGACCCTTTGATAGTTTGACAGACAGCAGCACGCTGTCTCAACTCCTCTCATCCTATAGGTCGCATTACTGCGAGACCTGCCAACCATTTATTGCATGCATGAAGTAATGAAGCACGAAATGTTTGAAAAGGAGAGAATAAGTTGAAGTGGACCTCATTACATTACCTTTGTGTCACCTCTTTTCATTTCTCTTAATAACAGGCCAAATATTCCTTATCTTCTGCTTCATTAAGCCTTTTGTTGGGCAGTTAGTGATGTCAGCAAGACAATGAAGGAACAGAGCGGCTTTGAAAACATAATGAGAGATAGCTAAGAGAGAGAATTAGAGGTCTCACTAAACTCACACTGACTTGTGGCTGGGAAAGACCTATAGAGAGAGACGGGCAGACAAAACTATGATTACAATTTGCTTGTAATATCAATGAACACTTAACTGATGTTTGTAATGACCAGATGACAAATGGCGGATATTTTAAGATTATTTATTATCACTATAAACAGTACACTGTAAAAAAAATATGCAGCATTTTTTTCCACTCAACATATATTTTTATGTTACTTTAACTTAAAAAATGAAGTTAACTTATAAAATCAAGTTGAAATAGTTTATGTCAACTTTTTATGTCAAATTGACTTGCAAAACCAAGTTGTTTTTAACAATTTTTTACAGTGTACAGCTAAATTAACCCATTCCCCACAAGCCTTTAAAAAACAATTGCCCGCAAGCATTTTTTTTTGTGATTTTCGCAAAAGTTTCACAAAAGGCCTGCAGGAAAATAATGTTCTATAAATATATAAACATACAAATATATCAAATGAAAGAACAGACCCTCTGCTTTCAAACAAACAAACAATCAAAGCGTTTCATCCTATCTTCATATGTTCTCTTTTTATAACCTCTTAAATATGTGTAGGTTGCTTCAGAAATACAAAATTTTAAGCAAAAAGCTGAAACAATTGCATTTTTGTAAAATAATTTTGTTAGCAAACAGATTCACAACGATATTGAAAACATAAACAGTTTTAACTGTTGTAAAGTTTGTTTTTGATTCAGTTTTTAAAAAATTGGGTAAGTTTATAATCTAGTGGATAATAACAGAAATTACAGATTACCGTAAAAACTTGTCAGGAAAGCGTGATTGGCAGGGAAATGTTTTCTTTTAATTGACGAGATAACTCATCAGTGAGGGTAAGGATCAGAAGGGTGTAGGTTACATTTTACCAACTTTACAAGATGGCCAGCATAAAAAAAATGATCATGTTTTAATCTTACTGTGCGTACTAATTTCAATCTTTTATAACTCCAAATTAATAAAAAATCACTTGTGACCTTTTGGTAGCAGATTGATCTTCATTTGATAATATATGTATAAACGTACAAAAAAAACATACTCTTGTGTGTGTTTATGTGGAGAATCAAGTTTATTCAATGACTGACTTATAGTTTGTGTTTTGTGTTATAGATTGTGTTATAATGCCATTTATAACACTTAAAGTAACTTGGTTAACTAAATGAAGATGTTTAACAGAGCAATTGATATTACTAATTATTTTAAGTTAAATCAACTTAAAATTAAGTTGCTTGAATTAAGTTGAAATTACTATACATTTTAAATTAAATGTACTCGTTTCAGTCCACATTGATAAATGTTTAAGTTATTAAGTTATAAATTAATAACTTCCCTTAAATGTTTTAAGTAAATTCAACTTTTCCAAAGGAATATATTCATTTCACCCAAAATGTTGCTTATGCCTTTCTGTTTTCAATCATTTTCCACCCCAAAGGTTTATATAAATACACTGTATTGCTACTTTAAGTTTTTTGTTGAATCAACTCAGATTTACAAGTCATTTCAACTCACTATTGTTTATCTTGACGAGATGAATTGTTATAACTACAGATGTAGATAAAAAAGTCAACTTCATTTTATAAGTTGTAGCCACTTATCTCTAGTCAAGATGAATAATAGTAAGTTGACATGACTTGTTAATCTAAGTTGATTCACCAAAAAAATGAAGGCGGCAAAGATATTTTACAGGGTAGTCAAAGTACATAAAACATTAAACACAAAACAAGTAAATTTAAAGTGGTAGTGCAAATAAAATACTTCGGAGTATCGCATATGTATTGCACAGTTGTGGCATATAACAAAAGAGAGATACTGTATATGCATTGTTTTATAACATACAGTGTTTGTATAACAGTTTAACTTAAAAAAAAAAAAATCAGTCGTGTATTGTCTGTTGTTGGGTTGTCAAGTTAAATTAAGTAAATGATATTACAGCTTTATACAATACAGTCACTTTAAGCAAACTTGAACTTCATGAAACATGAAGAACTCCTATCTATCAAAAATCAAAAGAAATATTAGGACAACATTCAATGATATAAAAAATGAACAGTCGCCGCAGTGATGCCATCGAAAACTTCTTTTTGTCTTTCTGAAAATCATTTTTCAGTAATGAAAATGTAATGAGAATCAGTTAAGTATAATGTAATTCTATGTATATTTGATCAGCTGGTCTGTCTAAATGATTAAGTGCTGTGTCTTTAAGGTCTGCCCGACACTGTTTGTTCCTCACAGTTATGATGCTGTCATCCCGTACATTACACACTGATCTGTGTGTGTACACACTTCTGCGTGCTGCATAAAAACAAGCCGCTCTCATCGCCACCCTGTCGTGTTTCATTAATCTTTATTGGGTCAAGGTCACGCACATTACGGCAATAGCCACGCAGCCAATGGGCGCGCTCGCCGATTTCACGAGGCCCCTAATTTAATTTAAGCCTACCGGTGTCTTCACGCACAAGCAGTCGCTCAGCACCGCATTACATCTTGCTTCAAATGACATTAACCAGCACGTTAGATTGCCGAGCACAAACAATTAGCCGAGCACCGGTGACGACGTGGAGGCCGATAAAAGGTGCAGATTAGCGACGCCTACACTCACCTTTTCTTCTGCACAGATGTTAAAAAACTTTACCCGTGCACCGGATGATGTTGATATAATACGAGCGGACACGTCTATGCATTCGGCGTGACTTTAATCCAGCGTGGTTATTTCATTTTTGTTGCTTCGTGAATGCTAATAGCTCTATTTGCCTTTGATATGAATCAAACTAAGTCGAAGAATTGAAAGTCTCTTTTCATATCTCACTCTTGGCTTTAGGAAAATTTACTGGAAAACAGCGTTGAACGTGCCTTGAATTAATGAGCATCACATCTCTAAATAAGCAAACTTGAATATGATTCACATTGGAAAAACTTTAGCTGGATTCTAAGCAGTTTAAACTGGTCATTACTGTAGCTTCTACATGTGTCTGATGTTTTAAAATAGTTAAGACAGCAAAATCAAATGCATTTCAGTTTACTTCTGCATATACACAATAAAGTAAACGTCTTGGTAACCTCGGTTTCCTGAGATAAGGAACACGACGCTGCATCATGAAATGACACTTTAGGGGGGACGGACTCCACAGTGTCATTTTATAAGGCAGCGTCGAGTTACCTCTAAAGAAAACTGGCACTGCCACGTGATGCGAGTACAAGAAGCACTTTTTTAAATTTAACATTTGCAGCGCAGTGAAATTCTCATCGTTTAGCAAACATGGTGAAAAAACTGCATAATGGATTTGTGTTATGACTGAACAATTCTTCTCCGGTCTTAGTTCGTGTGAATACTCTACATTCTGTCTGATGGTGCCGCCGGTACACACAGGCCCAGATGCGCACAGGCGCTATATAACACGCTGAAAATAAAACAAATCATTGTTTGTAATGATGTGTCCAAACCTGCAGCAGAGTCCCACTGGGGAGGGAATGAGAGAGAAGCAATGGGATATTGCTTTACATGCATCCGCATACACAGTAGTGCAACCCTGACCATTTATCATAGCGCAATGAGAGCAGCGTGTACCCGACCGCTGTTCTCATTACAGTTTCTGCCCTGTGCCACTGAATCTACAGACATATACACAACAACTCCTCCTTATTGCTTTTAATACAAACTAACACTTGTCGTCCTCCTTTCTATTCATTTTTTAAAGGCTCTGTTTTCGTTATAGCATGCTATTTAACAACAGGTTAGCGGATCTTTTCAAAGTTCTCAAAAATGAAAAACAAACATATGCGAATTAGGTGCATTTCCATCTAGTTGTTTAAGGGAATGACGGTGGTATTGGTAAACTAAGTAACCATTAGTAAATAAAACAAGGCACGCTTAGAAAATAGACAGGACTGCATTTAGTTACGATTGCATTAGCAGTGCAGCTTGTTATTGCCAAACTAAATGCTGTGCACAGATGAAGGAATGCAACATTATTGATGCAGGCACTAGCAGCAAGGGCATTAAGATGGCGTCGAGCCCCATATATGGTAAAGAAAACATCAGCGGAAACAGCTAGATGATCATTCTCGTAGGTTTAACGTTTGCTACGTCAGAATTTATTGGGCAAATGTGTTTCCATCTCCCATTATTCGCATTTAAACTTTTCAAAAACTAAAAAACCACCTCAAGCAAGCATAAAAACTTTGTTGGTGAATTAAGGAATTTTAATTTAAAATTTGGCGTTTCCATCATTTGTGTCTTATGCGATACTTCAAAATTTACTATAAATCATGGTGATGGAACAACCCAGTATCACGAAATTACGTACCTATAGGCACATAAATTGTTGAGTCTCTTAAGCGTGACACTGACATGGTTTTCTGCCTTTTTGCGTGAAAATGTCACGCATTTCTGTTTACGTCACTGTCACGTATTTGTTACACAACTGTTTTCTCAAATTTTCTTACCATTGTCGATTCGGTTTAGTGTTAGATTTACATAAAATTACATCCCTACCCAAACCCAACTCTAACCCTAATGGCAGGCGACAATGGTTTCAAAATCATAAAATATAAAAAAATAAATCATGAAAAAAGGTATAAACTAATACTTAAAGGGACATCCTAACGCAAACACCAAATCTAACCCTACACCGAAGCGTCAATGGTTTGAAAAAAGGGAAAAAAAAGTTGAGTAACAAATACGTGATAGTGACACGTAAACAGAAATGCGTGACATGTTCATGCAAAAAAGCGGAAAACCATGTCAGTGTCATGCTTAAGACTCACAAATTTACATGACTATACCGAACATCATCTCACAAATGAAATTTTTTGCTCATTTTTCCGTGGCATTCTCATGGATCTTTGCATTTTTCCGTGGCCCTGCCACAAACTTTCTTTTCCGTGGCATTCTCATGTATTGGTTACTCAACTGCTTTTTCCTATTTTCAAACCATTGTCGCTTTGGTTTAGGGTTAGATTTGGTGTTTGAGTTAGTAGGTCACTTTAAGTATTGGTTTATACAATCTTTCTGATGTATTCTTTATATTTTCTAAACTTTAATCAATTGTCGCCTGGCGTTGGGGTTAGAGTTGGGTTTGGGTAAGGATGTCATTTTATGTAAATCTAACCCTAAACCGAAGCAACAATGGTAAGAAAATAGGAGAAAATAGTTGAGTAACCAATCCGTGAGAATGCTATACCGTAGGTACATCATTTTGTGATACAGGGTTGGATGGAAACCCAGCTAGTGAGAGTTTCAAAAACAAAAAGCTGTTTATACGAGTTTAAAATGATTTAAAGACTGTAAATATTGTAGTGTGAACTGTTATTTTTAGATATTAAATTTGTCTTAATAATAGATCAGTGCTAGTTAAGCAATAACAACGCATATGTGGTTACCAAAGAAATCTTTAACATCAATCAAATCCTAATCAACGCAATTCAAGCTCTTATGCTCTGGTTACCAAGGCAAACTCATAAGACGTGTTTACATAAGACTTTAAATGTCTTACTAACACTATAAACTATTTTTTCCAATGACACATTTAAAATTAAAAGTATAAAAAAATTTCTGTGGTGATGGACATTACGCATAAATGTATTAAATCTCGTTGATGTTCTTATTATTCTTCAGTTAACCTTTGAATGCATGAATGTTTCGGCAATGATAATTAGATTACATATGTGGGTCTTTAGCGACCCGAAATGTATATAACCAATCTTTATACTTCCTCATTGATATACATGTATATGAAGAGCTTAGATGCAAAACCATCTAACTGTGTCTGACATGTTTTCTTGTAATTTTTTTATCAGGCTCTTATGTTTAGGTTCAGTAATTTCACTTTAATGCCAATGGAAATATTAAATCTCTCTCCAATAACTCTTAACTGTCCTTTCTTAAAATAAAAATAAACTCCGGCTACAAAACTTTTGCAGCTTGACAATTAAAATCTGACTCATATGTGCGCCGTCTTTTTCCGTTGTGGGATGACGGATTTAACGGATTAGGAATTATTAAATGGAATTGAAATTGTAATTGTATTACAATGATCCGATTCCTTTCTTATGGATCCAATTCCAGAATTGGAATTCGATTCCTAACCCTACTTATTAAGTAGTTGTAATTTCCATAAACATAATATTTAGCTGTGCACCACATATTTGCATGCAACCCTGTTGCCGCATAATTTCCAACTATCCACAAATAACAATAACATGATTCAAAGTGGCGACCCCCATGAGGTCATCTGTTCTCTGTATCTACAGCACAGCAGAAGACACAAACATAATCTCATTCAATATTACTTTAAACAAATTACAGTGTTGACTGCATTCCCCAAGCACAATCATTCAACCCTGTTACCAGACTCACAGACGATCCACATTTTCACACCCTATTCTACCAAACCATAACCACTAGTGTATCACTTAGAAAATGTTGTGTCTAGTTTAGCCCGGTATATTTCCCAGGACGAAAACGCTATGCAGTAGCCCTGGTGTATTGTAAAAAGACAGAGTTTAGTCTTGGCATATTTCTGCGAGTCGGGCAGATTGCGAGAGATGTGACAGGAATACACAAAGCAGCACTTGGCAGAAGACAACAGGAATTACAGGTGTATGTGTTAGAGGATTGGTAATTACTCACAGCGCAGGGACTGTCTGTCTTAATGCTCTTTCATTCCTCTGGAAACATGGAGAAGCTAATGAGACCCTCGCTCATATCAGATAATAACACGACATGAAGAAGTGACATCGTTGCGTGGAAAAACCTCCTGTTAGTCCCAAATCCAACCTTTCGGATGAAAGCTTGACAGATTATTTTCATTAGAGCACATGGTGTATGCGCTTTCCAGGGCAAAATGCTGTAATTGACAAACACATTAGGCAAATGCTGTTTTCACTGTATTACTGTGTTGTTTTGTTACGCTACAAATGAGTAAGAAGTCTGATGAGCCAGCAGGACTCTCTGCGCGGTTTTAAAAGGATTTTCCTGTGCACATCTCTCAATGCTTGTTTAGAGTCAACTTTGCATTGATGCATTTATATAATAGCAAATAACAATGCAGTTAATGCATCAGTTCATGCATGAACCCATGACATCTGCAACACACTTTACCTCCATAATCTGACGTCATACTGGAGGCTTTACAGTAGAAAGTTTGTATTAAAGTAACCGACCTATTTGACAAATAAACTAACCAATAAGGAGAGACAGTACAATATATGTAATACAATTTTTGTACAGGTTTGATATCATTGTCACTTCTGCACAGCAAAAAAATGACTTTCTAACATATCATTTTTGTCTTGTTTTCAATGAAATTAGGTAAAACCAATAAATCGTTTTTTTCTCTTGATTTATCGGTACCGATAGTTCATAGATTGGACAATTGGCTATCAGCAAAAATAGATTTTTCCAAGTGCGTCCCTTGCTTCATATCGTTGTGAAGTTGTTAATTTGCTGTATAGATGCTGCATTCGCAGAGAAACAACAGCAGGAAACTAAGTTTGTCGTCAAGGCTGACAAGATGCTAACATTACCTCACACAGTTACACAAAAATACACACAGATAAATCCAATCCAAATGTTTAATGTCATGATTATTACAATTGATTTGTATTCATTTATTTTCAGCTGGTTAATTTTATCCATATTTAATAACGAAAGAAAGCAAACTATATGAAGCTGTCGGCTACATTAACACATCCAACTAATCAAAATCTGATTTCAGGGTTTTTAATCATTACTGCAATACATCTTTTGTTATTTTAATTAGATAATCATTAAATGTTTAAACAGAAACAAATAAAGTACAAGACTACACTTATACATTTATGTCAATTGAATTTTACCAGTGGTAGTATTTCACAGATGTGTTTATTTCAATACTTATTAATTTAATTTATTTATTTATTTTATACTGTTATATAAATATATTATATAAAATATATTTGTACTGTTGTTTTATTACTTTTGTAATACATTTCAGCACTGATAAACTTTGAATGTTATGTTTGTTTTTTATCCGTCAATTTATTGTAAGTAGGAATCAACTTAATTACCGGTATTGATAAAATCCACTATCAGTCGACCTCTGGTAAAAATATCTAAAAAATTTATTAAGATGCATGACCTATGAAAATAAGTGTAGTTTTTAGACAAAAAAAAAAAAAACATATTTTTTTTGTGAATTTGTGCTTAAAACAACACCAAAAAAATAGGGTAAGAAATTAAACTTTTTTCTTAAACACTTTATTCTAAGAAACTTTTAAGAAAAATATTCTTACCACATTTTTTTTGCTTGCTTTAAGCACACATATACGGAGCCCCTAAGGGGACATGGAGCAAAAATTAAATAAAGTTTAGTTTCACATGGTCACGTGAAGCTATCGCGCGAGCACGTGAAAGCGAAAGTTTCACGCGAAAGTTTCACGCGATAGTTTCACACGAGCACGCAAAACGAAACTTAAAAAAAATCTTGCACATGAAAATTTCACGTGAGCACATGAAATTAAACTATAGATTTTTTTTTACTCCAATGTCACCTTAGGGGCTCGGTACACATACACTTAAATTTTAGTGTTTTTTTTTTTGGTTTTGTTTTGTTTTGTTTTTTGCCTAAAAACTAGACTTATTTTCCCTATTATTTTGCTCATCAAGAAAATGCATCTTGATTTAAGAATGTGCTGAAAACAAGTCAAAAAAGTCATTTTTTACAGTGTGAATAATTTAAGTGGCTATACAGTTGACTGGATTCACAAAAGTCCCATACAGATTTATTTTCATTCAAGTCAATGTTAATGTACCATCTATCCCTGAAAAGGTCCGAAGGCACATAAAATGACAAATATTCTGATTTACGACAAATTTTAAATGATATAAAAAACCACAGCTGTCAAAGACATTGGAAGATAACTTCCTCCAAAACAAGTTAAAACACAGCAGCTGCCAGGCGTTTTGCCAGGGCGCGTTTTTCTTGTGAGACTTCATCGATATAAACGCTGTAAATACGTCTTTCCTCTCAATTCGATCCTTCGTTTTTGATGGATGCACCCTTCCACTGTCACAATAATATAATCAAATCATACAAAACTAAATAAATGCATAGATAGAATGACACAGAACAGGTGACTGCATCAGTAAAATAAGACATGTATCAAGTCTAAAGAACAGTGTTCTCTACAGAGATGACGACAGCCCTCCGGCAAACTCTACCAAACTTCACAAGACAAACTTCATTTGTTAGGCACAAATCTCTGCTTCATTGCTGGCATAAATTTCAGCGCCGTGATGTATGACACTGTTGACATGCCGCATAAAAGAGTAAAAAGCAATATTCTTCCTGGGCCATTAACAGTCATTACAGTCTGTGCTGCTACACAACAATTTGTGGGGCTTTCCAGGACTCCAGGATAAATTTTAGCTGTTCTGGAAACGATGCATTGTATATAGCCTGATCTCATGCCGTGTGAGATTAATATGGGGACGGTTCAAGCTTCGCATTAACTATGCATTTGCATCGGTTTCCTGCAAATTTTTAAAGACGTCCGAAAGAAAGTGACGCAGCGCCTGAGTGCCATTTTGATTACATTTAATCACGGTTATCTTCTCTCAGCTGTGACTCGCGCTGACGGTCTACAAGTGTGGAACGTCACGAGTTAATAAAAGGAAATGTCTGTCTGCGGGTGTGTGAGAGTCAGATGAACGACAGTGGCAAATTAAAGGCAAACACCAGATAGCAGAAATCAGAGCGGAGCAGACTCCAGATGTGGGTATGAACCACCCGCTGGGGTCAATATGTTTCACCAGACCTACAGCTCATTACTAATGTTCATCGTATCACAAAACCAACAAGTCAGAGAAATTGAAAAAATACACGAGCAATGAGGAAGAAATACAGTGTGGGGAGAATGCTTTTAAATTTAAACTAACAGGACATAGAGTTAGAATTTGATTTTGAAATATCATGGAAAAATATAAATAATGTTGTTTTTTACATTTATGCATTTGACGGAGGCTTTTATCTTAGTGACTTACACAGCATGGAAAATATGCATGTTTTCTGTCTCTTTGAACCCTAGGATTGAACACATTACTATGTAAGTCACAGTTTTTTTTAAAGCAACACTATGTAGTTTTTTTACCTTTAAATAATGTCTCTAAATTTATTTCAGTGATAGAACAACTTTTAACTGGACAAATTGTACTGTTGCTGCAACCTGAGCAACCTCCTAGCTGCTACAAGCACACTCTGAAAGTGGCGGTGGAGGGTAGGAAACACAGCCCCACCCCTCCCCCTGCCTGCAGAAGAGTGTCTGATACCAGGCACTGTTGCGCTTTCAACCACATGGGGGAGCTGTATGTCATTTTTACATGGAAACTACATAGTGTTGCTTTAAGAATGCTTTTCATTTTAAGATAAATAATCATAAACAAGTACTTACATAATCATATGTAGCCTATAGTACAATAAACAGGTGACACTTTTATACAGTGCTATGTGTTGACATTAAAGCAACATTCTAACCCAGTGGTTCTCAAACTGGGGGCCGCGAGATGGTGACAAGGGGGGCCCCAGTTTTATGACATTTTATAAAGTAAATTAATTTATCATGAATTCTGTGGAATTAAACCTAAAAAAAAGTCTACTAACCAACAGCACTACTTTGTAGTATTCAATGTGTTTGGTTTAATTAAAAGTTGAGTTTTAAAACAGTTTTTTGGCATAAATATAATTTGGGGGGCCGCAAAGGAATGCGCCGTACACAAGGGGGGCCGCACGCTGAAAAAGTTTGAGAACCACTGTTCTAACCAAATATCAAAATAATCTCATGATTAACTCGCCCTCAAGTAATACGAGATACATACTGTATATCCATCATCTTTCAGATGAACACAATTCAAGTTATTTTAGTAAACGTCCTTGCATTTCAAAGCTTATGAGGAGAGAAAACAGGAATCAGGGAACAACTTCTGACTTTGAACTAAATCCATTCTTCACAGAAGTCATCCACACGGCTCCAATGGGTTAATAAAGGCTTTTGCAGGTAATCGATGCGATTTTGTGAGAAAAATATCCATATTTTAAACATTATAAACTATAATAACTAGGGTGTAATGGATCACATTATGGTTTTTGAGGCACAGATCGGATCATTTTTTGAATCAACAAAAAATGGGTTCAAAAAAATCTAATACAAAAAATAAAGAAATTACAAACATTACTAAAAAAGAACAAAGTTGCACATTAAGTAAGGCCTAAAATTGGCATAAGGTACAGAAATCAAATCAAATGAATAATTACACTGTCTTTATTGTATAAATTAAATATAATTATTATTTTTTAAGGCTACAAAAGTCATGCAAGTTTGCTTATTAATCTACGAATCGCATGGAGCTGAACCGTGGGTCATGATCTGTAAAGATCACAGATTAACTGCGATCCATAAAAACGGTAAAACTTTATTTCGATAGTCCAATCTTTACAACATTAGCAGACTGTCTACTTAATATCAATTAACAATTTATTGTGATGATCCTTTAACAGAAATTCAACTGTCTATAAATATCTTTGCAGGTGCATTTCAACTTATTCCACTTACCCAAACCTACTCCCCAACCCTTGAATTCTACTAATAATCTAATGACAGTTAGTTAACATATAGTTGCAAATGAATGTAAGTTAGTTAAATAAAGTTAGTCCACTTTAGACATTCTACTATCAAAATAAAGTCTGCAAAAAAAGACTTTCTTACTTAGTATGTTTGTCTTGTTTTCAGTAGAAATATCAATTTCTTGATGAGCAAATGACCTAAGAAAATAAGTCTAGTTTTTAGACCAAAAATATCAAATTTAAGTGATTAAGCAAAAAACACTAAATTCAAGAAAAATTCAAGAAAAATTTGCTTACCCCATTGCCAGATTTTTTTTGCTTGTTTTATGCACAAAATCACTTAAATTTGATATTTTTGGTCTAAAAACTATACTTATTTTCTTGGGTCGTTTTGCTCATCCAGAAAAAGCATCTTAATTTAAGAATATTTAGATATGTTTACTGAAAACAAGATAAAAAAAGATTTTTTGCAGTGCATAATAACTAACTTGTAATGACACCATCAATGCAAAACGTACCAATGGTGTGGGTTTTGCTTCCTCTTGAATTGCGTGTGACCAAGATGGTGCCACTACCGAAAGCTAGTTTATAAAGATTGAAATCTGACTATATTTCTTACAAAATCACATCCATTACCTGCAAAAGACCTTTATTAAGCCCTTGGAGCCATGAGGATTACTTCTGTAAAGGATGAATGCACTTTTTGGGGGGTTTAAGTTTGTTTTAAAAACATTTCGGTGCCAATCAGTATATTAGTGAAGCAAAAGAGTTTGAGAACCAAGGAGCGACATGAATCAGGACATACAAACACATCACAAACCTCTGCTGTGTGTCTCCAGAGTCGAGCTTTACTGAATTCAATAACTTCATCTTCCTGTCAATTCAATACAAATTTCAATCCAACATCCTGGGCACCCCGTGGCTAATTCTTGGAATTCTGATCCGCATCCAGCTGGAGACATTCACAGCCGGTTCATTCACGTCGCGGCTAAACCTCCATGGGCACGAAACTCAATCAAACCGTCTCCATTTTTCATTAGGTATTAGACTGCCGCATGATGGCTCTGTTTCATAGCTCCAATTAAACGCCTGCTCTGGTGTAATTAACAGCTGTTTGTCCACTGATCAATAAAAGACGTTTATTAGAAGTCCCTTTGCAGTCTCCAGATCTTTGACAAATTTCCATCCACTGAAAAACTGTCTTGAAGACCTTGCGTTGCCTGCCATGTCATTAACAACCACAGCTTTTCAAAAGCAAGGTGGTTCGACAGCAACTCAACTGCAGCCCTCATAAAAGTGTATTGGGTAACGAGGAAGAGTAACTTCCACCTTGAGGTTTTCCCAAATCAGACGAGTGGCTGTATTTTTTGCCAACCTTGGTAAATACAAGTCTGCAAAAATATTTGGTTTACTCAACATCTTTCTACGCGGCCCTTTGAAACCTGCTGAAATATAGACACGGTCTATTGGCCATTAATATAAGGAAACAGTGCAAAAAAACAAAACCGAGGATGGGTTGCCACAGAAAATCAATACTGGAGAGCAGAGCGGGGTCTACAAGAGCTCTGTACATGACAGATATTGCATCACTTGGCTGATTCACTGTAAAACATTTGCCAGGTAAATCACCTGTGTACAACAAGAACTGAAACCTGAGTTGACCTACTGTACAAACTAAAAGCATGATGGGAAAGAATAGTTGAGTATTAAATGGAATTATAAACATGTGATAATGAATGCACATTCAAACCTACAGTATAGAGGCTTAAAAAGATTAAAACAGTCACTGTAGACCAAGGGGTTGTGGGACATATCGCCAAAAAAACTTGCCAAAAAAGTGTGCAAATCTCAAATCCACTAGAAATAGTGCAGTCGACCATACATACAAAATCTGGGACACACTAATCATAATCTCACATACTATAAGGATGCAAAACTAGGTTTCTTTTGAGTAATGCCAACTGGGATCCAGCCAAGATGCTTCTCTGAAAGCTTTATTTGTGTAAGACTCAGGACACAGTGTTACAGTTTACAATAATTCAAGTTTTTATAAGACTTGTTTGTCCGAAATGTGACTTAAAACATGAAATAAAGCAAGAAAATGTGATGCTTGTCTGTGCAAAATCGTGGCGATGTTGCTAAGGTGTTGCGCATGGTTGCTAAGTCACTGCTACAGTATATGTGGTTGCTAAGCAAAGGTGCTATGGGTGAATGCTTACTGGATGATATGAAAAAACCTCTGATATCCCAGTTTGTAAATATAGGACCTGTTTTATCATCTGCCAGTTTAATACTTAACGGTTATTAAAACCACCAACCCCAAAAATATAAGCAACCCTGACAGTGATAATGAGCAAACACCGCTGTGTAATAAAACAACGACCTTGTCTAATGTGAATAAACACATCCCAACTAAATCAGTCACAATATTTAACTCCCTATTCTGACATACCACTGCACAAATCTGTTCCATCATGCATAACAACTACAACAAACACATAACCTGTAAACAAACTTACATTGAGTCATGTGAAAAGTAAATATAATGCCACAATAACCCAATCAATAAAATCCATAAGGTTTGAGTTTATCACTCATACAGGTATGCAAGTCACGCTAGTGCTGCTGTCCTCGAGTTAAAGGACGCACAAAACAAGGTATTACCGAGGATAAAACAGCAACGAAGCTTTAACTGCCCACTGCGGCTGACATCAGGAAGATCTATAGAGGATCAGTTCACCTTGACTTGTCCCTTTACTGAGACAAACATCTGAATAGTTACAAACTCCAACAATGGAAAACAACTACTCGACCGCTTATTTCTTCTTCTGTTATAACTGTGCATTGGACACAAGGTAATATGTGATGAGCTTTGATGCAAAACCCTCTAAGTGCATCTGATATGTTCAGGAAAGATTATTAAGTGGGCTTTATGCTTACTGCGTCAATTGTATGGCTTAGCCTAAGCAGAGACGTGAACCCTACGCTGTGTGCCAAAAGGGTGTCGCACACCGGCTGCACAGCTCAGCGTCACGCCGCATCAAGTCGCGTCTAGGACAACTCGGAGGTATCGTTAACCGGAAGTGCACATTAAATAGCGCGAGCTTCTTCAGATAATTGATGTTAATCGTAAATGATTTGGGACAAATATGATTTTTTTTAATGTTAAACTATGTGAGTGGTGCTCTGTGGCGCGACAGGGACTTAAACAACTTCCTAAGGTGTAGCTGGGCGGCACGGACAGGCGCCACCTGTCGGCGCCGGTGTGCGTACTGTATACTCATAGAAAGTAATGTGTTCGAGTTTTTTAGAACGGTGCGGCGCTGATCTGCACGTCCTGTGTGCGACCCCCTTAAGGCGTAGCCTGACGTGCACCTCTCCCAAAATGTAACAGCGCTTCAATGCTACGCGGACCACCTGCGTCGCATTTCCTCATATGGATTTCCGTGTACAACGGAAATGTGATATTTAACTAAAAATGCAACAATATTCGCTGTCTATTTACCTCCATCACTGCTGGTCTTCTCAAATATCATACACAAGCTTCTTCTTGGAGGTTTACTCATAGATATGTATAAAGGCTAGATGTCCGGCACGCGCTGCTGGCCAATTGAGTGGAACGTCCGCATTTTGGCGGCCATCTTACCACAGGGCGCTTGCTCACTCGTAGCATTGAGTTTTAATGGTGCAGGTACTTTTAAATGACCATAACTTGCTTATTTTTTATCGATTTTTAAACGGTTTGGTTTGTTATGAACGTCAAAGATGTACATATGACACTGCATACTTATACAAAAAAAAAATAATAATAATGAAACATGTTAAAGCATCCAGAATTATAGCCACGTTAATAACGTTTGTAAGAAACCAAATCGTTTGAAAATTGGTAGAAAATTAAGCATGTTATGGTCATATAAAAGTACCTGCACCATTAAACTCAATGCTACGAGTGAGCAAGCTGTCTGAGGTAAGATGGCCGCCAGGTGATGACGTTAGAGACTCCGCTGTAACACATCTAGCCTTTATAGATATCTATGGGTTTACTTGGCAAGTTGCTTCTTCTTTGGCTGATGCTTTGCTATTGTGGTTTACACGCATGGATACTGCCTACTAGTGGTCCCAATGTGTAATTGCACATCGACATGCACAACAATGCAGAAGTATGAATGACAGCTGCATTGCATGCAGGGCTTATTATACTTCTGCGTATGGCCTACGCCATAGCCTACGGTGTCTAGGCTACGGCGTAGGCCATACGCCTAACTACGTTACACATGCAGACCACTAGTAGGCAGTATCCCACAATAGCAGAGCTACAGCCAAAGATAAAGCAACTTGCCCAGGTAAGGCACATAGCATCGCCCTAGTGACGCTTTTTAACATTTTTCACGGGACACAAAAGGATTTCGGGTGAGAATCATTAAAAAGCTGTTTCAGGCTCCAAAAGGAACAAAGATAGATTACAAACAAACCTCAATGCCTTCTCTATGTTCTCTATTTTTAAGTAAAAATATCAGTTTTAACAGAAAAGCTTTTGTATAATTTCAGACATATTATGTGATCGCTTAGGTTACTCACGTAACCCCGGTTCCCTGAAATAACGGGAACGAAGCATTGCGTCAGTTAGCTGACGCTATGGGGAAACTCCTGTTTACTCCGTGACTGAAGCCTATTGGTTAACGTCTGTACAAAGTACAGACCAATGACGTTTGAACCCGCGCGCGGGAGGAACGCGTCCCTATATTAGCGCGGTTCAAACGTCAGGAGCTCATTATTATTCGACTGAAGCGCGCAGCCGAATAACACTCGCTGCGTAGACGTTTGTAGCACGGCAAGAGACGCAATGCTTCGTTCCCGTTATTTCAGGGAACCGGGGTTACGTGAGTAACCTAAGCGTTCCCTTTCAATACGGTTCACTTCGCATTGCGTCAGTTAGCTGACGCTATGGGGGAACGTAATCCCATCACGCCGTGCATACACAACGTACTGAAGTGCCTTACCGGAGAGACACTGCGTGTGGCCCTATACCCGGCATATTCACAGCTTTAAAAGCAAATGTGTAAGCACCATATAAATTGTTGACGCGCACACGGTGGGGTTTTAAACGCACCGGGGGCACATAACATAGCACAAGACGGCGAGGTACGCGCCGCGGCTGTGCGAGATAAGTAAATTCAGAGTCACGTTGGTGAGCTCGCTGAGCGCACCGTGGTGTACACATAAAACGCATGAGCGTGCATGATTGAGCCGAGAGAACCTGCGCTCGTAGGGCAGGGACGTCTAAGCTGTACAATCTGACAACGTAGACGGCGAAGACCAGCCGGCCGCGTAGCAGATATCAAATATAGATATAGATACCCCTGTAGACCAAGTTCATGAAGAAGCCAAACTCGCACAGAGTGGGCTCTATATAGGACATAGCTCATAGAGGGGCGTGAGCCAGTGCGATGGTTTCAACGATCCATCTAAATAACCACTGTTAGCAACAGACATACGTAGTGAGTGATCTGCGAAGCTCACGAACGGCCGATCTGACTATAATATGCGGCAGAACGGTTCGTAGCGTGGGATTATACAGATACCACAATAGTGTGAACCCCGGTGCACCCTCGAGCGCATCGGGATGCATATAGGTAGTATTATAGTGCACAGATCGGTGAGCTTTCCAAGCGCGCCGTAAATGTGTATTGACTATAAATTGCACGGGCACAGGTGAACACTTGAATACATCGTGAATGCATATAGATGAATCAGAGTGTTATAATGCACAGGCCGGCAAGATTCTCGAGCGCGCCGTCATGTGTTCTGATAATAAATTGTGCGCACACGGGTGAACTCTTCAGTGCACCGTGAATGCGTATAGATAAATCAGTGCACACAACGCGCCGTGAATGTGTACAGATATGATTGATGAACGTAACGGTGGGCACCCAACGCACCGTGAACGTACACAGATGAACAACAATGTATGTGTCACAAAGCATAACACAGCTGTGTATACAGGTGAGCTTTCCCAAGCGCATCTTATTGTATACCAAAATGTTATAGCGTGTACATGTGAGCTTCTCTAAGCGCACGGTGGACGCATATAATTAAAACCCATATCGTGCATACAGGTGAGCTAATGGGCGCACCTTTAATGCAACAAACCTCAGTAGTGCGCGAAGCAGGGATGTCGAAGCTGTAAACTGACAACGTGGACGGCGGGGACCAGCCGGCCGTGTCACAATTGTCAAATGAGAAACCTCTAAGACCATGCCCATGCTCTAAGACAAGTGAGCATAATTGTCACGGGAGGTGATAACGTCAACGATCCATAAATAGCCTGTATTGACAGGTGCTCTAGTGAGTGATCTGTGACGCAGATAAACAGCTGATCGTCTGATGTACGTCAGACGTATGTGTCATACAGGACCTTGGACAGTTCCAGAGCGCTGTGCCTCGGGCACCGTCCGCATCTGAGAAATGACAGGCTTATGAATAAAGTGAATGGCCAGCGTAAAAGCATGGTTCGCTGTTACCGCCACCGTCCGCATCTGAGAGATGACAGGCTTGTGAATTAAATGAATGGTCGGTCGTAAAAGCGTGGTTCGCTGTTATCACGGCCACATAGATATAGGTAGGGGAGAGAGCCGCCGTGCCTCTGTAGTGAGGAGAAAAGTGTTCCACCGGCGATTCGCGGGGGGTTTTGACTTTCAAATGTCACTAGACAGAATGGATCAGACTTTGCATAAGGACGCCTCGTGAAAGGGGTCCTAGCAGCTTGTGTCAATGTGTCATAAGGCACGTAATGTAGGTCGTGTCCCACGGATGCCATCTCCGCACGCCCATCGTAATGGGTTAATATTGGTAGTTTAAGCATGAGATGCGTATCACTCTGATTGAACATAGCTTATAAAGCGATGCAATGAGTTTATAAAGGAGATGACTCGTCAGCTTGTTCAGGGGGCGAGATCTCAGTCTGGTTCGGTAAATAATGAAACCACCGTAGATTGCCCGACCGCATTATCACAATAACACGGTCGAGAGTGCTGCAGTGCTAAATCATCCTCATAATGTACCGTATTCACAGTACAAGGTGATTTATATGAGACAAACGGCGTTCCACGCGCCGAAGGCTGATTGCCGTCGTAAAGCGTGTTCAACCCACAGCAAATGCTGGGCTAGCTCGTAATGACAGCACTTCATGCAGCCGTGTGTAACTTAAGCAAGCTTCCCGGCCGTCAGCTCGGGGCGGGACCTTTGCTTAGTCAAACTGAAGTGGACTTATGAACAGAATGCCACGATATTCAGCTTTCTGAGGCTCGTTAGAGGGGTACGTGTGCCCGTCTTAAACGAGATGCCGCGCGCGTCTGACTGTGCGCGCGCTTTAAGCTTTGAAACTTATTGTGGCGGGTAGCAAGCTCACTTGAGGTTGATATTACCCTTAATATCTCCGAGTATTGGAGCGGAGGTGTGAGCGTCTTCGGATCCGCTAATATAAATCAGCTATATGGCCGAAAAACGTCATAAACCGCTTGGCTGTAAGCCTTTGAGTGGCCGTCCGGAGAGGGCGCGATTCAAACGCTTGGAGCCATGCAAAAGTCTGAGGCTGTCCTTCCTCTAGGAAGAGAGAATAACAGCCGTAAGACCGTGCTCGTTTGCGCCATCAGCATCGTAGCGGAGAAACTGAGGTGGGCTGCGAGCGAATTTGGCAGAAAGGTGTTAGAGACACCGTACAGTCGTGGGGTGTCAATACACAGTATATGGCCAAACCGGGGTCTTTTCGGCTAGCGTCGATAGAATTATGGACAGCGGACCGTGTGTGCGTATTACTGATTGCTTGTCAGTAAGGCGATAAAGTGTTTAGAGACACCGTACAACCGTGGGTGTCAATACACAGTATAGTAAGCACGGAAATTACTCTTTTTAGAGGAATTAAATACCGTTCGCCACTATAGTGAGGTCGCATAGCCGACAGTATTACACAGTATGTTTGGATAAACAGCACACAGAAAACATTACAGGGCAGTCCAGCCGAGGCGCGACATAACCCCTTTTCTCCCAGACAGTTTCGTTCTCTGTTGATGCAGCTGTGCTGCGGAGACCAGAGCTCAGCCGTTCAGGTGCACAAGCCTCAGTAGTGACGGTGACCGAACGGCTCACGGAGCAGAGCAGTATGTCTAGGTGGTTTAATGTCAGACTGAACCCATCGCAGAGAGGAAGTCTGCCGTGAGGCCCGCGGTTTTGCCGTTTATTAAAAGGGCAGAAAAACCGGGTATATCTATATAAGAATGTACCAATATTCAGCGCACTGATATAGGACGGGACTGAATAAAGGGAGGTATTCGGGCCTCAGTATATTATAAACAAATTCGTTCTGCCTCTGATTCCGTCTAAACCAGAGAGAAATTACCAGGCAGACGAAAAATGAGCTATCTGAAGTGAGATCGGCTCAGGCCAGTAAAGCTCTATAATAAGTGTTTTAGCGCTCCAATAGAGGCGTGTCCGCCTTATCGAGCAGACGAATGAGATCGTGCCGCTCCAGTAGGGGAGGGGCATGAAGCTCTCTTATAATGAGTGTTCTTGGTGCTCCAATAGCGGCGAATCGGCCCTATCGAGCAGACGAATGAGATCGCGCCGCTCCAGAGGGGAGGGGCATGAAGCTCTGTAATCGTTGAACACTGGACAGCTGCATTTAGAGGCAGCGAGCCGTAATACCGCGTGCTAGCTAAGCCGTTAAGAGACCTCACCACTGTGGGGAAAGGAGCGAGGGACTCCGCGAGCGTGGAGCACGAGTGGCTGTGCTATGACAGAGACAGGGGCAGACCGCCCGTGTTTGCTTGTCGTATGCATCTATCCAGGTCTACGGTTCCCCGCTTGTTCATCTCAACAAGAGAGGAACGGCAGAGGGGAGCAGCAACCCAGACAGAACAGCCATGCGTCGTGACGGTATCACCCGATGCACTCGGGGGATTAATATATGTGCCAGAGATCTCGCCACTGAATTTGAGAGGAGCGAAGGGACTCTGTAAGCATGAACGGTTGCGGTGTGACAGAACACAGGGGGGGTTAGTCCGTGTGTGCTTGTCTATGCATCCATCTAGTCTCATGGCTCGCCGTGTGTTCATCCCGGCGAGAGAGGAACAGCAGGGGGAGCACGAAACATGGATAAGACAACCAAAGCATAAGCGCGGTCCCGGCGTGGGAGGTGCCAGACCGGTAACGCGCTCGGAGGAAATTCATAGCAGAGAGGCTCACCGAGCCGCTGTGCTGGACGCTATTACAACAGCGCCTGCTCTTTTAGCTTATAGCTTTATATTAAAAATATTGATCTTACAGGGCGGCCGCAGGGGAGACCTCGACAGGCGTGTCCGCTGCACAGGGCTCGTACCACGGCAAGCGAAGGCTATCTTCGGTTCTCGGCCGGAAAGCGGCAGGGGAAGACGCTAGACCTGGACTCTGCTATCTTCGGTTCTCAGCCGGAAAACGGCAGGGGAAGACGCTAGGCCTGGACTCCGCTGCAGGGCTTTTGTCAACGGCGAGGTAAGGCTTCTTCTTTTCTTCGGAGCAGCGAGAGGTTCGCGCTGAAGGAGAAAATAATGAGCTCCTGACGATTGAACCGCGCTAATATAGGGACGCGTTCCTCCCGCGCGCGGGTTCAAACGTCATTGGTCTGTACTTTGTACAGACGTTAACCAATAGGCTTCAGTCACGGAGTAAACAGGAGTTTCCCCATAGCGTCAGCTAACTGACGCAATGCGAAGTGAACCGTATTGAAAGGGAAACTCTCATTGTTTAATCCTCTGTTATCTGTCTAATATCTTATACTAAACTAACTAAAGTTTTTCCTCGTGCGACAGGCACCAAGCGGCGGTTTTTCAAAACCACTTTACAAGCATTCTGCCCCAGTTAGTCCTGCAATTGGATTCCTCGGCGTAGCTTAAAGGCTTTCTGAAGTTGACAGTGCTTCTACTGAAACCACTGCAAGACTGAAACTCTTGTTTTATTGCACACTGCAGATATTTCTTGGCATCTTGTCAAAAAGCTTTAGATGGTGTAATTACCGTGGTAAATTCCATTGGTGATGTGAAAAGACCTAAATCAGCAATCGTAGCACGTAATGCACTAAAGACGTTCTCTCTTTCTAAAATGCCACTTAGAACATGAGCTCAAAATCATAAGAGTTACAATGAGACTAAATGTATTTGAACACTTAAAAGTGTCTAGATCGCATTGCATTACATCTGACAATATCAATGGCTTGTGTCATCCGAGCCTAAAGAGATAGTTCACCCAAAAATGAAAATTCTGTCATCATTTACTCACCCTCGTGTTGTTTTAGACCATTATGAATTTCTTTTTTCTGATGAAATAATTATGAGCACACAGCTGGTGGAAAACATTGACTACAATAGTAGGAAAAAATACTATGAAATTATTGTAATAAATGATGAAGAAGATATTTTTATAAAATATGGTAAGCATGGAGTTAACGGTTCCCATTGAATTCCAGAAAATGTGTTTTTCCTACTATGGAAGTCACCACCAGCTATGTGCTTCTCTTTATTTATTATTGTGTTCATTTGACAAATTTATCAACAACAGACAGGTCACATGACATTTTATGCAGTTAAAAATGCATGCAATCCACCTTGCAATTTTTAAAAGTTTATCAATTGTGTGTTTTTATACAGTGTCAGAGGATATTTTCATCCTGGACTATAGACATGTTATGCTATCTGACAACTTTTTACATTTACTTTATTGTAAACCAAACAAATTTAACTGAGAAATGCTTAATTTAAAGAGTTAATGTTTAATCAAATCCAGTACATGATGCAATTCTAATTTAATCCACATTTCTTGGTGTCGATTAACTGGATTAACAAGCAGATGAGTTTACCTGGACAATCGCTGATGCTGTTGTGCATATCAAACATTAAATCTTGTATGATCATCTCCTAATAAAACTGAATAACTAAAAGAGTGATAAGGTAATAAATGAGGGAATCAATGTTATCATTAAACATATAAGAACAACAACACACACCAGATTTTAGTTAAAAATAATAATAATAGCACGCTAGGTTGCTAAAAGTAAGATTGCTTTGTAGAGGAACCGAGCCATTAATTCAAAAGGTATTTCTGTGAGGCCTTAAGCTAAAATTACACGTGAGTTAATAGACTTTGACAGCATTCAAATTCTATAGAGCACAGATATAGACGTGTGTGGAATACATAAAGAGAGAATGAATAGGTCAGCGCGCGTTTCCACGCTTCAATGAATAATGAGTTGAAGGAAATTTGCATGTCATTTCTGCCCAAAAAAGTGTGTGAGCTCAAAACAAGCAGGTTTTGTATCTATGGTTTATCATTTTTATACGCAAAAAATGCAAACAAATTAAAAGTACTATGGATGAATATAATGCCTGCATACTTTACAAAACAGAGAAACTCTGAGCTTTTAATTTTGTTTGATAACACGTTTAATCCGGAATGCATTTACTTTATGTAAATTGATAGCAATTTATTTAATGAGATTTCACTTTGAAAGCAAACTCCAGGAATCATAAAATTCTGTTAAACAGACCTGTGAGAGTTCACCTTTATGCATTAAACACCATAGATATCCTTCCATCCACCCTTTTTGTATGCACATTTTGGTGTATCGCATACATAACGCGGGATGGAAACGCCTGTATGCGCATGAATTACAAAAATGTGCATAAAAAACGTATGCACTCGATTACATTTCTTCTCCCGATTAGAAAACATGCACATAAATCCCTAGATGCACATCATGCCATAATTGGACTAACCAGCTAACAGAAAGTATTGCACAGCATCTAAAATGTGGAAGTTCTGAAATGAATAAAGTCTGTCATCTTAACGGTTCGGTAATATTACTTTCCAGGACTGTCTTTATTGACCGTCAACTCGAACTGCAGGAATCCACATCCGAAAGCAGATAACAGGAGTATATGTTTCATTTGTGTGAGGTGATTATATAAGAAAATTGTTAAATACAGCAGCTTAACGCTTTTTTGACTGATATTTAGCGCCAGTTTATCAGGAAGTGGCGATTTTGCTCTCTTCAGCTCACTCGATGGAAACGCTGCTTTATTCGGAAATGTTTAACGCGATATTCTAAATATGCGCATAATTAAGTATGCAATTTTGGATGGAAACATAGCTTGTGAAGATGTTCAGAGATGATCAACCCAGTACCAAACCTTATAAATATTTTAATTGAATGCACAATGACTTTAATGCACAAATCAATTACACAAATAGCGAAAGCAAAACAGCCCAAAAAATCTGAAGACTGAGCAATGTGGTGAGCATTTTACTGCAGACATCACACCACAGCATGTATTAGGACTAGTTAAGGTCTCTAATCTTCAGGGGTCAACGAGGTTTACTTGTAGCTTATGTTTGGCAACTCCTGGACTTGGTTGGTTGAGATTTTCATGCAGTAATCATACTTTCCTCAGATTAAAAGCCGTCTCTGTCTTCAAACATTAAACTGCAGTTAAAGGCTGTGAGACAATCAATGTTCAATAAATCATCATAAAATGGAGCTTGATCTGGACGCTAACTACTCAATACACCATCTATGCTTTTATCCAGTATTTATTAACCCTTTAACTGGCACTGTGAGCAAGACACCTGAGCTTACCTCAATATTTTGCATGTAAATTTTAATCTATTACGACAAACTATATATCATTGGAAAGGTCTAAGAATGTAGTTTTCATATTTCATATTTCATTTAAGAAGTAATAATAATGCACTGACAGTAATTTATTAATTTGCGACAAGAGTATGCTGCAAATTATTGACACCTAGTGGCCGTTGTTGGTAAAACAACTAAAAGTGTAACACAAACCAAATTTTTATTTTTATTTTTGGTGATAATTTTATGTGTCAAATATATACTTTATTGTATTATTACTTTCGTTAAATTTACTCCGCTCGCTATACGGTTTAATCTTAGCCGCTGTACTCTGCTACTTTGGTTTTCCACCAATTTTCCTCCTGCTTTTATTTATGTACAGCTGCTTTTACACATTTAAACAGTGGTGAAAAGTGCTATATAAATGAAATTTGAATTGAAAATATTTTTATTTATAAAA
Organism: Paramisgurnus dabryanus; assembly: GCF_030506205.2. Classification (NCBI taxonomy): domain Eukaryota; kingdom Metazoa; phylum Chordata; class Actinopteri; order Cypriniformes; family Cobitidae; genus Paramisgurnus; species Paramisgurnus dabryanus. The sequence continues at coordinate 30,362,822 of NC_133343.1, read as the reverse complement.
AAATATTTTATTTAGATAAAAAAATGCTATACCCATAGAGGAACCCTATTGACCTTAGTGCACATGTAATCAGATTTAAGGTATTATGAATGTAATCTAGAATAATTATCTGTCTCTGTCTTTCTGTATATCATAAATGTTTCAATGAATATTTCTGCCCATGAGGACTTGTTGTTTAAAAAAATTATGCCTAATAGTAAGCAAACACACGTGCATGCACATTGGCTTCTTAAGTGGCTCATCCAATTAAATGTTATAGTAAGAACGACCATTAAACAATAAAAAATGCACAGTGTGGCGCTTAAAAACACAAGCAGTTATTAGTTCATTTAGATATGTTCTAATGTAATAAATGAACAATGCATTTGCATTTTAATGTGACTTTATCAGTATGGGCCTAACTAGCTGTGAAATTTGTGTCGCTCCATCACGTAAGATCATTCACATGCATTACACGGGTTATCTGTGAAGACTTCCTTCACAAGCAAACACAGCTTACATTCATCAGACTCCAGATTTCTCTAAGACTCGCTCCAATTTCTCATCTTCTTAAAAACACACACACACACACACACACACACACACTGAAAGTCACACAATAGAGTCTACTTAATTGTTTTCTTACTAAGAGGCAAATTAATTTTCGGGATGTACATCTAATCGCAGCGCGGGGAGGGAGGTAATTTGTTAATGGAACAGAGAGAAAATGGCAGGCAAGCCTCTCTCTCTCTTTGGCTCTCATGCTGATAAATGACAGAAATACTCTCGCACACTCGTGTCAGTCTTTCCAAGAGCGTCAGGGGAAACTAAAGTGGGTTAAAAAAACACAGTCATTACATATATTTTGCTGTCAGAGCGTAGCGTGGAGCGAGAGAGATTGAGAAGAGAAAGAAAGCCGTATCACTCTGTTCACCCGGCAGATTCGATAACCCGAAGACTTCATTTAATCACTATCTCGCTGTTCTCCCTGAGGTCCTCTCCGCCTCCCATGGGAAACTTCTGCCTCTATTTAAGCGGTTTTAATTATGTTTTAACTACTGCCTAATCACACAAACTTCATCCTGACCGAGCACTTACCAAAATATCCATGCCCCACTTCTATACGAGTTAGATACGATGAGTTAGACGTAACACTGATGAACATTTGATGGATAATTCAAATGGCTTCCATCGGTTTGACAGCCAGAAGAAATAAAGTATCTGATCTACTGCTTTTCTCTGCTTTAGAATAGATGTGGATGAAGAAACTGATGTAAAAGAGAACTGCAAAAAATAGACACACAAGTAAAAAATTGGGTGAAAAAAACGAGAGATTTGAAGTGTAGGCCAGTGAAATAATTCATGGGGTGCACTTCATTAAAGCAGGTGACCAGAATAAAAGTAATAATTCAGAAACCTGCAAGTTCCTGTGATATTAATGTTACATTAAAAACACTCAATTGGGGAATTCACAAAGAATAAATTATTACCATTGATGTGCTTTTTAAATAAAAAAAGTGTTAAAGTGTTTAAGTTTAAAGCAAATCAGAATGTTTAAGCTTAAAAAAATGTTAAGCACAATGTGCACGGCACAGTAATGTGAATGTTGTATCTGAAATATATAATTATTTCCAAACTATGAAAGATTGATACATTTACAAAGCACTTATTAAAAGAGACACAAGCAACCACAGCATAACGTTACAGTATATACAGTATATCATCCTTATAAAAGCATTACCGAGACATAACACGCACACACACGCACACACGTACACAGTTCCTCTGAGCCTTAATAGGCTATTGTGTTAGCTGTAATAGCAAGGCCAGTTCCAGCGAGAGAAGAAGTATCTTTCTCAAAGTCGTCATGGAGACGGGATGGCAGTGAGCTTGGGTAAAATACTGAGTAAAGCTAGTAAAGTCTGACACAAAGCCCACAGTAAGTCTCACCCACACATATCTGTTATTATCTAACTTTATGTGAACTTGTATCACAGCAAAATAGTAAAGGAACAAAGCGTTTTGTCTTTTCACCTTGTGCTGTTGTTTTTCTACTTTTCCTCGGCATTGAGCAAAACCAGTAACATTTATAAAACTGATAGCTCAGTGTTGATTATACTCTCAGAAATAAAGGTACAAAAGTCGTCACTGGGACTAAACCCTTTCAAAAAGGTACACATTTGTACCCAAGAGTGCATATTAGTACTTCAAAGGTACATATTGGTAGTTCAAAGATACATAAATGGTAAACATTAGGACCTTTTTAAAGGTGCAGTGTGTAATTTTTAGAAAGATCTCTTGACAGAAATGCAAAATAATTTACAAAACTATATCATCAGGGGTTTATAAAGACCTTTTTATAATGAACCGTTATGTGTTTATTACCTTAGAATGAGACTTTTTTATCTACATACACGAGGGTCCCCTTACATGGAAGTCGCCATTTTGTGCCGTCATGTTTCTACAGAAGCCCTTAACGGACAAACTAAGCCGACCAAGACATGTTTTTCCAGGGCGTCTACTGTAGCTTCTCTATGAGTTTTTTAAAAGTGAGGGGTGAGCAGTGGACTGAGCCGTTGGTTGCAATTCACAACCTCACCATGAGATGCCGCAAAAATTTACACACTGCACCTTTAAATGGTACTGCCCCAGTGACAGCTTTTGTACCTTTATTTTTGACAGTGTAGATGAGCTGAGATGTTCAAAGTCCATTCCATGTGAGGTCAGGTCCATCAGTTACAACTTTTAAGTCTTATTTAAAACTTTCTTTAGCTTTTGAATAAAATATGTTTGTTGTGTTGTATGATTTTAATGTTATCATTTTGTAAAGCACTTTGGGACAATGTCTTTTGTTTAAAACATGTGCTATATAAATAAAGTTGCTTGCTTCTCGGATCCAAAGAAATGTAACCGACCCGGATGACCCGAATCGCTTTTCACCCAAACCTGGAGTGCAATTTTTTTTAGAAAGACCCCTGCTGAGACAAACCCGAGAAAATCAGAACAGAGTCTGACCCGAACCAGTGGCAACCCGACTGCAAATCCGACTGGACTCGAATGTAAACGGCACCGACGTGTGTGCAGTCTGCAGCCACGCATGCACCAATCAGACAGAAACAAACCCTGGTGGCCTCGCAACCAATTTGACCGCTGCTCCATTTATTTCCATTTGTTATCAGAAAACGCCACCAAGGTAACCGATAAAATGTACATTTAAAATTGATTGACAGGTGTCTCAACGAAAATTAACTTATACCGCCAGCCACACGATGCTTGACAACCATAACCAGCCTGCAGCGGTGAATATATTGCATTATTTAAAAAAAATCATGATTATATGTCATTGGTGATATTTTATAATCCACTCGATGTTATGCAGTATTGCCTTGAGTGCCTGCGTGCTATATTATCAAATTGTTTTAGTGATGAATTGGAGAATGCATGCAAATGTGTCTCTCTTACAGAGTGGACAAGAAGAAAGATATTTTTTCATCTACATTTTATGTAGATTTTGTCTCTGCATGTGTAATATAATTCCAAGCTTATCTAACATTCTGCAAAGAGACACAAAAAAGTATTAATTTGATGTATTAAAGAGAAAAGCTAAAAGAAAAAGACAAGACAAGAAGTACATTTGTTAAATGGTAGTCAGAAAAGATAGTAAAGTTTGAAGACAAACTTTATGTTGGCTTGAGAAAGCGTAGCCTGAATGTTTAAAACGGTTTGACATAAGTTTAGTTTAGTAGGCTATCTGGCTGTTAGTATGTTTAAGTATGAAGGTAGCATGATTTACCATGAAGCTAGCATGATGTTAGCATGATTAGCATGAAGCTAGCATGATGTTAGCATGATTAGAATGAAGCTAGCTTGATGCTAGCATGATTAGCATGAAGCTAGCATGATAAGCATGAAGCTAGCATGATGCTAGCATGATTAGCATGAAGCTAGCATGATGCTAGCATGATTAGCATGAAGCTAGCATGATGCTAGCATGATTAGCATGAAGCTAGCATGATTAGCATGAAGCTAGTATGATGCTAACATGATGTTAGCATGATTAGCATGAAGCTAGCATGATGCTAGCATGATTAGCATGAAGCTAGCATGATGCTAGCATGATTAGCATGAAGCTAGCATGATGCTAGCATGATTAGCATGAAGCTAGCATGATGGTAGCATGATTAGCATGAAGCTAGCATGATGCTAGCATGATTTGCATGAAGCTAGCATGATGCTAGCATGATTAGCATGAAGCTAGCATGATGTTAGCATGATTAGCATGAAGCTAGCATGATGCTAGCATGATTAGCATGAAGCTAGCATGATGCTAGCATGATTAGCATGAAGCTAGCATGATGCTAGCATGATTAGCATGAAGCTAGCATGATGCTAGCATGATTAGCATGAAGCTAGCATGATTAGCATGAAGTTAGCATGAAGCTAGCATGATGCTAGCATGATTAGCATGAAGCTAGCATGATGCTAGCATGATTAGCATGAAGCTAGCATGATGTTAGCATGATTAGCATGAAGTTAGCATGATTAGCATGAAGCTAGCATGAAGTTAGCATGATTAGCATGAAGCTAGCATGAGGTTAGCATGATTAGCATGAAGCTAGCATGATTAGCAAGAAGCTAGCATGAAGCTAACATTTATTGCGTTGCTAGGGTACTAAGTTTGGTTGCTAGGGAGAAAATTGGCATCCCATAATGATCACACTTCAAGCCACAAGTAAAACGGTCCAACCCCCGTGTCTCTATGATGTTCTGAAGCGGAGATATAAGGCTTGTTTATTCCGTTGCTAGGGTACTAAGTTTGGTTGCTAGGGAAAAAATTGGCATCCCATAATGATTACACTTCAAGCCACAAGTAAAACGGTCCAACCCCTGTGTCTCTACAATGTTCAGATCCAGAGATATAAGGCTTTGTTTATTATGTTGCTAGGGTCTTCATATTTTGTTGCTAGGGGCGTGGCTTAATACCTCAATAAGAATCCTAAGAGACTGATTGGATGCCTGAGTAAAATGAGCCCACCCCTATGTCTCTATGACACTCTGGTGCAAAGATATCCATCTGGGCTTTTTATAATGGTAGTCTATGGGAGATGTTGCTAGGGTACCCAAAATTGTTGCTAGGGGCGTGGCTTAATATCTCTGGGGTGATCCTAAGAGACTGATTGGATGCTTGAGTAAAATGAGCCCACCCCCATGTCTCTAAGACACTCTAAAGTGAAGATATTCCATCTGGGACGCTTTTTTCCCTTTTATGGGCATGTTTCCTGCCCCATTATAAGTCAATGGGAAAATTTGGGGGCCTCTTACACCCCAGGGGTACAGCTTACACCCCATTGTGAGGTATGTTCTTACACAGCCTGTCAGCCTCCTTAAATGTGGTAAGCCACAAGTTTCTACAAGTTTCTCACTCGCAGCTTTGACCCGTCAAAGTTTGTCTCAATGTTAAGTCAATGGAAATTTTGGGGTGTTTCAGCGCCCCGTTTAGGAATTCGGAAGGTCCCATCAGTTAGAAAAGATATAGCAACTCGAGTCAGATCAGACCGAAGGTATGTCCAAAGTTTGATGGCTGTAGCTTGAAAGCTCTAGGACGAGTTAGAGTTAGAAATTTTAGTCTCAGAAGAAAAAGAATAATAATAATAACTAGATAGAAAAGTTCGTCGGAACAAACTTTATGTTGGCTTGAGAAAGCCTAGTCTGAGAGTAGAGTTTGACAACTTAGCATGAAGCTATCATGATTTAAATTAAAGCTAGCATGATTTAACATGAAGCGAACATGATTTAACATGAAGCTAGCATGATTTAGCATGAAGCTAGCATGAAGCTAGCATAATTTAACATGAGGCTAGCATGATGATATCATGATTAGCATAAAGCTAGCATGATGCTAGCATGATTAGCATGAAGCTAGCATGATGCTAGCATGATTAGCATGAAGCTAGCATGATGCTAGCATGATTAGCATGATGCTAACATGATTAGCATGAAGCTAGCATGATTAGCATGAAGCTAGCATGATTAGCATGAAGCTAGCATGATGTTAGCATGATTAGCATGAAGCTAGTATGATTAGCATGAAGCTAGCATGATGCTAGCATGATTAGCATGAAGCTAGCATGAAGCTAGCATGAAGTTAGCATGATTAGCACGAAGCTAGCATGATGCTAGCATGATTAGCATGAAGCTAGCATGAAGCTAACATGATGCTAGCATGATTAGCCTGAAGCTAGCATGATGTTAGCATGATTAGCATGATGTTAGCATGATTAGCATGAAGCTAACATGAAGCTAGCATGATTAGCATGAAGCTAGCATGATGTTAGCATGATGCTAGCATGATTAGCATGAAGCTAGCATGAAGCTAGCATGATTAGCATAAAGCTAGCATGATGTTAGCATGAAGCTAACATGATGTTAGCATGATTAGCATGAAGCTAGTATGATAAGCATGAAGCTAGCATGATGCTAGCATAATTAGCATGAAGCTAGCATGATGTTAGCATGATTAGCATGAAGCTAGCATGATGTTAGCATGATTAGCATGAAGTTAGCATGAAGCTAGCATGATTAGCATGAAGCTAGCATGATTAGCGTGAAGCTAGCATGATTAGCATGAAGCTAGCATGATTAGCATGAAGCTAGCATGATTAGCATGAAGCTAGCATGGTGCTAGCATGATTAGCATGAAGCTAGCATGAAGCTAGCATGATTAGCAGGAAGCTAGCATGATGTTAGCATGAAGCTAGCATGATGTTAGCATGATTAGCATGAAGTTAGCATGATGCTAGCATGATTAGCATGAAGCTAGCATGAAGCTAGCATGATTAGCATGAAGCTAGCATGATGTTAGCATGAAGCTAGCATGAAGCTAGCATGATTAGCAGGAAGCTAGCATGAAGCTAGCATTATTAGCATGAAGCTAGCATGAAGCTAGCATGATGTTAGCATGATTAGCATGAAGCTAGCATGATGTTAGCATGATTAGCATGAAGTTAGCATGATGCTAGCATGATTAGCATGAAGCTAGCATGAAGCTAGCATGATTAGCATGAAGCTAGCATGATGTTAGCATGATTTAGCATGAAGCTAGCATGAAGCTAGCATAATTTAACATGAGGCTAGCATGATGATAGCATGATTAGCATAAAGCTAGCATGATGCTAGCATGATTAGCATGAAGCTAGCATGATGCTAGCATGATTAGCATGATGCTAGCATGATTAACATGAAGCTAGCATGATGCTAGCATGATTAGCATGATGCTAACATGATTAGCATGAAGCTAGCATGATTAGCATGAAGCTAGCATGATTAGCATGAAGCTAGCATGATGTTAGCATGATTAGCATGAAGCTAGTATGATTAGCATGAAGCTAGCATGATACTAGCATGATTAGCATGAAGCTAGCATGAAGTTAGCATGATTAGCATGAAGCTAGCATGATGCTAGCATGATTAGCATGAAGCTAGCATGAAGTTAGCATGATTAGCATGAAGCTAGCATGAAGCTAACATGATTAGCATGAAGCTAGCATGATTAGCAGGAAGCTAGCATGAAGTTAGCATGATTAGCATGAAGTTAGCATGAAGCTAGCATGATGTTAGCATGATTAGCATGAAGCTTGCATGATGTTAGCATGATTAGCATGAAGTTAGCATGATGCTAGCATGATTAGCATGAAGCTAGCATGAAGCTAGCATGATTAGCATGAAGCTAGCATGATGCTAGCATGATTAGCATGAAGCTAGGATGATTAGCAGGAAGCTAGCATGAAGCTAACATTTATTGCGTTGCTAGGGTACTAAGTTTGGTTGCTAGGGAGAAAATTGGCATCCCATAATGATCACCCTTCAAGCCACAAGTAAAACGGTCCAACCCCCGTGTCTCTACAATGTTCTGATGCGGAGATATAAGGCTTTGTTTATTCCGTTGCTAGGGTATTAAGTTTGGTTGCTAGGGAGAAAATTGGCATCCCATAATGATCACACTTCAAGCCACAAGTAAAACGGTCCAACCCCTGTGTCTCTACAATGTTCTGATGCGGAGATATAAGGCTTTGTTTATTATGTTGCTAGGGTCTTCATATTTTGTTGCTAGGGGCGTGGCTTAATACCTCAATAAGAATCCTAAGAGACTGATTGGATGCCTGAGTAAAATGAGCCCACCCCTATGTCTCTATGACACTCTGGTGCAAAGATATCCATCTGGGCTTTTTATAATGGTAGTCTATGGGAGATGTTGCTAGGGTACCCAAAATTGTTGCTAGGGGCGTGGCTTAATAGCTCTGGGGTGATCCTAAGAGACTGATTGGATGCTTGAGTAAAATTAGCCCACCCCCATGTCTCTAAGACACTCTAAAGTGAAGATATTCCATCTGGGACGCTTTTATTCCCTTTTATGGGCATGTTTCCTGCCCCATTATAAGTCAATGGGAAATTTTGGGGGCCCCTTACACCCCAGGGGTACAGCTTACACCCCATTGTGAGGTATGTTCTTACACAGCCTGTCAGCCTCCTTAAATGTGGTAAGCCACAAGTTTCTACAAGTTTCTCACTCGCAGCTATGACCTGTCAAAGTTTGTCTCAATGTTAAGTCAATGGAAATTTTGGGGTGTTTCAGCGCCCCGTTTAGGAATTCGGAAGGTCCCATCAGTTAGAAAAGATATAGCAACTCGAGTCAGATCAGACCGAAGGTATGTCCAAAGTTTGATGGCTGTAGCTTGAAAGCTCTAGGACGAGTTAGAGTTAGAAATTTTAGTCTCAGAAGAAAAAGAATAATAATAATAATAAGTTTAAGTGCAACAACAGTATGTTGGCTTTCTCAAGCCAACATAATAATAATAATAAGTTTAAGTGCAACAACAGTATGTTGGCTTTCTCAAGCCAACATAATAATATTGTGTAGACAGAAAATGATGTAATTTAACCTGGTTTACATTCGTTCTTATTCTGCATGATTCCCTAATGCACATTACTGCAAAAAAACAGTTTATCTACATGATTAATACCATTTCTTCACCCATCTTATGTCACTTATATACAGTATAGGCCGTATGGTGCTATCTATGTAATAAATAGTCAAATAGCAAGACCAAAATCACACTTAGTAGAGGAGTACAGATAACATCTACTAGGGTGACCATACGTGCCATTCTACCCGGAAGTCATATTTGTTGACCGCATATGCCATTCAGTTAAAAACATAAGACATACAGTCGTAGTTTCACTCTTACCTTAATGTGTAAGGGTTGCTTTTCTGTAATAATAATAATAATCCTCTATGACAAATGCGACAAATACGACTTCCAGAAGACGCACCGAAATCCAGGACAGGACGCCTTCCGGGAAGAATGGCATGTATGAACATCTACTAAAGATAAAAGAGTATTAAAGTGGGAAAAAGGTTTCATAATAAAGCAGTGAACTGTATATTCAGAATGCACTGAACTGTAATTATTGTAAAACTTTTTTTAGGTCATGTGGTGAATCTAACAAGCTGATAAAACCTCAGGAAATGCATGAAAAGGAAAGTTGTTTAAAAGTGTTTGTATGTGAAAAGTGATTCTGTTGCTTGGAGGAAGCCTTGAGTTTTTTTAGATAAAAGCAAAGGTTTCTCGTGCAAAGTAAAGTAACACACACAATATTTGTCTGTTTATTAGCTTCACATCGCACTTCAGCTTCACATCTAACCTCTCAATATTTAAAGGCGAAAATCTCTGTCATTATTTACTCATTGTTTACTCACCCTCATTTCCAGACCTGTATGCCATTTGTTATTTTATGTTTTTGCATGAAATGCTTCTTTAAACCTTTTGGCCTCGCAAATGAATTGGAGGAAAAGCGATAAAGCGGCGCATGTAAACTGATTTTTTATGCAAAGCTGTAAGTGTGGCACTGATAAAGAGGGCAAACTCCTGGCCGACCGTAGGAGAAGAGACTGAAAAAGATGCTTCGGGAGAATAAAGCGCAAGATTTAAAAGTGATTTAATCTCTTAATCAGAGCTGTAACTAAAGAACCAGAGGGAGGGATTGTCTGCACGTAGACGATAGCATCCGTGCATCCAACCATGCGCACGTGTATGAGGAGATCAGCGCCGAGCTCTTTAATGTCTCATCCTGAGGTGATGCTTCAGAAACCGACCGCATCCAGGGATAAACTCTCTCACTTTAAACACCATCCGTTCCTCCGGCCGAGGGCCTGAGCTTTACTCTGCATAACCCACCACAATACTGCAATCTCCTACTGATGCCTTTCTCTTTACCTCTGGAGTCTCCACTTTAGCTGTCTTTATCTCTGCCTTTTTTACTTTCGGACCCGACCCGGGGCTCTGATGGCTGGCAGATGGGTCGCTCATGGCAACTGGCTCGGGTATTATTTTTTCTGGTCATGACACTTCATCTCTGGCTCTTAGTATTCACAGTCACAGGTTGAGAACAGAAAGACGGCTGTTACTTACAACCAGGGCTATTTTTGGTTCTGGTTTTTGTTTCTGATATAGACACTACGCTGTACAAATAAACTCTGACTATGAATCAGTTACTACATCTACACAAGAAGCATACAGTAAAACCTGTGTATGTCAAATACTTGAAATGGCATATCCAACCGATCATCCGAGCCTTTTCTGACAGCTCTCATGTGTAATAAACGCTGTTTGCAAGATGATCATTGGTTCTCGTGTGTCTCATGAATATGTGTTTCGTCACAACACATATAATGACTAGTCACGAGACTCCCGAGAACCAGTGATTGCCTTACGTACCATTGTGAAGCCAGCATGCCACCATTTTAGATCCAGATGTGTTTACAATCAGACGCATTAATTGCAAAGTAAGCTTAAAATACAAATCATTTCAGTAGACTGTAGTTTTATGAATTTCTTTATATTATGATGGATGGGCTTTAAAAAACGGCTACTATGCATTACCATTTTAAAGCTAGGAAGAGCCAAGTAAAAGCATTTTTTTTTGGGGGGGGGGTTGATTATTCCTTTAAAGCACAACAAGGCTGATAGTTTGAATTTAAAGTGTATTACACCAACCCATTTTTAGGGGGCATACCCACAAAATGCAAATTCAACAATTTGCACAAATAGATTACATACAAAGTCAATCCAAAGACACGAATAGACATAAACTAACCCAGGGTTTCATGCCAAAAAATTGTTAGTTACGGTGGTAGGGTTGGGCCGGTGGGCATGGCAATCAAAGAGGCGGGGCGTATGCGTCAAGATGAAAACTAAAATATTTGTATTACAAACACTGAAATAAAACTTAATTTTGAAGAAACTATGACAGAGCGTCTGCACTATTCTCCGAGATGTTTTATCAACTGGCTCGTTATCCTCCAGACAGTGACAGTCAGGACCACGTCTTTCTCACTTCGGCCGTGTGGCGTGCGTTCCCGCGTACACGCTATTCTCCCAGATGCACTTGACAGCCTTTTGTGCAGCGAAATAATTATATATTTTTTTGGGGTGACCTAGTTAAGGCGGTAGGCTTAGGCGGGCCGCCCGAACTGAAATGTGCTGCGGGAAACCCTGTAACCCAGGGTGATGCGGATTAAGCAAATTCAGGATTGCCCTGAACGCACATTTCGCTTCAAATGCATCTTTAAGCTAATTGAAAATATTCAACTCAAGCAAAAATTTCACATGACACAAAGTTAACGCGTAGAACGCAATGCTTTGTGTTTGGTGTGTACACAGCATTATCAGGGTTTAAATTGGGCCTGGGCCGTCCGGGGCTAAGCCCCGGCACATAGGCTGAAGGTCGCGCTCTGCTCTTGACAGTGTAATCCCTGCGTTGGTGCGTGTGCACTGACGCAAAGGGAATAATGTTTTTTCATGTATTATGGGGCATACTTACCAACGCAAGTTCAACGATTTGCGCGAGCAGATTACATACAAAGTCAATGCAAAGACGCAACCAGGCGCGTCCTCGCACGGGGCGATGAAAATGATGCGAATTGGGCGCCGCCAATGCCGCGAAAACACGCGCTTTCCCTTTAAATGCGTCTTCGCGCAAGTTATGCAACTCAAGCGAAAAAACTCAGAACTTCAAGAACACGCTCTCACGCAGGATCATTTGACGAGAGAGAGAGACAGAGAGAGAGAGAGAGAGAGAGAGAGAGAGAGAGACAGACAGAGAGACAGAGAGAGAGACACAGAGAGAGAGAGAGAGAGAGAGAGACAGACAGAGAGACAGAGAGAGAGACAGAGAGAGGTAATAATGGTGCCCACGTCGAGAAAACTTCATAGAAGACTAAAAACGTGTAAAGGATTAAAGTATGTATGTCACTCATCTAATTACATTATGTTAAGGATAACACTGGATATAACTATTGTATAGTTTAATAAAATAATGTATTTTGATTACACAAATCAAACCTAACTATATGATTGTTTTAGCTGCTGACCAGCATAGGGAATCTCTATGGCTAATTTCTAAGACATGTTGCTGATACAGTACTGTGTGTTGTACCTTTTCTTCTTTATTTAGTCTTTTGGGGTAGCCTATCTTATGCCTAGAATTATTCAAGGAGGTTGATTCTTTTAACTTCCTTTAAAGTTTGATCAGTTGTGCATAATGACATGTGCAACAAATGGATATAGGGTGTCAAACTCATAGATTTGCATCATTTAAAATTCAGATGCTCTTTTTAAAATATTTTGGGTCAACCTCTGGCACAGCTTTAAAGCTGAAACTTATCAAATCCTATCAGAGGTCCAGAATGTCATTGAAACACACCAGTGGCTTTGCTATCATCAGTATAAAACATGTTACCTCTTGAAGTACCCCTCCCCGCAGAGCCCCCCCCCCCCCCACATAACAAATCCCAATTTAACCCCTGAGCATTATACTCAAATAAGTCAAAATGGGTCAAAAAGGGACAAACTCAACCTGTTGGATTTAATTAACCCAGAAAATGTTTATAATTTAGGGTGACCATACGTGCTATTCTTCCTGGACGCATCCTGGCCAGGATTTTGGGTGCGTCTTCCGGAAGTTGTACACGTCATCAACGTTCTCACATTTCAGTTAAAAACATAAGACATACAATCCTAAATTCATTCTTACCTTAAAATGTAAAAGTTGCTTTTCTGAAATAGAAACTGAAATATCTCAATTATCTAAGTGGTCGACAAATATGACTTCCAGAAGACGCACCCCGAAATCCTGGCCAGGACACGTTCGGGAAGAATGGCACGTATGGTCACCCTATACAATTCACCCAACAATGGGTTAAAAAAAAACAGCATTGTGGGTTAAAACAACTCAGTATAAATTAAACTACAATGCAGCGGGTTGTATTTGTCCCTTGGCAATAACCCAGCATATTTATGAGTGTAGTAACATAAAAAAATATGTTAAAACTATCCTCTTACATAAATCTTTTACAAGCTTGTGACAACAATCAATCATTTTTTTATTGGAACAGAGGAAACTACAAAACCTATTTACTTGGGCAATTTGAATTTTATCACATATCCATTTATGTTCAGTAAAAGTTTTGTCCATAAGCTTTGAAAGGTTTCAAAAAATTCAACCAAATTCTCCTAATAGGTGCCACAAAAGTTACAAAAGGCCACATTATATAACAATAAAACCTTTAAATGCCTTACTTGAACACAGTTTGTTTGGATCAAAATGTTTTATTACACTTTTACAGTAGCTCATCCGACTTTGAAAGCTTTAATAATAAAATACATTTTTTGAGACATTCACTGAAGTCCTTCAACAAAGACCTCCGCTCTTTTTTATTTCAAACCCCCAGAAATTCAATCTCCAGTGAGCAACACTTCAAAAGTGCGCTTTGAAAACTACAGTCTATCAATCAGCTTTTATTCTGTACCCTTGCTAAGCAATGCCAACTTGTCCTTTAGCAATGTCACTTTTGGCAAAAGCTACAGTAAGAAGAAAAGAAACACACTTAATAATGTCAAAAGACATGGCTGTAAAGTCAACAACCAACAAAACCGAAGAATACCGAAGTGGCCGAGAGATTCCAAACTTTTCGACTTCAAACGCGATGTGATTTCATAAAGCGCATTTTATAGACGACGGAGCGCAGGATGAAATAGCATTATTTACCATAAGAAAGAAAAGCAATAGCGAACATGGTGAAAAAAGAAAACAAAATCCCAGAATGACTTTCAGAAGACGCCGCTAAAGAAATCAGCGAGAGTCGACAGAAGATGATGAGTAAAAGATGAATGTGGCTCCGTAGCAAGAAGTGCAAGCGAAGGGAGAATATTCCGGTGTCGCGAGAAATACTGTAGAGTAAATGAGAGGGTGCCGCGGTCTCACATCATGTCTCTTTTGATATATATTAGATCAGACCCAATTTACATAAGGAGATTGCTTCGGAAGAGCCCAGGAAACAAGGGGAAAGAGGAAAAATTGAATTATGAAGCATAATTTGAAGATTTTTCATAAAATAACACATAGCTTCTTCCCAGTGCACATGCAGATCCATTGTTATATAGACATGCAACAAGAATGTATAACCTAATACAATTTAAAAGAAATTTTGCTTAAGGCTAGTTTGCACGTGAGGTAATGCATAACATGCTAATTTTTGTATTTGTGACTACTTATGGATGCACAAAGATCATCTCAGGCAAAATCAATAAGATGAACAGAATTCAGTCCGGGGGAAACGACAAAATAGATCTACATTGTACAGAGACTGAAAGTCAAAAACATGCAGCACAATACGTGTCAGATTGTAGGACTGAGTTACAGAAGATTCTGCAGAGATATTTGTGAAGGCAAAGACCTTGAGCTTTGAATGAAAAATCCTGCCAGCCCAGCTTTGAAATTCATTTGCAAATTTCTTTGACAATATGAATGAGAGTCTATTCAGTCCAACAAACTGCAGAAAATCGTGACATTTTCATGCGAGGCAGCATTTGCTACTACTTCACATGTGCAAACACTGGCGAACAAGAAAGCATGTTATATGTCGAATGATTTCAATGGAAAATAATAACTGATATCTAGCAGAGACCAAGGTCCAAACACTTGTAGAATGAAACATGGCCAAGTAAAAGGAAATACTACACCTTTAGACTAAATAGCAATAAACATAATAATGGATTGTCTATTGGAGGTCATACTGGCTACTATTATACAGGAGTGTAACGAAAAATTCACGGTTCAGTACGTACCTTGGTTTATTTTCAGCACTTGTCATTACAGTAACATTTGTAAATGTCAACATTTGTACAATTGTTACAAATTATTTTATTTTGACATATGGCTTCATTTCGAGTCTTAAACTTGGCGCTCATTCGTGAGCAAAAGTCGCAATATGCGCCAAACAAGTCCATCTAGTGCCTCTTTACATAGAAAAGCGAAGGAAAAGTAGCTCAATAAAATGAAAAAAAAAATGTTTTCGCGTTTAGCGCCTTTGCTAAACAAACTTGCGGTCCACCACTTAATATGTTCATGTGGGAATAAAACAAGCCTACTGTGAACTACTATTAAAGTACACATGTGCACCGAACTGGAAGTCCAGTACCAAAATACTAATATGTGTACCGTTACACCCCCCATTATTAGTGTCAGCGCATCTATCTTCCTTTGTGGATAAAAAACATGCATAATTACATTTGGGTATTTTCTATCGATTATCCTATGTGAGCTGTGAACATTTCTGACATATGGCTTCATTCTGTGCATTTTAAATAGATTTGAAGTAAATTGCCCCAGTCAAAAACATTAGCAAATGCGCACAGAAAATGTTCAATTAGCTAAAACGCTAGATGCAATTTCAACTTTCTGGTGTTCGGTCCTTTTCAAGTTGACAAATTGAGCTTCTTCAAGGCTGCATTTACAACATCAACTGATTTAGCACAGATCTGATCTCATCTAAACTGGGGTTGTGCCAATAGGCCATAGTACGATGTTCAGACATAGGGGCCCTTAATGACGATAGTTGGCACGTATAATAGTTTTTTTTATATTATTATTACCATCATAGCTCCACATTAACATGCGCATTGGATGCTTTTCCTAGCATAAAAAGGGCTTGTGGGCTTCACTTTTTGTGCGGCACGCAATTGAACGTGTAACGCACGCATCTTGGACTCTTGCTGGACCTGAACGCACACAGCATGGACTCCTTCATGCACCTGGACTTGTAATGCGCATGACTTGGAGTCGGACTCTTCCTCACACCTGACCATGTCATACATGCAGCTTTCTTGCACTGGAGAGGTTGTAAGGTGCACAGGGGTTTAAAACCCTGTGTTGTTTCTACTCCCTAACACGCAGGAAATTTTAAAGCACCTGGGCTCGGATTAAGGGCATCATTTTTAAGAATGTTGCGGTCATGGCAGTGTTGGCCTTAACGGTACATTCACACGGAGCGAAAGCATTAACGCATGATGGAAGGCTTGTCTAAATCATGGCCAAAAGCCAATCACAGTGGCCGCAACACATGGTCCGGTCTTCCATAAACGTAATTGGCTGACTCTGCCTAGGTTATTTGCATATAGCGATCTGATTGGCTGACGCATGCGTTGCTGTTTGAAAAGTTGAGAAATGTTCAACTTCTGCCGCGAGCAACGGCAGTGACGCAGCGCCGACGGATCCACAATTCAGCAATGCATGGCATCACCCATTAAAAGTGAATGGGAAGCGTTAACGCTTACGCGTTACCCGTGTGAATGCACCGTAAGGGGGTCGCACACCGGATGAGAAGCCCCACGTTGCGTTTAGAACAACTCAAAGATATCGTACACCATAAGTGCACATTAAATAGTGCAAGGTCAATCAGATAGCATCTACATCAAAATGCAAAATAGACGTTAGCAGCCAATGTTAATCGCTAACGATTTGGGATAAATATGATGTTATTTAATGTTAAACTATGTGAGTGTTGCTCTGTGGCGCGACAGGGATTTGTCCAGAGTCACAGCGGACAGTCGCCGCCAGCCGTTGCAGGTTTGTGAAAGTCGGCACACCTCTGATCTACTGGCCGTCCTTCAACGTGATGCCCAGCTGATGCCTGACCAACGATCACCGGCAGAACCGCTTAATCTCCGCCAAGGGTTTTTCCCTCCTAGGACTTATTTTTCCTCGGATAAAAGCCCGGGGTTTTTTTTTCTCCTAGGGGGTTTTTCACCCCGGGGAGGCAGCCTTTTTGGGCTTTACTTAGCTTCCTCTTCTAGACGTTGCTTTAGTAATACGTGCACTTATAATATTGAGTCATAGCCGCAGCAAATTTAACTGCTCATGCTATCATGTATTTTGTTGTGCTATCTGTCGTTTTTCTGTGCTTTTCACTGCTTCTATTTATGTAAAGCTGCTTTGAAACAATTGACTTTTGTGAAAAGCGCTATATAAATAAAATTGAATTGAATTTAATTGCAGGTGTGCGTACATTCATAAAAAAATAATGTATTCTGTTTTAAGATTCATGGGGCGACGCGGCGTTGCGCTTCTTGTCCGGTGTGCAACCCCAGCTGTTTTGTGCACCAATCAAGTAACTTGATAAAAAATGAAACAAATATTGCTCTCCTCCTCAATCTCACAATGAGGCATATCGCCCAACACTTATCTAAAAATTACAAAGTGCTTGAGAAATCAACATGCTGATCACGTGTGTATATGCATGCAATGATAAATTAAGGAAAATGCATGAAGATTCTTCAAAAATGTCCTTGTTGCTTATCATACAAGATACAATGGCACACTGCTACTGCTATGTGTTTCACTAAACAGTTATGTTTTAAAATACTGCACCTGTGGATTAGATAAATTGGTATAAATGTAGCCTATTATTCCTTATACATTTAAAATAGCGTTTGTGGACTACTGATACTGAGGCATAAGGACTAAGAAATATGTCAGCTCTCCAACGCAACACAGATGTGTGGAGAAATGGCTTTTCTTTATACTAAACCTGCTGCTATTGTCATGCGCGGTGAAATGAAGTTAAATCAGGCCCTTGGAGAAGAGCTTTCATGTTTCTGCATTAATGCCGAGTGATTTCGTTTGCGACGCTAGTCACGTGGATATACAACAGGCTTTCCACAGACCAAAACGTTTCTGACACCGATGCAGTTTGACTTGGCAAATGATAATTGCTCAGTACATAACCTTAGGGCCATTGATCGTTTTGGCTCATTATATATATAACGCTCTCAGAATAGTAAGTGAAGCCCCTGTGCTCGGCTGTGTCTGCTCATTGCGGTATTGAATCATTTCATTAGTTTGGGAGATAACGCCATGGAATTCTGCCTCAACTGCTTTCCCAACAAATTAGATTTAATGAACAAATGTTCTGAAAAGTGCTTAGACTGAGGACTCCTGTGAGACTCGTAGGATGTGATCACACAGCATTTGTAAATCTCTACATGCACCATAAGGAAACTGGCATGGAAGTATTTCAGACTGAAAGTTAGTGGAAAATTATGACACCTATAAATGTATATATTTTAAACAAAATGTTATTACAGAAAAAGTTTTTGAAATGGATGAATGTATAAATGAAGAAAAAGCACCCAACGAAAGTACAGAATAGTCAACTCTTTCAGTACTGTTCAAAAATTTCTTTAAGAACCTGTTTGATAAAATGACAAAAGAATATTTCTGCAAATTTTAAACAAAGGGATACTTTACAATATATATATATATATATAATAGGCTTATTTTCCAGCTCCCCTAGAATTAAACAGTTGGATTTTTTAAATTTTGGAATCCATTCAGCCAATCTCTGGGTCTGGCGGTACCAATTTTAGCATAGCTTCCATAATCCATTGAATCTGATTACAACATTAGCATTGCGCTAAAAAATAACCAGAGTTTCGATTTTGTTCTGTAAAAATCAAGGACTTTCCTGCTGTACCATGTGTGCAGCAGGCGCATTGCTATTACGCAGCGCCCGAAAATAGTTCCCTTGGTATCTTTCAATATATGGGGACTATTTTCGGGTGATGCTAATGGTCTAATGGATTCCAAAATGTAAAAAATCCAACTGATTAACTCTGGCTAACCGATTCCAAAATGGTAAAACTCAAATGTTTAATTAGGGGAGCTGGAAAATGAGCATACAGTAATTCAAAAAAGTGGAATGTCCCTTTAAAATAAGTAAATAATGTGCAAATTTTTACTTTGATTGAATTAGTAGGGTAAACACTGCAGCAGGGTTTGAGTGGCTACACATGTTATGTCACCTTTGAAAACCCTTAGGTGATCATCATCACACCAACATCCAACATTACCAGGTGACCTGTTATGACGGTCTTAACATACTCAGCTTTGAAGAAGACCACGGTGTGTTTGATCTATGTATGTGCTGTACTCCAGTGGATCATATGAAGAGTTTGGTTCCAAAACGTGATAAACGCCATTTAAAAAAAAAGTTACTGCCAAAATCAGTATTGTATCAGGTCAGTATTTAATTTTACACAAAATGCAATATCCGCCATGTTATTCTGGCATCTTTTCTCCCTTTTTCCCAAAATGCAGTAAACGCCGCTCCTCCTTTTTTACAGAATGCAATAAATCCGCTCCACAAATCACAGCGCACCTTTCCACGGATTGTAAACAAACAATGGTGGGCGTTGAGTACACGGAATCCTAGTTTTCCTCATCTTGTACTTTGTGATGAAAAAACAAACAAAAACAAAATAATACTTTGATTGCATTGATAAACCTGAGGTGGTTTTCTTTTGGTGGGAAAGAAACGTAACCTTCAACATCTAATAATTTACGTGAGAGGCACTCAGGAGACGGAAAATTCTGGTTGCTTGTTCTCCAGACAGCATCAAGCTTCTGTCGTGCTAACACATTGATTCCAGGGGATCCTATGAAAAACTTTCCCTTATTTTACGCAAAGCCAACGAAAATCGAGCAGGACCAAAATATTTTACAGCTGATCGCTGTCAAAAATGTTAAGCGACAATGTCCCAAGTATAACCGCAGCAATGACGGTGTTATTAATATGACAAAGTAAGTTAAGTGTTTTGATTAATGCCATTAAAGTTTATTTTTTAAATCAGTGTATACCACTAGTCAACTAAATGAATATAACATGCACATTTATATATTGATTCAATAGATTTATAGCATTTTGAAAAAAAATTATCAGTTTTTACAATAAAACTTTGAAAGTCAAATTATGGATTAGATTTTTTAATGTTTTTATAACCTAAAGATGCTATGTGAAAGTTTGTAACAGAAAATTTTGATTTTCATCTTGTCACTTTCTTGGTATAGAAAACATGTTTTTACCCAAATTAGTCAAAATGGATTTATTGCATTTTGGAACCAAACTCTTCATATATATGAGCAATTTTTATCATCGTCTTAGAATAAACAAGGAAGGACAGGACACAACACCACACCACGTCATATCTTCGTTTAGAGCACAAATCATTCTCCAGTATCTGTTGAGAGAGCCCTGAGAGATTCTGACAAAAATTAGAAAAGCTGGTCTCTAAAAATAACACTAATGGTCACTGTATAAAAATGTTTTGAGGTAAGAAATGAAAGAATGACCGTGGTTAAGATTAGACAGTCAGGAGCATCTGCCCATCTTAATGCATCCTTATTGACATTATTGATTTCTCATTTGAAGAAGCTCTTCTGTCCTTTGTGGGCTATTTGGCCACTGTTAGAAGATGACATGATGCCGGTACACAGATTCACAGCAGACCACACAGCTGGACACCTTTGTTAGGTTTACTTAATAATATGGTTACTGTACATCTGAAGAGTGCAATTTCTGTACCAATAACAGCACCTTACTGTCTTCCATTGGTTGGACAAACAGACAGTCCCATCCTCAACTCCAATGGTTAATCCAGGGGGCAAAAACAAACAATCTGTTTGGTAATATTTATTGTATTGATGTTCACGTTTAAGAATAATGAGACAGATGAAGGCCTCTCTTTCTATTGTCGAGCTCATAGTGACAGTAAAAGCAAAGTGCCGTGGCTCTATTGTATCACCAGCTAAGAGTTTCACAGTGAATGATGGGCTGTGTTATAGAGCTACGCTCTCTCCATTAGACCACGAAGTCTGGCTGACCTGATCAGAGAGGCTTTGAATATAATTTCTTTTTCTAAAGGCTCAAAACATCAAGGGTGGAAGAGTAAAGAGAGTAAAATGAGAGCGACTCAGGTAAGAGAAGTCCGCCTGTAGGAAAGAGAAATGAACAATTTCTTTTTTCTCCAAGACAGAAAGGGGATCAAATTGATTTGTAAGCCGAAGTCTCAGATTTTCTCTTGCGTTATGTCAAACGGGTCTCCTTCAAAGTTTCAGATCCCGCTTACCTGCAAAGACTAAAGATTTGTACATTTAGCATCAAATTCTTCCAAGAAGAAATATCCTGAGCTCGAAATCTATAGCATCAGACCCTTATCGGTTTGTACAGAAGAAACATCGGACACATGAAATGAAACTCAATTTGAAGCTATAAAAGAGAAACATCTGAGCAATAAAGTCCTCCTGTGGGACGTTAACAATAACATTACAAATGCATTATAAGATCTTTTTTTATTTCTGTGTGCACAGTGGGATCTACTGGAAGAGATCGGCCAGATGAAGATTAACAAACATCATTCTTGCTTCTTAAGAAATGATTGAAGATGTATAAACTCTTTTTTGCTTAGCAGAGAGATATTTGTTAATCACATAATTTTTTCTCATTCCCGTGATGAAGTGTTTACAACCTGCTTTTCAGAGACGACAACAAATAAAAGCAACGGATGGCGGTCTGTGCAGCGGGACCATTTGATGCATTTCCGTCTTGCTGAAAGTGACATCTTTATTCTTTCCACCACAATTTTATTACATTGTGATTTTTCAACCTTTTCCGCCTTCACTTTAGCAGGAAATTAAAGCAAAACACAACTAATATGGAAATTAGCCTTCGCAAACACTTACAAATGACAAGCTGCCAACATCACAAACCTCCCCGCAGCACCCCATCTATTTTCATCTAATGCCATCATTCGCCACTTTCCCAAACCCCTTTTATAAAGATCAATTCCATTCTGCTGTACATATTTCGACTACATCTTTCAAATCAATTCAAGGACAACAGTTTTGTAGTTCAAGATCCCCAGACAGACAGACAGACACTACAAGATCAAGAAACTCCTTTGCCTCTGAGTGAATCAACAGGGCGTATTTAGCCTTTCAGAGCCGTTCGATCGTACATACAAAGGACAAAACTTCTGCAGCCATTAGCCGAGACAAGAGCACAGCATCTACAAAAACAAGAAAGCAAGATGTGGACTCGCTGTCTTCCCTGTTCAGTCCACCGCTGTTGTTAGCAAAATGTCGAATCTTGCCACCATGCGGTGAGGGAAAGTTTTGATTTTCGATTGCACAGAAAATCTCTCAGAAAGACAGTTTGTTATCAACGAAAAAAATGTGAGTTACACATTGTACAATGCAGTGGTCAGGGCCTTCTGTGAATCACTAATTTGTATTTTAATATATTTCATAGCTTTTCTCTTGGCTGCGCTGCTATTAGTAGTGTATATTTATGATAGAGCAATTATCCAATCATATTTCAGCCAGCGGCTGACATCATGTGTTGCCAGGGTCAAAGAAATCTACCTAGGCCTTCAGAACGAACTATGCAGGCGCCTTCGGCTTAAAATAAATGGCAATGAAACCATTGCATTAACCAATCAGATTTCGAGTTGGTGTAACCAGGGCCTTCTAGCTGGCTTTCAATTACATTAGCATTTCCACGTCATTTGATTGGATTGACCCCCAGCAGTTTCAAACATACCGGAAAAAATTCCCACAAACGTTCTCCAGCTAAACAAACTCGACCTTTCAGCATAACCCTCTATGGTGACAGAAAATGACTTATTGTTGTAAACAGAGTGATTAAGGATGGATTTTATTCACAAATAATCTACCGGCTAACTTGGTGAGTTTAAATAAATTTTGTTTAGTAAGTCAACTAATGTCAATTTTGTGAATATCACTGTTTTTAACTGGTTTCTGTATAATATTCGCTGCATACAATACTTTTTTAAAGCCTTTTTTAATAAAGTAAAATTTGACTATTATTCCTTGAGGTGTAAAGTAATTTCTATTTTACTTTGCAAATAAGCTGTTGATGTGTTACTATTGCCGTGACGTCATTATGATGGTATTATGACATGGATTAAATCAGATACAGTAGGATGCAATCGAGGGCCAGATTTTAAAATTTTAAATATGATGCAGGCTAAACTTTACCCCTATTTTACCTTTTATATATTTTTAGCTTTAACCTATTTTATATATATTTTTGTTATAGGTCATAAATAAAAAAAGCATGAATTTTCAAAAAAGATGCACACTTCTTGTATCCAGTATTTTGTCTTTTAATTATTGAAAACATATTGTATTTTTTATTATTTTAAAAACAATTAACATTGCAAGCACCAAATTTCAACAATGTTGAGATTTATTTAAAATTAAGATGAATAAAATATTTGGCAAACATGCAGACAGGTTTTAGCATTTACCAAAGCAATTTATCAAAGTTAGAGCCAGTGCAATGAAAATCTACAAGGACATTTTGGCATTTTCCATACGTCACCCACATGGCCTTTTGCCACTTTAAAATAGTACAGTCTGAGAGAGAGAGAGAGAGAGAGAGAGAGAGAGGACACTCACCAGAGAGAAATTAATAAAGGTTATTTCTTCAAGTAATTAGATCTTTTCATTACTGTATAAATGTGGTCCTTACAAAAAATGAAAAGAAAACATTTTAGCATTTGTCTTCTAATGAAATGACTTTAAGTTTACGGCTTTAGACGCCTCACTGTAATCATTCTGAATAAATTCATTAAAACACTTTTCACACTCCAAGGCTAAAGCAGATCATCGGTTTCCCTGTTTTTGTCCTTTCATGAGCCCTGAGGATAACAAATACACGCTAGATTCTCAATACAAGTCAAATGTTGAGAAGCAAATACTGGAAACTGCATAATAATGTAAAAGTGTTTGATTCGTTCACAAAATCCGTTTCATTCATTGAATGCTCGCTGGAACACACAAAGTCCATTTCTCCAATGTGAACTAGCACGTGTCTACCTGCACAAACACACATTCACAAGTTCTCCAAATACCTTGACCAGTTATCCACTCCTGACAGACCAGTAACAACAGGCCCAGCTCCAATCGATCTCCATCTCCCCATAGACTCTCTCTCTTTATCTCCCATCACTCAGCAATTAACACAACCAGACCTGACCATGCATTCATTAACACAGCGGCCCTTCAGAAAGCCTGCGAATGGAGGGCAGACGGTCGCGCTCCGTCTGTTTACTTTCAACTGGCTTTTCGAATGATCAAACAGAAAAGCAGAAATTGCACGTGTCCTGTCTGGCACACGGACACCAGAGTTAATATCATAGACCTTCTCGACCATCTCCATTTATCTCATATAATCTTCATCTCTATTGCCTTTGCCCCCTGTTATTACACATCAAGATTGATATTTGCCCTTTTGTCCGGATAGATACGCATCTTTAAAAGAATATGAAATGCATAACAATACACATCCAACAAAATTTAATTGATTTAACTTTGGTATTGGTAATCAATAATTATTTCATCTGAAAAAGAAAACTAACAGCGGTAGATGACAGGTATAGTGCAACACATGTTTGTATCATATTGCAGATGGTTGATTGATATGTTTCATGCAAAACCATATAACAGAGTTTATATTCACATTTCTGTTGTCCCCAGCAAACCAGTGCTGTCCATTTCTGTAGTTCAGTGGTGTTATCAGGCAAAAGGTTGGGGGTTTAACCGCAGGGAACACACATAATGATAAAATGCATACCATGTGTGCTTTGGATAAAAGCATCTGCCAAATGCATAAATGTAAAATCACTAAGACCATTTCTGTTATCGCCCAAATCAGGATTGTATCAGGTCAGTATTAAAAAGTTAAAGCTGTAGTGTACGATGTTGAAAATCGGTAGAGAAAGCCTGAGACGGTTAGTAAGTTTTAAAAAACTCATCCCGCCCCTCTGTGCTACCTGATCCCTCCCCCCGGGGAACCACCTGAACAAAGTCACTCATTCAAGCTGTGATCACTGGTAGTAAACATCAGAACAGAGATTTACCGAGCAGTAAACACATAAAGCCTTGAAGGAATGTACAATTACAATTATGATTGTAATTGACGTTATTTACTTTCACAACAACGTTTGGCATACGTTTCCCCTCCTGAGCTTCAAGAAATGACTTTATAAATATAATTATTTTGACCCGTGATACGCGATGCTAAACGGCTAACATTCCGATGCCGACCGACAGCATGTTGTCAGACTCACACAATACAAAGTATAAATAAATGCGTACCTGTTCAACAAAAGTCTGCCGTGTCGGCGTCGGTTTTCAGCCCCAAATCTCCCAGAAGCTTCCTCCAACAGTCAATGGCGGAGCGTCTCTCCAGTTTTTGCAATTTTGCAGTATTATTCCTGCTCATCTCGGGTCTGTTCGTACTGAACAGCTTTGCTTTAACATCATACACCCGACAGGAGCTTTTGGGTATCGGTGAGGACTTTACCAGCAGTTTTATCACCAATCTTCGACTCTAGAACGCTAGAACAACCGAGGCTTCGCACTCTACCCGGCCGGGCGGAAGTGCTCGCAGGCGGCGTCGAGATCGTAAACAAAGGCGGGGGAAGCGCGGAGGTCTAAGAGCCAAGCTAAAGCTAACACCGCTCCGGCTCTCTTTACCCAGCATTTTCCTCGCTAATGTGCGGTCACTGGTGAACAAAATGGATGAGTTACGACTCCGCATCACCCACAGTAAGAGACTTACATATTATAGACCTTTATTCTGTACTTACTGCTTATTGCACTTCTGGTTAGATGCTAACTGCATTTCGTTGCCTTGTACCTACATGTGCAGTGACAATAAAGTTGAATCTAATCTATCTAATCTATGTTGCTGCTTCGCTAGCTACCATACACTGACACAAATTTCATGTCGCAGGCAGGAGAGGGGCGGGGTGGTGTGCGATGGGGTGGAGACGCGAGCACGAGGTGGATTTTCAAATGTAGCAGGGATTGGATGAGAGCAGTTAACCAATGTAAGCTGTCCGGCCGGACAGTTTACATTGGTCAACTTATCTGCTACCATACACCCAATAGACTGAATGGATTTTTTAAATTCTTTTTTCTCTTTATATTGTTAGGATGTTACTGTAGAACCATAACCAGCATATAAACGAGGTTATTAATAATGAACAATCTTTGAAATCGTAGACGATAGCTTTAATTCTTAATTTTAAGCAAAATCCAATATCCGCCGTGTTATTCTGTCATATTTTCTCCCTTTTTCACAAAACACGATAAACGCCACTCCTCCTTTTCTGCTGAATGCAATAAATCCACTCAACAAATCACAGCGCACCATTCCACACATTGTAAATAATAATTGCGCACGTTGAATACACAAAATCCTAGTTTTCCTCATCTACTTTGTACTTCGATCAACAAACAAACGAAATAATACTTTGATGGCATTGCCAAACCTATGGTGGTTTTCTGTGACGGGAATCGGGAAAGAAAATCCATCAAAATCGAATAATTTACGCGAGAGGCACTCTCGCCGGCTGTTGTTTGTTCTCCTGACAGCATCAAGCTTCTTTCATGCTAACACATTGACCCCAGGGGATCTTATGAAAAACTTTACATTATTTTACTCAAAGTCAACGAAAATCGAGAAGGACCAAAACTTTTTACAGCGGATCGCTCTCAAAAAAAAAGTTCAGCGACGACATCCCAAGTATAACAGCAGCAATGACAGTGTTCTTAATATGACAAAGTAGGTGTTTAGATTAATGCATTAATGTTTAATCATTGTATACAGAGGTGTCATGCCCATTCAAACTGAGGGGGCAGTTGCCCCCTTGGTTTTTTGAGCTTCAAAATCAAAGAAGCGTCCATTAATCTGTTGTTTGTCTTTTAATCTGTTTAATATGCACAATATTCTTAATTCTTCACTGCATCCTTGTCACTTTTCGGAGATTTTTGCCGTTTTGATAGTGTTGATCGTGTTACATTTCTTCTGGCGGCAGGCTGCATTCAGCGCAGTCGCTGACGTCATCAACGTCTGAGCGCGCTCACAAGCTCTTTACTGTTGCATTTTGCTATCTGAGGAATTAAAACGTTTCCAAACCCCAGTACGGTAATGTGCAGTTAACCTCCTCTGTGTAGAAAATGTATGGTTTAAAATGTGACCGTCTCAACGTAATATTAGTAGAGATTTCTAGATTCATCTTGGTACAACGCCAAAGTTCGCCAGAGTTCACGGGGACGCGGAATCACAAGTTCGCATATGAGGTAAAGTTGAATGCAAATATCCGTTCCTCTAATATAATTTTTATCTAAACATTTTTTGAATCATTATTGAACATTAAACTCAATCACATGGCTATAGCTTATGTAATTTTCATTGTTTATAAACTTTATGGATTTAAAATTACATTAATTTTATAGGATAATGCATTTTTATACAACAATTGCATAGACACAATTAAGCAAGTCATTAAACAAAACGTAAATAAACAAAACATGCCGTTCCAGATGTAAATATGATGACAATGTGTCATTATTCCGATTGAATAGTATTTGATATGAAAGTTAGTCAACACTTTTATTTTGGAGGTTTTTGTCATGAAGGCAGGAAGGCTCAAAATAGTGCCATGGAAAAGACTGAAAGCTCTATAATATTTCGTTTGCTGTCCGTGTATGCACCATAGACCGTAAAAAAAATAGGTATGCACACATTTCTGTAAGCTGTGCACACTGTGCCCCCTTAAAAAAAATGGTGCATGACGCCCCTGATTGTATACCACTAGTCAACTAAATTAATATTACATGACAAAGATGAATAATGGTTTTCATCTCATCACTTTCTTGCTATAGAAAACACGTGATTTATTGAGTTTTGGAACCATACTCTTAATTTTAAAATGCTTCATAATTCAGGAAAAATTTAGTCAAAAAAACAAACAAAAAAAACTATTCTGCATCAGTAGGGATGTGCATTGTGACTAACAAAAATGATGTAACCTACAAGTCAACTAGTCTAAAAGATAAAATGTCCCTGAAGACAGTCCAACAACATGCGTGTTTAACATGTAATATGTATATGTCTGATAAACTTAAAAAGATTATTTCCGCCCTGGTATTAGCTATTTAGTCTCCACATAACTGATAATAAGGTACATGCTACCACTAAGATGATAAAATAAAATATTAAATGTTAATAAATGCAACACCATGTCACACTTCTCTCAATAGTTCTCTAAGTTATTTTTTTAGAGCGAAAAGGATCACAGCGGCGGAGAGTTGAAGTAAATGACGTGATGATTATGGCTCCAGTGTAAATATTAGCTTATATCAGTTTGGCATGACATGGTTTGTATGATTTCTGCAATGTGGAAAATGAGGCCGCATTTCAGGCATTAAATTTGAGTTTATTATATATTGTAAAATCTCACAGAATTTGGCAAATTTAGCACTGAATAATTTTTTGAACCCATTATAAGTTATAAAAATGCCATTTTTTTCCGTGGTTTTATTAAAGACACACTATGCAGTTAATTTACCTTAATATAACAGCTTCAAAGTCATTTCGATGGTAAACGAAGTTATAGTATGGCGAATCATCCTCCTGTTGAAGCTCGGGGAGGACGCCGCTGGCAAAACCAGCAATGCAAGCTTGAGAGAACCGCCCCTGACAAATCTCGCGAGAATCACGACTTGCTTTACGGCAACGACGTCACACACGTTAGACTTGTTCGACTTCGTGCAGTGCTGCAAGAACCGGCAGTCAGATGACGTAAAAGTACCGCGAGAATGATCCGAGACGGCACTTTGACGTCATCCGGCTGTCGGTTCCTGCAGCGCTTAATGAAGTCAAACAAGCCTATAACAACAGCTGCACGCGCGCATTTGAGACGTGATGCTCGATGAGGGAAACAGCTAAGAAAACCCGTTCGGAAGAGAGTAGAAAGCGAAAAAGAGAATCTGACCGAGTTAGGAACCGGACAAGAGTCCCACGCGGTCAGGTTTTTACTCGTTGGCGTGAGCTAATAGACAGCACTGGATGCAAGAGAGATGCGGATCTGGCGATCTTGTTGATGGACAAGTAAGTAAATCTCTTATTTGTAAATTTGTTTGCGGTCTATGTTGTATGTGGTTGCTTGCGTATTTTTTTGCTGTTCATTCATCCAGTGTTGATAATTAGACCAGTAAAATAACTTCAACATGGGTCTAGCTAGCTTACGATCATAAGAGCATTTAGCAGACTTGCTAACAAACACTCGTTTCTCTTACATGTTTTTTTTGCCATCTAAACTCAAGTGTTGTGTTGTGATGTGAACGTAGTCATTTGTCTAATTTCGATTTCTTATGGCCAACGAATAATGGCCAATGTTATGAAATAATGCAACGTATACATTACAGTTAACTTTGTTAATGCATTTTGTAATGTTTACAATTAAATAACAAATGAAATTATACAGTAGACATAACGTTAGACTATAGACTGTTTACTTGTGATTAAGCTGCAATCTTGTAAAAACGTAATAAGCCAGCAAACGCGGTAGGCTACTTTATTATTATATGCCTACTCTACACTTGGCATAAACTTCTTATTATCCTATTACCATCATCTGTAGTTTAGTAGACATGCAGTAGCCTAATATTTGTATGAAATTGTGAAACATTCCCTTATCTTCGGAGTCCATCTCTGCATATTCACGCCCAACACTATCCTTACAGGTACGTACAGAGTGGGGGTGCGAAATTACGACAGTTGCAAGTTTTCCCCAGTGACTCTAGGGGTCGCTGTTTGACAAAAACGTCAAACTGCATGGAATGCCTTTAACAATCAAATAAAATGACAGAAATATGGGGAAACAGACTATAAGGACCCGACTTTCAGCCCTAACATGTAAATATACACTTGTTTTTAATGAATAAAAACAAGCAAACAATAGGATGTAACCTGGGTTGTCAAGTCCTTTTTGGACACTATAGCAAAATCAGTGTTGCAGCACTACCGTACTCTTAATTTTGCTTGCTAATTTATGCAATAATTTATTTAAAATATTTCACTTTAATGTGTTAGTTAAAAATAAAGTTTTTAATTGAAATTAAAATGACATTAATTTGAGCAATAGAATATTTGTATTTTTTTGTGTAGTTAACTACTGTTTTAGGTGTCGACTAGTATCAGTGGTACCATTTTGTCCCTATGCATCAACCTTCAATTTATTACATTATTTCATCATTGTTTCAAAAGGTTACATGAGGAAACTGAGCGTTTTGTCTACTGAAATCAATAAAGCTATAAAATACTGCAACATTTATGATTTGTGTAAAAAGCACAGTCCCATAGTTTCATCAATGTGTTTTGAACTGTAAGCAAGACTGAACATACTGTAAACCCCCTCAAGACACACTTTTCACATAAATAAATATATAATCAAGATGTTTGATAGCTTCTGTGGTAACAGTACAACATTTCTGGGGGAAAAAAAACACAATTTAGTCCCGCCAAGGTTTATTTTAAAGTCATTCTGTATCTGTTCTCTATGTGATATTTGGAGTATAACAAGAAAAGCGTAACATGAAAAGAGAATGGCAAGCAAACCCCAAAAGACAACCTAGTGCCAGTATCAAAATGGAAAAGGGGATAGTGTGAAACACAACTCTTGGTGTCAGATTTAGGCGGAGCAGTTTTGTGCGGCCGTGCGCTACAGTACAACGAGCTGAATCATTGTGCCATTTTGTTGATTACACCTTCATCAAATCGCTGTCGAAGAAAAGGTCTGCAAAGCCCCTGGAAAGCGTGATTTCTGATCCAGAGCACACGGCTTCTTCTACAGCCCTGCCAAACTGCAAGCCGCATTCACACTAAGATTTTGAGCAGCCCACACGGAGGCTTCAGCCGAAAAAGCCTCATTTTCTGAACAAGAGCTCCCAAGAAAGCTCTCTGCTTTGAGTAGCAATTAATGCCTGTTCTTACTTAATGGCTCATCAAACACATTCATGTATGGCACGAGAAAGAGGACTGAAGCTATAGCGAACGTGAGCCGAAGCAGAACTTGATAAAAGAATGCGATACTGCCGAGAAGTTATTTGTCTGTCAAACAAAGACAGATTAAAACCTGATTGATTAGCAGTACAACTGCGTGAGTCACAAACCATTTAACCGGCCAGCCTCCGCTAACACGCATTAACCCACATGATAACACATCCCTGTTTTAAACAGCAGTTATCTAATGAGCCATTATTTATCAGAATGTAAAGAAAAATAAACCATCTGAGGCAAAGCGATTGGTTTTTGTAATGTTCCCCCAAGAACATGCAAAGGATTGCAAAAAAAGGACTTTAAAAAGTTTGAAATATAAATATTTCCTTACAAAAACCCATCGCTTCATCTCAGAATACATTAAATAAAGGTTTGGAATAGTTTTTGATGGATGAATGTGCTTTTTGGAGCTTTAAAAATGGGGCACTGTCCAATGTCATTACAGTATAATGCTAAAAAAAAAAGGATATTCATTAACATAACTGTCTTCGGCTGAAAGATGAAAGTCATATAAAAGTGAAGCAAAGCAAAATGAAGCATCATGTTACGAACGCTAGATTATTAGACGACAATGCTCTTTTTCATTTTCTATTACAACCAGACGTGTCAATATGCTCTTAGCTGATTGGCTTTCGGGATAGTGTGTCATGCTCGAGTTGACATTTTTGAAACCAGAAAACCAAAAAAGATGTTATTGAACCGCTTATAGCGTGTTTACACCAAACACATCGCTTATTTCAACTATTTGCATCCCCTGGCGCAAATTCACGTCTATTTGCATCTATGCATTGACTTTGTATGTAATCTACTCACGCTAATAATTAAATTTGCTTCTTGTGACACTACACATACTCAAAATTTATGCAAATATATATACATTGATTTTTTAAAAACATCAGATCCTTTATAGATTTAGATATGAAGAGTTTGGTTTCAAAATGAGATAAATAAAGAAATAAATAAAGAAGCACCCTTAAATGGTTAACCTGCATATCATCTACAAGTAACATTAAAATAAAATATCCAATAAAATATTCAATTTATTATTAAATAAGCTAGACAAAATACTAAGGAAGGAGAGAAAAAAATAATAAAATAAAATAAAATACAGCAAACACGTCACCCAATTCAATTATTTGAATCCCCTGGCACAAATTCACGTCTATTTGCGTCTATGCATTGACTTTGTATGTAATCTACTCACGGTAATAATTTAATTCACTTTTTGGTTTCAAAAGAGATAATTACGTTTTTTAAATTTTCTGCATTTGGTTTAAAACTGCATTTGGTTTGTTTTGATTAAAGGGGGGGTGCATGATCTCTGAGTCAATGTCAAAGTCAATGTTGACATCTGAAATCACTTAAACAAACACGCCCCTACCCCAATGGAATCTGGACCTTCTTTTCATAGACCGCCCCACACATACACAACCCTGGCAATGATGTTGGATAGTAGAAACGCTGATTGGCTATGAGTGTGTTTTGGTACTCGACCCGACTAACTTTTCCAAAATGTTTTTCAAAAATCATGCACCCTGTGCAAGAAGCACAATAAACACAATAAAAGCATAATAACATAATAATAAATATGATTTAACAAACATTTCAAAAAAGAAGTTATCTGGTTTTGAACCAAACTCTTTGGTCTCTACTCATTGTTAATCCACCAACTGGGTAAATTTGTTAGCCAATAACCAAATATCCAAATATCGTCTCTAATAATGAAATACTACAATCTGGTTATTTAGCTCTTTATTTACAGTCTGGCCCACCAGAAGATTGAGTTTGCGAGTACACCAGAGGTTCAATTCATAATACAAACACATAACGCATTACGAATTATGTAATGAGGGTCCTGTGCAGAGTAATGCACTGCTTATCTCGCTGAATAAAGCAATACTTTTTTAGCACAAACAGCATGAAAATGAACTAAATGATAAAACGACCCAAACATCACATCGTTTATAACCGGGCCTTACGATTACAGCTACGGCCATGAAGACATATGGAGCAGTTCTTTAAAAACATACAGAGCTGCAACTTAATCACGGTAGACGCAGAAATATGCCAATATCTCTCTCTGCACAGAGATCTAATTTACTCTGATGAGAGAGAAGAAACCGCCGTCTCTGGGGTGAAACGCTGATAGACTCCATTTTGCCAAGAATTAGAGGGGTAAAATAACAAATTATGCATGTCAGCCTCTGCTATTAAAGCAATTTACAACCTCAAGTAAAAACTCCCGCAAATAGTCTCAGAGCAATTTGCTTGCAGTCTTATACTACAAAGAAGGCGGGAATGCGCAACGTCTGAGCAGAAGATGGTGATGAGTTCATCAGGTTGACGTGCAACTTCTGTAAGATTACGAATTCCCTCTTGTATTCTGTAGGCTACCAATCCTGACATCGCACTCTTTTTAGACTTTTGCAAACTCGGCATTCGGTAATCTTTTAATGATCCCAGACAACTTTTGTTTGCTCGGGAGAATTTTAAGTGCCTGCTTGCTTTTATTTGGAACTTTACAGATTTAAAAAGATTTAATGGTCTTTCCAGACCCGTTGACTAACTTTCGAATGTAATATAATTCATTTTAATGCTGACCTTTTTCCATACAATAAAACAATGATGTTTACAGAGGCTGTCAGTCACTAAATATTCTTGGGCTCAATATAAGAAATTCACACATTTCTGGAACACAGGAGGAATATATTAAGATTAGTTCAATTCAGAATACCATAAAATGATTGTGTTAAGTAAGGGTGTTTTCATGACTGTAGTTCGGTTCATTTGGTCCGAACCAAAAGCAAAAAATGATACATTGTAGCTTTTTTAGCAGTTTTGGTTCCTTTTCACACCACACTGATTGCTCTGGTCCATACCAGTTGAAATGAAAAAAAAGCAGTCATGTGACTCACTCACTGGCCACATGTCTTTGTACGTATTTCCTAAACTGCTTCTCGATTGGTCAAAAGCAACATGCGGAAAATTCTATTAATTATGTCCGTGGTTGTTATATACTACATAGTTTGTATACAGCACTATAGGCAAACTGTTAATTTCCAGAATGAAGTGTGGATGTGGCTTGAAAACAACGTTTTAATGCACTGCATCTCAGATCGTGTTCTCACCACAAACGAACCGCTACATAGTTTGTTTGAAAGCGTATGGAGATCACCTCTTTAAGAAGGTTTCGGTCCCCATGTTTGGTTCACTTTTGGTGAGCACCCGAGTTCGATTGCTGCATTCTCACCTGCCCAAACGAACCGCACCAAATGAGCTAACGAACTTGTTAACGTAAGTTTTAACCGTACTAAATAAGGCAGGTGTGAAAGCACCCTTAGGGGCGATTCATATATCGCGTCTTTGCAT
Source organism: Paramisgurnus dabryanus (assembly GCF_030506205.2). Classification (NCBI taxonomy): domain Eukaryota; kingdom Metazoa; phylum Chordata; class Actinopteri; order Cypriniformes; family Cobitidae; genus Paramisgurnus; species Paramisgurnus dabryanus. Next base: position 30,328,363 of record NC_133343.1, on the reverse strand, counting down.
GCTCAAATTCGTACATTTATTTCAAATGTAGGCGTGCCGTATGCGCACTCATAATGGAAGCGATGCATTTTTTTTTCCAGGCGCGTCCGCACCGCATCTAGTTAAAAACATCTCAACTTTTCAGAATGCCGCAGATCATGTGACAAGAACCAACCGACGGTCGTGTTTTTGGCGTGAAATGTATACCGCTCCTTAAATGGTCAATATGCATATCATCTACATATGACATATAAAATGTCCAATTTATTAATTAATTACCTAGACAAAATACTAAGTAAGGAGAGAAACATAAAAAATAAAACAAATAAATAATACACTTAATAATAATAATAATAATAAAATGAAAGGGCAAAATTATTGTGTCACATTGAAAGACAGCGTTACAAAAGACCAAAAGTCTTCCCAGACTGGAATACCCACAGGGACCCCTGCTTTGTTCTTATTTGTAAAGCAAACGTTCGTACAAAGCTGCTTTTGTCAATTTGATCCATTCTTTTAACTCTGGGGTTTTGGGAGTTTTCCAGTGTTTCAAAATGACCATAGTCATCACTAAGACCCCCACCATATCACTACCTTTGTAATATTTGGCATCTGTTCCCTGTCTCCCAATTGACACAACCTTGGTAACAACCAAATGCAGGTAGATTTCCACTGTGGCGGATAAGACAGCCAATCCCACTAGCCACTTTGGTAGGTTGAATATAATTTTTTGTAGTCTTCTTAAAAGTTATGCGAAATAATAAACAATGCGTAATGCGACACCAATTTATCCTATTTTAATGTAAGCTACTGGACATTTGTCAGTAAAAGTCTTAAATCACTTTGAACAGAAACCATGATCATGCTTATATTTGGTGCCTGAATAATTGGACAATCCCAGATAAAATGAATAAAAGTACCTCTATCCTTTTGAAGTTTCCAGCAAACATCTTTATTTGTCAGATGCATTCTATTGAGTCTAAGAGGGGTCAGATAACTTGAAACAATATTTACATTTACATTTCAATTCAAATTAGTGCATTTCACAATTTTGCATTGTTGCAAAGCAGCTTTACAGAAAACACTTTTGAATACAAACTGCAGAAACAAAGGAATATTCTGAATAAATAAAATTTGGGTTCTGGATCCATGTGGTTATCATGTGTGTTGCTATGTGGTTGCTAGAAGTCAAATTTCCATTTGTTTTAATAAATTCATATTCAGTTGCTAAGGTGATGTGAGTTTTTTGCCAGTTTCTAAGGTGTTTGGGATGAATACACACCGGCCAAAATCTAAAGAGCTCATCGGCCAGTTTCTACAATATTCTGACGGCTCAGGTCTTTCCTTTGTTTTAATTCTCAGTATAAATATTGGGAAAGTAATTACACACTTCTCCTAAACAAGCCGTACAATTTAATTTACCGAACAGGTTTGTAACACAAAGACTGTAAGAGTTACACAACAAAGTTTACTATCTGGGGTTTGTTTAAAATTGAAATGCCTGTATGACTATAGGATTAGTGACTCTTGTCTAAGCAAACAGCACTAATTAATGCATATATTTCAATAAGAGTCATTTAATTTTATGGTTTGAAACAAGTTGCTGGAGAGCGGCAATTAAATCAAACCCTCAGGTGTCCTCACACAAACTGTCACATATTTTCTGCATCATTCTTTCGAATTAATAACCCAAAAACCAGAAAAGACCGCGAGAGATTAACATTTCCACACCAGCCTTTACAGCAGATGCCGGGTGATTGTAAAGGTCTGACTTCCAAAACGCACACATAATCACACTTACTCAAGCCATTACTGCTATAAATAAGATAATGACTAGAAATGTGAGAAAGTCACAGAGGAGGATTGATCACAGAGATATGAGAAACGTCTGCCTGTGTAATTTCTCTTTTTCCAGCCCAGCGATACAGAACGTGAACTTAATGCGAAAGGTGTTGATCCCTGCTGTGATATATTGTTTGTTATGACTACACCGCCAAGACGCATTAATAATCTGGAAGCTGTGAAATATGTGCTATTAAAACGCTAGATCTATATACAGCGATAGCCAGTTACAACAATGATTATTATAACAGGCGTGATGTCAGGTATGGAGATCAGAAAATGAGATACTACATAGATTTTGGGGGGATATAAATGTGTTGCATTAGAAAACACTCATGAATACTGTAGATGAAGATGTGGTGAGGTGAGGTGTTTATCATCTCTCAGGTGTCTTACATCATCATCACTAAGCACAAAGTGATTGTGCTAGTCAAAGTGGTGTAACAAGTTAACAACTAGTTATGTTGGCGCGATTCTTAAAGATGGCAACAGAATCAGCAGATCTTGTTACAACCGGCAGATCATCTTATAGATGTGGATCAGATTCAGAGAAGGTAAGTGATAGTGATTTTCCATTTTTGGGAAGGCACTACAAGACATCCCTTGTTGGCAGAGCGCAGGCAACTAGGGGGTACATAAGTCTGTATAAGCGGGTGAAGGAAAGGGGGTGCTGACTCAGTGGTGGTTTTATAGGCCAGGAGCAGAGATTTAAATCTGATGCGAGCTACTATAGTGTAAACTGACAACGAGAGGAGTGACGTGAGCCCTCTTTGGCTCATTAAAGACCACTATTGGTGCTGCATTCTGTTTATCATCTGTATAGCTTTGGTTGTGCAGGCTGGAAGTCCGACCAATAGCGCTTTGCAATAGTCAAGTCTGGACAGGACAAAAGCCTGGACTTGTGTACCAAGTTGAGGATCCTAGTTGAATGGAAAAGTTGTGATGAATCTTAGGTTCAGTCGATAATACAAGCAGTTCCGTCTTTGCCAGGTTCAGCTGCAGATGGTGATCATTCATCCAGAGTGAGATTTCACTCAGGCATGCCGAGATGTGGGCAGAAACCGTTGGATCGTCAGGCTGGAATGACAAGTGGAGTTGTGTGTCATATGCATAGCAGTGGTAGGAAAAGCCATGTTTCCAGATTACAGAGCCTAGAGATGTCATGTATATAGAAAAGAGCAGTGGTCCAAACACTGAGCCTTGAGGTACCCCGTTATTGAGATGTTGGGGTTCAGAGAGTTCACCTCTCCAGGATACTTTAAATGACATGCCTGAGAGGTAAGACTTAAACCATAGTTCCAGAGACACCCATAGCCTCGAGGGTCGACAGGAGGATGGACGGTGTTAAAAGTGGCAGACGGATCTAGTAGGATCAGTATAGATGCTTTGGAGTCTGCCCTTGCCTGCCTTAGGGATTTAATGACTGAGAGCAGTGCAGTCTCGGTGGAGTGACCACTCTTGAAGCCAGACTGATTGCAGAGGAGGTTATTGTGTGTTATGAAGGTGGGGAACTGGTCAAAAACCACAGGCTTAAGAGTCTTGACGATTAAGGAAAGGAGAGATACCGGCCTGTAGTTTTCTAACATTTTTCAACTTTGAAATCTGTCTTATCGCAGATTTATATGCAAAGACATTAATGAGTAAACTATGTGGCTCTATATAAACATAAAGACATAAATGTCACATCCATAATGCTGTTCTTCCTCATAAATGTGGAAAAATTAAATAAAATAAATATTATTTGTTCTTAAAGAGCCATCCCTTCTTTATTTGTTGGGTATTATTGCTTCTGGTTTGTGTATTTTAATTCACCATAATGAATGCATGCTTATCTCATTTAAAATATAAAACTTGAGTAAAGACTGATATTTTTCTCATGTCTGGACTCTGGTATTTAGAAAATATAAACAAATATATTTTATTAATATAAATGCATTCTCTGAGAATTGATATTTTGAGTTTTTGACTGCAAATGTCACGTCCATAACGCTCATTAGTTAATACTTTAATAAATAGTTTCAAATTTTTATCTTAAATTCTGAGATTCTATTTCACCGTATTTCAGCTTTAAGTTTATGAAACTGAATAGGTCCATATATAAGGGTTTGCTTAACCCGGCCAAAAGTCATTAAATATCTTAGGAAACACTTACACACAAGTCTCTATCTTGCTTTCAACATAATTGTACTCCAATTTAAAACTTACAAGCGTTGTTAATGAATAACTTACAGTTTGATGAATGTTGCTCTTTACCAAAATTAAATTTGGCCCCAAATTCCAACATGGTGGGTGACAAATGCAAGTTCCTAAAAAAACATCATTCTCTGTCCTAAAGAAACTGCAGCCAACTAAAGCAGTAACAATCGTCATTTAAACTGTAAAACTAAAAACACGTCAACGGCATCTATGTCACACTTTTTGATCAAATAACCTAGACGCTGAAATAATCACAGAATCATGTTTGCAATAACATCTGTCGCAGCAGGCACAGAAACAGTTTAGTGAAATGTGTAATTTTTTTAGTTGACTGATTCGTTAATGTCCAATACAATAAGACATATGAAAGGTTCCCAATTCTTATTTGACAAAATTTTCATCAAAAAACTCACAGGAACGTTTAGTAAAACGAAATTTTGCATCACTGAGATTGATGTCAGTTTAACATATTTCCTTCACAACTTTTTACAAAGTGATGGAGCAAATGTATCATATTTGCTCTTCCCCTGGACCTGAACATCAAGGGTTTTGGTATTTGCACAGTACACAAAAATATCCCACGAATACCGGTGGCCCCGCACCGACATGATGTGATATCTGTCCAGCCTAGTCATGAAATTGGCTTTGGCACGGCCTGCGGTTTGCAGGTCTTTGGGTGAATTGACCTCGAGCCCTTCAGCCCTGGCAGGGGCATCTCTCTGAAACCTTTGAGTGATTGCGCTGGTTCAGGTGCCACTGGCTCCCAGCAGCCCAGGTTGAACCATGAATAATGGATCTGCCACAGAGCCGGAGCCCTCGGGGACCAGCAGAGCCCAGCTCAGCGTGAGCCGCATTACCGATGGGCTATTAACAGCCCCTGATTCATAGAGCTGGCCGACTCGACAGGAAACGCCATTAGCTAACTGGCCTGAAATTGCATAGTAAGACAGAACATCTCCTGCGTTTGGCTGTTTTCTGCAAGAAACAAAAGTCTGAGGGGTTCGAAATAGAGACAGGGACCAGAGGAGATGATGAGCAGGTGTGCTGAGAGCTTCAAAAGCGTCTATTGTGGCACTTTGAGATGAAAACTTTGTGTAATTGGAGTAAATAGACTGCTGAGGGATAAACGTGGAGGTTATTGTGACTGTGATTGTTTTCCTGGGAAATCTCTGATCAAGACTTCAAGCACATTCATCCAGCAGATACACTAGACCTTTCTATCCGGCTACACTATGCGGACAAATAAACTATTGCACGAATGTGCACATCATAATGTGAAGATGTGAATAAAGTATATCTTCTCATTTTCTCATTGCAGCAAGACTCATCTCTCATAGCATACGTGAAAATCAATGCGAAATCAAAACTGATTTTATTTACTTTTACTTTTTTATATATATGCCTGATTCATCATAAATGCACAAAGACATGTTTTCATCAAAATATAATAACTCTCCAAGTCTCTGAAACGAGTTTGGCTGATGTCATAGGCCGCATTTACACTGCCTGTACACTGACTCAATCCGATTTTTTCTATCGATTGGCACAGATCGGATATGACCCACAGACGTGTAAGCAGGAAAAAGCAAATATATCAGTTTCAAGCCTCATTTATATGTGAAAATAAATTGGATATGAATCGGATACATGTATCGCAAACACAATGTGAGCAGACAGATCGGATATTCCCATGTCAAGGCGCATTGTGCGTCACTAAAAATGATACCCAGTCTCACCAAATTATGTACTTATAGTCATGCAACGTTATTCTTTTTCGTGTTACTGTCACGAATTTTCGCATTTTTTCGTGATCGTATCACGAATTTTTGTTTATGTGTCACTGTCACGTATTGGTTACTCAACTGCTTTTTCTTATTTTTAAATCATTTTCACTTTTGTTAGATTTGGTGTTTGCATTAACATTTAATTTTAAGTATTTTTTTTTTAAACCATTGTCGCCTAGTGTTAGGGTTAGAGTTGGGTTTGGGTAAGGATGTCATTTTATGTAAATCTAACCCTAAACCAAAGCAAAAATGTTAAGTAACCAATACCTGACCATGACACATAAACAGAAATTCGTGATAATATCACGAAAAAGAATAAAAAAATAAAAAACGTAACTATATGTAATTTCGTGTGACTGGGCTGAAAAATGCGATGCTAGCAAATGACATCAACTGAGGTGGATACCACCCGTGACATGTGATTTAAGAAGTTCTGGTTTCAGTACTTTAGTTTAGTGTAACCCTTACAAAATTAACCATGGTTTTATTGTGGTAAAAGTGTAATAACCATGTTTTTTTTCTGTGTATTGATTACAATCAGCAAAACCATGGTTTTACTACCGTAACCATGGTTTAACTTTGGTTTGTTAAAATCATGGTTATTTTGTGGTTACTACAGTATGGTATTACTACAGTTACCATGTTTTTTTAACTGTAGTAAAACCATGGTTAATTTTCATAAAGGAAAAGCTGATACAGGATAGGAGTCACTTCTAAAAGATGAAAAAAAATGGATATAGGCAACAAATCAGAATTGGGCATCAAGATTTGCAGTGTAAATCCAGCCATAAAGATTGTGCATCTGCCAACCAGCATTTCAGTTATTTTATTTTAGGCAACTTTGTAAGTAATGCAAAGTCATTTTGCACTAATAGCAATGTCAAATATCAGAGTTTTAAATCACCTGAGGGCTCCAAATATGATGCTCAAGAAAATGTGAGGCATTAAATTAATGCACGGGCATGCAATGTTTTGTATAGGGTTGATACGATTTGTTTTAGCTCATGACAACCGTGCACTCAACCAAGCGTGACCATGCTATTTATGATAAACTAGCTATGATTTAATGAAGCAGTTTTACATTTATGCATTAATACAAAGCCACTTACTGTGCATTACAAGGTACACATTTTTTATCAGTATGTGTGTTATCAGATTAAGCAATTTTGCATTTAAAAGTCATCTAATAGCTGTCCAAAAAACATGTGTAAAGGATATATTTATGTGTTGTAACAAGAAGATAGATTTTCGACAACAATAAATCTTGCTACGTGGATGCACAACATCGACACAAAACTCCCTGAAAAGAGTAAAACGAGTGGTGGCATTGTGTGCAGACGCAGTTAAGAGTCCAGCCGGTGAAGCAAACACAAGCGTGTCTTTCTTCAGCACACAGAGATCTCTCTCTGATGAGAAAGACGCTGTGGTGAACTCGTCCTTATTAGCAGTTTCTCCATGTTCTGCTCTCATAGGAGACTTGGAGAAAGGCGCTCTCTCACCCCCTCACGCTTTGGGTTAGGATACAGTGGTGTGTTGGACGTGTGGCAGGTTTACATCCACAGTCATGTGGCAGGACTCCCAGACTTACTAATGTTCACTGCTCATTTGTCGCCGTTCCGCTGTGGGTTTCAGTCTGCGAATAATTATGATTTAAAAAAGAAACATTCAGATGTTACTGGCGAATGGCATATTTATGAATTAATGGGCTCTTTGGCACACCATGCGTAGCTTCAAAGAGATGGATGCTAACATTATCAGAAACACAAACAAAGCACTGCTTTTTCCACCTCTGCAATTCAGGTTTTTTATTATTGGTCTTTGCTAAGTGAAGCATCCCTAGCGTTGAGGATTAAACTTTGGTGGTGCATAACTTTGTGCTACGGATATCAATGACACAGCTTTTATAAGAGAGCTTTGCTGTAAGACATGAGAGTCAAAATCATGAAGACTTGACCTGGAGATATGTAAAGATCAGACAGATGCACTCCTTTGACACGGGCCAATGAGCAATCCTCTAGCAATGCACCTTAACAGCCACATGTCAACACCCCGACAACCATCTCTTACATTGAAACATCATAAAAACTATGAAAACAGACACATACATTTATTCAAGAGCAAAATCTTTAAAAACTAAACTAACCTAAAACTGACCTGAAACACTTTTCTACTGTTGAAAATGCAAGCGGTTACATGAATACTGTAGTGCAGGGGTCATAAACTTAAACCTGCTTGGGGCCATTTCTGAGACCTACATCTCGTCGAAGTGCCGCAGAGCTGTTTTAACATAAAAACACAATATTTCTGTAAATATACAGTTTTTACACATAACAACACATGATAATACTTAAAAAAAATAAACAGTGCTTTTTGTATTTTTTATACATTATTTTAACAGTATAAATATTTTCTTAACCTTATATTAGATAACTTTATATTAAAACCTGGCACTAAATTAACAAATTTAATTCATGAATATTAATTATAATTCATATTATATTTTTTGCAACCAGGTATTTGGCTGTTTTGATTAATTGAAGATTTTTTTAAGTCACAGGCTTGACTTTATTATGTTTCATCTATGTAAAAATTAAAGGCAGGGTATCTTATTTTGAAAAATGCTTACGGTAGCCGACTAGCAATGAAATCACGATCCCACCCTCCATTCAAATCGCCATCCAAAGGTCCTGTCCCAAATGTTGCACTTCATGTGGATTTTCCGTCTCGTGGCCTTAAAATGCGTTTGCTCGCTTAGTCTACAAGTCCGTAGGGTGTCCCATCTGTTATTTTTTATGCATTGAAGTGTGCTCATCAGCGCCCCCATTTGCACCCTCGATGCGGCCTTCGGCGAAGCCTGCACTGCAACAGGCTTCACGCACTTTAGAAGTCTTTGCGAAAGAGCAATCAGACCAATCAGACGATGAAAGGGAGGAGTTCACACTGATGACCCTTGAGTCTGTCCCAAAATACAACTCCGGTGCGCCCTCGTGGACTCACGTAAAGGGTCCCTAAAGTCTGCAATACATGATGCCATCAAAGAAGGAACTCTGAGGAAGTCCATAAGTTCAAAGTGTGCCATTTGGGACAGGGCCAAAGTCACGGCTCTTTTAAAACACATGAACACGCACAGATCAGACGCTCACATATCATGTCTCAGTCACCAGTGTGAAAACTTCTCAGTACAATGTGAATAACATTTCCAAAATACCCAACATAAACAACTGGTTTACATCAGAATTAGTTAAAGCACACTTTCGGTTGTGTAGACGTAGTGACTATATCATTACGCTAATTCGTAAACTAACACAAATTTCATAAGCAACACAATGTTTCATCAAAGTAGAATATCTGAATCCATCTCAGTACAAACATATCGCGTACCTACCTTACCAAAATAAACAGTGCAACGACCCTTTCAGACCCTTTGCCTCCTGCAGCTGTTTGCATCTCGTGGTAAAGCAGTAAAGTTTCTATGAACACTGAATCAAATATTTTACACCATAAAAATACAATTTTTTTACATACATTCTTTTCTCATATTCCTCATTTGTATTTTATTTTATTGACAGGAGTTTATTAGTAGTCGTACTGTATGCCCTGTGACAGGCACACAGTAAAGTGTGTTTGTATTTTATGAAGCAATAATGCGTCAGATGTGATGTTGTTGACCATGTGATATTAAAACCTTATAGCACCTGCTCAACAGTCTGATGAAACAACAGACCCCGCTATCACACACTGTCAATGCATTTCACGCTTCTGCATAATGCAAAATATGCTGCACTTAATATAAAATACAAAGATGTTTCACGCAATAAATGCATTTCATTAACTTACACTTGCCTGCATGTACCATACCATGAATATACAATTTGTAAGTTGTGTTTGTTATTAGCTATCATATATGTACAAAATGACGCCATGCGGACGGCGTGCATATGTGGAAGGCCCTAGTATACATTTGGCTTAAGTATGTATTTGGTATTACCCAGTACTTATCTAGAGTTACATAACAACTACCAGTGATGCGAGGGTCAATTTATAAACAACCCGACCGACGTTTTCAACCTATCCACCCGCAACTCGGAACGCATTAAAAAATTATCCGACCCCCTTCCTGGCCCGCATTTTTTTTTTTTTTTAAGTAGTAATTGTTTAAAATAGTTAAAGGAACAGTATGTAGGATTGTGGCCAAAACTGATATTGCAATCACAAAACTTGTGGCTAAAACTGGTACTGCAATCACACTGGTGGCCAATACACAACATGACAACATAGACATCAGTTGAGGGCTGCAACTCTACTTTTTGATATAAGTGATATAAGTATTTGAAATGAACGTGATTTCTTAATCTCTAGTGACATATCAGGGCCATTTTATGATTAATTGATATACATTTCTTACATACTGTTCCTTTAACTGGCATCTTTATTTCAAACGACCCGACCGACCACAACCAGAATATCATAAAAAATATTTTTGGATGACTTTATTTTATGTGTACAGTACTGTTAAATAAAGTGCTACCCAATCTTCCCTCATGTAAATCCCAGGATAAGACCCCACAATCCAGCACTGATATATTTCCTATTGAAACGGCAACCACTTCCTCTTTTCATATTGCCAATTTATGAAAATTTAATGCTTGATAAACATAACACACTTTCACACTGAAAGAAATATGCATCAGTGCTTTCATCTTGCAGTAAAAATATCTTAAAACTGGATAAAAGCAAAACTACAAGATTTGAAGACTTGAAGATTTTTATTACACTTTTGGCAAGTTTTCTTCATGTTTTAACTGAGTAAGGAAACTGAACTTTATTCTTTAAAATCATATTACAATGTTGTATTTGCACAAGATTATATTATACTGTTTATGTATTATTTGATGTACAAATAATATAATTTAAATAATAAATAAAATAAAATAATTTGTTATTCAAAACTTGCGGTATTTACCTCATTTTTCCTCTTATGTAAATTAAAGGATGTTTAGGATTTTACTAGATGTTGTTTGTTTAAAGATGCCAAAGGTTTGACAAATCGCTTCATCATCAAAGTGCAAAGACAAAAACAGCTAGATTATTATCTTTCATATAAATGAAAAACATTAGATCCATTAGATATACTATAATTTAATGCAAATGATCCACAGTTAACTACAAACCTAAAAGTTATATGGAGCAACATTTCCTAAATATATACAGCATGTAAATTTTCATTTAGCAGACTCTTTTATCCAAAGCAACTTACAAATGAGAAAGCATTTTACGGATAATATAATTTGTATTACAATACAGCAGTATTTATCTACCACAAAAAAAAAACAATGAGGATCTCAATGAGTGTGAAAACACCAGCAATTGTTTAAAAATATTTGAAAGATTCAGTCCTGACCCCAGTTTTGATTTGATGAATCATTCATGAAAGCGGTTCATTTACACAAAGTGCCCAAATGAACCAATTATGCAAAAATTCCCGAGCAAGAAAATATTCCAGGAGAATTCCGTGGATTATCGCATTGGATCACTGGAGTATAAATCAGCTAAATCTGTGAAGAATGAGTGATGTAACGTTGTTATATGAAAATCTCCTTTAATATAATAACAGCTCAGTTACTGTCAAACTGATGAACAGTTAGTAGCGTCACACTTGATTTAGTTAAAGTAGATATTTCTCAACACTACTCACAGCCAACAGGGAATCTCATTGGACAGTCGATTTAACTTGAAGGACCATTGACCGACACTTCTAACTGGGGCGTTTCACCATCACTGTTAAATTACTGTTCACCACAGTATTCTCTATTATATTTTACTCGAGTGTCCCTCCTGACAAAGAAAACAACAATCAGAAATACTGCCGCAATACATCCCCACATTGTCTGTAAATAAATCACAAGTGCACAACATCAAAACCAAAAACAATTACGATTTTGTTTTCAGACAACACACTTCAGACTGAGCCTTGGTCCTTTCATCTACAAGCCTTCGAAAGGCCACAAAAGACAATGCATGGAATAAATAATTACACTGAAAAAGACAAACTGCTGAGCAGCCGTAAGTGCCAGAAACACGTGACGTCGGGCGGACGGGAGTTGAAAGGTCAAGTAAGACATTGTGTTATGGTAGTTTGAGACACTGTGTGTAATGAGTGCGTTATCAGGCCGTAACAGACCGCCTTTACTAGTAAATCACAGAGAGTAAACAAACACAGACCATGATGTGACGCTGCAACTCGCAAGATAAAAGCATAATTAAACCTACAGCCTTTATCATCACTCCAGAAATTATGTCATTTAAATCACCGCCTTGTCAAATAGCCAACTGAACCAATTACTGTGAAGCTCATGTTTCTCTCTAAATGCAATGTTTATTTCAAGTAGGAAACGTTTGGGTTGATCACTGTTACTGAAGGCAAAATTCATTCATGTATTGTGTAGTAAATCTAAATGAATTTATTTATGTGATTTTCAACAATATGATTTTACTGTAAATCTTCGGCAAGAATCTGGCGATACGATACGTAAGCGGTATTTATTGTTTTAGGAAAGCTTTTATTAAAGGTGCAGTGTGTACATTTTAGCGGCATCTAGTGGTGAGGTTGCGAATTGCAACCAACGGCTCAGTCCACTGCTCACCCCTCGCTTTTGAAACGCATAGAGAAGCTACGGTATCCGACACCGGAATAAAAATGTCATTGATGGAGACAACTTAGCAAAAAAAAGTTTTACGTGAGCACATGAAACTAAACTTTTGATTTTTTTTTACTCCAATGTCACCTTAAGGGCTTGGTAAGATTTGGGGTTTGGGTTAGGATGTACTTTATGTATTGGTTTCTCCCGCTTTTAAAACTATTCTTGCCTGGAGTTGGGGTTTGGGTTAGGATGTCTAAAAATGAAAAAAGTAATTAAACAGAAAGTGATTCTAACCCCAAACCCAAGCAACAATGTTAAAGGAATAGTCTACTCATTTTCAATTTTAAACTATGTTATTACCTTAACTAAGAAGAGTTGATACATCCCTCTATCATTTGTGTGCGTGCACGTAAGCGCTGGAACACGCTGCGACACTTCGATAGCATTTAGCTTAGCCCCATTCATTCAATGGTATCAAACAGAGAAAAAGTTAGAAGTGACCAAACACATCAAAGTTTTTCCTATTTAAGATGAGTAGTTATACGAGCAAGTTTGGTGGTACAAAATAAAACGTAGCGCTTTTCTAAGCGGATTTATAAGAGGAACTATATTGTTTGGCGTAATAGCACTTTTGGGAGTACTTGGACTCGCCTGAAAAATCCGCTCCCCTTCTCCCTCTCATAATGGGAGAGGGAGGGTGTTACTGCGGCGAGTCAAAGTACTCCTAAAAGTGCTATTACGCCATACAAAATAGTTCCTCTTTTAAATCCGCTTAGAAAAGCGCTACGTTTTATTTTGTACCACCAAACTTGCTCATATAACTACTCATCTTAAATAGGAAAAACGTTGATGTGTTTGGTCACTTCTAACTTTATCTCTGTTTGATACCATTGAATGAATGGGGCTAAGCTAAATGCTATCGAAGTGTAGCAGCGCGCTCCAGCGCTTACGTGCACGCACACAAATGACAGAGGGATGTATCAACAATTCTTAGTTAAGGTAATAACATAGTTTAATATTGAAAATGAGTAGACTATTCCTTTAAAGGACAAGTTCGGTATTTTAGACTTAAAGCCCTGTTTTCAGATTGTTTATGGTGAAATAGAATGGTTTTGACTGAAATTTCAACATATGCGGCTGCCCCGAGAATTTTCGGGTGTTTGTGTTTCCCCTCACACCTCTACAATGGGTTTAATGGTGCACTCGAACAATCCTTCATAAAATGCATTAAACTTTCGTTTACAAAGACGTGAAACTCACCGAGTGGTCAGGGGTGTTCACTGGTATGCTCACACAAAAATCGCTGCAAAAGACGCATTCCAACAGGTTTTATCGTAGTTTTTACCAACTCCATTGACTTGTATTAGATGTGCTGTGAGGTACGGTATTACTCCGCAACGGGAACTTTGTTTCTATTCTTGCGATTGGCAAAGGCGGATTAGCGCCACCACCTGGGCTGGAGTGTCTATTATTCAAGCTCTAAGCGGAAGAATGTACGGGTGTGAGGCGTTTGGAAAAATAGGTCCACAAGTTAACAACGAATGCTAAAACAGCTGTTGGAAAGCATCTTTTGGAGCGATTTTCGTGTGAGCATACAGTGAACACCCCTAACCACTCGGTGAGTTTCACGTCTTTGTAAACGAAAGTTTAATGCATTTTAGGAAGGATTGTTCCAGTGCACCATTAAACCCATCGTAGAGGTGTGAGATGAAACACAATCACGCGAAAAATCTCAGGGCAGCCGCAAATGTCGAAATTTCAGTCAAAACTAGGGATGCACCGATAGGATTTTTTTGGGCCGATACCGATACCGATTTAAGCAGACAGCTTCTGGCCGATACCGATGCCGATACCGATATAAAAAAAGTTTGTCTATTAGCTAGTTTATTTCTGCATCAAATTATTTTTACTGAACATGGATTGTATCTAATTAACATTCAACTGACCAACATAATAAGAGGCACAAATTAAGCTAAAACAAATATAATAAGACAACATGACAACCTTCAAAGGTGGTTTTTGCTATTCAGCATTTCTTTTATTAACAACATTAATTAATTTTTTTTACATATATATTGGATTTCTTTAATAAACATAAATAATGCCAGTGCTATTGCTTTAAACAGAGTATAAATATTGCTACTTCAAAAAAGTTGGACTTCTTGCCCCACTAAAGTGCAGTCTGTTTCTTTTATTGTCCAAGACATTTGAGCCAGCTCAACAAAGGTTTTCTGTCGGTGCTTAAGTATAGTGCACACTAGGGCTGGACCAGAATGTTTGAATATTCGTTCCGTTGGTTGACATTCAATTTTCAGTTTTGAGATTCGAATATATATAAATATTTTACAGCGTTAATGCAGAGCATTTTGCCAAGCAGGAAGTGCGCTTCACGCTCCCGCTCTATAGGTGGCGCAGAGAGACCAACATCCATAGCAAACAGCCATCAAACGCCACCAGTAGAAGAGATCGCCTTGAACGGAAAGTGCGCTTCCTGCTTTGGCATTCACGCTTATAGTGTTGTAAATAACGTTCAGTTTCTTGCAAAAACTGATTGATTTCCTTCACAAGACATCAATATGTCACACGGAGTTATGTGGGATTACTTTTGTATTAGATATACATGTTTAAAGTGGCGGATCGGTTGACTTGCATGATGGAGCACTGGCCGTTTCTGCAAAATATCTTCTTTATTGTTCTACTGATGAAAAACGTATTGGATGGTGTAAGTTTTAGTAAATAAACTTGATTTTGAAAGTATGCTACCGTTTTATTACAGTTTGTTGAACTTCATTCATTCGTTCATTTATTTACGTTGTTTTATTTAAATGGCCTAAGTTACCCTTTATGTTATCAGTAATTACTATGCTTCTAATTTCTGATACGGGAGTGTTTGTTTGTTAGAAAAATGTTAGGCTAACGTTACCTTATTAAAAGTATTGCTTGTGTTTTGTTTCACTAATGCTGTTCTCGCAGCACGCGTGACAGGCACGCCGCTACATACGCACACAGATTCCTGCCTTTATTAAAGAGAAAAATATGTTCAGCCCCTCCTTCCGAAGCTTTGAATATTTGATTTGATTTCTACTAGAGCTTTGAAGCTCAAAGATTGTATTCGGAACAGCCCTAGTGCACACCCAAACATTAAATCATTTTAATTGAACAACAGACATGCAATTCATTGACTTTATGCGGTTAATTAATAAACAATCGGTATCGGCCTTTCTCGTGCTATTGCCGATATGCCGATGGTTTCAAATTCATCAAAAATCGGCCGATAAATATCGGCGGCCGATGCATCGGTGCATCACTAGTCAAAACCATTCTATTTCATCATAAACAATCTGAAAACAGGGCTTTAAGTCTAAAATACTGAACTTGTCCTTTAAGAAAATAGGAAAAAACTAGAAACAATACATAAAATGAAATAGAAAGTCATGCAACAAACAGGATAAACTATTTACAGAATTTCATGCGAGGTACACGACAAAGACATTTGTGATCAAGGCACGAAAAAAGCTGAATTTCATGCCATGGACACGAATAAATTCATATGATTTTTTGTGACTATAACACGACTTTCTGTGAGATCAGTATCAGTATGGTAATCAGCGGTACCATGGTAACTAAATGCAAATACTATGTGCCAGTACAGTATAATGGGACCACCATAATTACATTTAATTGAAGTTATTAAAGTTTTTAATTAGAAAATGTAATTAAATGTACTGTTTATTATCACTAAAAATAATAATCAATCTAATAAATTCTGTGCAAACCGCAGAAATATACCACATCAATTGAGGTAAATTACCAAGGCTGGAAAATTACCATAAAACCTGCAGAGGAGGAAAAAATGTCAATTAGTTTTGATAAATAACATGAACATAAAGAGTGCGGCATAACAAAACCGTTCCACTAACAATATCTGAGAATGCACTGTCACAGACTCCAGATTTACTCTTCATCATCGTATCCAACGTTGGATGCCTTCATTAAACAGAAGTGACCGGCCTGTCTGTGTAGTATCTCACACTGTTCACCCACAGCTGACAGAAAGGTCAAACCTTCGGACGCATCTGGACAAAATTAGACCGTGAACAAGCACAGTTTGGCTGCTTTCATTGTTGATGCGCTTTGCTATAAATGCATTAAATGAATGCTGTCCAACCATCCTGAAACTGCATAAATGATTTCAAAGAACATCATTGCACCCTGTGATGCTTCAAAGTGACCTCTCACATTTAACGCAAAAGCAGCTTGAGTCGCATCAGCGCTTCTGGAAAAACGCACCCTGAATAAGAACTGAGCCACTGTGATTATTGTCACTCCACCAAAATCTTTTATCCTTGAATTTTAATGCAGATGAGACAGCTTTAGAAGTAGGGCAGTCCGAGACCAGCTCGGATGAATTGTCATGTCTCAAGGGTATTAACTTATAAAGCCCATTACAGGAGGAAAACAACAGGAAAACGCATGCGGCCCGGCATCACCCCTAATCTCTCTAAGATTTGCATTGTTGGATCGGATCCCATCGTATCCTCGGATTAAATTCCCGCACTTGCAACTTAGTGACTTTAAAAACAGATGTGCCGTGGTCATATCATAACTTATTCATAACAAACATATGTTTATTTCTATACAGCTTGCAGGCACGCAGATTCAACAGCAAGAATGCAAAAGTTCAAATTTGATTTTAAAGGTTTGTTTAACATCTGCTTAAATGGGAATATCAGACATGGATTCCTAAATCCATGCATGTTGTTTTCCTCTTAGGGATTCATAAAATCAGAAAGGTTTAATGAACAATTCACACAGATGTTTGTTTATGTTTTATGAATGATTCCCATAATTAAAGTTAACTCGTAATAAAAAGTTTAAAGCTGCAAACTGGAACTTTTGCCTCCATATTGCCATCTCTGTTTTAAGCTAAAATTGTTACTTTACGTACTAATCTTTGGGGTGAAATCAAATGACATCAAACCGAACAGCTCAACTAATAAATCATTATTAAAAGCTTACGTGTAAATCAGGGTAATGCAAGAAGGCAATTTTGAACATTTACTTAATCAAAAAAAGTTACCGATTGCAGCCTTTAAAGGTGCAGTGTGTAAATTTTAGCGGTATCTAGTGGTGAGGTTCTGCATTGCAACCAACGGCTCAGTCCACTGCTCACCCCTCGCTTTTGAAATGCATAGAGGAGCTCTGTTAGCCACCACCAGACAAACATGTCATCGGCGGAGACAACTTAGTAAAAAAAGTTTGTCTGTTAAGGGCTTCTGTAGAAACATGGCGGCACAAAATGGCGACCTCCATGTAAGGGGACCCTCGGTGTATGTAAAAAAAAACATCTCATTCTAAGGTAATAAAAACATAACGGTGGATTATGAAAGCTCTTTATACTCCACTGATAATATAGTTTTGTATAATATTTTGCATTTATGTCAAGAGATCCTTCTAAAGATTACACACTGCACCTTTAATGGAAAACTGAACTTGCATGAAGAAGAACTGCAGAGCAAGTATGCTACAGGATACAGCGATGCAGAAATTATTAAAATCGTGATTGTTTACTTGTTTTGGCGTACATGTGAAACATCTGTCATATTTACCAATGTTTTTGCATAAACATTCAGCATGTAAAGGCAACACGTTACATTTCTATATATCACTATAACAAATGTTATTCATGTTATGTAAAACAAGAGAATAATATATTCACGCTATTGTCAGCAACTTATTCATACACACGGCATAAGCGTATATGACTGTGTGTGTATACATAAGCATGCAAACATCCATCTGCTTGCTCGATTTGAATGCACGCGTCTAGAAAAGTTCATAAACAGATCATGTACATAAGCAGCCCTGCTGTATTGACACAACATGAAAAACTGCAGACACATGCGGTAAACATACGCTGGCTGTGTATAATCACAGATGTGTGATTCTATATACAGTAAAGACATAAGATCAATGCAAACGAGACAGCCCAGGTTCATTATATTCTACAGTACAAAAAAACATGAGGACACAAATGAGATCATTGCTGATATACTGTAGATGAAGTAAAGTAACATGATGAACAGTTAGGATCATTTGTGCATTGTATGTTTCAGTAAAACAGTGTAGAGATATGTGTTTTTACTTATAGGTATCTAAAAGACTTTGATTGTGTTTTGATCAAAGACAGCACTCTCTCTCCCTTTGTTGACCAGACATCAGACCACCTTGTATGAATGTTAATGTGTCAGTTTGCATAGTCTGGCCAAACATTTTAGCTTCACACCCATCTGATCTGTACACAAATTTGACAAACCCAAATTTGACTGCTGGAGTCGGTCTGTCTGACAGCATCAGTCATCCATATCCAATGCCTCTCCATCAGTCTATCACACTGTCAGAGATACAGCGAGCGTTAAAAAAGATAGCTCACCCAAAAATCTGTCATCATTTACTCACCGTCATGTTGTAGACAGTACCTTTTGACTACCATAGTAGGGAAAAATACTATGGAAGTCAATGGGTGCCGTCAACTGTCTGGTTACCATAATTTATTAAAATATTTTCTTTTGCGATTAACAGAATAAAGAAACTCATACAGGTTTAAAACAAAATTATTTTTGGGTAAACTATCATTTTAAATAGTTTTCCATATATTTTATTGGCAGTGCCAAAATATAAAAGTTTTACCATAGTAACAATTACTGACTATAGTATTTAATGCAAACATAACATCTAATGCTGCCTTCAGACCAGCCGCGGTAGAGGCGTCAAGCGCGAGAGATTTTAATGTTAAGTCAATGTGAAGACGGGTTGACGCGCATCTGGAGGTCTCGAGGCGCGAAGGAGGCGTTTAGTGCGGCGCGCTAGACGCAAATCTGCCTCGTTCGCACGAATGGTGCAAATTGAGTGTTGCCGCGGCAATGCGCGAGTTGAAAAATGTTAACTTTGGTGGAAGAATGCCGCGTTAACCAATCAGGAGCTTGCTCTAGTAGTGACGTGATTACAGAAAGCGAGTGGAGTCGCAGAAGCCCCTCCCATGACGCGAATTTTTGCGTGAATGTCTCGATGACTAGAATTTCACGAATGAAGTGAGTAAACTCAAAATGTTCAAGTGGCAAACTAGACACGGTAGACGCGATTTTGACGCCTCAAACGTGTCTGGTGTGAACCCACGGTAAGACTTCAAACCCAGCAAGCAATATCTGTCAATTCACAATCTAGGTTAACTCTTTCCCTGCCATTGACGAATTAAGAGAAAACGCTTCCCTGCCAATGACGAGTTTTTCCTGCAATCTGTATTTCCACTATTATCCACCAGGTGGGGCTCTTACCCAACTTATAAAACCTGAAAGTGTCCCCTTAGGGCAAACGGTTCAAACTCTGAATCTGATCTCTATCAAAAGTCCTTCACAAAAACACAATTATCTCAGCTTTTTGCTCAAAATTTTGTGTTTTTGAAGAAACCTACCCATATTTGAGAGGTGATAAAAGAGAACAAATAAAGGTAGGATGAAACTTTTTTTTAAAGCAGAGGGTCTGTTTTTTATTTGATATATTGTATGTTTATATATTTAAAGAAGAACATTTTCTAGAAGGCATTAAACCTTTGTGAAAAATGGTGCTGACTGGCAACTTTTTTTTAAAGCTGGCGGGGAAATAGTTAACTTTACACCCTGTATAGTACGGCTATTTGTGTCCCACCTCCAGCCAAAATAAAATTTAATTTGGTTACACGTCGTTTTCACCACAAAAAAAGGGGAAATGTCTGATTTCAGTCATGTAAGTAAAGTCAACAGTGACTATAAGGTGTTTGCTTTCAATTATTTATTTAATCAATTAATTATTTATTCATATTAAATTTTTACTGACAACCCAAATTTTGCCTAGACGTCTGTGCTGTGTTTGGACAACTATTAGACATTTAGACGTTGTTTAAAATGCTATTTTATCCACAATACTGAATATATTAACACTGAAATGGTCATATTTATTTTTTCTTACAGACATCATTTTTATCCGTTTAGACATCTCCCTCATCATTATCTAGCCTTGGGTGCCAAGATCAGATTAAAAGGCTGACTCATATCGTGAGTAATACCGTCAATATATCAAACATTACCTGAACCAAATAACAACAGTATTCCAACAACAACACAATTTCATCATCAAATATGAATGGCGGCTCTCAAACTCCCACGCTCGTGAAAGATTGAGGTAAACAATGTCCAGTAACTCAATAAAATGAATCATTCTCTGAGAATCAAGCTTTACTCCGATGGCTACCGCAAGTAAAGTGCCAATGGTAACTTTACTATATCAATGGTTCTATACCTTTGTGTATTTGCGTGGGCTAAAGTCTGGGCGACCGAGAAAAAGTTTAAGATGATCGTCTATCAAACAGTCATGAACTGGGAACAGGCCAGAGGCTTTCAAACATTACTGGATGGTGAACGGAGCTACAGGCTGTTACCGACCCCACCATCCAACACCAAGTGTTGATCGGAGCCTTTAGCTACAACTGACCCGCCCGTCAACATACTGAAACCAAACACAATATGTGGATGTTATGGGTCCGTTTTAAAAGAGAGGGAACAAGTAAATATTGAAACACAAGAGCTTTTACACATGTTGTGTCGTTTTGTGCACCACAAAGTATGAAATGCTTTAACGGACCTCTTAAAGTTAGTCAACATGAAACGCCATTCATGTAATTTTTCCTGGATATGAGAAAAAGAGACAGGAGACAGGTGGCTACATCTGCTATGAATGAATAATTGTAGAAACATCATCTGGGACAAAACCACTTAAATAATAATCTATCAGCGATCTCTAGAAAGTCTCCCGAGTGAAAGAGCAACTACTGAACAATCTGAGCAGTACAGTTTTATCAGACTGCCTATAGTGCCGCGTAATTATCATAAAAATACAGACTTTAAAGGGCACCTATTATGCACAATCCACGTTTACAAGATGTTTAGACATAAATGTGTGTTGGCAATGTGTGAACACAACCACCCTACAATGAAAAAAATCCACAGGCTCCTTGTTTTTTAATCCCCATTAAACCAAAGCATTATCTTATCAATGTGACATCACACTGATAAAGCCCCACCCACGGCCACTGACTGACAGTCCTGCATTACCATAGTTTGTCTCAAACTGTCTCACTGTCTGTTTGTAAGGGAGTGAGGAGCTGTAGCTCATTTGCATTTAAAGGTACAGACATTAAAACATTTTGCTCCCATCAAATATGGTCATTTTGGACATCTTATAAAAGATGACATGTGGGGTATTTTTATCTGAAACTTCACAGACACATTCTGTGCACACCTGAGACTTATATTACATCTTGTAAAAAGGCCATAATATGTGCCCTTGAACTAAATGACATTAAAAGTATTATTTATATAGCATATAAACATGTATAACACATTACACATGAAAGAAGCCCTCCGTCTCACATCCTTACACGTGTTTACAGTTTCTCCCTCAGGCAAATGCCAACACATACAGCTAAGCTAAATTACCATGGTAACACCCAACCAGATGACCAACACTAAAATAAAATATTAAAGCACACTATGTAAGTGTGAAAGAAATACCATTTTTTATTATGAGCCCCTGTCACTCAAAATTTCAATGCTGCAACATTTTATTTTCTTAATAAAGAAATGATGCGTTGTTGTACTGTATGTATATGTGTGAATATATGTCTATGCACATACACACATTTGGTATCAGTTTGGATAAGAGCAGGTACAGGTGATACTGGATGCACCTTACGATGTCTTTTAGTATTTCATGTCTCAAAGTGAGTCTGAAGCAGAGGATGCTGTAAGCTTAACACTTCATGTACAGACTTGAAACAAAGCAAAAGTCTTAAAAGATTTCACCTCCACACACTAAACATGAATAATTAAGAATGCACAATGCTGTTTAGGCTTTGTTGCACACACGAATTAGGTATTTTTTGGTGGGTATTCAAATAAATACTTGTTCTCGTGGGCATTGCATTGAGTGCCACTGATATGGACTGACAATTTAATGACAGTAATTATTGAATTATTGTTGTGGTGCTTGAAAAAAGCACGTTTTCAAAAGCCTCTTGACCTGCATGTAATTACTGTTACATGAAAAAAACACAGATTGTTTCATTTTAATCTTCTGCTGTTTGCACGCTTGACTACTGATGGACACGAAGCAACAGCAGGAGAATAAAGGTGAACCCAAGAGACTAAAAATTCACATGCATTCAAATATTATATTATTTCAAAGCCAAGAGAATACAAAAGACTGAATAGCAAAAAATGCATTAAATGAAAAAGAGAGGAGTGTTCACATCTACATTATATCTATGAGCTGTATCTATGCATTGATCTCACATATTATATCTCAGACCGTTATACTTTGGCATTGTCATTCGGAGATCTTTAGATCAAAAGATAAGGAAGTCAATGAGCCTTTGAGAAGCTATTAAACAATGTTAAGATAAAGCCAAATAGCTACTTGTAAATTGATTTAGCTCATCGGGATGGAGGTCTGGCTCTATTTTGATATAATTTGTTGGTTCGGCTCCATTGTAAAAAAAATATTAAATTTATCTTTAGGTTAAATTAAAGATAAGATGTGTAAGATAGCAAACTGGTACCATAGCATATATTTAAAATGATGTGTGTCCTCCATTGACCATTTTGAGCTTTACTGACTTGTAAGATCTATGCATTAAACAAAAAAACATTTATATATAAATAAAGTGAGAAAAAATGAACTAAATTTAAGGCATATTCTCTAGATACAACCTAATATATTATGCAATTTTGCTTCGTAAATTCAAATGTAGTCTTTACTTTGACTACATTTACATTTACTTTTATTTTAATAGAAATCCAGACCCAGTTGTTTAATAATGATTTTTTTAAATGTATTGGTAAAATATTATATATCCACATACATTATTCACTCTGCTGGAAAAGACCAGTTGTGTGTTTTTTTTTTTTTTTTTGTGAAAATTGGGGATAAAATTCCCATGGCATTTCAAATGTCAGGAAGTTCTCCTTTATGCCGCGCAGCTTTTCTCTTAACAAAAAAAGCAAGTAAAAATCCCACACATTCAGACCTGAAACACAGGAGGTCTAGCTGTCTTGGCATAAGCTAAATCTCAGAGCAGGTGTGAGAGCGAAACACAGCAGATAAATTTAGCAAAGTTCTGCAAAACTACAGCGACCCTCCCTGAACTCCGACCACAGGCCGAGATCAATTAAACTGCTCTGACGCTCCTCCTTCCATGAGTCGTAAAACCTCGCGCATTTGTAACCCATATCTGTCATCTCCGCCGGCCCTCGGGCAACATACATCACCGTCCCCCTGCAGCCTCCCTGTACTAAGGTTTATACTCAGACTCTCGGTAAAATGTAATCAATGTTGTCAGTGGCACGTTGCTTTATCCGCGCGATCTATCAAGGAGTGAGCTTGCGTCCGTGGCCCTATAGTTTGAGAGCCCGAAGGCGACGCAGCCAGCTAGACATAAATCACCGCAGATCTATAACGCATTAGTTTATGTGAGTCCGCAGCATGTATGTGCTGGTATGGAAAATATGCGGGCAAAGTGTGACGCTGACAAACCTCTTCAGGTGCATTATGGTGGCACGTTGCATTATATTACCCTTGAGCCAAATAACTGTCGATATCATACCACAAATGAATAAATACAGCCATAGAATCAAAGCAGGCAATAATTCACCACGGTCTGCTTAGAATTGTTGGCTGCATTAAAAATGAATGCGATAATTACAGTCAAGCTGGTATGCATTGACGCAACTCAGCTTTCATTAGTGGCAGATAATCCCAGGGGGCAATGCTTTAAGCCATCTCTGGACATAGATCAGTCCCCTAATTGGATAATGTAAATTGCTGATTGGATATCGAGTTCCAAAGCAGGCTCCAAGGAGCCCAGCGGAGAGCCGGGTAAATGACAACCATCAGTGCGAACAGAGCCGAGACGCTGGAGGATTGGACTGACGCCTGGGTACGCCAAGGGGCAGCCGGCCAACGGGAGAGGATGAGCGGGGAGGAAAAGGCGTCAACTTTCACACCCGCCTCCCTTGGTAAACAGAGTTTTTCCCACACACATACAAGACATTAAAGGTTTGTGCTACACTTAGGAAAGAAACCTTTAGAGATGTCGACTTATTGACCAGGATAAGCACCACACGGTCAAAGCTGTCTTGCCTGCACCGGTAACCACAAGATAAAGACGCTGTGTAGACATACGGTGCAAAATGTAGTTATTAGGTTACCTACAGTAGATGCATACAAACTGAAATGCAAAAACATGCAAAGATTTTCTAAAATGTATTAATGAACTGACAGTGAGCATTTCTTAATTTTTATATAAAAGATAATTGACTTTGCTCAGACTAAATATAAGAAATATGCAATCAAAGACAACACAGACCTTAAAACGGAAGCAAAGAGTCCCTAAAGAGTCACCATAAAGAAATGAAATAATTGTTGATGAGTCGGTATCACATGCACTCTAATGTAAATCATATGCATTCATGCACTATCAATGAGGCAATTATAATCTAAATATAAATTCTGACACTGGAAAGTAATTTCTAACTGTGATATTGACTAAACACACAAAATCTGTGATTATCAGAAAACTGAGATTAACAACATCTTGCTGATTTGATGGGCTCATTTTGTTCTTGGAGGATCATCATCATCATCATCAACTGCACTCAAAGGAGTCAAGTTTAAATATTTCAGTCACAGCAAATAATTGTCATGTTGCACAAGTAAAACACATTTCCCATCTCTAAATATGCATTGCTCCATAAAAAGAAATACAGAAAGCCTTTCTGATAAATACAGGTGTAAGCAGAGGCAGGTTTAAAATTTGTAACATTTAATATCAGTCCTAAATAAAGAGAGCTCTTTTTCAGGCTGTATAAAGAACTATAAAATAGCAAGAAAAAATGACTATAAAAGGGAAGAAAGAGAAATTTCTTCAGGAGCTTTTGACTGAAAGGCTCTTTGGGGAACCAAAAACGCATCGCTGCAAAGAACCCTTTAATAACCTTTATTTTTAAGAGTGCTAAATATATAAGTTACAAACATTCTCCTTTAAGCCAGCATGTCATCGCAATCATTTAAATTGTCATGAACCCAATACATCACTGCAATCCATCACCTATACTGTCTATTTCAGCATATAATAACGACCAATAGATGATCCAGAAGGTGCATTTTAATACCCATGCAACTCTTTTTAACTTTTCAACCAGGCAAAAAACATATAATCGGATCGTATTTGCAAAGAAAGACGCATTCAAGACAAAACTGCGTATTTTTGATACAAACTACCGGCAACAAGTTAGAAAAAAGGATGCCACGCTGAGACGCGCGTAACGCCACATCTAACTTAACAATTCATCTCCAGAAACACAAATGCATTTCGATAGATCAACACTAGCTACATGAGATTATAAGAGTTATCCGCTGTAAGACTACAGACGTAAGTAAGTTTATGGAGACGCATTACCTGAAGCGCGTGCAGAATAAAGCCCCCTCTGATGTGGATTTACGCACCGAGTTCCTTGTAATTCGTGCCGTTCTTCTATAACTGTACGATCCTCAATGCGGCGCAATGTACGCGTGGGGAAAGACGCGACGAGCTGCGCTCCTTTCCTCCGCCGCGCTGTGGTTAGGTCCCTGTCTCTCTCCAACCGAGAGCGCGTGTCCAGCGCGCAGCCGCGTCGCCTCTTGTGGCGGTGAGGAGAGAGTGCAGCGAGAGCGCGTTCACACTATCATATGATGATGAAACACACAAAGTCGCTTTACAGACAGACAGTGACGTTTATGGTGCACTAAACTTCTGAACTCAAACTGGAGAAAACCTCTAAGAATTGTCTCTCATGTATAAAGATGATAAATGCATATGACTAATAAACTCTCACATTGTCTAGAGCAAGCATAGTCATTTGATTTAGATGTATACAGCACTTCATTTTCTTACGAAATATAAAGAAAATGAGTAAGTGACCTTACATATTATGTTTGTGTAACAAAAAACTGAATACAGATAGAAAAATCTGTATACAATATTAAGTGGCTACTTGCATTAATACGTGCATTAAAGAGTTGTACAGTTAGATTCATACCCAAAAAATTGATTCCTAAGAGAACTACAGAACATTCATAGGAACGTATGTGCAAAAACAAACAAGTGTGCTGATGAAGGGATGCAGTATGTTCTCTCCTGCCATAAACAACACCAGCATAACAAGACCAGACCAGCAGACCATTGTGCACGCTGTGGCATCATTTACTGTGTGTCGGAGGTTAAGCACCTGGCTGAAAAGGTCTTGATCAATATCTCACCCAGCACTGAACTAGCACAGACGGCCTGGAGTGAAAGGTGAAATGGTTTCAGTACTTCACAGGAAGTAACCCAACAACACTTCTCAGATTTTATCTCACACCTAATCTCATCCGGTGCGGGATTGACTTCATCTTTGTGTTCTAGTGCTCACTTCAGAGAAGGTGTATTTTTAATCATTTTAAACACATTCAGTACATACAGTAAATAAATAGCAAGTCTTTCCAAAAATATGTTGAAAATACAGTCACTTTAAACACTTTATATTGTTCATAATCATAAAAGGATCATCTACAATGGTGTCAGTGTGTGTCGTCATGGATCCTTCTAAGACCGTGGACTAAGGCAAGACTCGGTATTTAAAGGATGCAGCCTCTAAAGTCAATGAAGCATACTTAAATGAGAAGGTCTAGCTTACGTGGGGAGTTGTGTCACTTGCCGTTCCCGCCCACCAGGCTGCATGTCGAATTGGGACAGCCTTCGTCATGGCCCAGTTACGTCATTGGACTTCAAATACGGCCTTGGAAGGCCGCAGCCCCTAAATTGGAATGCACCCAGTTTTCAAAAAGTTTTGCATGATCCTGCATCCACACTGACAGGTGGCAGTATAAAGCCCAAGACTATAAAAAGTCAACCGGGTGTATATGAACTAATATTACTAAGGGTGCATCCCAATTCAAAGGCTGGATCTTTTGAAAGACGAGGACTTGGAAGGTGTTGACTTGGAACTCCAAAGTCCATAAAGCAAACTGAAATGAGACGATCTAGAGTTGAGTCACAATAGCAAAGATATTTCAGACTTTTATTTTATTTTAGAAAATATGATGCATTGATGCAGATTAAACTACTCAACGGTATACCAAATTTACTAACCTTAGAAATATGAAGTTTAGGACCTTTAATTAGCAAAATCTACACTTTTATTTAATTACAGTTATTTTGAGATACCCAAACATCACAGGCGGTCATTGAATCTTGGGATTGCCAAAGCTGATCCATGATGGGTCACAGGAAACAAAGGATGCACAAAGAGGCTTTTGAAGGAACCTCCAAATTGGAACAGCCTTCATTGCGGTGCAGTGATGTCATTGGCCTTCAAACTGGGATGCACCCATACAGAAGTACATCTACTGTATAGGCCCTGTCCCAAATGGCGGACTTCAGGTGGACTTTCAGTCTCGGGGCCTTAAATTGTGCATGCTAGCTTAGTCTACGAGTCCGTAGAGTGTCCCATCTGTCATTTTTACACTCCAAATTGTGCCCATCAGCGCCCCCTTTGCACCCTTGATGCGATTTTTCCGCAAAGCCCGCACTATTCCATGCACTTTACCAACCCAAAAGTCCTTGGGAAAGAGCAATAAGACCAATCAGACGACGGAAGGGAGGAGTTCACACTGATGGGCAACTTCTCTTCCTATTTCTGACACGAAGCTCGAGTCTGTCCCCAAATACGACTCCGGTGCACCCTCTTGGACTCGCATCAAGGGTCCCTAAGGTCTGCACTACATGATGAAATCAAAGTGTGGACTCTGAGGAGGTCCACAAGTCCAGAGTGTGAAATTTGGGACAGGGCCATAGTAGCCTGACATCATGTGAAGCATCATGTGTTATTAAATAACAGATGAATGGTGTTAGATATTGTGTCTCTCTCTCTCTCTCTCTCTCTAAATGTTACAGGTAAGTTACAGCCCTGTATAAACATAACATACCTTGACTTACAGCCCCGGTTCATCTATCACTGTCTCGCTTGAATGTGCTTGTCATATTTCATTTCTCCTGTTCTCCCTCTCTGAAGCCTTTAAATAGCTTGTCTGGGGAAATGCTGACTATGGAAATAGCTTGTGAATATTATACATATATATATTTGTTTTGCTTTGCAGAATGTTGTAACCGCAGTGTCAGTAATCTCTCAAACTGAAAACTGTGTTCAATTCAGTATAGTCGTGGAAGCGTCACCCACAGAGGAAGACGAACGACACTTCCAGAATCACGTGGTCGATGAAAAGGCCATTGCAAAAGCTAAACAAAAGCTGTCTGTCTCTACTGGATTTCAATCGGTTTATACTGTGGATTTATTCAAGCGGTTAAAAAAATATGCATATACTGTAACTAATGTTACGCTGCAGACAAAGACAGAAACTGAATTTACATTCACATTCAGAGAGAGAGAAACTGTATAAATGAAAAGAAAGTTGAATTGTACAAAAACCAAGACACACCCTGTGACCACACCCACTAAACCCAACATCATTGTACTGAAACGTACAGATGAGATCCAAATGAGCTACTTCATAAAACAGTTTGAAATTGTGTTGAGTGTTCTGACAGCAGCGCTGATTGGCACCAAAAGGCCACGCCCTTCATCAGTGACTCCGGGACAAAGATTTTTATCAGACTGAGATGAAATGATTTCTTTGAGTAAAAGGTTATTTTATCTCTTAGTATTGTCGTGCGTCTCATTAGCATGTGGCAGTCGTAGCTGTCAGAATCTGAATGTGGTTCTGATTCACTGAACCTGTATTTGCCCTGTCTTTCCTGTCATAGATTAACTCAAGCAAGAATTGTGCAAACTTTAAACGTATGCCACCATCAGTGTGCTGTGCGTTTTCTCAAAAATTGACATTTAAAAGGTCTCGAGTTGAATCCTTTTTTCCAACCCATTACGGATTAGAAAACACATCATAATTAGCCCATTAATAACCAGAACAGTGTGCTGCAAACAATACATCAAACATATTATAATAAATGGAAAACATTTTAAACCTAAACATTTTAAACAGAAATATTTGTAGACAGATATTTAAATTAAACATCAATATTTGTATCGTCTTAAAGATGGGGTGCATGAATTTAAAAAAGGACTTTGGAAAAGGGAGTCAGGCCGAGTACCAAAACACACTTGTAGCCAATCAGCAGTAAAGGGCGTGTCTAATAACAGACGTTGATGCCTGGGTTGCGTATGTGTGGGAAAGTTCTATGAAAGAAGGTCCAGACACTATTGGGGTAGGGGCGTGTTTGTTTAGGTGATTTCAAATGTTAACATTGACTTTTAGAGATCATGCACCCCGCCTTTAATTCATGTTCCTAATCTGTGCATTAGAAATTATTTATTTTAGTCTAGGACTAGTCTAATCCCTGTCTGGGAAACCGCCCCAAAATGGTTAAGTAATCTCATCAAATCGCACCTATAAATGATATGAGGGTGGTTTCCCGGACAGAGATTAGCTTAAGGCAGGACTAGGCCTTAGTTTTATAATGAAATATAACTAGTTTAAACAAACAAGCATTACTAAAAACATTCCTTTTGTGCATTTTAGGACAAAACAAAGGGCACTGATGTATTTTAATATTTTATATTCAGTTTGGACAGCTCTTACATTATTTTAGTCTAGGACTAGTTTAATCCCTTTCTGGGAAACTGCCCCCCTTATCTTTAATCTAAACACGGTAAAAAAATGCAGCATTTTTGTCAAAACAACATATATTTTAATGTTACTTAAAAAATTAAGTTAAACAATTTCAACTTGATTTTATAAGTTATGTCACCTTTTCACAAACCAAAACTTAGTTGGTTGAACTGACTTGCAAAACCAAGTTGTTTTAACTTCACGCTGTATTTTTTTGCAGTGCAATGATTATCTAATCTGCATTGCTTTAGGTGCAGTAATCTTCCTTAAATCTTAAAGAGAACACCTAAACATGTTACTTTTTGTCATGCTTTATGTGTAAGTCATACACGTAAAGCATGACAAAAAGTAACATTTTTAGGTGTCCTCTTTAAGATTTAAGGAAGATTTTAAGATTTTTCTATACAAAACAAAAATTAACTTATAAAATGAAGTTGACTTCTTTCAACTAGTCAAGATAAATAATAATAGGTTACAAATCTGAGTTGATTCAACTAAAAATTTTAAGGCAGCAAAGAATTTTCTACAGTACCAATATGCACCATTTTGTCAAATCAACATGTATTTTTATGTTACTTTAACTTAACAAATAAAGTTAAACAATTTCAACTTGATTTTATAAGTTATGTCAACTGATATTACTTTAACTTAAATTAAGTTAAACAACTAAGAAATTATATTAAATAAAAATAATAAGTTAAACAATTTCAACTTGAATTTATAAGTTATGTCAATTTTTTAAGGCCAAAACTTAAAATACAGTAGCAGGTTAAATTGACTTGCAAAACCAAGCTATTTTAACTTCATGCTTAATGCAGCATGAAGTTAAAACAACATGGTTTTGCAAGTCAACTCAACTAACAATTTTTTTAAGTTTTGGTTTTTGAAAAGTTGAAAGTGTTTAAATTCATTTTTTAAGTAACATAAAAATATGTGTCGATTTGAGAAAAATGCTGCATTTTTCGAACATGTTCTCGGTGATGAAAGGAAACTTTGTAGAACCATTTGAAGTATTTGAAGTAAGTGGTTTTTATTAACATATGTCAGTTATGGTAATTGTAGCCTGACATTTAGAATATAAAGAAATATAAAAAGGTTCAGCATGTTGAATTCATTTGAAATCAGTACTGAAATTCTTATCACATTATAGATAATGAAATCCCCAGTCCATGTGTACTGCCTTATCTGAAGACGACAACTGAATATATAACATACCTAAACATTTGCTTTGAATATAAAGACGGTGATTATTTTTCAGATTTTGTTTACTCACCAAAAGCCATCAAAAGTTTTCAGGCTTACTGCATCACAATTATGTTTTGGCAATCAGTTTAGGTTAATGTTGCCCTGCATGTGAAAATCTTTTGCTTGTATTGCTTGGAGAGCAGCTGGCCATGAACAAACCTCCAAGTGAAACATGGACAAGAACTGCACATTTCTGATTGAATTGTGAATGAGAAAAATATTTGTAATTTTTTTTCCTAGAACTGTCCGAACATCCTATCCTCCTGGCTCTTAAGCCCCGCCCACTCCTCAACATCCAATATAATTCCTGATGAGATTTTTAGATTATGAAAGTATAAAGAGTTTCAACATTTTATTATATTATGTTGACTTTAAACAGTAATGAATGCAGTTTTTACAGATATTTGAACAAAGGCAGACTGTAAATATACAGACAGTAGTCTACAGTAGATTGTGTGTGATGGAGGAGATACTCAGTAACACAAGCTGGAGGCTTTTCAGTCTTATCTTTAGTTTGATGGACACATACAGGAAACACTGACTCCATCGATGTTCACGATCTGTCCGAGTATATCTAAAAACATTACAAAGACTTTCAATCTCTCACCTTCCACAGTGACTTTTCAGAAAGGAAGATCTTCTCTGTTCAACTCAAAATGTTTTCATTTTAATATGCTGTGATTCTGGTTCAAAATATCCACATGAAAGTATCACATCATCTAGTCAGAGTCAGAAATGAAAAGCAATTTAAAGCTAGTTTCTTATTTGATGTTAATAAGATTATGCTACAGGTAACAGCCATAATTGTTCAGAAAAAATCAATTAAGTGAAATTCAATGACAGCGTTTGATGTAGGCACTGTAATATTGCATGGGGTTATTTTTATTCAAACACACACATTTCTTCTTTTTCTTATATGTAGGTCACATTAAAACCTTCTTTTAAACATTCATCATGTATATTACTTTCTACGCAGTTTTACTTTTTAAATGACTTCTATATTGAGATTTAATTGTTTCGCACTGTTTCAAGACTTTCAATCGTAAAATATTAAAATACTTTAATGTTGATAGATCTACGGAAGCAAACCGTGTGTGCGTGCGTGTGTGTGTGTTTGTGTGTGTGTTTGAGAGATGACGCAGCATGAAAGTTAAAACAACTTGGTTTTGCAAGTCAATTTAACCTACTATTTTAAGTAATGACTTTATAAAGTTGACATACTTTTAAAACAAGTTGAAATTGTTAAACTTAACAAATTAAGTTAAAGAAACATAAAAATATATGTTGTTTTTGATTTTTTTAGAATGCCTCGGCGCTGAGCAGCACGTCCGGTGTGTGATCCCCTTGACTTAAACATTTTCAACTGTTTTTATAAGTTACATCAACTTCACAAGTCAAAACCTAAAAGGGGTGGTCATGGCGCAGTGAATAAGGCACACACCTTTGGTGTTAGAGACCCGGGTTCGAATCCACTGTGACACACCATTGTGTCCCTGAGCAAGACACTTAACCCCTAGTTGCTCCAGAGGTGTGTGACCTCTGACATATAGCAATTGTAAGTTGCTTTGGATGAAAGCGTCAGCTAAATGAATAAATGTAAATGGTCACTTTATAACGGGGACATGGCTGCGCTTGTGTGAGGTAAATTTTCAACTTTCTGCTAAGATATACGTGATTTTTGCTACGAAAATTAGGAGATTATGAAATCATGCAAGCCCTGCATATTTTGCGCACGGAAATCTGCAATTTATGCTGCGAAATTGCGGAATATTTGAAAAAATGAGTTCCCTGCATTAATATTCAGACTTTGGCTGATTTTGCGTTAAATCATGCGATCGATCGAAAAATATTCCCCTTGGTAACTTTCAATAGCAGGGGACTATTTCGGGTGCTGCGTAATATCACTGCGCCTGCTGTAGCCATGTTACATCAGCAAAGTCCTTGATTATTACACCACTTTAAAAGTATAGTTCCTAGCCATATCTGCCTAGAAAATCACAATTTTGAATTTTCCATGTGTCTTAGTAAACGATGTAACTACAGAAGAGATAAATTTTAAATAGGAAAAATATTGAAACTCTTTAGATATTTTAGTGCTTGATGCTAATGGTCTAATCAGATT
Source organism: Paramisgurnus dabryanus (assembly GCF_030506205.2). Lineage (NCBI taxonomy): Eukaryota > Metazoa > Chordata > Actinopteri > Cypriniformes > Cobitidae > Paramisgurnus > Paramisgurnus dabryanus. Next base: position 30,294,761 of record NC_133343.1, on the reverse strand, counting down.
CAATTGATTATGGTAAGCTATGCTAAAAGTAGTAACGCCAGATCCAGAAATCGGCTGAATGGTTTCCAAAACGGTAAAAATCAAATGTTTAACTCTAGGGGAGCTGGAAAATTAGCATTTAAAAAAAAAGTGGAGTCTTCCTTTAAGGTTTTATTAAAGTCATGAGAATCTTGTGAAAAGTATATTTCCACTATCTCTGTTTGATTTACCAACCTGCTAAATCTGTTTCTAGTTAGACAAAGTAAGTCGGCTTATCGACGAAGCTAAACTGAGCACTAAATGCAGCTAAGATTATTCAATAAACCATCTTTATTATTATTATTATTATTACATTACTTTGTCTCCTGCCTGCTGTTTTCTCATGTATCTCTGTATCTGCATTGTGGCTTAACTCACAACAGAGTTAACATTTTGAGTCACATTTCCCTAGCTAGATCTAAAGTTGGATCTGTGTTATCTAACAATTTTGGACGTATTGGATCGATCATTTTGGTGTTGTCGGCAGGATCTATCAATGTGATGCTGGACAAATGAACCTGTTGTTAATGTAGTTCACATAACATATCACAAAAAACATCAACAACAGCATTCTGTGTGTATTCACAGTTTACCTTATAAAGCATTAACTTACTCATGGAAATAAAGTGCATAGGGCGAATGTTGCCCTTGAGAAGTTTATTTCTGATGTAACTGCGTTCAGTATAAGCCACACAAGCAGGATTTACAGACCGTACTTTACCAGAAAGCCCAGCGAGGAAAAATGGATGTTATAGTAGTACACTTGATTTTTTTCTCCCCGTTTTAATAATATGGTGATTTAGATCGTGGAAAGGCAATGAGTCATTTTCTAACAACCCGTGAGCCAAAAATAGGCTTATATATTTACCGCATTAATCTTGGAGAGACACTCTATGCTGGTGTGCAATTCGGTTATTTCCACTGGAAAGTTCTTTTAGTCACATAACATTAGCGGGCCATTGCATTACAGCATGCACATTTGTGGCCAAACACAAAAAGCAATTTTCTCAGACTACTTACATTTAACAACTTTTAGTCCCCACCAAAGGCACACAAATGCGAGAAGCAGAACACGTTTACCGTGTTAGAAAACGTCCGAAAGGATAATCGTGTGCGGCAGATATACGCAGAGAGGATATGAAGGTGATAATGTTGCTTTGTAATGTATATCATCCATTATTGGGAGCTCTGGTCAGGTGTGTGCAACGCTATGTAAGAGCAAAACCTCTTAAAATGCATGAGTTTCAATGGGCTGCATAAGTCTAAAGTGACGTGTCATAACACAGCTACAGTCTAAGCTGTCACAAGCACTAAAGGTTAATGCACATTCTGGAAAACTCTGGCTAGGCATAATACACTGTTCATACACTCACAAAAATAAAGGTGCTAAAAGGTTCTTCACGGTGATGCCAAGAACGTTCCCACTCCTAACTCCTCACATATTGATGTTTGGTCGCTTTTTACATTTTTTTTATTAAAGAGCACCTATTTCATTGCTAAATTGTGATTTTGTGTATTTGGTATAATACAATGTGTTTGCATGGTTTATGGTTAAAAAACACATTATTTTCCACATAACGTACATTTTTGTAGCTCCAGATTTAATTCTCTTCCTGAAATGCACGGATTTGAAAAGCTCTGTGTCCCACCTAATCTGTACATTGTCATGGGCCTGAATACTTTTGACGTCTGCAGGAAATGTGACGCTCTTACCATGTTTGAAAGATTCTTGCACAATGCAATGCTAACAGGAGTTAACTTACAGGCTGTGAGTCCAAAGTGGGAGGAATTATGATAATGTCGGTCTTGTCTACATCACCAATCCCAGGAAGTACACCATTGCCTACAATCCGTGTGTTTGTTGTAGTCCAAGAAAAGAGATTTACGTTGGAGACGATAACTCGCATCATGGTTTACTTTGGGGTTTGTACCTTTTGCATATTGTTAAGGGTAAGTAGGATTTACCCCCAACTAGTGGTGAAATTGTATTTTTGCATTTAAAGGAATAGTGCTCTCTAGCGCCTCGCTTTTCCAAATGCGTATTGCAACTACGGTAGTCGTTAATCACTGATCTCCTTAATGAAAAGGCATTGTTGAAATGCGTTGGTAGGCTAGTGCTTTTTGTCCCTCTCTGCTATTATAGTTTATCAATAAGGCAGAATGACATGGAAGCCTCCTTGCACTTACCCGTTCAATGTAAGTAAAGAGAAGAAATTCTAAGCTTACAAAGAAAAATCAGATCATTGGCAGAGGTCATTTGACACTAATGAGGACTTATGAATAAAGAAATTGATTTTGACTAATAAAATACTTAAAATCCTACTTACAGTCCCTTTAACATGTACTAATACACCCCAAAGGAAATGTAAAATGTGAATCGGACAATGGATGCTCTTTAAGCAAAAATAAAAAAGTTTTTTCTATTATTCAGCTAATTTAATTTCAGAATTTAGTTCATGCAAGTTAATATAACCACCAAACTATCAGCAAGGGATATCCGTCTAAATAATTGGCTATTGTATCAGTGGAAACATTTAATACCAGTGCATCTCTATTTATTCTTACAGTGTACCAGTTCACCTCTGTGCAGGTAATGCAGATGAATCTCCTGTATTACCCGTGTACTGTATTTAAATGTAAGGTGACTGCTAAAGCACTCAACATCTCTTAAGGGTCAAACACACATTCAACATCTGACCCTGGAGTTACGCCCCGTACTGGAAGTCAATGGACAGCATATGATAGGAATACCTCATGAGACTGAATTTAGAAATGAAGGATGTGCAGGAATTGCTTGACAGAATCTTGTGATCATTATATGGATTTTCCTCCAGAGTAACACGATAAAGAAGCGATTACATTGATTTATTCAAGACCGAGCTCCACGTTTTCCTGCAGCAGTTTTTCACAGAATTAGTTTTTGCTAAATGAATGCACTTGCGTACGACACTCACATATTGAAATATCAGATATTATACTGTAATTCTTAACAAAAAAAACCAATGCAGTCTCAAAACTCTTTCTCTGTGGAAAATATGAATGATCAGCCATGTCTGCAGTCAACCAAAACAACGTGGATGTTTAGCATCGCTCATTTCACGAGTAGATGCTCATCTAAAAAAACGAATACACCTGATATTAGTGCTGTTTTCCAATTCAATAATCACTAGAAGTATACGGCTCATAATACAAGTGCTTTATATTATACCGACCCTAACTCTCTGACTGTGTGCTATGGATATGAATGACATCCAAATCAATATTGAGAGCACATTTCACACATGAAACATTTCCCACTTTATGGAGTGAAGCATCAAGCTACAGTATTGCCTCAATATACATTTAAAGATAGACCTGATCTATGTACCTCACCTAAAGGATTATTAGGAACACCTGATCAATTTCTCATTAATGCAATTATCTAATCCAGGGGTTTTCAAACTTTTTGTGTGTGTGGACCACTATTTGTAATCAAGAATTTTCGCGGACCACCTCATAATACTCATTATAAAATATGTCTACACAAAGTCCTGAATTTATCTGCACCTCTAAATAGGCTTACTAGCACTAAAACTAGAACTGGTCAGCACATCAGTAGAACCGATTTTTAAAACATATTCTTAAAAAAATATATTTTTCTTAAAAAAAAAATTATTTTATATTTTATTTTGCCTTTACACGGACCACCTGCAGTACCCTCACGGACCACTAGTGGTCCACGGACCACAGTTTGGGAATGGCTGATCTAATCAACCAATCACATGGCAGTTGCTTCAATGCATTTTGGGGTGTGGTCCTGGTCAAGACAATCTCCTGAACTCCAAACTAAATATCAGAATGGGAAAGAAAGGTGATTTAAGCAATTTCGAGAGTGGTATGGTTGTTGGTGCCAGGTCTGAGTATTTCACAATCTGCTCAGTTACTGGGATTTTCACACACAACCATTTCTAGGGTTTACAAAGAATGGTGTGAAAAGGAAAAAAACATCCAGTATGCGGCAGTCCTGTGGGTGAAAATGCCTTGTTGATGCTAGAGGTCAGAGGAGAATGGGCCGACTTGATTTAGGTTGAGACATTTAGATGGCAGAGTCAGAATTTGGCGTAAACAGAATGAGAACATGGATCCAGCCTTGTTACCACTGTGCAGGCTGGTGATAGTGGTGTAATGGTGTGGGGGATGTTTTCTTGGCACACTTTAGGCCCCTTAGTGCCAATTGGGTATCATTTAAATGCCACGGCCTACCTGAGCATTGTTTCTGACCATGTCCATACCTTTATGACCTTTATGAGCATTATCCTCTGATGGCTACTTCCAGCAGGATAATGCACCATGTCACAAAGCTCGAATCATTTCAAATTGGTTTCTTGAACATGACAATGAGTTCACTGTACTGAAATGGCCCCCACAGTCACCAGATCTCAACCCAATAGAGCATCTCTGGGATGTGGTGGAATGGGAGCTTCGAGCCCTGGATGTGCATCCCAAAAATCTCCATAAACTGCAAGATGCTATTCTATCAATATGGGCCAACATTTCTAAAAAAGGCTTTCAGCACCTTGTTGAATCAATGCCATGTAGAATTAAGGCATTTCTGAAGGCGAAAGGGGGTCAAACACAGTATTAGTATGGTGTTCTTAATAATCCTTTACATGAGTGCATAGAGACCTGGGTCCAGTTGCACCAGGTAGATGTAAAAAGTTGGGTGTAAGCACTAAGTGGGGCTTAACTACATCTAAAAATGTTTTACGGCTGTTGCCACATCTAATACTACGACCAGGCACAGCTACGCCCTGTGTTCGTCCCCGTGTATGCAGTTTACCACATTGACAGTTGCGATGGCATTCTCATCGCTATCACAAACTTGCGCTGTCCCTCAAGATGCATGTATGACGTGCAGACCCATCAAACCTGCAATTAACTAAACGAAAGCCTTTCCCGTTTGCACAAAAGGTAATCATTTGATGATTAATTCAAACTATTTTTAAATTAAAACAAAATTAAACAAAGCTTTTAGGTTTATACTCTTATAGTCTTAGTAAATATACTGTAAGTATTATGTGATGCATGCATATGACACATGCATGAAAGCATGCTTATGCATTAGACGCGCCAATGCTTCTTAAATGTAATTATTTATTTTTGCCATAAAAAAAACACGTCAATACTTTATTATTTACGCCTACCTTTGACTAGACCTAAGATATACGCTTCACCTAGTTGGCGCAATAGGTGTAAATTCTACGTAAGACGTAAAGTGCATTTTACGTTCAGACTCTTTGTCAACTTTGTGTCACCCAGTTGGTGCAACCGGCCCCAGAATATCAGAAAGCCCTTGAGGTGGACTCTTTCAACACAAGTAAACATCTATCAGATCCACACAATGCCCCAGCCAACCATATAGGACTCAGGATACCTTAGCATTGTGAGTTTAGCACGACTCGGATGAATGTAAAAATCTATTTTTCTACCTCTGCAGTCTAATCAAACAAAGTACATTCAGCAAACAGCGGGAGATTCGATTGAAGTTTCTTTTTTGTGAAACCTTTGACTTCAGTCATGTGTGGATGAGAATGAGACTGATGGGGGAAATCTCAGCGGAGCGATACGCCGGTTTTGTGTTTGGTACGAGGTCATCGTGTGCCCATAGAGAACGATTATTTACACAGTAGTATTGGTCGAGTTCTGCTATATGGGAAAGCTTTCACGCCGCTCATATCTATATTATACGCTCACATCATGAACACGGCTACAGTTTGACAGAAGCTGAGAGAAAATGAGGAATGAGGAGAATTTAGAGAAATGCCTGTTGTCTTTTATTGAAAGAACAGCATGTGTGGGGCGTCCTGGGAGATGTACAGCCTTGGAAACGTAATGAATTGTACGAGAAACTGAGTTTTTTTTTCAGTGCAACATTTTTTATGGCGTGTTTGAGGAATCATCTTGAACAGATGCACTTGACGTCCATACAGCCAGCAGCATACATTTGATACTGGGACATTTGAAAGTCACCAAGTGAGATAAACAGAAGGAACAGATTGTGCGTGCGTGCGTGCGTGCGTGCGTGCGTGCGTGCGTGCGTGCGTGTGTGTGTGTGTGTGTGTGCGTGTTTGACTATACAGGTGAGGTCCAACCTTTTGAAAGTGCCCTCAAAAATAAACCAAAACACAATAAAACACTGCTTTAGCTGATCCTTACAATTTATAAATGACTCAAATCAGCCAAATAATGTTTACTTTAAATCTAATAATGTCAACATTTATTTAACCCAGTGGTTGGTTTGGATTAGAGGATAAAGAAAGTATCATTATCCTAGGCTTTTTTGGTTAAGAAAAATTCCTACTAGCGTGAAGATTTGCCTGTGATGTTGGCTGTGTCCGATCGCATGATTCAACACTTAATCAGCCAAAGTCACATATTTATGCAAGGGCCGCATTTTTTCAAAGACGCACTTTCGCAGCATCAATTGCAAATTTCCATTCACAAAATATGTGGGGCTTGCATGATTTCATAATTCCCGCAATTTTGTAGCAAAAATCACATATATCTCAGCAGAAAGTTGAAAAATGTTGCATTTACTTCAGACAAGCGCAGACATGTTCCCTGTTGCCATGGGAATGTTTTGAAGTGAAGTGATTATGTAACGTGAACATCATTGAAAAGATGCAAAAGCTGCAAACAGTTTTTGTAAGTTCCCGCAACTTCATTGCATAAAATTGCATAAATATCCCGCATATTCCATCGCATTTTTTAAGAAAACCTGCCACAAGATCAAGGATTTTTGCCCGCAACAATCACTGAAAATAACTTAGGCAGTTGACTGACTTTGGAAGCATGAAGGCAGCTCCGAGAAATACATTCGCACAGCCTTCAAAGGTAGCATAAGGATATTCAGTTTAAAATAGAAACAGAAAGCACCATTGTGATAACTTATCACATATTTAAAAACTACAATACTAATTTCTCTGTAAAAATGCAACTAAAAGGTGTAAAAAGTAAAAAAAAATACTTTATATACACTACATGTGCTCCAGCCGCTTTCTTGGTCGCAATTTTTATGTATTAGAGTACAAACCTTTTCTTGCATATTTTGTAAATTATTCTTTGAGATAACACTGATCATGAAGGTTATCCATACATGTACAGTAATTAACAGCCTGCTAATTTTACTTTAAAGAAAATTATTTTTAAAGGTTTTAAAACAAAAAAATAGTATTTCAATACAAACAAAAACAACACAAATTTGTTTTAAATCAATCTGACGTTAAACTGGTGGTCTTCTTCATCCACTTAGTTTTTCAGTTTACAAATTCCACCATCTAAATACACTGTAAAAAATACTTTGCTGCCTTAAAAATTTTTGTTGAATCAACTCAGATTTACAAGTCAAGTCAACAGAGATGAGTTGTCACAACTTATAAAATATAGTTGAGAAAAGTCAACTTAATTTTATAAGTTATAACAACTCACCTGTAGTTATAACAACTCATCTTTAGTCAAGATAAGTAATGGTAAGTTGAAATGACTTGTAAATCCGAGTTGATTCAACAAAAAATTTTAAGGCAGCAAAGTATTTTTTACAGTGTAGGGAATCCGCATACATATACTGTAGCGCCAGCGCAACTTGCTTTTAAAGGGGATGAGAGATAAGACTGTCATTGGTTTATTGCACATTAAACCTAAAACACCCATTACTCATTACGAAAATAGGAACAACCCTTTTAGACAGTGTGTCAGGCGCACAAACCATTTTTCCCATCATTAAATTAGCAAAAGTGGATTCAGACACACCCCTTTAGACTGCGTGCCATGCGCTTTAGACCATGCACTTATGTAGGATTGAAAATATAGGGATTTGTACTTCGTCACAATTTGTCACAACCCCCATTTCCATACTGTACCATCTGCATTCCTGTGCTTACAAAGACTATTGTTACAGCTGTTTGTTCAATACAGTGGGGGTTAAAGGTGTGGTCTTCTGATTGGTCAGTTTGAATGTATCATGTTAGGTTTGGTCACATGGTCAAGGGATAGAGAATAAAGGTCTTGGTTTTCATGAGCTCTGGGCTTTTGCCTTTTGGCATTTGCCTTTTGCTTTCTGCCATCTGCTTTTCTTCTTTACCTGAGTTCTTGGGTTTAGGCCTTTAGGCCAAGATTCCAGTTCTTAATGGTGATTCTCTTTCTTCTAAACTTTCTTTCTCTATTTTATCAGGTAATATCTCACATACATTGGAAACAGTTAATTGTTTGTATTAAGAACCATTTCATGCATTCATAGTGTAACCATTTCAATTGTAACTTTAAGTCAGTGCTGTTATTAAACCTTTTCATTTACAAATCTGTTGTTTAGTTTTGATTTAGTGTTAATACTTAAATGCTCCATATTGCAATTCAATATATTTATATTCTAGCAATGCTCTCCCACATATTTTGCTATTATAACTGCACTTATTTCCGTCATTGGTATAGGTTGCAGAAGGGTGAAAATTGACCAGAAATACACAGTTTTATAATATCTTGCTGTTAACATTTCTCAGTCATTTCGGCGTTCCTACAGACTGAACCACTGTAGTGAATCCACCCTTACACTTAGATCATTTAAATAGGGCCCTTAACATCTGTTTCAAATTTATCTTTGTACTAAAGGTTCTTAAGAGTGTAAGAAGGGTTCTTTGAAGAGGTTCATTGGGAAACCAAAATGGTTCTTCTAATAGCTCTTCTATCACTGTGAAGAACCTTTTAGTATACTTTCTTTAAAATGAAGGTGATGGCATAAAAGAAGCATTTTTGCTGAATGGTTCCATGAAAAACCATTTAAGATCTGAAATTTTTTGTTTCAAAAAGGTTTTTTAGATAATAAAAAGTTAAAAAAGAAATGATTTTTCTAAGAATCTTTGACTAAATGGTTCATTTAGGAACCAAAAATGGACCTTTGGTAGCAACTTTAAAGAGTGTAAGAGAACAAATAAAGGCTCTGTTCATTCACTGCTTCAGCACCGAAGAGGAAAGAACCTAAAATTGCTTGCTGGATCTTTTGAGCACTCAACAGAGTCTCTGGACTTTATTCCAGCAGTTCCAATGGCAGCAAGTCGAGTGCCGAAAACCTAAGAGGCTTAGCTATACTACATTTTGAGGGTTTGAAGAAATGCTCAGAGACTTTCACTATCTAAATGTTCAGGAGAAATTAATAATGGCCTCTGACGATCAGACTCTTTCAACGGTTAAGGATTTAATATTTTTACATAAAGATTTCTGGTTCCCAACTAGCACTTACCTCAAATCTTTCTTATAGCTGTCCAAAGACCTTCACGTTTCATCTACCTGATGCTTTTCCATTTTTATTGGCACTGCTTTGCATCACTAAATGTAAGACAGCAACATGTAAGCAACTTCTCTCATTGGATAAACTAGTAAACATTAAGCGCACTGTAAAAATGCTGGGTTACTTTCAACCCATAATTGTGTCTAAAAGGGACAAACCCAAGCATTGGGTTAAATAAACCCAGAAAATGTTTATATTTCACCCAACAACTGGTTAAACAACCAAGCATTTTACATTGAAACAACTCAGGATATGTTAAATTACAACCCATTGAGAGTTGATATTTCTATTCAGGATCAACCTGGATCGGACACCATGTTCAGTGCTCATGGGTTCTTCCCCACAGGGCTTTATTTTTTTGGGATATCTCCAAATATTGTGACACATACGTTATGTAACATAAAATTGGTGTGATCAGCAGGTATCTCACTTGCAGTTCTTCATACTTGAGTCAATTATTAGTGTTTTGTATTAGGGAAAAACTACAACATACAAGTTAATTAATCATCTAAATAAGAAATTTGATTTAATTTAATAACTTCATACTTTTTTAAGACAGATGAGGTCATTTCTCCTGTAGCTGTGTTTTTTATATTTTCCATGTTGCCAATTTAAAGCAAAATCGATTGAAACAATATCTATGTAAATATAAACACTATAGATCTCCTATCGGTTCATCTTGATGAGAGACAATGATCCAAACAGATTAGAAAAAAACAGAAACATCTACAACACTAAATTAAGTTTGCTTGAATATCCAAAACCACACCAGAGCCAATGTAAGCATTATTATTATTACTTCAAACAGATAGATATTGTCCTTGTTCTTGAACAGTTTGAATGCTACAAAACCCACATGGACTCACAGCCTTGGTTCATGACTATAGAAAATAAAAGTAGTGACTGTTTCATTGTAAAATGACAAATTATGAAAAGGGTTTAGACTATGCTAACAGAAAGAATAAACTCACCAAGGACTTTGGATTATAATATGGTTGTTTTAACGTTTGGTGAATTGACTGGGCTTTAATTGTGCAGTACAGTGTATATTACTATTAATATATATTAATCTAAACCAATGGTTCTCAAACTTTTTTGGTGTGCGGCCCCCCTTGTGTAGGGTCCATCCCTTCATAACCCCCCAAAGAAAATGTATGACATGATCTAAAACTTAACATTTTAATTAAACAAACAATATTAAAGTATACTATGCTGCTGGCTAGTAGCATTATTTTTCTGAGGTTTAATTACACAGAATTTATAATAAATTAATGTATTTCATAAAATGTTATAAAACTAGGGCCCCCTATAGCACCATCTCGTCACACCTTGGCCCCCATTGAGAACCACTGATCTAAACTACCCATAATTCAAAAGGTCTTACCATCTGTTTCAAATGCAGAAGAAGAAATCCTGATGTTGGTCCAAAGTACCGACATCAGTTCAACAATCCACATTGAGAGTATGAAGTTTTGCCATTGTAGAAATGAATTAAAAATGCTCACTCACTTATTCACCTGAAATGTTTTATTGCAAAACATAAAGTAAAATATTTTTAGTTTAAAAGCGTGCACATCTGAAGAACAGCTGATAGATTGTATGTACTTTACATCAGGATAAGTTATTAAATGATGTGATCTGAGGAGCATGTAATAGTCTCATATGATTTGTTTCAGTTTTAAATCATTTTGAAAGATGACATTTTAAGGTTTCTCCTGAAGGAAGTATGTTTCTGTCTGAATTATCTGATATTTTCTCTGCTGTATGTTATAAATCAATATTACTGGCAGGTGGATAATAATTTTAAGAAAACTATATTTTTGGTAGAAACATGTTCTTACTGTATTTAATAAAATGTAATGTCTCATTAAATTATTTTAATGTTTTTAATCTGTTTTTATTTACATGCTGAGTTTTAGAAATAGAAGGAACGTGTGCAGAACGAAATGATTAATGAAAGTTTGTTAAACATTTGTAGCTGTAAGGGTTACGCTAAACAGCTTTAGTGATTAATAGGAAAAATATTTAACATTTTTAAAGTGTGTGTAAGCTGATTATCAAATTGTCTCCAGGGTGTTTTCAGCATACAGTAAATGTGTTAACTACATCTTTTATAACCATAAGTATTTTTTGAGCAATGTCATCCTTGCAGAAAGGCTGTATAGAAAATAATTCATCCCTATGGAAAGCTTTAATCATTTAGTCAATAGAAAACGACGTTGCCATCCAACAATGGGAAGAAATCAATAGAGTGAACATTTCTGTCAACACAAATAAATTAAGTTAACAAAGGAAACTTAATAATAACACCTTCATGTTATTATAAAGTATAGGGGTATAACAAGGCCCAAAGGACTCCTGGGATAAAAATACTTTAAAAAAAAAAAAAAATTATGTTTTGTTTCCGAAAGCACTCAATTGTGAAAGGTATTTTTAATTAATTAATTAAATGATAAAATTAAATAGCAAAAAAAGTCTCAATTTGGAAAATTAAATGCTAAAATAAAAATTAAAACATTAAATTATTTAATTTCAACGTGATGAAGCATCACTTACAGTAAAACACTTCATGTTACATTTGTTTGTTGCAATAAACTCTTTAAAAAATTAGTGATTAAAGTCCCCATGAAATCAAAACAGACAATTCTTATCTTTTATAGAATTAATCCATGTGGGCATTATTATTAGGTTTTTTATTCATGTGCCTTCATAAACTTTAATCAAAATCTGAAAATGTATTACCTTATCTGATGAAGTCAGTCTGATTGCTTGGGTGGAGCATCCATTAACCCCGCCCCCTCCTACTGTCAGTCAGCTGAGAGTTCCATTTCTGAATAAAACGCCTACTTTTCTATATCCAATCAATAGACAATGGAAACACAAGCCACGCCCCCTACTTTTCTTTCGTGTGATTTTCCATTTAACTTGGAAATGCGTTACAATATCAAAAGTAGAGTCGATCGTGATTTCCTGTTCACAGAGACTTTAATGAAGTAGTCGTATTACTATACAAAATATCAAATGTATATGGTAACAATTGTTTTTATATCACTATTGCTCCTCAATACGTATGACTATACCACAACTTTAACAAATAAAAACTTATTTTAATATTTACTTTTACACAAATGTTTTTGCTCCATCATTATTTAATGAAGAAGATAGTAATTTTATTCGTAATACACTTTGGGACCAGAAAAAAAATCATATTTTCTTAAGGTTGGAGGTGCTGGTCGATTTCAGCTCTGTTTGTAGTTTGCTAATATTGACTGGGACTGACTACAGCTGCTAACCCTTTGTCTCTTATGGCGTGATGATGATCCAGCTTTGCATAAGGCAAATTCAGGAGAGCATTTCCCTGCTTTATAGCTTTTAATTCCTCATAGCGAGTCATATTTTTTCAGGAAAATGAATTCTGCTGAGTGATTTGCTTTTGTAATAACCTAATAGTTTGCCTCTGGCCTGTGCATTCAGCTGGAACAGATAGTGAAGCGTATATCGATTGAGCGGCGTCCATAGCAGCTGATTTAATCAGAAGATTTAATTTTCTTTCAATCTCCAATTTTCCGCAAGACTATGATAATAAGACAGAAGGAGGGTGGGTTTAGATGGGCCGAAAAGCTGAATTTCCAATCAACATCATTTAATTTGATTCACGCAATACATAAAGTCATAAATTCACAACTCTGAATGTAAAATGGTGTGTTAGGGGTTATAAAGCAAGAAACATTTTCCTGTTATCAATGATAGTTAGTGCTTGACAGACGCTTGAGATTTTTCAAGCATCATATTCAGTGTAATCTCTTCTGTTTAACAATCACCGTAGTAAAAATCAAGTTTGTGCTGCATTTATGAAGAGGTTTTATATCAGGACCTTGGATAAATCATCTTTAGCAAACAAAAATTCAATCCAGAAAAAGCAAGCAACTTTGTTGTCAATGCAGCTCAATTGGTAAAGCATTGTGTTAGCAGGACAAAGGTTTTTTGTTTGATCCCATGAACACACTACTAATAAAATGTATATGCCCTTTAAGTTACTTTGAATTAAAGCATAGGCCAAATGTGTTCATGTAATCCAACCTAACTTTCATTTTCCAGATGTGCATACAATAGTATATTGTACAATATGGCCATTATTTACTCACCATCATGTCATTTCAAATCAGTTTGACTCATGTGGAACAGAAAGAGAGATGTTTATCAAAAAGTCATAAAGTTATTAAAGTCATCATTTTCTTTTTAGGATGAGAAATTATTTTACTGCCAACAAAATTACTTGCGTCACAGAAATACATCTTACTTAGTATTTTTGTTCTTGTTTAAATCAAGATGCATTTTCTTGATGATCAAAATGACATAAGAAAATAAGTTTTTACACTGCAAAAAATGATTTTCAAGAAATAAAATCTTAGTATTTTTGTCTTGTTTTCAATAAAAATATCTAAAACTTTTAAATTAAGATGCATTTGTTCTTGATGAGCAAAACTACCTAAGAACATAGTGTTTAGACCAAAAATATCAAATTAAAGTGATTTTGTGCATAAAACAAGCAAAAAACTTTTGAATTTAGTGTTTATTGGCCGATTTTTTGCTGGTTTTATGCACAAAATCACTTAAATTTGATATTTTTGGTCTAAAAACCAGACTTATTTTCTTGGGTCGTTTTGCTCATCAAGAAAAAGCATCTTAATTTAAGAATTTTTAGATTTTCCACTGAAAACAAGACAAAAATACTAAGAACTTTTTTTGCAGTGTAAGGTGACATTGGAGTAAAAAAATCTAAAGTTTTGTTTCATGTGCTCACGTAAAACTTTTGTGTGCACACGTGAAACTTTTGTTTTCACGTGTGCGCGCGAAAGTTTCAAGTGTGCATGCCAAACTAAACTTTCTTTATTTTTTTCTCCATGTCCCATTAGGGGCTCCATAAAAACAAGATAAAAATACTAAGAATTTTTTTCTTGAAAATCTTTTTTGCAGTGTAGACAAAAAAAATTAATAAACTTAAAACAAGCAACAAATCTGCCAGTGGGGTAAGCAAAATTTTCTCGAATTAAGTGTTTAAGAAAAAAAAATCACAAAATGTTTCAAATTTTCACAAATTCACTTCAATTTGATGTTTTTTGTCTAACAACTAGACTTATTTTCTCAGATCATTTTCCTCATCAGGAAAATGCATCTTAATTTAAGGATTTTTTGATATACTAAAAGCAAGACAACAAGAAAGTCATTTTTGCATTGTAGTTGTGCTGCTGAAGTTTTACATTTTATGTATTTTACTTACTGTTATTATTATCACCACCTTGCTGTTTTGCCTGCAAATTATATCTCTATAAAGCAGTTTTAGGTACCTTTATGTTTGAAATGTGCTGTATAAATAAACTCACCTTGCCTATTATTGTGCCATTATATCTGAAGAAGTCTCTGAGTTTTGGATGCAGCACAGCTGAAACACCAGAGAAATGTCACTTGAATGCGACTGCATCACTTACTGCTCTTTACCATGACTGAAAGGGTCAATGATGTCGGGAAGAAGAAATGTGAGTGTTGAACTGTGAGGTGCAAGGTACAGTCATCTGTGGAATGAAGAAAAAATAAAGCCATGAGCTCTTAGATTTATACTCCATTATGTGCTGGGTTTAGTATCAAACACTCATGGTCCAGCGCATGTCAAGAATATTCCATTTAGCTTACTGCTGTCTGCACACATGCACATACGCACGCACACACACACATATACACACAAACTGATTGAAGTCAAATCTATATGATTAGGAATGAAATACATGTAGCAGCATATTGCATACTATATAGATTTGTGAAATCTAAGGATTATGCACTGATAAACATTTAAAACAGTTTCAGGCTTCTTTTCACATCATTACATTGCATGTTTAATTCAGTGATCGGCATCCACTTAGCATCTCATAAATAAAGTTATCTTACATCTTAAACTTTCATGTCAAATATCTTTGGCCATCTGATAAAATAACAAGTCAAGAGAGAAAATATTAAAGGTGCTGTAGAATGTAAAACTGTACTTACCTCGGCATAGATGAATAATAAGAGTTTTGTACATGATAATAACATATTGTGAGCCTCAAACACAATTGTTTATATAAACCTTGTTCATGTAAAAGACTGCTGGAAAACATGCCAATCTTAACATAACACCAACTGGGACGTTATCCTCGAGATGTGTGTACACCCCAACATTAAATTACACATTCAGCCAAGTTAGGGTGACCATACGTGCCATTTTTCCTGGATGCGTCCTGGCCAGGATTTCGGGTGTCTTTTCAGGAAGTCGTATTTGTTGACCGCATACCCGACATTTTTTTTGCTTGTTTTTAGCACAGATTCAATTAAATATATTGTATTTTGAAAATGTATTGACTTATTTTCCTAGGTCATTTTGCTCATCAAGAAAATTCATTTTAACTCATTCCCCACCATTGACAAGTTATCTCGTCAATTAAGGAAAAATATTTGTCTGAAAAACGTGTTCCTGATGAGTTTTTTATGGTAATCTGTAATACCGCAATAATACACTCTTAACCAATTTATAAAAAAAATACACTCCATGTATGTTTTAATAATCGTTCTGAATCTGATGTCCAACAAAATTCCTTTACAAAAATGCAATTTTTACAGCTTTTTGCTAAATAATTTTTATTTCTGAAAAAAATACCATAATTTAAGATTTTATAAACAGAGAAAAAAATAAAGATGTTTATATATAGAAGAAAATTTTCCTGGAAGGCATTTTGTGAAACTTTTGTGAAAACTTAAAAAAAAAAAATGCTGGCTGGGAATGAGTTAATTTAAGATTTTTTATATTTCTACTGACAACAAGACAAAAATACCAAGAAAGTCATTTTTTGTCGTGTACAGACTCAAACATAAGGTCTGTTTACACACACAGAGCTACTAAAGGAGCTGCTCTGAGAAATATCCAATCAGAGCAGAGCTCAACATTATTATTCATGACCCTTTCAAATAAGGTAATAATAGACCATTTCATTATAAAGACAAATCCTAGGGTTGTAAATGGACATGAAACACTGTCTCTGGATCATCAAACCCTCAATGTAGATATCAGAGAACAATTTAACAGATTATTACAAGGCATTCTTTGGCACCTTTAAAATTCTCAGCTGGTTCATTTGTTGCACTTGAAATGGAAGATCAAAGTTAACCGCATTGCATCATGGGATATAATCTTTTACACAGTGTGCACTGTTGAGACCTGCAGATTTTGGTGTTGTAATAGGTCAAGCAGATAATCAATAAAACCAAAACTTTGCAAGCTGTGAGCATTATGCATGCCCTGGAAATATAAGGAGTAATGTGGTACTACAGTATTCTGAACATAACCAATGCCCCTCAGGCCTGCCTCACATCTATTAACCACAACCCCAATGAATGATTCTGACTTCTAATGACAAAACAAAGAGAAACCAAGCGTCACAACGGTTACCTACAGGATTCATAAAGCCTCTGAACAGAGTTTGACGTGATATAATCTATTTTAGTAGCCGTACGCCGCTGTGTCTCCATGCAGGGGTCAGACTTTATGATGTATGTGCTGTGTCAGGATATAAACTATGACCCATTATCTTTGATAAATGATCGGAGGGCATATTGTGTCCTGTAAGTTGCTGTGCTGTGCCATCGCTAAATGCAACACATAAAATCATATTTATCATCTTCTCGCTCAGCTTGTGGCCCAATGCAACACAGTAAAGCGAAAAGACTCGCTTGAAGTGAACAAACTAGTGTCCGCAAAATGCCTCGAGTTTGCAAATGTGTTGAGAGAGCAAGCAAAGGTGAGATCCTAGCAGTGTAACTCAAAATGATGATATTACCAATTGCACAAAAAGGCTTTCTTGGCCAAATCCTTTAGATGATTAGCCTGGTTAGCCAGACCTACATCAAGATGTAAGGTCTGGCAACTCTTCACACAAACGGCTCAATGCAAGGGGCGGGATATAAGGTTGTCCCTCAAAATGCCTCTGCACGCAATAGGATAGCGCTATGACGGATCAGAGCAACGAAGAAGGTGACGTAGTTACCGTAACCAGTCGGCAAAACTCCAAACAAATCTTTCTTGCTTAAAAAGTACTTCAGCAGGGTTTATTTGCTCTTCTCTCAAAGAAAAACATAAGTCTAAGTCCTCCAGAGTCGCGGCCAAAGCCGCTTCAAAAGATAGCTGTTCGCCAGCAGCAGCAGCCATTCTCTGTTTTCAAGTAGGAACCGTTGCAGCTCTGTCGTCATCATGTTAAGCCCGCCCCACAGACGCTACACACGATGTGATTGGCCTGACCAATTTTTGGTTTTTGGAGCTGTTAAGTGTATTGTGAGTGCCTAGACTAAACCCTGGCAGCAAATATATTTTGCAGCCGCTAGGGTGCGTCTAGATTTCTAGGATATTAGATGATGCCACTAAAGATCTTGGTAGAGTATAGCAGAATGCATTAACCATAACAAACAGTTTTACGTGTCTTGCAAATATTGTATTTATAAGTCATTACCAATGTGTCACAATGTGAAGCAACTTACTTTAATACATTTGATTTCTAATCTAATTCTAGAATATTACTGTGCAAATAGTCCCATCTAATTATTATAAAACTGTCCACATGAGAATGCATCCACATTTATGTGATCTATGCAGACAAAGTCATTTGTGTTCCTGCTAAACATTTAGTTTTTATTTGTACAGTGGATTATTTACGAAGATGATCTGATACAGTAAGAGACCTGAGGAGTCTGTGTCATCTTTAATATCACATTCAAACAATGGATTCAGACATTGCTCTGATCTATTACAGCCATAACTTTTACACTGTCACTACAGGAACATACAACTATTGAATTAATAACAATGACTATACAATTCCTCAGCGATATTACAAAGATAAGAAATAATCTCTGTTTTTAATTAGAGTCATATTCACACATTAATCTAAAGATTCATCCATGCAGGCCTTTCTTATTATTATTTTATCTCTCACAAACACATACACACACATTGTATATTAACTTAAGTATCTCAGTAGGAACATTTCAAAGTTATTGACCCTTGACAAGTTTGGAGAAAGAGGAGCGTTCAGACATTGTATGTGAAATGATACTAATTAATGTCTTTGGGTCAGTTTATTGTTTTAAAATGGTCTGCAAATGTGCATTTCACATAAGTAACTAACGCATGACCTTTGCACGTGATTACGTAATACATCGCGATGACACGTCACACGGCTAGTGCAAGAGGAAAAGTTGTGGATTAAAAGTATATATTTTTATGTTTTTTGGCAAAAATGACAATCGTTTTGCTAGATAAGACCCTTATGCCTCGGCTGGGATCGTCTTTGAAGCTGCATTGAAACTGTAAAGTCCACTATATATATGGAGAAAAATCTAAAACTTAATTTCTTCTTGACTGAGAAAAGAAAGACATAAACATCTTGGATGACATGGGGGTGAGAAAATGATCGGGATTTTTTATGAAAGTGGAATAATCCTTTTACTTATAGACAGGAGTAGAACAGGAATGTATAGGGTGGACTAAGGGGGAAAGCAGACCAGCTTAGGACACTGAGTTGGGACTCTTGGGACGCTGGGTCATCGAAAGTACACTCACCTAAAGGATTATTAGGAACACCATACTAATACTGTGTTTGACCCCCTTTCACAGAACTGCCTTAATTCTATGTGGCATTGATTCAACAAGGTGCTGAAAGCATTCTTTAGAAATGTTGGCCCATGACATCTTGCAGTTGATGGAGATTTGTGGGATGCACATCCAGGGCACGAAGCTCCCGTTCCACCACATCCCAAAGATGCTCTATTGGGTTGAGATCTGGTGACTGTGGAGGCCATTTTAGTACAGTGAACTCATTGTCATGTTCAAGAAACCAATTTGAAATGATTCGAGCTTTGTGACATGGTGCATTATCCTGCTGGAAGTAGCCATCAGAGGATGGGTTCATGGTGGTCATAAAGGGATGGACATGGTCAGAAACAATGCTCAGATAGGCAGTGGCATTTAAACGATGCCCAATTGTCACTAAAGGGCCTAAAGTGTGCCAAGAAAACATCCCCCACACCATTACACCCCCACCACCAGCCTGCACAGTGGTAACAAGGCATGTTGGATCCATGTTCTCATTCGGTTTACGCCAAATTCTGACTCTACCATCTGAATTTCTCAACAGAAATCGAGACTCATCAGACCAGGCAACATTTTTCCACTCTTCAACTGTACAATTTTGGATGAGTGGTACCCGGTGGGGTCTTGTGCTGTTGTAGCCCATCCACCTCAACAGGAGATTGTCTTGACCAGGACCACACCCCTGAATGCATTGAAGCAATTGCGATGTGATTGGTTGATTAGATAATTGCATTAATGAGAAATTCAACAGGTGTTCCTAATAATCCTTTAGGTGAGTGTATGTCAACGCTACATGTTAGAGCACAGTCAAATGGTTGATAACATTTCAATCAACCAATCAGATTTTAAGCTTAAAAGGGATAAGCTGCTTCTAGACCATTGTTTTATCATTTCCCTATAATTGTAGGGTTCAGTTATGGTTAAGGTTGAGTTTTGGGGTTGTCCTGACGACATCTTTCACTTGGCAAAATCAGATCAAGCGTCAAAGCACTGCCAGCAACTCCGACATAAGATCTTGTTTTGAAGATATTTAGATTGTATTTAAAAAATACAATCCAGTGCTGTTAGTAACCTTACTTTTTCCGAGGGATTAATTACACAGAACTCATAATAAATTAATGTATTTTATAAAATGTCATAAAACTGGGCGTAATCTCAGCGTTTTAGAGAACCACTGCATACCAACCCATTATCACAAAATGTATGTACCTATAGACAGTTTCTATAGGTACATACAAGTGATATCCTAATGCAAACACAAAATCTAACCCTAAATCAAAGAGTCAATGATTTGAAAATAGGACAAAACAGTTGAGTAACAAATACGTGAGAATGACACGTAAACAGAAATATGTGACATGTTCACGCAAAAAGGCGGAAAACCATGTAAGTGTCACGGAAAACACTCACAAAATTATATGACTATAGGTACATAATTTCGTGATACAGGGTTGGCATTACATATAAGCGCTAACATATTTTCTTGTAAATGAGCATCTGACATGTTTTCTTCTTAACAAATAACTCTTAATGGATTCTGCCAACAACGCTGCATTTCTGGCCTAAGGCCGGGATTAAAACGTGCCGAGAGCATTTAGTCTCATCTCATTTTTGGCGGTGGTGTTTAGCTGCTTTTGCATGAGCTCTTCATACACTCTTAAAACGAATGTGTTAAATTAACACATCTTGTGTCTAGTTAAGGACAACACACCTAGTGTGTTGTCCTTAATTTAACACATCTCTGTGTTATTTTTAGAACAACACACTTTGTGTTGTTTTAACACATCTTGTGTTGTCCCTTTTATTTATATGAACTCTAAATCAGCACGAAATAACACATAATGTGTTAAATAGTTTAACACAAAGCAATGTGTTAAAATTAACACATCCATGGTGTGTTAATTTTAACACATTGCTTTGTGTTAAACTATTTAACACATTATGTGTTAATTTTAACACATTATGTGTCATTTCGTGCTGATTTAGAGTTCATATAAATAAAAGGGACAACACAAGATGTGTTAAAACAACACAAAGTGTGTTGTTCTAAAAATAACACAGAGATGTGTTAAATTAAGGACAACACACTAGGTGTGTTGTCCTTAACTAGACACAAGATGTGTTAATTTAACACATTCGTTTTAAGAGTGTACTGCTAAAATTAACATCTCTGTATGTACTACACAATTATAAATAGTAAATAGAAATAAGCACATTTATCAACATCAAACATTTTTAAAAAATGATTTTTTTTAAAGGAAAAGGGAACAGCACACACACACACACACACACACACACACACATATGAATAATATTAGGTGTGCATGAGTGTGTATGTGTAAAGCCATTAACCCAACATCAGATACACATACACTACACACTACACTTGTTTACTTTTAATTAAGCTTTCAGTGTCGTCCATTTAAAAAGCCTGTTTTTCTCCTCCCCACAATACTCACAAACACTGAATAATTAGCTCAGCTCATAGAGAACAAGGTAGGAGGTGGAGAAGCGGCGTATCTTCAGCAAATAATGTGCAAAGGCAGTCAATGAATTATTCACGATGGTGGTGGATGTGGCCACGGGCTACGGCATCAGTCAGCCTGCTTGAAGAAAGATGCTCAATTAATGTCTTTAAATATACAGCTGGCTCTCTCTCACACCTCTTCATGAATGGCTATATCAATAATTCCCTCAGCTCAGATCCTCAGGCTTCAGCAATCTCTGGGTTATACATCACTTCAAAATCTAAAGAAAAAAACAAACAAAAAAGCCTATATTTAGGATTAGCTAAAGTCATTTGCATTGTGAAATGATGTCAACTAAATTTCTCATTATGGTAGTGCAACAACATTTCTTATGCAATACTGTAATAAAAATCATCAGTTCTTGATCATATTTAGCTTGTAATGAAAATCAGAGATTGCATTCAGTTCCACACATATTATTGTGACATGCAATTTTTATTTTTAACATTACATATGCTTCTGGGGGAAATGTGCTTAAGCAAACAATTATATACTCACTAAAAGAGCTTTAATTTCTTTAGCAAATATATGCTTTAATATTTAACCCAGATATTATACATCAGACAGTCACAAGTAACCATACAGTAAATGTTCACTTAACAGCACAAAAACACTAAGAAATGAAATAATTTAAAGGGTAGACTACTTCTCCGCTCATTGCAGGCCACTAATATGCAAAGTCACGTTTCAGAATTATTTCAATCGTCTTTGGTTTTAATCCTGAATAACAAACTCATTTCAAGTCATTCGTCTAACAACAAAAACTTTTGTCTGGAGCATTTGAAGGTTGGTTAAGGTTGTTGCGTACATTTCTTTCATGCAAATAGAAAAGATCAGAGATAAATAAGTGACTGTTTGTTTGCCTGTTATCTCTTTGATTTTCCAGACGTGTGTGTGTGTGTGTGTTGATGTTAGCGTAACCTTCTCTCTTTGTAAAAACACAACACACACAGACAGCAAATGTGCAGCGTGAAGCCCTAAACCAGGATATCACTAGACCCAAAGCTAATTTCTCCACCAACTCTTGAAACTAAATTGTCTTGCTCCTTAGGGCGCACTCACATTATCCCAACCAAACCAAACCATGCCTGGGCGCGATTGCCACCCCTCCCTACTCCCCCAGGTGCACGCACTCACACTGTACTTCTTATCGATCCGAGTCCGGGCGCGCTTTCGTCATTAAGATGCGATTGTTTTGAAAAAGCAGGAAGTAAAGCGCTCTCTTAACACTGGAACCCACCGTTATGATAAGTCTGTGTTTTTTTATTCGGAGTCGTTTGGTACGCGATTACAGACAGCCCTCTCACATGTCATCATATTGCTTAGTTCATCTGTCACGTGCGCAGCTCGGACATTCACGTAACCCCGCTGCGCGCATCAAAAGGTTTTTACGGAGGCAGATGAAGGTGAGTGGTCGCGCAACTGACGTCTTCACCTTTTGAATCGCGCTCAGGCGCGATTGCGCTCACACCACAGCCTTCCGCGCCTGAGCCCAAGTGAACCGCGCTCCGGCCCACCTCTGCAACCCGGCCGCGGCGCGATTAAACAATCCGCGCCCGGGCGCGGAACGAAGCGATCACACTAGTCAAACAAACCAGGCTTTGGGGGTCAAACGCGCCCGAGCGCGGTTTGGTTTGGATAATGTGAGTGCGCCCTTACTCAACGAATCTTGCTAATCTGTCATATACAGAAGTGCATTATCAGAAAAGTATTGAGTTGGGGGTCTAAATGTGACTATTGTTGAAAAAATAAACCATTTAAATGGTCCGATCTCTGGGTTTCTCCACAAATGATGTTCATAAATGTCATAATAGATGTTTTAACTGCAAAACATCTTCTCCTGCAGATATGGACATATAGGGCCTCATTTATAAAATGCTGCATAAAAAACTAATGATCATTTCTCAAAAATCTGCAAATGTGATTCATAAAACGAATCAGGGCTCAATGCAAATCATTTTTTATACTGGTCCCGTCGGGCCAGTGGTTCAGGTTTACCAATAAAAAAATGTCAGTGCCACATATTTTAAAATAATAATTCAAAAGTCAAATATAATTGTATACATATACAACGTCTCTCATGCTTGCCCCGGGCCACCGGTCAGTCCTTTATGTTGAGCCCTGCCCACGCATAGAAAATGTGCGTACGCCTCACTTTTTAGACGTGAAATCGCTAATGATCTTGAAATTGTGTGCGGCTGAACAGTTGGAGAGTTGGAGACTTTTAAACGATGCCTAATTAATGTCATTATAAGAGCACCTGTTAATGTTTAAATCCTTTTTAAGCAGCAAGAAAGTCTTTCAAAATATTTCCAAAATTGCACAAGCAAAAATCTGCTCAGACCCTAATGTGGCGCTAAGCACTTTTTCACATTAAAGATAGTTTATGATCAAATATGCAGGCTTTATAAATAAGGCCCATAGTGTTTAACCTCATGTGTCACATTAAAAAGCTTCTGTTGTTTCTTATTTTCTTCAGCTTACTTTTACTTGACCCTGCGTGCAGACACAAAAATATTTAACCTTTATATATATACATATATATTACATTTGTAAGTGACAAGGTTTAATGCTGCTCTAATGGCTTATGTCTTTATAAAACAAGTCAGAACTGTCTTTATTTTGTTTCGTTCTTTTGACAGATAGAAAGTCTTGGGGGGATGAATCGAGGGATGCTTTTAAAATTAAAACTATTTTCTTGTCAGTATAGTGACATTTATGCAAATATTCTGAACATAAACATGCTGAGCAAGCCTCATCCAATTTGTTGGTGCCTGGAGGATGAAAATATTATACTGTAGTAAAATATAATTATTTACTCACACCTGTGTGGTGTTCATTTAAAGGTGATGTGTGTAATTTTAGCGGCTTCTAGTGGTAAGATTGTGAATTGCAACCAACAGCTCACCCCTCAAATTCAAAACATGTATTCTCATGAGATCACGTTAAACTGTTATACATTTAAAGAACAAGTCTCCTGTAAATAGTTTTTAAAGATCTTTTTTAAGATTAAGTATGCGAAGTTCTAGCTCGAAATACCATATACATTATTTATTATAACTTTATAAATGTGAGCAAAAATGTGCCGTTTTGGATTTGTCTTTTAAAATGCAAATGAGCTGATCTCTGCACTACATGGCAGTGCTGTGTTTGGATGGTGCAGGTTAAAGGGTGGTATTATTATAATAAGATCCCCTTCTGACATCACAAGGGGAGCCAAATTTCAATGAGCTATTTTTTCACATGCTTGCAGAGAATGGTTTACCAAAACTACGTTACTGGGTTGATCTTTGTCATGTTTTCTAGGTTGATAGAAGCACTGGGGACTCATGATAATGTCTATTTTAATATAATTTCCTACTTTGTGGCTGGAATAGTTTGTAACATTACTATCTCTATCAAACTTTTATCTTGAATATAGTTTAGCTATTTACACTTTAGAGATATGCTTTCGTATGCTACGTTTTCAAAGCGCCTACCCTCAACATTATTTAACACATCGCACCGTACAGATCCCACGCGGGCACCCAAATGCCTCCTTCAGTCTCTTTTATAGCCAGCTTTAAATACACATGCAGCTATTGCCCATTTTATAGGGCTCATTATTGGAGTGTTGGGGAAAGAAGTAATTATTTACATTAGGCCTGTAGCTTATGGCACGTCAGGAGGAGTCGATTCCAGTGGGCCGGTGTTTAATGTGAGCTTTCATTCCAATATCAGACTTTCAATTATTCATCCGTTATGGCCTTTTCTTTTCTCAGAGACTCCATGCATTCTTGATTCACAAAGGCGATTGGTGTGGATGCTGCTTCTGTCAATGTGACCACACAAAACTTCACTTATAATCTCATTCATTCAGAGTTTGTTTAGCCGTATCTTTATAAAGAATTGGAGTTAATTTGTTTCATTTGTTTCTTTATAGTTAATTTGTTTTATTGGGTACATTAGTCTCAAACAGTAAAATAACACGTAATACTTTAGTGGAAATATAATTTAATTGAATAAGAATAATAAACCGACAGTAGTCATATTTAAAGTTTTAATCAAATCTTTTTTAATGACAGTAGTTTATATAAATAATATTTTTTTTTTCTTTTTAGCAGCTGGCAGCAATTTAAGAAAGCGTCGCTATAATGACAGAGACATTGAAGATCAGTAACAAATTTCATTTAAAGTTTAATCCTCAGATAAAGATAACAAGCTCCTCAAATGCCAATGCACAATAAAAAAAAAACTGGCAATATCAAGAAAACGTGGGTAATACTTATACTTATACAATAAGGTTGCATTTGTTAACATGACTAACATAAACCAACAATGAACAATACTTCTACAACATTTATTAATAGTTCATTAAAATCAAAACTTGTAACAATAAACTAACATGATATTTTTTTAATTATTGATATTAACTAACATTAACTAAGATTTATAAATGCTAAAAAACAGTATTGTTCATTGCTAGTTAATGTAAGCTAATGCATTAAAGCTGCAATCCGTAAAATAAGTTTGTTACTTGTTGTTTTTAAAAAAAATAAACATAAATAAAAAGAAAATATATTCACATCACATTAAAGAAAAACTTTGTTTATGTTAAGAACCTGTTTTAAAAAAAGTTAAAAATAAATATATTTTCTACTTCAAATATATACTTTATAAAATTAACTTGTATTTAGCATATATTTAAAATATATTTTGGCAAAGAAATTTTTTTTTGCCACATGGGATATACAATTAGAAATGTATTTGCTTGTCCTTAAAATACATTTTGAAATATATGTTGATATATCATAAACTAAATATATTTACAAATTCAAAAATATATTGAGTATTACTTTATACAAAATTCATTTAGCATATATTTAAAATATATTTTTGGCCAGATAAATGTATTTTTTTGCCATATTGGGAGCAAAACTGTAACAATGTCTTGACTCGTATTACTAAAATAAAAATCTCCAAACAAATAAATGATATCTGAATGTGATCATAAAGTTAACTTCCAAGCCAAAATCACCTGATCTGTGTTTTCTACAATAGCTTACTGTTAACCAACAATCACCTCATTAATTTCTATTATTTCTCCTATAAGAGATTTAAAGAGATACATGAGACAGAGCTGATACATAAAATAAAACATAACTATAAACACCATTAAATCCCCTGAGCTATAAAAAAGCAAAGTCTGAGCCATAAAATTTTACTCTGGGTAAACATCAAGACTTTTCCTAGCCATAAAGCTTTAAAAAACATTACTAACCCGGAGCAGATGGTCTGGCCTGAAAGTTATGGTCCATATGCACTCTTAATCAAACCCAGACCGGGCAATTTACAGCGCTTGACAATATGTGTGCCCGTGCACCACGTGTACAGCAAGCATTAGTTACTACAACAACCTTGCGCTCCTCCCCGATTGGATAACAAAGCAGCGGAAAGGACAATATCCATTTACTATCTAGTGTTGCGTATCACGAGCGTTGTTGTCTTGTGAGGCAGGTGGGTCGAGTCGACCGCTCAGTGGAAACGCACAGTTACGACATCAGTGGTGCAGAACCAATTTATATTTTCATATTGCACAGTAGATGTGAGCAAAAACAACCCTAGGGGGGGGTTATCAGTGAATAACAAATTCATTTGAGGATGTACCGTATTCGACACACTTATGCGGCTCCGCTTATCGCGCCCGGTGGAACTGATTGGTTAAACTGGCACGGTGAATATACATCAGGGAGAGGCCGCGAGTCGCATGCTAAAAGTGCATCCCGATTATTTACCTCTCCGGAGACCCGTACGGATGAGAGATTACCGACACGCCAGGCAGTGAAAGCCATCGCGTGTGTGGCTGACAGGACGAATGGTGGAGCCGTGCAATTTGTCGAGCGTTTAAATGGTGAAACAGTCTCAAGGTGATCAGGCATCATTGCTTTTTGAAGAGACGGAAAATAAGAGGGTCCTGCACAACATGTAATACATCAAACTACATAGCAATGGAGGAGAGGAGGATGATATGTGTGGGGAGAATACAGAGGAATGCATCTTATCCACTATAAATACAAGACTTGAATCCTCACTGATCTTTTCTATAACCTTTCATGAGGATTATTTCATGAAGCAAATGATATTCAAATCCTTTAAATGATGAACATAGGATGCATGCATAGAAATAAACTATTATAAAACAACATATACATGTGACCCTTTCTGTCCAGTTTGAAGTCTTTTAATCTAATGATGAGATGAGATGAGATGAGATGAGGAACATCAAAGATTGAATTCACTCATTGATTTCTATCTTTGACATTTCAATCTTACTCAGTCAATATTAAAGAGAAACTTTCACACAAAATTACTTTATGTAGAAACCAGTAGATCACAAAAAAAAGGCTTTAGGTATGTTTTCACAGACTGGGTCACGTACTCTTGTTTAAAAGTGACAGATCATTTCTAAAATTAATGATATATGTGACATTAGCTTTATATAATGCTTACTGAGTTACACTTAAAGGGATATTCCTGATAATCCCAATAATTTACTTACCCTTATGTCATCCAAGATTTTTATTTCTTTCTTTGTTCAGTCGAGAAGAAATTATGTTTTTTGAGGAAAACATTCCAGGATTTTTCTCCATGTAGTGGACTTTAATGGACCTCAATAGTTTACAGTTTTAAACAATAAACTGACACAAAGAAATTAATCTGTATAATTCCACATACAACAACATCGGAATGGTCCTCTTTCTCTGCACTTGCAGCGCTAGTTTCATGCGTGACCTTTCAAAGTGATTGCGTAATACGTAAGGTCAAGCTGGCACATCACACGGCTAGTTTAAGACAAGAAGTTTTGATTTAGTGAAAGACGAATTGTTGTGCCTCGGTTGGGATTGTTTCGAGTCCTTTGAGCTACATTTAAACTGTAAACTGTTGAGGTCCACTAAAGCCCACTATATGGAAAAAATCATTTTTCCTCAAAAAACTTAATTTATTTTTTGACTGAAGAAAGAAAGACATAAACATCTTGGTTGACATGAGGGTGAATATAAAAGAAAAAAAAGGAAAACTAATATAAAATCTGTATTGGATTGGATGAGCCCCATTAACGTCTTTACTGTAAAAAGCAGCATGCCCTTAAAAGTGCCCACAGGTCCCTGCAGCAAACATTATTTCAACATCCTGCGAATGTACAAACAATAACACGTGTCAACACGAGATCCAAAAAAGAGCCGATGATTTCAAGTCATTTTCCAGTGCTACTGTAAATGCACCTGATATTACACAACTAACATCATCTTCCAATTTGTAATCAGAAAAGCGCAGGTAACATGAATGATCTTTGACTGAAACCAGCACCTTATTTTGCCTAGCTGTATCATCCAGTCATACAACTGTCATAGATTTTACACAAAAGTTGCATTAGTAAACATTAGTAAATGTATTAACTAACATAAACAAACAATATAGTTTTCTGGCATTTTTTTATTCTTGTTAATGTCAATACAGTTAGTCATGTTTGTTCATAGTGCATTAATATGTTACAACGCTTGATTTTATAAATGTAGTAGTAATGTCAAAATTAACAAAACTATGATTAATAAATGATTTAGAGTTATTGTTCATTGTTATTTTATGTTAGCTAATGCATTAACTAATTGTAAAGTGTTACCCTACCATAAAGTCCTGCTTACTGTAGATAACCACATTTAAATGTTTTAATTACATTAATCAATCCCTTGTTTTATTCAAATCAGTTATTTTGTATTTCTGTGATTTAATTTATTACTGCTCAATTTTATAGACATAAAAATGCTATAGTCGACCTGTTTTTCTGACTTTGTTTATACTTTAAAAGAGCTTCCCTGTCTTGTGTATATAGGAATAATGTCAATGATAACAGAAAGGCAGAAAGAAGCGATAAGGATGACTGCCCAACTTTGAGGACTATTAAGAATTCTTCAGTTATGTTTAGATTTTCTGCTGACTGCTATGAAAGATGTGAATGACTTTCAGCTCTTGAACTATCGACAAACCAATAATCTATAACTCGCTGTAGTCTGTACACACCTGTTATCTTTAGGTGACAAACTAAATCTCTCTCATCTTTATAATTTGTGTGCATTGTGGGAAAAGTGTGTATAAAAATGCTAAATTTTTTCAGGCATATGAATTGTGCGAACACCCAGAGTAAAAAGCCAATTAAACATCCTCTGGGTTGTGTTTTTAATCTTATCAACATGTTTTTTAATAATATAATTCAGGTTATCATCTAAGCAGAAAATAATTGGTTTCATACAAGGAGAAAACCCTTAAAAGAACAGCTTTGCTTTTGAAAAGTGTGAAGAGGAATCTCAGAGCGTTTCATTGGCTCGGTTCCATACATTTTTTTTCTTTTATTAAAAAATCTCTTATGGCTCATTTGTAGAGCTGGATAATTCCTTGTCTCTAAAGTCTACAGACAGTCGCTTCATTGCTTTGATCATAAATCACATCGAAACACGAGGCAACAGACATCTTTATTGAGACACACAACTTAAAGAAACAGTAACTCTTTTGGTCACGTGCACCCTCTGACTTTCAAGCCAGGTAAAGTTTGAAACCAAACATAAATCTTAAAAAAAATTTGCATTACGAAACACAAATGGAGGTTTTGAATCTCAAACTATTCTTCACACAATGAGTGCGTTATGAATTTTTTTTTTTTTACATATATTTTGTCCTATGTTTTAGTAACCGAATAAACAAACATTCCGATTATGATTAATAAACTCACGTAAATGCATTAAATGGTTTTCTTTTATCTGGGAAAGCCCATAAATGGTTTAAGCAAAACTGATTGGCACAGGTAGTTTTTTTGTTCATTACCCCGATTTCGTGTTGCATGTAAACAACTTAACCGGCTTTCTCGCAGTTTTGTTCGTGTGCGCATGTCTCCATGTGTGCGTGAAAGATAAAAGCACAAAGTAATGCATAAAAGTCTGCATTCGGCTCAAGCAGTTGGCAGAAAAACTTCGAAAATAAAAGCTGATGTTAGATTTAAAGGAGAAGAGATACAACAGTATAGCTTAAGACAGATTTTTTCAAACGGCTTTTTAAATGATTATTCTGTATGTAGGAGAGAACCGTTGTGACAATATGCGAGACAAAAATAACAAAGCGGTTTCTCTGAGCCCTGATAACATTTGCATTCTAAGCTATTACAGCATCTTTAGCATGCAACCCTTGACAGAGCTGAAAAATATTGTAATGCATTGTTTTGCGTGTGTAGGTCCAGAAAGCTGTTTTGACCATGATAAGTAAATTCCTAAAGCAGTCATTTTTTCTTATAATGCATTGTGTTTCTCATTTCATGTGTCAGTACTGATCAATCTACAGGTTATTTAGTCCTGAAGTTTGACTGAGTTTTTCAAAATAAAAGTAAATCATTTTAAATACTGTTGAAAATAAATTTGTTCTCAACAATTCAAGTTTGTACTATCGAGTTGCTTTTGATACATTCGATAAAACTGAAATTTAAAATGAAAATATTTTGCAAAAATAAAAAACAAAAAAAGAAGTCAATGCGAACGCAGTTTTCTGCATAGCCAGTTTATTATTTAGCATGTGAACGTATGACAACCAGTTTCTATAATAAGCAGATTTTTGATAGTTCTGCGTATTCTAAACGCAATCACTGACCTAAGATTGCTATACAGTTTTCGCAACTTTCATGTAATTTAACGGCTAAGCTTGACAAATGTATTCATGGAAAAGGTTTTTAAAAATGTCTCCTTTTGTGCTTCATGAAAGAAAAGCAGGGTGTTTGAAATGACACGATGTTGAATACATAATGACAAAATTTCCAGATTAAAGTGAATTATTCTTTTAACCTGTTTCACCTCTAGTTCTTAAAGACTCTCTTTCATACAGAAGCCAAAATGCTGATGACTTATTTTTCTCATTTTGTTCTCCCTGTATCTGTGGCCAGAAAACAGGGGATGAGTCAGAGAAAAAGGACAATTATCTCTGTCAGTCTGATGCAATTAGTATTGATAAGAAATAGCCATCTAAGAGTGAGGAGCCATTAGCTGTGTGTGTGCGGGTGTGTGTGTGCGCGTGTGTGTGTGTGTGTGTGTGTGTGTGTGTGTGTGTGTGTGTGTGTGTGTGTGTGTGTGTGTGTGTGTGTGTGTGTGTGTGTGTGTGTGTGTGTGTGTGTGTGTGTGTGTGTGTGTGTGTGTGTGTGTGTGTGTGTGCGCGTGTGTGTGTGTGTCTACTGTCCTATCCTGGCCTGTCAAGTCCATCCAGTATCCGTGATGCCGTGATTGGGCCAAATGGAGATGAAAGTGGTGGCAATCGCATGACATTAAAACCTTTTATAGATTTCTATGGGTGGAGGGTTTAATGGTGAAAGCCATTTCAATGAGTCCTGATTGTGCACTTTTGGGCACATAGACAAAAAAATTAAAAAACACACTTCGCTGTGCTGTGTGTGAATGTTGTGGCCGGGGGTATGATTTTTATTAAGATAAATTTAGATTTGAACGAATTTTCATCACCAGATTGAAAGCACATAATAAAAACTTTCCGTAAATCAAAGAGCTCCAAATTCTCTCAGCAGTCTCTGAAAAACATTACAGAGCTCGCAAAAGCACTTATTCTCTATAATTTCCAGGCCTTATTTAAATAAAAAGAAATGAGACATGTATTTATTTTTGCTTTTAAAAAACTTTAAACTTAAGAAGCTCAAATTCTAATATAGTTTGCCATTCAAAATATTTGAAATATAACAATGTAACTGAATTGCATTTGAATCGCACAAACACCATCTTGCAGTCAGGTTCTGTGTATTGCACTAAAGTTTACCATAATCTCAAATC
Organism: Paramisgurnus dabryanus; assembly: GCF_030506205.2. NCBI lineage: Eukaryota > Metazoa > Chordata > Actinopteri > Cypriniformes > Cobitidae > Paramisgurnus > Paramisgurnus dabryanus. The sequence continues at coordinate 30,262,379 of NC_133343.1, read as the reverse complement.
CTTTACAGGGATTTTACAGCATAGTAAAATCGTCAAACAACTGCATATCTTTTAAATAACAAAAATGTAATTGATCACATGCTGTATGTATTCACTGATCTCTGTAGACGAAATACACTCACTTAAAGGATTATTAGGAACACCATACTAATACTGTGTTTGACCCCCTTTCACCTTCAGAACTGCCTTAATTCTATGTGGCATTGATTCAACAAAGTGCAAAAAGCATTCTTTAGAAATGTTGGCTCATATTGATAGGATAGCATCTTGCAGTTAATGGAGATTTGTGGGATGCACATCCAGGGCACGAAGCTCCCGTTCCACCACATCCCAAAGATGCTCTATAGGGTTGGGGCCATTTTAGTACAGTGAACTCATTGTCATGTTCAAGAAACCAATTTGAAATGATTAGAGCTTTGTGACATGGTGCATTATCCTGCTGGAAGTAGCCATCAGAGGATGGGTACATGGTGGTCATAAAGGGATGAACATGGTCAGAAACAATGCTCAGGTAGGCTGTGGCATTTAAATGATTCCCATTTGGCACTAAGGGGCCTAAAGTGTGCCAAGAAAACATCCCCCACACCATTACACCACCACCACCAGCCTGCACAGTGGTAACAAGGCATGATGGATCCATGTTCTCATTCTGTTTACGCCAAATTCTGACTCTCCCATCTGAATGTCTCAACAGAAATCGAGACTCATCAGACCAGGCAACATTTTTCCAGTCTTCAACTGTCCAATTTTAGTGAGCTTGTGCAAATTGTAGCCTCTTTTTCCTATTTGTAGTGGAGATGAGTGGTACCCGGTGGGGTCTTCTGCTGTTGTAGCTCATCCGCCTCAAGGTTGTGCCTGTTGTGGCTTCACAAATGCTTTGCTGCATACCTCGGTTGTAATGAGTGGTTATTTCAGTCAAAGTTGCTCTTCTATCAGCTTGAATCAGTCGGCCCATTCTCCTGTGACCTCTAGCATCAACAAGGCATTTTCACCCACAGGACTGCCGCATACTGGATGTTTTTCCCTTTTTACACCATTCTTTGTAAAACCTAGAAATGGATGTGTGTGAAAATCCCAGTAACTGAGCAGATTGTGAAATACTCAGACTGGCCCGTTTGGCACCAACAATCATGCCACGCTCAAAATTGCTTAAATCACCTTTCTTTCCCATTCTGACATTCAGTTTGATGTTCAGGAGATTTTCTTGACCAGAACCATACCCCTAAATGCATTCATTTGAGAAAATGCCATGTGATTGGTTGGTTAGATAATTGCATTAATGAGAAAATGAACAGGTGTTCCTAATAATGCTTTAGGTGAGTGTATAGTACATAATAAATGAATCAGTAAGATAGTGCCATGGGTAGTCGCACTCAAAACTTTTTAAAATTGTAGCATCTCTGGACACGCCCCATCCCATCACTGTCGCTGATGAGAACAGAAATCACCAGCTCTCCAATGTGATGAATGTGATCGTGTCGCTTGTAATGTGAACAGGGAACACAGTAAGTCTTCCGGTAAAATGAAAACGTCTATTTTCGGCTTTTAAAGCTCTCATAACGCAGCGATTTGACTGCCATTCTGATGATCGCCTCTTAATTTTAGGTTTGGTTGAAAACTCTGACAGATAAAACCTTTATCTGCATAGATGACAAGGAAAGAGCATCTATATGCGCATCCATTTTAGCCATCCTGTAAAATTTGAGCGGGCAGTGACGTGTGAGCGTATGTCGCAGGCAAACATGCGGCGAGGCATCAAGTATAAGATTGCGCATGGATTACACAAGAATTTCTCATGCGTTTTTCATGCGCTTCTGTGTATTATTCATTCTTTTCAGATGAGAGACAATATATTAAAGAGAATCTTAAAACTTCTCCAATAACAGCTACACATTTACTCAATTGATCATGGTTTTTCTGTCTTTCTCATTTGTTTCTCGAGATTAAACCTTTATCTTTATGTTTGATTTCATTTCTCCATCTGGTCTTAGCTGATGTTTCATTGAGGTTTAGACTTGAATATTTAAATTTCAATCACTCTTCTTGAACAGGTCAGACTTTTGTACTGTTAGTAACTAAAAAAACACATTAGTTTGCACAAGTAGCATTACATGAGTTTACAGTAAGTGAGAATGTTTATTGAGTAACTTGATTAAGAGTAGTCGATTGTCTCTCTCTGTCAGCATAAATCCATTTCCACCTACCCGGAAATAAACTTCACTCAGATTCCCAAGGGCTCATAATCTCTCCCGTCCTTCGAGCTGGTCGGTCTGGATGAGGGAATAAGGCTGAAATCTGAGCGCTCTGTGTGTGAAATTTGTGGAAGCCTGCAGCTCACTGCAACCTTTATCAGCCACTACAGGGACCTGGACGATGCCCTGAAGCCATCAGACATACCTTATCACTGAGAGATTCAAATTATTATGTTCATCATTGCATTATTACTGTATGTTATCATAAATAAGCAGTATGCAATAAACTGAATTGCACTCTGAATATATTCTGCATGAATGCAAACTGCAGTAGTTACAGTAACAAACTGCTTATAGATAAATACACACCTGAATAATAAAACAAAAACAATGGCAGAGACTTTTGAAGGCAACTCTCTATTGCCCCCCTTGGGTACTCTTGGTTATTATGATGCAGTAACACAACAGTGCACATGAAGTACAACAGGACTACATGTCTGAAATGCACTGGTGAGGTTTTGTGTAGAGTTTGTTTTCTTGTCTTCTCATTTGAAGAAGAGAAAAGCATCTTAATGGTGCGGTCCATCTTTATAAACCCACCTCTACTGTCAATCACCCCAGTCTTATGATTTGCATATACTGTACATAATTCTTATATAATAAATTTTAACTTTGCATGCACATGTTACACCAGTACTTCCCGTTCATCTTTTCCTAATTTTATGTATTGGTTTCTCTCATTTTTTTCTGTTTTTTACTGTTGCTTGGGTTTGGTATTAGAACTACATTTAGTTACATAAAATGACATCAAAACCCCAATTCTAACCCCAACTCCAAGTGACCATGGTTTAAAAATATAAAAAACATGAAGAAACCTATGACATCCTGAAGCAAATCCCAAATCTTACCCCAACCTAAGCGACAATGGTTTAAAAAACAGAAAAAATGTGAGAAACCAATACATAAAATGACACGCCGTATTAAGTGAACGGAAAGGACTGGCGGCATCATATGCATGCAATATTAAAAAAACAACAATGGCTGCCCAGCAAGCAGTAGCCGTCATTTCACCATTTAGGTTTACTATAGATGCAATATACTTCAGGATTTTGCTATTTATTTTTGTGATTTTTGTGAAAAAATTAATCAATTCTTATAGCCAACACTTACTGTAGAGAGGTGCGTCTGGTAATTTTTTTTTTAGGGTCGCTCTTTAAAAAGTTTGAAAACAATGGACCTAAAGTAATGCACAATAAGTCCAAACCTGCCTTTTCCCTAAACTGTACGTATACTTGTAAGATATTATTATGTGTGTATGTAGCCGTACAAGTGCAAAGCCTGCAAAGAGAACAGTTCAAAATGATCTTACCATTGTCGCTTGAGTTAGGGGTTAGAATAACATACTGTTAAATTTTTAGAAATCCTAATCCAAACTCCAACTCTAACCCCAACTCCAGGGGCCTCATTTATCAAGCGTGCGTACGAACAGAAGTGTGCGTAAAGTGTGCGTAGGAACAGTTTTACGCAAAGTGTGGAATTTATCAAATTGTACTTATACGTAGAAATGTGTGTAAATATACGCACACCTCGGAGTATGCGTACGCAGAGCATCTAGTGGTAGAACAGCGATATTACACAGGACCGTCCATCCCCAGCGTTAAAAGAACACTTTGCCTATTTATTATCCACCCCAAGGTGTTAAAAATGATTACTGTTAATAAAGTAACTGCAAAACAGTGTTGAAGTTAATTAATGAAATAAGTGTCTAACCCTATATAAGAAAGCTCCATCAAATGCTTGACACCGTGGCTTATCTTGCATTATTGGAAGACTTTGCAAATCATCCATTCCGCCGGGAGCGCGTTTTCAGAGATTGCGCCGATGATGCTGGTTATGCGGCTGTCCAAGGTAAGTTCTGTCATTGTCTGTCCTCCTACAGATTTCACGTCGGTGTGCTGTGACGCGTTTTTTTTTTGGCTGATAATTTAATGTCAAACCACTTTTTTATTTCTAGAAGTGTTCTCATACCCAACGGAATTAAACTCACTGGTAACATGTTCCCATGCAGATTTGTTTTCTTTTGTTATTATTCCCCCCGTATTAAGTGAACAAATGTGTTAATAACCTCATCCACCAGTAACTCAATTTCTGTGTCTGTAAAGTTCCTCTTTTTCGCTCTCTTTGCCATTATTGCGATGAGGGAAAAAGCACAACCACGTGACTTATAACGGGAGGTGTTGTCACCATATATGGTTCATCGGAGGCGTTTCGGAATGCAAATGACCATGAACGTGCACGAGCATGGTGCTTAAGAACAAGTGGGATTTATCATCAAGGATTACTTACTGATGTGCGTACGAACCCCATGCGCACGTTTGATAAATCCCGATTTTTTTGTACTTAGGCACATTCTAAATTTCATTCGTAGGTACAAATATAGAACATTTTCTACGCACTGTTGATAAATGAGGCCCCAGGTGAGAATAGTTTTAAAAGCGAAAGAAAAACATGTAGAAACCAATACATAAAAGTACATCCTATCCCAAACCTAACCCCAACTCCAAGTGACAATGATTTAAAAGAAAAAGAAAAAGAAAACAATACATAAAATGAAATGAAAAAGAAAGTCGTGCCACGGACACGAAAAACTACTTATAGAATTTCATGCAAGTGACATGAAAAAGACATTTGTGCTCAAGAAATGAAAAAAGCTGAAATTCGTGCCATGGACGTGAATAAATCAATCAAACTTTTTGTGACTATAACACGACTTGCCGTGAGATCGTGTTGGGATTATCCAGCATTTGGTTATTATGCGACCTGTAGCTGCAATCAGTTTTCAGAAGAGATCAGGGGCCTCATTTATAAAATGATGCATAGAAACCATGCTACATTTGATCTTACGATCATTATCAAAAATGTGTACGTGTGATTCATAAACCGAACGTGCATGCAGAAAAGACGCGTACCCCTTTCTTTCAGATGTGGAAATCTATAAATCGCAAATGATCTTGAACTTGTGCGCAGCTGAGCAGTTTCAGATCTCCGCCTTTAAACAATGCCTAATTAATGTCATAGACATATAAAAGAGTGCTTGTCAATGTTTAAAACCAATTTCGAGCCGCAAGAATCGCTTTTATTTCCAAAAACCTGCAGCAATCAGACAAGCAAAAGTGCGCACGTCTGCTCAGACCCTGACGTGAAGCTTAGCACTTTTCCATGTCAAAGACAGTTTTTATAAATATGGTTTTGCCATGGATTTTTTGCGTAAGCACACTTTGCCATCAAATCTGTGCATTCGCACACTTTAAAAATGAGGCCCAGATGTGCTTCAACAGTAGACACTTTAAATCTAGATTAAAAACACATCTGTTGAACTCTGGTTTTACTGAATGAGCACTGTGCTGCTTCACACTGACTGCACTTTTAACTCCAGTGATTTTTATTCCTGTTTTATTATTTTTTAACACATTTTTTTATTATTAAAATCACATTTATTTTCTTTTTTTATTTTAAATACTCATGTATCTTTGTTTATTTTGTGATTTTATTGTGTGTCTCTTATTTTTACATGTTATTTCTCTTACAGTATATATTGTAAAGCACTTTGAATGACCTCTGTGTATGAAATGTGCTATACAAATAAACTTGCCTTGCCTACTACAAAAAGACAGATAGTTCTCTTCAACTGTGTTGTTTTATGTAGTTAGATAATAAAACATATTACCACTTTGACCTGTACTAACTAGAACAGCAAAATAAATTTTTTCCATAAATCTCTTGTGTATTATGAGCAATAATAATTGTGATGATTGCTTAGCAGGCAACATAACGACATTTATTTGTGTGGGTTGCCTGTTAGATCACAGACATCCATTAGCATTTGCTTTCGAAGACACGTCCTCCAAGCGCTCAGAGACTCGGGGGAAGCAGAAGAAACTACTACAAAGTGATTTCACGCTGGAAAACATGTTTAGCATAAACTCCTGTCTGGAGCCGCAGTGTATCGCTGGCAGTCGTCAGACAGATGAGCTTCAAAGAGACCTGATGGAACCAGCTGCAGGTTTACCAGAAACTCTCCTGATCCAAACACAAACCAGAGAGACAAGAAATATACAGACACTGTTTAGTCCTTGGCCTGGGTTACCAAAGCAATGCCAACTGAAGACTCGGTGAAGAGAAAGAAAAAGAGGGAAATGTGTTTCTTAATATTTCATGTTTTAGAGACAGAATAATAAGTCTTTACATCACTTAAAGCTCCGGTTCTTTCAGTGTTTTTGAAGCTTTGATTTTGTTTACAGTGTGCAATATAAAATGTGTTCATGTTTTACGTGTAAAAAAACGAAGTATTTTTCCCACAATTTACCTATCTGTATATCGCTGTTTTCGCTGTCCTCAAAAAACGGGCTGATGTCTTCCTTGTTCTATGAAGTCCCCACTTCAGAAATAGGTGTTGAGTTCTGATTGTGTAGTTTGTTTAATGTGTTGTGATTTGATAGCAGCTTAGCTTCCCGTTAGCTTAGCTGGCAACTGACGTATTCCTGTGGGCGGGGTCTAGTAAAAAAAAAAATTCTATTGACGTCATTAAAGCAGGAAGTAGAGGACTGTAGTCCAAACCGGCTGTTCACTGTAGGCTTTGAAAGGTGAATTCTGTTAAACAAAATATATCGCCAGGCAGTGAACTGGCAGTGAACTGTCTGTCTGTCTGTCTGTCTCTCTGTCTGTCTCATAGTCTGTCTGTCTGTCTGTCTGTCTGTCTGTCTGTCTCATAGTCTGTCTCATAGTCTGTCTCATAGTCTGTCTGTCTGTCTGTCTGTCTGTCTGTTTCTCAGTCTGTCTATTTGTCTGTCTGTCTGTCTATCTGTTTCTCAATCTGTCTATCTGTCTGTCTTTCAGTTTGTCTGTCTCTCACGCCCTCGTCCTGTCTCTCAGTCTGTCCGTCTGTCTGTCTGTCTGACTGTCTCTCAGTCTGTCTATCTGTCTCTCAGTCTGTCTGTCTATCTATCTATCTGTCTGTCTGTTTGTCAGTCTCTCAGTCTGTCTGTCTATCAGTCCATCTGTCTGTCTCTCAGTCTGTGTATCTGTCTCTCAGTCTGTCTGTCTATCGGTCTCTTAGTCTGTCTGTCTGTCTGTCTCTCAGTCTGTCTGTCAGTCTCTCAGTCTGTCTATCTGTTTCTCAGTCTGTCTATCTATCTGTCTGTCTGTCTGTCAGTCCCTCGTTCCGTCTGTCAGTCTGTTTCTCAGTCGGTCTATCTGTCTGTCTGTCTGTCTGTCTGTCTGTCTGTCAGTCCCTCGTTCCGTCTGTCAGTCTGTTTCTCAGTCGGTCTATCTGTCTGTCTGTCTGTCTGTCTGTCTGTCTATCTGTTTCTCAATCTGTCTATCTGTCTGTCTTTCAGTCTGTCTGTCTCTCATGCCCTCTTTCTGTCTCTCAGTCTGTCTGTCTGTCTGTCGGTCTCTTAGTCTCTCTGTCTGTCTGTCTGTCTGTCTGTCTGTATGTAGTATGTCTCTTAGTCTGTCTGTCTTTCTGTCTGTCTGTCAAGCCCTCGTTCTGTCTCTCTGTCTGTCTGTCTCTCAGTCTGTCTATCTGTTTCTTAGTCTGTATATCTGTCTGTCTGTCTATCTGTTTCTCAATCTGTTTGTCTTTCAGTCTGTCTGTCTCTCACGACCTTGTTCTGTCTCTCAGTCTGTCTGTCTGTCTGTTAGTCTCTCTGTCTGTCTCTGGGTCAGTCTGTCTGTCTGTCTGTCTGTCTGTCTGTCTGTCTGTCTGTATGTCTGTCTGTCTGTCTGTCTGTCTGTCTGTCTGTCTGTCTCTGGTCTTTCTCTCAATCTGTCTGTCAGTCTCTCAGTCTGTCTGTCTGTCTGGTGGTCTCAGTCTCACAATCAATCATTATTTCATTGTTAAAAGAATCTGAAGTCTTATCCTCTTACAGATATTTACATTGTTACATTGTTATTTTTATAGGAAAATTTGCAATGCAAAACACAATCATTTTTTACAATAATTGTTATTTTTTATCCAATTGCTTTTCGTGTACACATTTGAACAGTATGTACAGTATATTCCCTGGGAACCAAACTCATAGTGCTGTACCAGCTGAGTCATAGAAACACATTGAATAGTGATTAGGGGTGGGCCGATCCAATACTTTGGATCGGATATCGGGTCAATACGGACCTTTTTTGCTGGATCGGGTATCGAAAAAACGGGGCCGATCCAAATCCGATACTGTGCATTACTTGTGGTTGTTACTGTCATGCTACAGAAAAGTCAAACTATTATAAAAGCACCATAAATGTTATTATACACTATATTCAAAATCTTCCTAATATATTCAACAGCCTTATGCGAAAAACAAATGCAAATATGAAGATATTTAAGGTCACAAAAACTGAATGGTTTGGTGCTCGCCGAGTTAATACACTGGAGTAGCGTGAATTAAATATGTCATACACACACACAGAAACACACACAAAAGCCGTATTTTAAACATCTGATTAAAAAGTCTTTCATGTTGTGACAGTTTGCGCAATTAAGTAAAAATGTACTTGGACTTTTTATTTGCTCAGTCGTATGTCCACTCAAAAACAATTATTAAATTTGTAAAAACACTTAAATTCTTTTAACTTGTATCTCATTAAAAAAAAATTCACTTGACATGATATTCTCTTGATTTTGTGCAACATGTTTTGTGTGTATATGTGTGCGTATATATATTTATGTGTTTATACACACAATTCTAAATGGATCAAGAAAAATACTAGTATTGGATCGGGATCGGTATCGGTCGATACTCAGAATACAGGTATCGAAATCGTATCGGTAATAGAAAAAGTGGATCGGCCCAGCCCTAATAGTGATGCATGAGACACTAAATTACATTTTGGTTGTAATGTTTGCCTGGCTCTCCAGCAGACCCCTTCACACCCATTTCTGCCTCATCGATTTGAGCTGTAGATGAATCAATATGCGGGAACACGCTCTCTCTCTGAACAGCAGGAGTTTTGTTACAGACACAGAAGCTAGATTGCCTGGCCTTGGAAGTTGCAGGAAGAGACGATATTTAGCATGGAAAGTGTTCGTTTTGTCTTTGTAAACTCACCGCTGTGCATCTGGACCTATCTTTTGAGAGAAGACGTTTGTCCTTCTCGGGCGAACAATGATCGCTGAACATGAGGTGCCATCAAAAAGAGTTCAGATGATCTTTAACCTGCAAGCGAATCAGACCCATTCATAGTGCAGTCGCACAATCAGTGTCGAGATGAGATGACAGGAAGAATTGCACACAATTCCGAAGGACTCAGGAAATCACGCTTGTCTATTGAACATCGTATTTTCTAAAACCGCTATCATTCTTGCTGGAAAGAAAGAGAGAGGGAGAAAGAAAGGAAGCATACTTTTAGGCTATCATTTTAAATGAGTTATGGTTTAGTGGTAGCACTTAGTAGAAAATCAACTTCTTTACTTTGTATGTTAGTCAGACAGTCCCTGACTAAATGTGCAGACTTCTTACCCCCTTCTGTTTAGTTGTACCCACATAATATCCTTTAAAAACCTCTAAGGCGTCTAATATTGTGTCCCTGGTTGAGCTCATTGCCGAGTAACTCATTAAGTTTCAGGCTACTTCACAATGAAAAGCGTCTGGTGCGCACACAACTCTACAGGCTGGAGACTCATACCTGAAGTGACTAATGGGAATTGAAAACAAACAACTGCCGCGCCAAGTCATTTTTCAGTGACGTGTAAACGCCTGTCGCTTGTCACAGAGGAGCAGCTCTACAGAATAACATGAGAGAGAGATAGACATATATAAAGAGCAGGCCAGCTGACAGTCTTGCCTGGGCCCGGGACAAGATAATCTTAGAGGGCCCTCCACCCCTTACTTTTTACTGGTAACAAGAGATTTGGCATTATCAGATTCAGGACCCACGAATATTGCATATTATACATTGTATAAAACATTTAGTTAAAGGTGATTTTCGTAATTTTTAGAAGGATCTCTTGACAGAAATGCAAAATAATATACTAAACTATATTATCAGGGGTGTATAAAGACCTTTTTATAATGAACCGTTATGTTTTTATTACATTAGAATGAGACGTTTTTATCTACATACACAGAGGGTCCCCTTTCGTGGAGGTCGCCATTTTGTGCTGCCATGTTTCTACAGAAACGTTTAACGGACAAACTTTTTTTACTAAGTTGTCTCTGACAATGACATGTTTTACTGTAGCTTATCTATGCGTTTCAAAAGCGAGGGGTGAGCAGTGGATTGAGCCGTTGGTGGCAATTTTCAACCTCACCACTAGATGCTTCTAAAATTTACACACTGCACCTTTAAATGTAGTACACTGAAAAAAAATATTCATTGAATTTAATACATTTTTTAAGGTAAGTGGTTGCAATCAATTTATTTAAACTACATTTAAACAAAAAGATTAGTAAAGTAAAATAAAATATAAAACTTTTGTTTAAATGTAGCTTAAATAAATTGATTGCAACCACTTACCTTAAAAAAAACGGATTAAATTCAATGAATCATTTTGTTTCAGTGTACTGACGCTGTATACTGAAACAAAATATCATAATCACGTATGAATTATGAACAGACTATTGGAAATATCAGTAAAACAACTTCAGCTAATATTATGCTGTGTTTGGACTAAATATTGAATAAATATTACTCCTATCTTTAGAAATTTGAAGTAAACATATAAACTCAATCAATATTTCTCCAAACATGCACGCATTTGAACCAAAAGTCCAGAGGGATATTATTTTGTAAAGAGCTTTCATGATGAGCATGCATTAGATTTTTCTCAATGAATGCGACTGAGGGTAGAGCCCTGCATTTCAGCCCAAGCCCGACCCGACCTTTTTACACCCCTCAGGTCGGGTTTCGGCCAATTTTAACGTCACAGCTGATACGCGGGCGGACCTCGGGCTTATAGGCTTCTCCATCTTTTTATATTTTTCAATTTATTTAAAATAACATTTTGACAGACGATGATTGCAAAACAAACGTAATAAGACTTTTAACCTATAGCACGAGTCCGCTATAAGCACAGCCAGCCACACATTTACAATGCAGCTGTTGCGTATTTAACAGCAGGGCTTCAGCTCACCGGGAAAAAATATTAATGGAGGACTTGATTAAAACCTTGGATACTGCGCATAATCTATGCAAACAGCATCCAAGACATAATCTATAATACATATATATGCATAGCGAAGTTGTAAGATAAGGCATGTTGCATGTTTATTCGTTTCATGTTTATTTCGTTTCGTTTTGTATAGCCCTTTTCATTTTTTATTTCTGCACCCGTTGCAGCTGCGAGCAGCAGAGCAACCTGCCTACGCTTTTTAAAAATAGTGTGTGTAGATAATAAACGTTTAAACTAACACTGTGATATGCTGAAAATATATATTTTATATAGTTGTTCTTATAGACAAGTGAAGTGTTGATTTGAGAGTTCAATTCATCAAACATGTCGTCAACTTGCTGTCGGCTGCGAACCGCTTGTTGGAACAAACAAAAATACTCTAAAATGTAAATAAAAAAAGAAATATAACTATTTTGCCATTTAAAACAAATCTGAACTGCTTTAATTGCTGCAAGAGTAGTACAGCTGTGTAAGGAATCTGTGTAAGGAGTTATTTTTTCTATTTCTGCGGATTTCTTTTGCAGAATCTATGCGGAATTTTGCAGAATAATTAAAAATGTTTTAAAACGATCTGAGAGAATGTGCGCTGTGAATATTACAAAACAATAAAATATTTTATAATTACATTTTATTAAAGGATTACCCTGAATTAAACTGGACCAACATGAACCAACAGATAATGGACAATGTGCTGTCACAACCATAGAGTTTAATATAAATTACATATATTACTGTCTACAGTGTAACAGTAAAAAGAAAAGGCTTCTCATAATGAATGTAGCCTATATCAAGATAATTTCATCTGTTTAACAACACAATGTATATTTATCTTGTAAACGGATTTGAAATAATAAATAATTTTCGCATCACTTAGCAATAGAGACGATAGCGAATTCATTATCTTCTCCGCGGTAAGTTTTATTTCAAATTCAAGTTTTACATATTAAATATTAAATAGTTTGTGCTTTCTCTCATAAAAACCTCACAGCAAACAGCACAGACTTCTAAACACACGCGATGCAGTGATTATATCTGCGGTCACAGATTCCTAACGGGGATAATTAGGAATTCTATTTTCCTCTATAAGGCCTATATTTTCTTCTTTTCTTTTCTTTTCTGAGCACCGGACTTGTGCTGAGTCTGACCGGACATTTTGAGCGTACTGAACTTCAAATCAAATGAATCAAATATTTTCTTTATTATTTATCAATTATTCCATAGGTTCCAGTTCTGGGCCCCACCCCACCCTGGGCCCGGGACAACAGACCCGTTTGTCCCCCCCTGTCGGCGGGCGTGATAAAGAGAGGGAGGGAGATTGGAGGAGTGATATTGAGACAAATGTTTCAGTTTGTCATGATGTGAGGTAAAACAAACTTCATCTCTGCTTTCTGCATCTTCTCGCCTTCGTCTCTGGGGATTCATTGAATCTGCCATCCAATAAAAGTGCAAAGAAACTCAAGAAAATAAATTACATAAATTACAAATAAACATCTCTCTCTCTCTCTCTCTCTCTCTCTCTCTCTCTCTCTCTCTCTCTCTCTCTCTCTCTCTCTCTCTCTCTCTCTCTCTCTCTCTCTCTCTCATGTATATGTTGCACTAAAGACTTCACTGTATAGCATTAGTTTTGCTAGCCTGTGCAGATCTATGTAAACTTTATCAAGGATTGTAAGAGGATCATTTTTGGGGGGATGATGAGGTCAGTAGAGAGAAAGAAAACTAAATTTGGAAACACTTTAATTGAAGGGGTGTTCATAAGACTGACATGACACCTTCATAACCATGACATGACACGTGCCATAACAATGAAGGAGATTTTATGCACGTTTATGACAATTGTCATTAAGTGTCATTTATTCAATTATGTCCTTTTAAATGCAAATAAGACATTGTTTGAGATGTCTTGACAATATTACCTTGACTTCAACCAATACATCATAACTTGTCATGACAACTTGACATTACCAAGACAACATAACTGACCACTTTTTTATCAGTGATACAAATTAAATTTGTCATTAAAATGTCATGAAGTGTTAATACTCTGTCAAATTGTTTTATAAAAGCGTCATGAATATTTTTCTTGACCTCAACTACAGTGATACAAATTAAATTTGTAATTAAAATGTCATTAAGTGTTAATACTCTGTCAAATAGTTTTATCATAACTTCATGAATATTCTTTAGTTCAGTGGTTCTCAAACTTTTTCAGCGTGCTGCCGCCTTTGTGTACAGTGCATTCCTTCGCGGCCCCCCCAAAGAAAATTTATGACAAAAAACAGTTCTAAAACTTTACATTTTAATTAAACAAAACATTAAATTATACAAAGTAGTGCTGCCTTTTTTTAGGTTTAATTTTACAGAAATCATGATAAATTAATGTATTTTATAAAAATGTAATAAAACTGGGGCCCCCCTGGCACCATCTCGCGGACCCCCTGGGGGCCCCGGACCCCAGTTTGAGTTCATCATGTTTTTTAAGTTTCCTTCATCTGTTTAAGAAATATAATCTATCATCCAATAATAATAATAATAATAATAATAAAATTTGACAACATTATATTTTATTGCATTTGGAGCAAATTTCACCTAAAATGTAATGAAAAAAATACAATAGTGGGTTAAGCCATTGCCTGTTGGGTCCATATTGCTAGAAAAAAAGTTATTTACATTAAACTTTTTAATTAAATGAATTAAATGTTTTGTTAGGTTTTTCTTATATGTCAGAAAATCTCAGAACCCTTTGTGTAAGGAAGAACAAGTTCTGTTAGTTGTCAGTTTTTAGATATTATACACATACATAAAGTTAAGTATAATCTTTTGACGTGTCTGTTGCATTTTGTTAAGGTATTTAAAATTATTTGACATACTATTAACACATGATGACATTTAAATGACAGTTTAATGTAATGTTAACCCATAAAGCTAGGTAGTTTCTTTTGCTATGTCATGTTTATGAAAGATTTATAACAAGTTATGATTGGTTTATGTCAAGTTGTCATAACAAAGACATCTTAAGCAATGTCATCTTTGCATTAAAAATCACATAATTCTCCTTGTCCTGATTATGAAGGTGTCATGTCACTCTTATGAACACCCCTTCAAGTAAAGTGTTACCCTAAATTGAAATAAAAAATGCATTTAAGGAGGACATAGGAGTGTGAACGTAATATCTTCACTACTCCTGCGTTATCTATTCAGAGGAGATCAAAACCAAGCAGTACATCTAACAATAGCACCCCACAATCTCCCTATCACCGCGCCAATGCCAAGCCAACGATAAGCAGACGGTATCATCTTATACTCCTGCCAACTGCTTACAGCTTTCTCTGTCCGTACAAATCCCAAACCCAATGTCAAAACTGTTTATTTGAAAAGGAAAACCAGCCAAGTGCCTGGAGGAGAGAAGAGTTTGGGGATTCTCCGGATCGCAATCGCTCAACTTTTTTCCAAGAAATACAGAGAGAAACTAAATCCCAAATCCCAAAGAGAATGTCGCTGAGATCGAAGGCTCGGCTGCAACATCTTCAGAGCTAAACTGAGCCGGAGGAAAATCAATACAACTTTCATAAATAGCTCCTGATTGTTAATTGTAACAGACACAGAATTGCCTGAACGATAAAATACTTTCAACAAGCACAGAATTACAAGTTTTGTTACAGAATGTGTCACATATGTTTACATAAACCACAGGTATTGACCAATCAGAATTAAGCACTGGAACTAACGGTTTCATAATGGCTTAATTAGTCACACTGTCCAGATTATTGTATATAACCTCAGGTAATTGCACATTATCCCTATTGGGTTATCGTTCTCACTACTTTCTAAAATAGTTTTGTATCATCCACGTTTAGACGATAAGGACCCACAGAGTGAAATGTGTGTCTATTAAGATAGAGAAGGCACAAAGCTTTTTAACTTTTTTCAAAAGATTAGTTTTTTTGCAAATTCTTACTACAAAATTCATCTTTCCTCCTGGATAACACAGTGAGATCAAACGGAGCGATGAATGAGACATCAAAGTGCCCTTCATCTTCCTCTGGTTCCTCTACACGGCACACGGCTCCAAAAGTCGCTGGTTCAGGTTTTAACCTCACCATCTGGATCCTGCACACAGTTTCTGGAACAGAAGCCATTTAGACCTTGAAATTATATTCAGTCAAAGGTCCTTTGAATGTATTTTCTGGGTTTTACTCTCTAGTTTCATGGTTAGCTTGAAATAAAGTTTCATTTGCCCCAATGATGCTTTCAACATGCACAGGTGTGCAGTTTTAATGTCTGTATCATAAATATACATATACAGTGTTGGGCTAGTTACAAATTTATTTATTACTCCTTTCAAAAGTTATAACATTACTTTACTAACTGTATTACTCCCAGCTAACAGTAAATTGGTTACACTACTAGTAACATTACTTTTCAGTTACACCCCCAAAAAATTGGCAATTGCATAACTGTTGCAGTCTGTAAGATAGTTAGATAAATAAAGAGCACAACTGGCTTAAACTATTTTTTTTTTAAATAATGTAATTTAATAAAGCAGTAACATTTATATAAAAATCTGCACCAGGGCTCAAGCGAACCAACAAAACATGTTGGCAGCATAAAAAGAGCTAGCTTCCTGCGTTGGTGTCGGTACCTTTACGGCAAAATAATACATTTTTTTGGCCAAGAATATGTTTTAAATGTATGCTAACTATATTTTGTAGAAAATAAAGCTTAAGTAAATATTTTTTTAATTTAAAAATATAGTTAGGTTTAACCTAATATATTTAAAAAAGATATTTCTGGGGGAATCAAATACATTTCTAATTTTCAACCCATATGGCAAAAAAAAAAAGATTTTCCAGGCTAAAAATGTATAAAAATATAAGTTTGTATAAATTGTACATATACACGTATAATATGTATAAAGTATATATTTAATTTGAATGTTATGTTTATAGGTTTATAACATACAAACTTTTTCTTCCAATGTGGTGTAAATATAAATGCTTTAAAATATATTTATTTTTAAAATATACAATAAATGACCAAAAATATATTGGTGAGAAATACATTTTGTAAACATATTTCCAAATATATTTCAGCACATATATCATATATTATTTACTATATATTATATATGATGTATTATTGGCCATTTTTGTATATTTTTAAATATATTTAAAATATTATGGGTATGACAAAAAGTAACTAGTCATTTTTTATGGTAACTGTAATATTATTTTAAAAAATAGTAATTAGTTATAATACTAGTTACCAGGGAAAGTAATATTATTAAAGTAAATAGTTACTAGTAACTAGTAGGGCTGGGTATTGGCAAGGGCCTCATGGTACGATACATATCACGATACATGTGCCATGATACAATGTATCACGATATGATACAATAGGTTGCATGTTGCGATACATTGCAATACTTTTTAATTTTTTTTAATCAGATTTTTTTCTAAGCCAAAGTGCTTCCACGTCGTCTTTGAAAGCTGCAGGTGTTTTTTAAATGTTCTGCCATTTTCTCACTCCTGCTAACTTCTGAGACATTGGCCGAATGGCCGTATATGACAGAAAACTGGACAGTGACAACTACAGCAGCGGCGGAGGAGGTCGTTTAAAGCACACAGAGATTTGATGGGGTTTTTAAAATATCCATAGTAGAGATTGAAATATCGATACACTATCAGGGGAAAATAAATATATCACGGTAGTGTTATGAATTCGGTCTTATTGGCTGCTTTGTCTTTGTTTCACTATGTGTTGTGTTTTTGTTTTGACAGCTCCACATGTG
Source organism: Paramisgurnus dabryanus (assembly GCF_030506205.2). Taxonomy (NCBI): domain Eukaryota; kingdom Metazoa; phylum Chordata; class Actinopteri; order Cypriniformes; family Cobitidae; genus Paramisgurnus; species Paramisgurnus dabryanus. The sequence goes on along the minus strand of NC_133343.1, from coordinate 30,245,236 downwards.
CGCGTCTTCCACCTGGTGATCTCTCATTATCTCTGACTTCTCTCACCTGCGACCCGCACCTGATTCTTATTATTGTCCAATCTGGTTTGATTTAAATTCCCCTCGTGTCTTTTGTTCCTTTCAAGTTCGTCTTTGTATGTACCTGCCCGCTAGCTTGTCTAGTTCTAGTCTTGTGAAGTCTGTTATCTGTTTCTCGTTTTGAATTATTCACCGAGCTCTCTGCTGCCTTGTCTCTAGATTTCCCCGTCCTGCCGTCAGTCTTCCCCGATTGGCGTGTCACTATCATCCAGCTAAGAACTCTCTGTCTGTGGTCTCTTCGAGCGCTGCTTCACACACCGTGCGCTGTCCAGCCGCAGTGCGCTTTCGGGCGCGTAATTCTGCGCATCTCTCGGACCTCTGCAGTGCGCTTTCGGGCGCGTAATTCTGCGCATCTCTCGGACCTCGGCAGTGCGCTGTCCAGCACGGATTCGGCTGATGTAGGGACCGCCCCTCTCTCTCTCCCACCAGGATTCCCTCTCTGTGCCCTGTGAGGATTCCAGCAAGTGTTTATTTAGTGGATGTCCTTCAGTGTTTCCCACTTTGAGACTTTTGCATTTACACATACACACACACACTAATACATGAAGACATTGTTTGTTTTATTATACATACCCACTGATTCTATTCATTAAAAACCCTCTGCATTGGGATCCTTGAGTTGTGTCGTTCATAACAGGACGAACTTGCCAAGTTATGGATCCCGCGGAGGTTGACGCCCTCCGGTCTGCTCTCGCCCAGCAGGGCTCATGGTTGGGCCAACACTCGGCTCGCCTCACCACCACGACACAGGAGGTCGAGGATTTATCCACACGCATGTCCGATCTTTCCTCTCGCCTTGACCAAGTGCGGCAGAACACCTCGCAACCTAGTCAGCAGCATGAGACGGAGCCCCATGCCTCAGCCCCACCACCATATGATGGCGATCCTGCATCCTGTCGAGCGTTTCTGTCACAATGTTCTTTAGTCTTTGCCCTCCAGCCACGCCGTTATGCTTCTGAGCGCACCCGGGTTGCATATGTCATTACCCTGCTGACTGGCAAGGCTCGTGAGTGGGCTACAGCTGTGTGGGATGCCGGCGATCCTTGCTGCCGATCCTTTGATGAATTTCGCGAGGAGATGGAGAAACTTTTTGATCGCTCCGTTCGCGGGGATGCCGCTGCGGCTCGGTTGGCACATTTGGTCCAAGGAAAGCACTCTGTCACCGAGTACGCCATCAAATTCAAGACCTTAGCGGCTGCCTGCCACTGGAACGAAGCTGCTCTTCGAGCGCAGTTTGTCGAGGGGTTGACAGACGGGCTTCAGGATGAGATCGCTGTTCACGACCTTCCCCCCACTCTGGATGCCATCATTGACCTTGCTCTTCGGATCAAAGCTCGGAGGATGCTTCGCAGTCAGCGCCGTTCTCTACGACAACGTGTGTTTGTGGATGAGACTTCCATTTCTTCCTCGGCCCCTGTGTCACCCCCAGCCGAGTCGGAACCCATGCAACTGGGGCGCATGCGCCTGTCTCAGAGAGAGAGAGAGAGGCGGTTACAGAATGCCCTCTGTCTCTATTGTGGAAAGCCCGGACATTTCGCCAAGACTTGCCCGTTAAAAGCCGCCGCTCATCAGTGAATACGGGAGTCCTGGTGGGCGCCACTTCTTCAAAACTCTCCCCAGTTTCCAGTACTCAACTCCCCGTCATGTTGTCCTTCGCCGGGCAGGACTATCCATCCACTGCCCTTCTCGACTCTGGCGCGGAGGGCAACTTCATTGATGAAGCGCTGGTTCACGCCTGGGGTATCCCGGTTGTCCCTCTCCAATCCCCCTTGGATGTCTGGTCCCTAAAGGGGCAGCAGATGGCGCGGATTACACACTGCACTTCTCCTGTGAGTCTCTCTGTGTCTGGTAATCATCGTGAGGAGATTGTGTTGCATATCCTTCATGCATCTCTATCTCCTATTATTTTAGGGCATGGATGGTTAGTGCAACACAATCCTCACGTTGATTGGCAGCATAGTAGTATCTTGTCTTGGTCTCAGTCTTGTCATGTGTCATGTCTTGGTTCTGCTGTTTCTGGTTCTGTTCTTTCTCTTCCTCAGGTTCCGGCAGTCGATTTGACCGGGGTCCCGGCGGAGTATGCGGATATCGCTCAGGTGTTTAGTAAAGCCCGGGCCACCTCCCTTCCTCCTCACCGGCCATATGATTGCGCTATTGATCTCCTCCCCGGCACTTCTCCGCCTAAGGGTAGACTTTATTCTTTATCGAGTCCTGAGAGAGAGGCTATGGACCAGTATATTAGTGATGCCCTGCGTGCCGGTCTCATCCGTCCCTCCACCTCGCCCGCAGGGGCGGGGTTTTTCTTTGTTGAAAAGAAAGACGGCTCCCTGCGTCCTTGTATTGATTATAGGGGATTGAATGACATTACTGTTAAGAATAGGTACCCCCTTCCTTTAATGTCTACTGCGTTTGAGCTTTTGCAGGGAGCGCAGGTCTTTACTAAACTAGATTTACGCAATGCCTATCATCTGGTGCGTATAAGAGAGGGAGATGAGTGGAAGACAGCATTTAATACCCCTACTGGACACTTTGAGTACTGCGTTTTGCCTTTCGGGCTTTGTAACGCCCCCTCAGTCTTCCAAACTCTGGTTAATGATGTGCTGAGAGACATGATTAACAAATTTGTCTTTGTGTACATTGATGATATTCTCATCTTTTCCCCCTCTATGCAGGAACACACTCAGCATGTCCGCCGAGTTTTACGCCGGTTGTTAGAGAATAAGTTGTATGTCAAGGCGGAGAAGTGCGAATTCCATCGTAAGTCAGTTTCGTTCTTGGGTTTTGTGGTTGCCCCAGGTGAGATCCGTCCCGACCCAGCCAAGATCAAAGCGGTTGCTGAATGGCCAGTCCCAGAGTCCCGTAAAGATTTATTAAGATTTCTGGGCTTCGCCAATTTTTACCGGCGATTTATCAGAAATTATGGTCAGGTTGCTCAGCCACTTACTGCTCTCACTTCCACTAAGGAGAGGTTTGTCTGGAATTCTAGTGCTCAGGAGGCCTTTGATAATTTAAAGTCCCGGTTTATCTCTGCTCCTGTTCTCTCTATTCCAGATCCGGCTGCTCAATTTATTGTGGAGGTGGATGCTTCGGATGTCGGGGTAGGCGCCGTTTTGTCTCAGCGGTCTGCTAAGGATGGCAAGGTGCATCCTTGTGCCTTTTTCTCCCATCGGTTAAACCCAGCAGAGCGAAATTATGACATAGGTAATCGGGAGCTGCTGGCGGTCAGACTAGCTTTGGGTGAGTGGCGTCACTGGTTGGAGGGGACCTCGGAGCCCTTCCTGGTCTGGACGGATCATAAGAATCTCGAATACATCCGTTCAGCCAGGAGGTTATCTTCTCGTCAGGCTCGTTGGGCACTCTTCTTTGACAGATTTAACTTCACCCTCTCGTACCGGCCCGGTTCTAAGAATACCAAGCCCGACGCTCTCTCTCGTTTGTTCGAAAACCCCTGTTCTGATGGGGACGAAACCATCCTCCCTGAGGGGCGGGTGGTGGGTGCCCTGCGCTGGGGAATAGAACAACGGGTGAGACGGGCCGGCCGGGAGGGGGAAGTGCCAGAGGGGTGCCCAGCGGGTCGATTGTGGGTGCCGAATGCGCTTCGCTCAGAGGTCATCCGGTGGGGTCACGAGTCCAAGTTTGTTTGCCATCCGGGGGTTCGGAGAATGCTGGCTACCGTACGTCAGCGTTTCTGGTGGCCCTCTATGGGTCCCGATGTCAGACAGTTTGTGTTAGCCTGTCAGGTTTGTGCCCGCAATAAGGCCTCTCATCAAGCCCCTATTGGTCTGCTTAAACCGTTACCCATCCCCTCTCGTCCTTGGTCACATATCGCCATTGATTTTGTAACCAATTTGCCTAGTTCTAAGGGAAACACTGTTGTTTTGACCATTGTGGACCGCTTCTCCAAGGCGGTTCATTTTGTCCCTTTGCCCAAATTACCCACTGCCAAGGAAACTGCCCAGGTAATGATCGAACACGTCTTTCGCTTACATGGTCTGCCCACAGACGTTGTTTCAGATAGGGGTCCTCAGTTTATTTCTCGTTTCTGGCAGGAATTTTGTAGACAAATAGGCTCCACAGCTAGCTTGTCTTCAGGGTATCATCCTCAGACCAACGGGCAATGTGAACGGGCTAACCAAGATTTAGGTAGAGCTCTCCGCTGTCTGACATCGCAATATCCGAGCTCCTGGTGCCAACAGTTACCCTGGGTTGAATACGTCCATAATTCTCTCCCTGTTTCTTCCCTTAACATGTCCCCTTTTGAAGCGTCCATGGGGTTTCAGCCCCCTTTATTCCCGTCACAGGAACCTGATGCGGTGGTTCCGTCTGCACTAGCTTTTGTCCGTCGTTGCAAACGCACCTGGAGAAAGGCTAGATTTACGTTACGTCAGGTTTCCAGACGAACCAAGGCCGCGGCCGATCGTCATCGTAGAACCGCGCCCCGCTTTATCTGTGGGCAGAAAGTATGGCTTTCGTCCAAGGATTTACCTCTCCGTGAGCCTTCTCGCAAGCTGGCTCCACGATTCCTTGGGCCATACAGCATTGTTAAGGTCATTAATCCCGTGACGGTCAGGCTCAGATTGCCCCCAGCACTCGGTCGGGTTCACCCAGTTTTTCACGTGTCTAAACTGAAGCCTGTGTATTTTTCCCACCTTAATCCTGTTCCCTCTGCCCCCACCCCTCCCACCCCTCAGCTTATAGATGGTGCCCCTGTATATTCAGTTAAGTCTTTACTGGATGTGCGTCGCCGGGGTAGGGGATTTCAATATCTCGTTGACTGGGAAGGATATGGTCCGGAGGAGAGGTGTTGGGTACCGGCCCGGGACATTCTGGACCCTGGGCTGATAGAGGATCTCCGCCGGCGACGGGGTGAGCCTCCTCATGGACCGCCCGGTGGCGGTCGTGGGGGGGGAGTCCTGTTATGAATTCGGTCTTATTGGCTGCTTTGTCTTTGTTTCACTATGTGTTGTGTTTTTGTTTTGACAGCTCCACACGTGCGCGTCTTCCACCTGGTGATCTCTCATTATCTCTGACTTCTCTCACCTGCGACCCGCACCTGATTCTTATTATTGTCCAATCCGGTTTGATTTAAATTCCCCTCGTGTCTTTTGTTCCTTTCAAGTTCGTCTTTGTATGTACCTGCCCGCTAGCTTGTCTAGTTCTAGTCTTGTGAAGTCTGTTATCTGTTTCTCGTTTTGAATTATTCACCGAGCTCTCTGCTGCCTTGTCTCTAGATTTCCCCGTCCTGCCGTCAGTCTTCCCCGATTGGCGTGTCACTATCATCCAGCTAAGAACTCTCTGTCTGTGGTCTCTTCGAGCGCTGCTTCACACACCGTGCGCTGTCCAGCCGCAGTGCGCTTTCGGGCGCGTAATTCTGCGCATCTCTCGGACCTCTGCAGTGCGCTTTCGGGCGCGTAATTCTGCGCATCTCTCGGACCTCGGCAGTGCGCTGTCCAGCACGGATTCGGCTGATGTAGGGACCGCCCCTCTCTCTCTCCCACCAGGATTCCCTCTCTGTGCCCTGTGAGGATTCCAGCAAGTGTTTATTTAGTGGATGTCCTTCAGTGTTTCCCACTTTGAGACTTTTGCATTTACACATACACACACACACTAATACATGAAGACATTGTTTGTTTTATTATACATACCCACTGATTCTATTCATTAAAAACCCTCTGCATTGGGATCCTTGAGTTGTGTCGTTCATAACAGGTAGTTAGCTGTATCATTTTTTGCAAAGCCCTAGTAACTAGTATTGACTGCCAAGCACTGTTGCTATTTAATTTTGTGAAATTTGTTAAATTCATTACAGTGACAACAACTCTTTAAAATCATCTGTTATAGTTTTGTTCTGAGATACTAGTTTAGCAATAGTATTTTGACAAATGAGCAAAAGAAAGCATGCCTATGAAAACTGTTGAGAATTAACCCAAGTAAACTAGTTTGTTGGCCATATAACCCGAGGTGTTGAAGCAAAGCAGAGCTCAGTCTCGGTGTGTGAAGGTCACAGTTCTTCCACTAATCTCAGAGGAAGTGCGGCTTTGTGCTCCCTCAACAAACCAATCCCATTCTGGTCTTCCTCATCCTGCCAGCAATTTACCTCTGATGAAGCAATTCATCTGCAAGAGACGAGCAATTTCTGCAGCGTAACCGCTGTGTGTTCCCGGCTCAGTCGTGTTGCTTTGAATGTGTCTCCAGAGAGGAGTTATCTAGGAGCCGAGAGCCTATGTAAGGAGAAAGGCCAGATTTTGGTGCCTTATCTTTTCTCTCCTCCCCATTCCTGATAGGCCAGAAAAGGATGAAGCCTTTCGAAAGCCTTCCAGAAAAACGCTGGACGATTAAAACGGAGTCCCAATCAATTTGTCGCCTTTGGTAGACAGACAGCGTGTGACGCGGAGCGACTTTCCTGAAGGAAAAACAACACTTTTCTCAACCTGTTTGAGCAGGTGCTTCACACGAAAGGATTTATTTAGGATTGTGAGGACATAAAGAGAAATTTAAGTAATTATTATAAATGGTTCAAAAGTTTAAGGTAACTTGAAATTGTTTTTATAATTTTAAAAACCTTTGGACCTGACTGTTTAAAACTAACAACCATTTCTTACATTTCAAAAAATAGTTTTATTAAAAACCTTTTTGAAATGAATTACTTGGACCAAATGATAATCAAATAATGACCAAACAAAGCAAATGGAAACTACTAAAAATATAATGTTGTCACAACATTAGCTTTACCTTTTCTAAAATGTGGAAGCTCACTTGTATCCAAAAACTTAATGTGATGTCAGAAAAACTGTCAAGTGCATGATAGGAAAAAAATATCGCAATAACGATTCGTGAGTTGACCGCTCGATATGCATATCAATTTGTGTTAAAATTGGAAAGTTAGATTTTACAAAAATCATTAGCGCAATCTCACGAAAATTCGTACATAGGCTAATTCATATTAATTCGTACGAAGTTAATCATGCAAAAACTTACGATTATCCTAAAAAACAAAAAAACAATAACAAAACCCCAACGTCACGGCCGTCGGGTAGCTATGGGTGGGCCTGGATGGGCCTGGGCCCACCCACCTGTCAGCTAGGCCCACCCACCTGCCTATCCAGTAAGGCCTATTAGTTATCCTAATGATTAAATTATGTTGCAATTATCACTATACTTGACTATAAAATAACGTTTGTAAATTTAACGTTTGTAAATTATTAATCTCCTGTTTGTTACAAATAAAGTATTTTTAAAGTACAAAGCTTTTCTTACATATTTGTAAAATATTCTTTGAGATTACACCGATCATCTGGGCTATCAATACATTTACAGCAATTAAAAGCCTGCTATTTTTCCTTCCATGACTGAAATAAAACGACTTTTAAAGGTTTTAAAACCAAAAAAAGAACAATTTCATTACAAATGAAAAAACGCAATTTTTAATATCAATCTTAAACTGGTGGTCTTCTTCCTCCGCTTAGTTTTTTAATTTACAAATTCTGCCATGGAAATATGGAATCGGGATGGTGCCAGCGCAACTGGCTTTTAAAGGGGATGAGAGATGAGACTCTTATTGGTTTATTGGTTAATACAGGCTTTTGTTTTTATTAAACGGTGATATATTGAAGCTGGTGTAGTTGTGTGTTTGTATATTTTGATAACACATGCATTTCGGCTAGGCCCACCTGATTTTCTCTGGGCCCACCCACATTGTGAATCCTGGCTACGCTAGTGCGTCACAAGGCAAATGCATATCATACAAAATTTTGAATGTGGAGGTACAAATACAAATTAGCCACCTCGTAAAATACATACAAATTGTCATGAGATAGCTTTGGGCAATAACCAAATACCTAACATCCATTTTAGTCATTTTATGCAGCATTTTTCAATATTTTACAAGAAACACTGACCTGCAAACAGGACACAAAACCATGCTGGTCAACCACTGATATGTTAGTGCACTAGATAACAAAATTTGACATCTAAAAAATCCACAGTAAAACATTTCACAAAAAAATCCTGTAATTCTTGCAAACAAGTAGAAGAGATATGTGCTGTTTGCTTACAGGCGTGGAAGATCGGCCTGTGAGCAATAATACGACACTGTTAGCATGAAACATCTGCTGATCTGCCAACATCAATCATGTTGAGAATCCACAGAGACGTCACAGCCATCCAAACACTTTTGAAGATACTTGTTTGCTATGAAAGACATTCAAAGACTCTTGCTGATAAACACACACAAACAAACAGTACTCTTGTGTATTAGAGATGTGACCACAACCAAATAACCAGGCAAAAAATTCTACATTAGACTGATTTTTATTAAAGATTATTCTACATGAAGCAATCCAATAATGAGTTTGTGAAGCTTTTTTATATACTTTAACTAAATCGAAATATATAAGGTAAATAATAAATGAACAAAATAGTACTTTCAAATGCATTTAAATAAAAAATTATACATTAATTAAATATTTACTGAATATGAATTGAATATGTGCATATCTTAGACTATACTGTATAAAACACACACATATGTACTTTTTAAAGTAAACATGCTGAAAAAGTCTCAAGGCTCAGAGCTGCTATATGTTTATGTAAACTTGTTTGTGTTTACTGTATATACATCACTGACCAATGATCACTGACTAATTATAACTAATGATTTGTTATAAAACATCAGACAGTAGTCTGTGCCACACAGAGCATATAAACTGACACATACATATGATGTTATTTGTTTTCTTGGGATATTGGATCCAAGTTATTGTTCAGTGAGTCACAGAGAGTATGTATTGATTTAATACTTAGAAATGTTTTTCCATAAATAGCAACTGCATAGTTATTTTAATAAAGGTTTTAATTCCTTAAGGACACAACATGTTGAAAAAAGATCTGAGATATTTGTAGTAAAGAAGAAATATTTAGAATTACTACGTAAAAAATTTAATGCTGTGTTTTGAGTCTTGGCCCAAGTCAAAGCAGACCGTCTTCAAAACTATGATAATCTTTCAGTCTAAAGTTTGATTTATTACAGATAAAGTTAAGAGCAAAATAATTCATGTCTGTAATACAAGTGACTCAGTGTTAGGGATTTAAAAAAAAGCTAAGAACCATGTTTGCAAAAGTAATGGTAGCTGCGTTTTCATTAAAGATTTGTGCAAAACTATCCTGTAATGATGGCATTGTGTGATTAAAACTTAATTTTGTTGTCTCGCGATAAGTCATTTCAAAACTTTATACAGTGCTGCTCAGACCGACATGCATATGACACCAACATATGACATTTTCATGTCATGTTCTTGCCGGTTCTTGTAACGCCACATGAAGTCGAACACACCAAAGAATGATTATGTGACTTTTACGCATGTAAGTTCACCTGTAAATGCAAAACTTTTTCCATGTTTAAGTGCTATAATCGGGTGCCCAGTGCTTCTATCAACCTAGAAAATTTGAAAAAGATCAACCAATTAACTTAGTTTTGGTAAACCATTTTCTGCAAGCATGTGAAAAAATAGGTGATTGAAATTTGGCTCCCCTTGTGACGTCAGAAGGGGATCTTATTAAAATAATACCACCCCTTAATCTGCACTATCCAACCACGGCACTGCCATTTAGTGCAGAGATCAGCTCATTTGCATTTTAATGGAAACACCCAAAAATTGCACATTTTTGCTCACACCTACAAAGTGTCAATTTTAACATGTTACAATAAATTATCTGTGGGGTATTTTGAGCGAAAATTTTACATACATACATACTCTGGGGAGACCAAAGATTTATTTTAAAATTTTAAAAAGTCTTGTCACTATTAAAGTTTGTCAGAGTTTTGTAACATTAAATGAATGGTCTGTAACTTTACCCAGTCCAAGCGTTACCCAACATGCACTGCTGCTGTCACATTCGCGTGACATCAAAGCATGCAACACTAATTGTGAATAACAAAAGCAATATCTAAAAAGATTCAATGAAAAACCCTACGTTTAATTTTCACATCACGCAGTATTGCTCATTATGTCACACGCTGAGAGCAATTCCCAGCAAGTTTAATATAACTGAGAGACTGAGGGAAGAACAAATTAAAGTCTGAATATTTTCCACATGTGCATCAGCTTCAAACACATTTGGACACCAAGTTACACTTAGAAATATTTGAATATAACTGCACTACAAAATATCAAAGTCTTTATCATCTGAAAACACTGGGTCTCATTCACAAAGTATGCGTAAGGACGAATTTGTGTGTGAGATGTGCGTACGGACGTTTTCACGAACAAATCATGATTCAACAAAAACTTTTGTTTTAAAATGTCTTCTGAAAAAATCAAGAACAATAAATACTATATAATAAAATACTATTATGTAATAATGTGATATATAAACATTACATTATAATGTATATATTACTATATTATATATACATTATCTATATTATTATTATTATTATATACAGTATACACATTATCATAGCAAACATATTTTTTCTAGACATATAAAGAAGATGCGCGTAATGACAAATCTTCCTGCTTTCCTTTCTTACTTTTTAAATCTCTATATGAAAGTGTTTAATGTTTAAGTGTTTAATGCCTAATGTAAACGTTATAGGTCTAATGAGAGGTCCAAACGTCAATCACTTGATCTCCTATCTGTTTTATTTTAGATACAGATGTGCGTCATATTAATTAAATGTCATATTTGATATTTATATTTAGATAATAAATATGATCATGGAATTTTTTTAAGCTCTTTGCTTCGGTGACAAACTGCTATAAATTTTTTTCTGTGAATCCTGCGCTGCAGAAAACCCTTATATGGAGCTGGTTTGGGCATTTTATGCAAATTGCCGATCTCATGCATGCGGCCACTCATGTAGACCGCTCCAAATTTACTAACGTAAGAACATGTGTTCATGTGTGTACGCATGTGTTGTGAATTAGGTAGAAGTTTTCATGAGAAGTTCAAGTTTGCGTATAAAACGTACGCAATTATTAATAAGTAGTATGAAAGCACTACACAACACAATCGTGACACAACTCAGTATTAGTCTAAGTTATTACATTTCCACAAAAACAAATATGCTATACCTTTGAAACGGTTATTTGGACATTGTTTTACGTGATACAGCCTTTCCACGATCACAGTCAATAAAACAGTCATGTCAATGCCAAAGGTAAACAGTGTTTGTTAAAAAACATAAAGCATGTTAGATATAACTTACATAAATATCTTGATTTTAATAAATGACCAGTTGTGAAAATCAAATTCTTATAGGTTCTAGTTAACCAAAGAGCATCTTTCCTTATTCAGCCCTACTATAAAAGGACATTAAAAGCCCAAATGACCAGCACCTTCTTACTGACCCCAGAACAGCGCAGTATAAATTATATTGTCAATACAAACCTCCACATGCTGAATTAGTCTTACAGTCTCTCATCTATTGTAAACCGACCGGTTATCAATCACCGTTGAACAAGCTTAAATAAGTGGAATTAAGCAGGAGGCTTACACATATACATCATTACAAAATACCATTAATCTCAGGTTAGCATACTAGCTAAACTAAAAAAAGTGTTGGGTAAATATTGGACAGAATGCATCGATAGGTTTAAAATTTCAACCCAACTGCTGGGTTATTATAACCCATGGTTGGGTAACACCACCCAGCATTGGGTAACTTTGAACGCAACTGTGTGTTTTGTCCAATATTTACCCAACACTGTTGAAAATAACTCAGCATTTTTTAGATTACCTAACTAAAAAAATTTGGGTTAGGGTTATACATTTATTTATTTATGCATTTAATTCATAACTTATTTCTGCATTTATAAATTTATTTATTTATTTATTTAAACTTAAGTCAACTTTCTGCCTTTATGCTAGGTTGCTAGGGTATTATTATGCAGTTGCTAGGGTGTCTTGGGTGGTTGCTAAGGCAAAAGAGACTGTCCCCGAGCATCTACAACATCCTGGTCTCCAGACATAAACTCACGACACTCCTTTAATCTAAGCCTAAGAGGTTTTTATCATCTGTAATTAAATCATAATTTAGATTTGATCATTGCAGATGAAGCTTTAACTTTGAAGCCTGCACTATTGTTTCTTTTATTTAATCGTTTTCATGTCTTAAAAGAAACTCAGAGAAACTTTTCTATGAGGGCGCCAGTGGCAGAGAAACCCAAGATAAAAGGCTTAGAGAAAAGGGAAAAATCCATCGCAGCATCCATATTTACAAGATTTTGTGCAGCTGTAGCTAACACTCAGTTTAACACTCAGTAACCCACAAACACCATCAAAATGGCTTCCCGTCGGCCCTTGAGGAACACATACAGCTGTCGACATTGACCGTCACTGTCTGTATCGTGCTGTGGGCCGCTGGAACCTCCCGCTGGTCACATATGCCTCAGCGTTTAAAGACATGCAGACATACACGCTTGCACAGCGCTGACAGTTCATCATCACACTAAACCAGCCGACCTCAGCTTTACCCTCCATATGGTAAATCTCATTCACGCAGGGCAGTGGAAGAATTATAGATACGCTGCGCAAGAAAGAGAAACATTTGAAAGCAATGTGATATTAGAGACAGAACCATCGAATTTCTGAAAGTCAGACAGTCGACCGGCCTTCTGGTTAAAGATAGATAGAGCTCAGTCTGTATCCCAAAAAGCCAACGGGGAAAAACAGCATCTATCTACAAAGTCGCTCGCAGGAAACGTTTGTTAACCAGCTGCAGTGGGGTTTCTTACAAAGACATAAAAATATGGGTGTACGAAATCACAAAGAGAAAATAACACAGAGGGAAAAGCTGCGCAGGAAAACATTTTTGCATCATGGCTTTTTGAATTAAGCCGTGACAATTGTAATTCAATATACAGGAGAACAAACATCAACCCACGGGAAAAAAAATACTAGGGTTACATAACGATTAATCGTTTGCAAAATAAAAGTTTTTGTTTACATCATATGTGTGTGTATTGTGTATAATAATTATGTATATATAAATACACAAACATGCATGTTTATATTTAAGAAATATTTACATGTGTATATACATTTTTATATTTATATATAATTTATATCATATTTAATATACAAAAAATCTTAAAATTATGCATGTATTTGTGTTTATTTATATATACATAATTATTATACACATGACACACACATATATGATGTAAACAAAAACTTTTATTCTGCAAGCAATTAGTTTAATCACTAGATTAATCCTTATGCAGCCCTTAAAAAAACCATAAACTGTAGTAAAATCCCTAGTTATTATAAAGATTTTTTTGTAATGTTTTGAAATATTAAGGTTAACTACATTTACTACAGTTTATTAATTCACTAACTAATACTACGGTATACATTAACAAAGTATAGTAGTGAGTTATTTTACTAAAATAATTCAAGTAGTTTCAACAAAAAATTATTAAGTTAATTTCCTTCTTACAAATTTAAGTGGATTTCACATGATGAAGTTGGATTTACTCAATAGTTGCTTAAATTGCTCAAATCTTTGTGTTATTTTTACTCAAATTTTGGTTAAAAAACAAGAATAGATTTTTTTAATAGAATTTACAATTGTTTTGTTAAATTTAATAAGGCACAAAATCATTTTTTTACAGTGTGTAGCCAGACATAAAGGTCTGGGAACCATGGCCACTTTGAATGACATATGACTGACACGTAAAGCATCCAATCACATTTCGCTTTGTGCCACGTCATGTTTAGGGGCTTGGAGAAGTCGGCAAAATAACAGACCAGTGTGCAACAATCATTCATGGACGTCTCTAAAGTTTATAACAACAATGAGACAATAACAATTAAAATACCTTGCATTTAAACATGCAACATTTATTCGATCTTGATGAAGCATATTGTCACTGATGTAAACATGAAAGCTTTCTTCTTTGTTTCCGGACAGAACGTTAAAGATCGCGACACACACATATCCCAGAAATCCTGTTTCCAGAAAAGTGTGCCGTATGCATCAGACATTCAGCCAACAGTCGGTGGGTGTGACCTCCGAGGCTGAGACTATAATTTTAATATCAAAGTATACTGCATTTTACTACAGTTTACAACATGGCTGTGTTAAGGAGATTATACTGTAAATAAACTTTTTTCCCTGGTGTTGTTTGTCACAGGCAACCATCAATCATACAGAAGAAATAAACATCCCACGGGGACCGGGTCATATCTACAGACCATAATATGTAACCCAGTTAAAAACATGAAGTAATAAGTGATGCTTGTAGTATCATTTAATAAGAGTATATAAATAGTGTGAGTTAAAAAGGTTTAAGTTAATTTAATAAGTTATGTTTAAAAATGTTAAAAGCAGTTTAAAAATGATTGTATGTTTATTGTTTTAATTAAAAGTTAAAGTGTTTCTGAAAACTGTCTAAACCAGCATTTATGGAGTTAATGACGATCGGCAGTAGAGTGAGGGGTGTGGTTTTGCAGCGGGAGAGACGAGAGAGAGAGGAGAGTGAAGGAGAGTGGAACAGCAGAGTGAGCGTGACACAGAGATTTTCTGAGTTTAAAATGTAAAACTATTAGTGCACAAATCAAAATGTAACTTGTTTCTGGTGATTGTTTGCACGACAACCATATGAAAAGAGTGACAAGGTGCATATTGAGTAACGGGAGGAATTTCTACACGAAGTTCAAAGACTGTTTACTTTTGTGCTATTGCTAATGCTAACGCTGCGTTACTTTTGAAATATATGCTGAAGTCAGTTCATCACAAGTGAACGATATTTTATAGTTAAAGTTTGACTCTCCGTTGAACAGTTTGAGGAGTTTATCTGCTGTTTTCGATCTGAAGACAGAGAAGAGGACTCACACAGAGTTTAAAGCAACCAGGACTTCACTCGTGAGTTTTACTAGACGTGGTGTTAAAATGGAGATCGAGTTCGTGTTGTAAGGCTGATCGGATGATGAGACTGCACCCGTGACTGTTGGTGAAAGGCTGGGACAGAAACATTATTTCAAGGTACCTTTCATTTTGTTTGCTCGGTGACGAGTGAAGCGGCCATTACGTTTTTGGGCCTCTACGAACACGAGCAACGCATCAGGCCTGCTACGGTATTTTAGTTTGATAATAACTTTGGTTGCCGGCTTTAGATTGCATTAAGGTGTTTTGGGCCCACAAAAAAGTCTGATTTAAGTGTTAAAGGTATATTGAGGTTTTCTGAATTAATCCATTTGAGGGTTAATAGAGTTTAAATTGTTTTCTGTGCATTTATACATGATACAGTATTGACTGTGTTTACATTTGTTGTTTTAACAAGAGGGTTCATAGTTTACATTGAATTCTGTGCATTTGTATGGTACAGTATTGACATTTTTTACATTGTTGTGTAAGTAAGAGAGACTATTCAATTACAGTATTTTATTTTGAAAAAAGAGGAACATTTTATGTTGAAGGTTTAAAAAGAACAATTATATTTTTTATTTAATTTGTTTATTTCTTTTGAGATAATAACTTATTTTTTGAGTAAATAACTAAGAGATATTTTCTTAAACTTTGTGTTGTGTTATTTTATTATTTACTTGGAAAGAGGTTATTGTTTTATTTGGTGAAAGACATACTTAGACACACGGTTAAAATCTTTATTAGTAATATAACTTAAGAAAGGTAAATTCATAGTCGGGTAAAGAAAACATTTCATGTGTGTATTTTAAAAGAGAAATCCAAGATAATATCTAAATTGAGTTAATTAGGGTTAACACATTTAATTAATTAATACATTAACAGAACCCAAAAGCCTTGCCCTTGTTAATATAAATACTGAGGGGAGCGCTACATAAAATGGAGGCTCCGCTGGGATAGTCTTGAATTTTTCTGTAAAAAAAAAAAATAAAAGAGTTAAAAGGTAAAGACACCGACTTAAGTTACTAAGCTAATTTACAACCAGTTTCAACATGGAAAAAACTGAACTAGTGTCAGAGTTAAAACGCTGGTGCCGTGGTGAGGGTTTGGAAGAGACTCATGCACTTATGACCATCGTCCCAGAAGATGTAGAGATCAGTGAAGTGGAAGAAACACTGGGAACAATTAAGTCGCTAGGACGGGTGCGTGTCCGAGGAAGAAACTTCAGTGCAGAACTAAACCAACGGATGGTTTTGTGCGAGAGTAAAGAGACTGTGCAAGAGGAGAGGGTTCCTTCTGAAGTTATGCCGGTTAAGGGTGGCGAGATGTGGCCTGTTATCATTATTGGAGAGGCTCAGACGGCTGCTGAAGAGTTTAATAGTAAACTTAAAGGGTTGCTGCAAGCTGAAGGGAAAACTATGGAGGACCTCAAATCATTATTCCCTAGTACACCCCCACCTACTAGCTCCACTGAATCCATCCTTCGCGCTGTCGGAGATCTGTTGGAAAAGACAAGTAAACCAGCTGATGGAGGAAGTTATGGTCGACTACGCATGTTCTCAGGAGCTCTACCAACACCACCCGGTGAGGAACCATTTGATCATTGGCTGGAGCAAGCATGGCTTTTAGTGGAGGAGACTGAAGGCTCTGATAGAGAAAAAAGACGCAGACTTATTGGAAGTTTAAAGGGGCCCGCACTCGAAATTGTGAAAGCAGCACGCCACATTAATCCTGATGCCAGCCCGAAAGAGTGTTTGGAAGCGCTTGAAAGTGCTTTTGGAAGTGCTGAGTCAGGTGATGATCTCTACTTTGCTTTCCGATTGATGCAACAGCAAAAAGGGGAGAAACTATCAGATTTCCTTCGACGTCTAGAGAGGTCTCTAGCCAAGGTGATTCAAAGAGGGGGTCTACCTGCTGGCTGTAAGGATCTAGCCAGACTGGAGCAACTGCTGAGGGGTGCTATCGCCTCAGACCTGATGCTGATCCAGCTGCGCTTGAGAGAAAGGAAGGCTGCACCCCCAAATTTTCTACAGCTGTTGACTGAGATCCGTGCTGAGGAAGAGTACGAAACTGCTAGAAAGAAGCTCAGTGCCTCTGTACATCAAGTTCATGCTAATTCAGAAGTGGATACACGGCAAACTGAGATCCAGAACTTAAAGGCTGAATTAAAAGAGCTAAAGTCAATGGTTGCATCAGTAGTGACCAAATCCACTGCAGTCAAAGACGATTACAGGGAGGTTAAAACCATTAGTGCACCAACTGGCTCTGAGAACCGGCAAGATGCCGAGCTGGCTGCCTTGAAAAAACAAGTGAAACGACTAAAACAGAAAACCAGCAACAAGATGCCTGAGCCTGATGCTGCAGTCACTATTTCAACCATGGAGGCTTTTAAACAGGTTCCAAACTCGCCCAAGGGAGCCCCTAAAAGGTCAGAAGATAATTTCTGCTATAGGTGTGGTGAGAACGGACATTTTGCCACAAAATGCCGAAACCCTGAGAATCAAGCCAAAGTTATCAGAAAGCTAATTCATGCTCTAAAGATGACTAAAGACAGACAGCAGTCTGGGGATACCACCACCAATGTAGCTAACTGTGAGGTCAAGAAAAGTGTTGTTACCTCCTCTGAGGCAGCTGGTCTCCCTGAGGGCTTGATTGGTCCACCCAGCATAGTACCTGTGAAAGTAAATGGATATAGCTGTGATGCCTTGCTGGATAGTGGCTCACAGGTCACCATTATCTTTGAGTCTTGGTATCAAACTTACCTGTCTGATGTCCCAATACGCCCAGTGTCTGGTTTAGCCCTGTGGGGATTAAGTGAATCTGAGATCAGTTATCCTTACCGTGGGTATGTAGTAGTCGACATTGAATATCCAGCAAAGGTTGCAGGTGCCGACCAGACAGTGACAGTTCTTGCTCTTATCTGCCCCCAGCCCCGAACTGCAGACCAGACTCCTATCATTGTGGGGACAAATGCCAGCCACATCCGACGTCTCGTACAGCAGTGTAAGAACAATGGCATTGACATCACGCAGACACTGGGGATACAAGCAAGTTACAAAGACCACAATCTAAAAGCACCTAGCACGGCCACAGTCCTGGAAGAGGAAGGTGATATTGGCTGTGTGTTATGGCAAGGCCCTGGCCCACTGACTCTGCCCCCTGGTGGCGACTGTACTGCCATCTGTAGAGTTGAGTACAAGCTTCCAGTTGACAAAGAAATCTTGATGGTTGATTCGTCTCCAGTAGCTCCACTCCCAGCAGGTGTGCTATTTCAGCCCATGGTGGTGCCCAGCGAAGAGGTGAACGTCAATCATTTCAGAATCTTGGTCCAAAATGAGTCCTTAACAGAGACAGCCATACCAGTTGGAACAGTTATCGGACATATGTATCTGATAGATGCAGTCACTCCTCTTTCACCTTCCAAGGCAGCTGACACAGAGTTTGATGTGAACCTGATCAACTTCGGAGACTCGCCTGTCTCAGAGGAGTGGAAAGAAAGACTCCGTCAAAAGTTATCCACAAGGTCCCAGGTGTTCTCATTACATGAATGGGATGTTGGATTGGCCAAGGGGGTGGAACACACAATTCGGATGTCAGATCCACGGCCGTTCAGGGAGCGCTCTCGTCGCCTGGCTCCAGCTGACCTGGAAGATGTGAGAAAACACCTCCAAGAACTGTTAAAGGCAGGGATCATAAAGGAGTCTCGTAGTCCATACGCATCTCCCATTGTGATTGTTCGCAAGAAGAATGGAGCTGTGAGAATGTGCATAGACTACCGATTGTTAAACAGCCGTACAATCCCCGATCAGTACACAACACCTTGTATTGATGATGTGTTGGATTCAATGACTGGAAGCAAGTGGTTCACCGTTCTTGATCTGCGAAGCGGTTACTACCAAATCGCCATGGCCGAGGAAGACAAGGAAAAGACTGCATTCATCTGCCCCTTGGGTTTCTTTCAGTTTGAGCGGATGCCACAGGGAATAACTGGAGCCCCAGCCACATTCCAAAGATTAATGGAGAAGGCTGTGGGTGACATGAATCTGCTCGAAGTCCTTGTCTACCTCGATGACTTGATTGTATTCGGCCGAACTTTAGAAGAACACGAAGAGAGACTTCTTAAAGTCCTTGATCGTCTGGCAGAGGTTGGATTGAAGATCTCATTCGACAAATGTCAATTCTGTCTCCCAAAAGTAAAATACCTTGGACATATTGTGTCGGCCGATGGAGTATCGCCTGACCCAGACAAGATCGAGGCAGTTACAAGTTGGCCACAGCCTACGCACCTAAAGGCTCTTCAATCCTTTTTGGGATTTTGTGGCTACTACCGCCGTTTCATCGCCAATTATGCAGCCATAGTAAGGCCATTGTCTGAGCTCACAAAAGGCTATGCTCCAACCCAGCGGGGCAAGAAAACTGAGAAAGACAACACAAAGACTTACCTCAAAGAGTCCGAGCCCTTCGGTGAGAGATGGGACCAGTCCTGCACCGAGGCTTTCCACAAGATTATCCACTGCCTTACACATGCACCTGTGTTGGCCTTTGCGGATCCCAACAAGCCATATGTTCTGCATGTAGACGCCAGCTTGAGAGGGCTGGGCGCCGTTCTATATCAAGAATACAGTGAGGGCCTGAGACCAGTCGCCTTTGCTAGCAGGAAACTAAAGACATCTGAGAGGAACTACCCTATTCACCAGTTGGAGTTTCTGGCCCTTAAGTGGGCAGTTGTGGATAAATTCCACGATTATTTATATGGGGTCAGATTTACGGTAAGGACGGACAACAACCCGCTTACCTACGTGTTGTCGACTGCCAAGCTCAGTGCTGTGGGGCACAGATGGCTCTCTGCCTTATCCACCTATGATTTTGATGTCCAATACCGACCAGGCAGACACAATATAGATGCCGACCTGCTCTCTAGGAATATGCCTGAAGAGAATTTGGAGGAATGGGAGACCATACCACAGCCTGGTGTGAGATCCATCTGCAAACGAATCTGCATTCCAAGTTTGGCGGGCGGTCCACAGAGGTATATAGATCAGTTGGGAGCTTCGCCTGATTGTGTGCCTGATATTTATGCTTTCCCTACTCACCTGGAGTTGAAATCCTTGGGGCAGATGTCAAAACAGGAACTGATTGCAGCTCAGGAGGATGATGCAGCCATCAAATCTGCCATACAAGCTGTTAAACATGGCCAATGGCCGGAAGAGAATGGATCCTGTCCAGAGCACTCTCGTCTAAAAAAAGAGCTGGGGAAGCTGATGATGAAAGATGGGCTACTCCATCGTTTAAGCCAGCGGCCCTCTGGTGAAGAACTCACTCAACTTGTCTTGCCCAGTGTGTTCAAAGAAATGGTGTTGAAGGCCACCCATGATGAGCTTGGACACCTTGGTATTGAAAGAACTACAGACTTGTTGAGAAGTAGGTTCTTTTGGCCGAAACTGGCAGGTGATGTTGAGCAGTACATAAAGAACTGTGGAGAGTGTGTCACACGGAAAACCCCCTGTCATAGGGCAGCGCCTTTACATCACATTTCAAGCAATGGACCGATGGATCTGGTATGCATCGATTTTCTGTCCATGGAGCCAGATTCTGCAGGTATCAGCAATGTGTTAGTGGTCACGGATCATTTTACCCGTTATGCGCAGGCTTTTCCATCCCGAAATCAGAAAGCGCAGACGGTGGCAAAGATCCTTGTGGACAAGTATTTCCTCCATTATGGTTTGCCAGCCAGAATCCATTCAGACCAGGGCCGAGACTTTGAAAGTCAGTTAATAAAAGAGCTCTTGAAGATGATGGGAATCCGGAAGTCACGGACCACTCCCTACCACCCGCAGGGAGACCCGCAGCCTGAGAGATTCAACAGAACTCTACTTTCAATGCTGGGCACCCTGGGCAGTGAAAGGAAACGGCAGTGGAGCAAACATATTGGCTACTTGGTTCATGCTTACAACAGTACCAAATGTGATGCTACAGGGTACTCACCCTATTTCTTAATGTTTGGCCGAGAAGCAAGGCTCCCAATAGACTTGTGCTTTGGAATTTCTACTGATGATCAAGCTGATGGTGGCCATTCACGCTATGTAGCCAAGCTAAAAGAAGACTTGCAAAGAGCTTACAAGCTTGCCTCTGAAACGGCCTATAAGACACATCAGAGGAACAAGAGGTCATATGATAAAAGAGTGGGATTCCAGACATTGGATATCGGCGACCGAGTGTTGTTAAGGAACTTAGGATTGAAAGGGAAGCATAAGTTGGAGAGTCGTTGGAGTCCTATACCTTACTTGGTCATGGGAAAGATGCCCAACCTTCCAGTGTATAAAGTGAAACCAGAGGATGGAAGAGGAGGAGTTAAAACTCTCCATCGTGATCATCTTCTGCCGATTGGTCAGTTAGTGAGAATGCCAACAGTGGAAACTGAGGACAACTCGCGTGTCACGACTAGACCAAGAACAAGAGCTGAGACACAAAAGAGATCAAAGGAAGTCTTACCTGAAGTACAGGAAGCTTTTCAAGAGTCAGAGTTTACAGATTCCTCTTCAGATGTTGAGTGGAGTTATGGATGTGGAAAACCCTACAGTACTTACCTGAAAGAGATCCTGACAAAGGAACAGACAAAGGAAAGAGTTACTGCTGGACAGTCAAATCTCATCCAAGATGATAGTGATTACTCCCAACGGTCAGATGGAAATCCTGCTGAGGATAGCTTGTCAGAGGACAACAGTTCGGAGGAGGAACATCACAGTATGAGAGAAAAGGATGGAGATCAAGATTCCGTTCCTGAGGAAGAAAGTGATCCAGAGTCTGATAACCCTCGCCACGATGAGCATCCAGAGATAATCACTAAGACAGATGTGCTTAGCAAATCTGAAAGTCGTCCAAAAAGGGTAGTGAAACCAGTTATCAGGTTAACTTATGATGAGCCTGGTAAGGCAAAAGATCAGCCCCTCACTATTGTGCATAGAGGTGTTATCATTAAGATTGGCAAGAGTTAATTTAAAGTAGTCATGCACCTTTTCCTCTAATACACTTAAAAAATAGAGTTCATTATGTTTGATGAGGACATCAAAAACATTTAGAAGGGGGAGGGTGTAACCCAGTTAAAAACATGAAGTAATAAGTGATGCTTGTAGTATCATTTAATAAGAGTATATAAATAGTGTGATTTAAAAAGGTTTAAGTTAATTTAATAAGTTATGTTTAAAAATGTTAAAAGCAGTTTAAAAATGATTGTATGTTTATTGTTTTAATTAAAAGTTAAAGTGTTTCTGAAAACTGTCTAAACCAGCATTTATGGAGTTAATGACGATCGGCAGTAGAGTGAGGGGTGTGGTTTTGCAGCGGGAGAGACGAGAGAGAGAGGAGAGTGAAGGAGAGTGGAACAGCAGAGTGAGCGTGACACAGAGATTTTCTGAGTTTAAAATGTAAAACTATTAGTGCACAAATCAAAATGTAACTTGTTTCTGGTGATTGTTTGCACGACAACCATATGAAAAGAGTGACAAGGTGCATATTGAGTAACGGGAGGAATTTCTACACGAAGTTCAAAGACTGTTTACTTTTGTGCTATTGCTAATGCTAACGCTGCGTTACTTTTGAAATATATGCTGAAGTCAGTTCATCACAAGTGAACGATATTTTATAGTTAAAGTTTGACTCTCCGTTGAACAGTTTGAGGAGTTTATCTGCTGTTTTCGATCTGAAGACAGAGAAGAGGACTCACACAGAGTTTAAAGCAACCAGGACTTCACTCGTGAGTTTTACTAGACGTGGTGTTAAAATGGAGATCGAGTTCGTGTTGTAAGGCTGATCGGATGATGAGACTGCACCCGTGACTGTTGGTGAAAGGCTGGGACAGAAACATTATTTCAAGGTACCTTTCATTTTGTTTGCTCGGTGACGAGTGAAGCGGCCATTACGTTTTTGGGCCTCTACGAACACGAGCAACGCATCAGGCCTGCTACGGTATTTTAGTTTGATAATAACTTTGGTTGCCGGCTTTAGATTGCATTAAGGTGTTTTGGGCCCACAAAAAAGTCTGATTTAAGTGTTAAAGGTATATTGAGGTTTTCTGAATTAATCCATTTGAGGGTTAATAGAGTTTAAATTGTTTTCTGTGCATTTATACATGATACAGTATTGACTGTGTTTACATTTGTTGTTTTAACAAGAGGGTTCATAGTTTACATTGAATTCTGTGCATTTGTATGGTACAGTATTGACATTTTTTACATTGTTGTGTAAGTAAGAGAGACTATTCAATTACAGTATTTTATTTTGAAAAAAGAGGAACATTTTATGTTGAAGGTTTAAAAAGAACAATTATATTTTTTATTTAATTTGTTTATTTCTTTTGAGATAATAACTTATTTTTTGAGTAAATAACTAAGAGATATTTTCTTAAACTTTGTGTTGTGTTATTTTATTATTTACTTGGAAAGAGGTTATTGTTTTATTTGGTGAAAGACATACTTAGACACACGGTTAAAATCTTTATTAGTAATATAACTTAAGAAAGGTAAATTCATAGTCGGGTAAAGAAAACATTTCATGTGTGTATTTTAAAAGAGAAATCCAAGATAATATCTAAATTGAGTTAATTAGGGTTAACACATTTAATTAATTAATACATTAACAGAACCCAAAAGCCCTGCCCTTGTTAATATAAATACTGAGGGGAGCGCTACAATATATCAGAGACTTGAGGGATAGACTCCTCAGGCCAGTAAGCAACAACTTCTACAATTCAAATCGCATAGCAACACCACAGTATTCCCATTACACCTGTACACACGTGTATGCTACAGCTAGACTTTTATCTTCTCAAGAGAAAGTGTAAAGTCAAACGGTTCAGATTTTCTCTGTAAAGCTCTTTTTAATTTCTGACCTCTCGGCCTCTCACTTCTCACTTTCATTTGCTTGGACAAATGGCTAGATTAAGCACCATGCTCTGCAAATGTAAATCAGTTCTGGAAAGATCAAACACACGGAGAGTCGGTTTTGCCCAACGGTCCAGAGTGTTTAACTTCATATCTGAATGCAAAGTATTACAGTGATTTCACATCAAACCTTCAGAGAATGAAGAGGGAAATTTGCCTAAACATCTCTCGCTCTCTCACCATCTTCAAAACCAGCCTTACATTTAAACCATGTATCTATTTATTTCTTTACCTCTACATCCCATACGTTTTAATATTTTGGGCACATCAAGGGTGCAGTAAAATATCCAAAAACCACTAGGCCAAGGTTATATATTTTGTCCAGCTGATTACTATTAATAACTATAATGTTTTCAACTACTTGTAAATCGTTTGAAAATTGCCATTCTAAACATTGACACGGGGCAGTGCAGTCGCCTGTCAATGACATTAATATCCACGTGACCCTTGGTTACCGCCTTTACTGACGTAAAAACCACATGACAATAGTGTTGTGGACAACTGTGTAAGTATGCGTTACCACGTGTCGGGCTACCCGCTTTATGGACTACAATTACTCTTTACCGTCTGCCGCTGGTTATGTCAGCAAAGACAGCTCCCGTAATCGTACGAGCCAACCAAACGACCCAAGAAGAGTTTGGAACAAGACGAGATTGGCGCCTTCTAGTGGCGAATTCAACATATTCCACCTTTTAACCATACACACATTCTATAATGCACCAATTTACCACAGTGGTAAACCGTCACAGCCCTACCAGTGATGCGAGGGTCGATGTATAAACAACCCGCACTTGACCGACTTTTTTAACTAACCCGCCCGCAACTCGGACCGCAAAAAAATAAAAAATTAACAGCTTTATGTTACAACATTAACATGCATGTCAACACTGCCTGGATGTCAATGTGGACAATGATGCAGAAATATGAATGAAAACTGACACGTAGCCTACAACGTGAAGCGTAAAACGCAGGTCTGATGCAGAAGTATAAATCAGCCTTTACAAACATTCATGATCTTCTAATCAGGTTGCTTGTTATACTTAATATTAGACTTACATTGAGTCCCATCCCATCTACTACACACCCTACTGGATATCAATTCACTAAAAAACACTCAATACACATGAGCAACCATACAGTAAAGTGGTAATAATGGCCCAGGACATCCTAGAAATACCCTAACAACCACTCAGGTGATTCTAGCAATCGACTCAAGCGCATAGCGATGATCTGGCAACCCCCCAACAACTCAAGCATCATTGCTTCAACATTTGCAAGACTCACAAACCTCTCATGTTTGCTTTCATTTGCATTTGCAAACGCATTATTCTTTTCAATTGACACCTAAATAAATCAAACATAGATTTGTTTTTCTGCAGCAGACTGTAAAATGATGTGCTTCTTTATTTAGCGATTCATAATAAATGGAAACGGCGCGCAAGCCAACAGTCCATCAGATATTTGTTATTCACTTGCATTCAGTGCACAGAATTCAGACTAATGCTGACTGAAATATGAGCCATGAGATCGGTGTATTATGAGTCTGAAATTATGTGCTTTTATAAACTTTTGCAGTGCTTATTGGCGTTGCTACTAAAAATATAGCATAATTTAAAGGTCTGTTACAAAAAGTGGTTAATGTTAAATGAATTGACCACTAAAGAATACGTACAGTCTTCTAATAAGATCAAGGTAAGGTTGATGAATATTCAGCTGTCATTAGTTAATATTATACCGATTGATGCATGACACCAAAATTACATCATTTCCTAGAATGATGTCATTACATAACACCAGCAAACAAGAACTTAAATAGGGCTCAATATATTTCACAGTATTTTTTTCCAATAACGGTGATATGGTTTTTAAACACATTTCCAATATTTCGATATACATTACAGCGTCCCATTGGTCGTGGCCATTCACATGTTACGTCTTTAACAGGTGTTAACCGCGGGTCAAGGCGCTTCTTCCTTCCAAAGCGCGCTCCCATGGTGTCTTTTGTAGCTAAGCAACTATGAGTTTTTGTAAGAATGCTAAATACAACATTATAATATAATATAACATTTTTATTTAAATACTATATAGGAGGAGGTTTTAAAAACTTGACAAATTCATTTGTTTAGAAGTTTGTAGGTACAGGCTTTCATTGTGGCCATTTTCATAATTCCAGCGTTTTACTCTGAAAAAACTTCAAAGAATGCCAATGTAGTACAACAAAAACGACTAATCATTGTAATACCGTGGGGTACTTCTCTTTGTAAGTGAACCACAGAGCTGCACGGCTGGATGTACTGATTCGTAATTCGTCACGACCCAAATCGCTAAACATCATCCAATGTACGCTCAGCACCTTCCACGCTTCAATGGTCAAATTACAGCAGGTACGAGTGTATTTTAATTATTCTTATTCTCTGACGTCTGATTGCTTTTTCCTCTGATCCTTGTAAAAACATCTTTTTGCCTATTACCCAATTAAAATGGAGCTAAGAGGTTGAAGAGCGAAACATTGGAGTTGCCCGGGAGGATCGCGTCCACGTATGCAAACTGGATTTTAGAGGATTTCATTTGGACTTAAACCTCATGCTTCACTGTTCATTCCAGAGAGACTTGCTGTTTTGAGTTTTATTTAAGAGCACTAGGAAAACCTTTTCTTCTGTTGGTGCCTAGCAGTCATTTTTCCTACGTTAGTACATGAAAATCTCATGTAAATTTTGTGTAACACTAATAGCGAGCAGCAAATCGTGAACCCTGCTGTACATCTCTACATACTTTAGTAAAACCAAAATGTTGTATTAGGATTTCCGTCTGATATAAATTTCTACTGGGCAAAATCACCGAGCTGAAAGCATAATGTCTGTCTATAAGGAATTGCACAGCATTACTGATCATCTACAATATGCTTGGCAAATTTGTCTTTAATGTGTTTGACAGGAACATTAACCTCAATGTCACGACTACATGCAGTGAAATGAAAAAAATCACTCTGATATTTAAATAATAAATGAGCGTTGTGACCCCTCCTGAGGTCACAGGAGGTGATGTATGATACCCCAGCGGCGACACATGGATAGCTAAAGCTGATCGCGGGAGGGGAGGTTGATGAAAAGCTGTGTTGAAGGGAACACAACCTTTGACGGCCCTGACAAAAAACTTCATGTCCGCTTGACTGAGACTTTATCTGATATAGCGGACAAATACTTGACAAACAGACAGCAGACTTCTTCAGACTACTTCAAAGTAGGGAAGTATTTTTTAAGAATCAAATGGTTGTTTAGCAAAGAAAAATTGTTGTACTATATGGCATCACTACTAAGAACTCTTTTGGCACATTTATTTTGAAGAATGCATGGTTTTAATTGGACAAATACATTATGGGAAAACTGTGTGACTGATGACTTTGCATCTCAGTACAAATACACTTAAAAAAATAAAGGTTCGTCCCAGTAGAGGTCTTCTTGGGTCCAAAGAAAAGTAAAGCCCCCTGAAATGACCCGAATCACTTTTTAGCCGAATCTGACATGCATTATTTTATTCACTTAAAAAAAAGAAAGACCCAAGACAAACCCGAGAAAATAAACCAGAGTCTGACCTGAGCCAGTGGTCATTTTTTTTAACACGACTGGACCCGAATTTAAACAGCATTATAAGGGCCAGAGCACCGGGATTATAAGGGTCCGAGCACCTATTGTACTTTAAGGAGTTATTATTATGTAATTTGTTATCTGACAACACCACCAAGGTAACCACTAAAATGTGCATTCGAAATTGATTGACAGGTCTGGCTCAATGAAAATAAACCTGCCGCCAGCCACCCGATGTTGCAAGCGTTCTTGGCAAACTGAAGAGGGGTTGGAAAAAGACAGGGCTGGGTTTCCAGATAACGATTGAACTTAGCACTTAAGAGCGCATTCGACGAGCTACTGAAAGAACATTCGTTGTTCGTTTATGTGTATTCCCCAAAGATGCACCTAAAATGATCGCTCGCAGCTGGGCTTTAAGTGCTACAAGTCGCTATCCGTTTGTCAAGTGCTGAAATGTCACCTATAGATTTACTAGATCGAATTTGTAGCAGAAGCTTGTTTAGACTAATGATTATCAGCTGATGTTCACTAATATTTGTATAATTTTTTTTAATTATTGTTCAATTACTTTTTTAATGTTTTAATAATTTGTGCATAATAACATATTATTTTCCGTATTTAGTTAGATCTCGTCCCACTTCGAAATGCCTTCTGCATTTTATATTATAGTTTAGATTTTTATTATTATTATTTGTTTATTATCTATGTTTATTTATTATTATGGATTATTGCATTGTACCGTAAATATTTATTTGGTTTCTTAAATCAGATGCCATTTCCCTTCAAAACATTATTTTTACTGTAGATGAATTATTGCAGCAATTTGTAGGAACAATTGATCAATTTGCTACTACCAACTTTTACCAAAATTGTACCAAAAACTTTATGTTCTTTATTAATTTATGTTTAGTCATTTAAATTCGATTTCTCATTTGATTTTTAAATATATTATATTAAAGTAATTTAAACAAATAAACTTAGAAGAACCCAATAAATAAACTTACATTTAAAACATTACAGTATCGTCATTGCTGGAGTGCAATTTGTTGGTGTCCTGTAGGTGACCTTGTAACTCTGTTGTCTTACGATTCACTTATGAATTAATGATTACTCCAGAGCACTCGTAGATCTACGATGATTTTCAAGTACTACTCAAGTTATGAAGCTTTTGAGAAACGTTCCGTAATTCTAAGATGATTCGTATGATCGTTTTTACAATCTACTTAAGGGCTTGTTATAGTTGTGCGTAGGTCTTACGGCGTAGCCGCGACAGCGTAGGTTCCACGTTGGTTTTCATTTATACTTTTGCGTTGTCGTCCGCGTCGACGTGCAAACGTGTGCAGAATGCTGGTAGACAGTATCCACGCGTGTAACCACAGTAGCAGCGCGACCGTCAAAGAAGAAGCTTGACAAGTTAACCCACAAACGAAGAGGAAACAGCAACTTGTGTATGATTTGAGAAGACCAAATTGATGGAAGTAAATAAACAGCGACTTTTGTTGCAGTTTGAGTTTAATCACTCCTCAACTTGGTTTGTCTTTGTTTTCATCGTCGCAAACGGAAATACCTATGATGCAGTTTTGTTTTACCTGACGGGAGGGGTTCTGGTGGACCAATCACTATGTAGCTTCGCCTGGAACCTACTCACGACTATAAATCGGGCTTTAGCCTTGCAATGCTTTTGGGAAACCGGCCCAGAATAGTTTGGGTCTATTCGGGTCCATTCGGCAAAAACACATTCATTTTAAATTACCCAAAGCCAGAGACAGCTAATACACCCGACCCGTGTCCGAGGCACACATGAAACTTTTAGACTCGAACCCACTCTGGTCTCGGGTCTGACCTCGTTTTTTCGGATCTAAGTGGATCCATGAAGACCTCTACTTAACAGCGATGCCATAGAAGAACCATTTTTGATTCCTTGTAGAATTTTTTTTTATTATTTCTTTCTTACCTTTTTATAATCTAAAGAACCATTGTTTGCCACAAAGAACAAAACCAAAAAGGTTGTCGGGATGTTAAAGGATTTTTTTAACCATTCACCCAAAAATGGTTCTTCTATGGCATAATAACGCACCATTTTTTTTAATAGTGTATTTTTAAAATCAACTGAAGAGTGCTTACAAGATATGAAGAAACCAGTCCTACCCGTACACACAAATAATAAAATGTGTTATTAAAGCTCGGTGTAGTTAAATAAATGCTTGTGTGCCAGCAGAAAGAAATTAGCGTAAAGCACACTCAGCCTCGGCAATGTCAAAACTACTTGTTAAAACTCGAAACGCGTGCTAATTTTATCTCTAATGAAACACTGCCAAACTTATGTGAAACACTCGAGGGGATTAAAAATAAGAAGTGGGCACCAGTGACCTCCATGTCATTTCACACCAGCTTAAAAAAAAACCTGTAAATATTATTATTTTGACCACTCGAGTATCTTCTTTTGTACACCATTTCATGTACATAAGAAAGAGCATGTTTGAACCAACACGAAGGCAAATAAATGATGGCAATTATTCATTTTGGTGATCTGTACCTTTAAGTTCTTTAGCACGATGTCAGGCGATGTTTTGAAGTCACTCGGTCATTGTGATTTTTGGATGCGGTCGCCTTGCGGTTACCCACACTGCATTAATCACATTAGCTGAACTCTCTCCTGTCTTGTATTGTCTTTGTAAACTGCGATTGGGGTTTTGGATTAATTGGTCTCCGCTAAACAAGGCAAAAACATTGGAGCAGGAATTCAATACAATGAGTGATTTGAGAAACATTTCACTGCTTTTCAAAGCTTAAAAAATTCTAAATTCATACTGTAGTAGTGAATAACGGGTGCATTATAGATCAATGTCAGATATACGGCCAACAGAAAATAATAAAGACACTGCAGACAACCTCGAACCGAAGAACAGGTGCTCGGCCATTAAACATTTATGGAAGGTGAACAATTAACTGGTTGGGCAAAACTATGGAAATAAACACATGCATGCATAAGATCAAAATTAAACAACAGACAACTGGGAAATTTACCAATTTACAAAGAGTGCATGATGGGAGATTACCAGCTGATGTGACATTGTGTGATGTCACACATACAGTATGTACTATTGAAAAGAAATAAATGGTAAAACTAATCATGACCTCAGATAAGATGAAAACTCCTGTACATGCAAATAATGAAATAAGTTCTATTATTAGCATTTTTTTTATTGTTTTTTACTCAATTCTATCCTGCACAGCAATTTTGATAATGAAGCACTGATTGTAATAAACCCAAATTGATACAGCATGGACAGACATTGTCCTACAACAACGATTAACATTCAAACACGCCAGCCCATTCATTATGAACCAGGAGCCCAGATGTCCATAAATCTTCTCATTGACAAGCGGGTCCATCGCGGCACCTCTAACGTAGCAACCGATATCTTATGATTAAAAGGTGGAGAGAAACATTCCATTAAAAGGATGCGCAGGTTGCGAGCTGGCACCGCCACGTCGTAGATTTAAAAGGGTCAATTACAAGACGCACAGCACAGCTAGAACCAGCAAACCATTAGCAGTCTGGCACCATCTGTTCTTACTGCAGGACGTCTACAGAGCTCGATGCTATAAAACCTCAGCGTGTGTTAGAGAGGGATGTACAGTGCTGAGTTAGCGCTCTGTACCGTAAAATGTGACGGCGAGAGGAATACACTCGAGTAACCTGTAAGTAAGATTGACTTTAATAGACTACAAGACAGATGCCAAGACAATGTAAGATTGACGGAATTTGTTAAAGGGATACGCCATCCAAATTTTAAAATTACCTCATGATGTA
Source organism: Paramisgurnus dabryanus (assembly GCF_030506205.2). Taxonomy (NCBI): domain Eukaryota; kingdom Metazoa; phylum Chordata; class Actinopteri; order Cypriniformes; family Cobitidae; genus Paramisgurnus; species Paramisgurnus dabryanus. The sequence continues at coordinate 30,213,949 of NC_133343.1, read as the reverse complement.
CTCACCCTCAAGCTATCCGAGATACAAATGTCCATCATCTTTCAGACGAACACATTTGGAGGTATTTTGTCTTTGCTCTTTCACAAAACAGGGATCAGGGAACAACTTCTGACTTAAAACCCCCAAAAAGTGCATCCATCCTTCACAAAGGTAATCCTCACGGCTACAATGGGTTAATAAAAGTATTTTGCAGGTAATTGATGCAATATTGTAAGACAAATATCCATATTTTAAACTTTATAAACTATAATCACTAGTTTCCGGTAACAACACCATCTTGGATTCACGGGATTCACGAGAGTCTCTGCGCAACATACCCGTCCAAAATCTCTAATCGCGGCCTTCGTAGGTAGCATTCCAAGGCAGGAAGGCATCAAGGCACTTTTGGATTCAATGTTTGCTTTACTTCCCGACTCCTGAGATACCTTCTCCGTCTTGTAACACAATTCCATGTGTGTGTGTGTGCACAGGAGAATGTGATTGGTCGAGTAAAAAAAAAAAAATGTCGACCAAGAAAGCATCACAAAAGCGCTCTCTGCTTATATTTCAAACACAATTACATTACGCTGCCTATGAAGGCTGTCCGAATGCGTTTCCCAGAGCTGCCTTTATGCCGCAGAAGTGTGCTACCGAAGTCCGCTACCTTGGGTTTCGGAAGCATCCTACGTTAAAACTCTTTCGTGAATCGCATGAGTCCATGATGGCGTCATTATCGTAAGCTAAAAATTGATATTTTTCTTACAATATCACATCAATTCCACGCAAAATACCTTTATTAACCCATTGAAGCCATGTGGATTACTTCTGTGAAGGATGGATGCACTTTTTGGGGGTTCAAATTCAGAATTTGTTCCCTGATCTCCGTTTTCTAACATTATAAAGCGGGGAAGGACTTTTACTAAAATAACTTCAAATGAGTTTGTCTGAAAGATGATGGACATGTGTATCTCGCATGGCTTAAGGGGGTTAAATCATGGGGGAATTTTTATATTTGGCCGGAGTATCACTTTAAAGTTTGTAGGTTATTGTTTATTAGTTGTGTATTAGGCATTTCCTGCTACAGGTATACAGTACATGTAGTAAATATACGTGGTTGCGTAATTTCTGTGTAAAACGTGAGCATGTTTGTGAAATCCTAATGATGAGAAGAGGTGCATCAAAGTTAAATTTGAGACATTGATTTTAATCTTTGACATGACCTTACTCACTCAATACTAAAGATATCAAGGTGACATTTTCACATAAAACAGTTAAAAAAAAATGACTTCAGCTGGGTTTTTACAGACTGGGTCATAAATTAAATTCTCTCTCATTGTAAGCCGCTTTGAATAAAAGTGGCTGCTAAATGAATGCATAATATATTAAATAAAATATTTTATTCATAATCTGCCTTAACCCCTTCAAACCTGATTTTATGCCTTATTTTGATTGGTTGATCAGCATTTTGAACCACAAAACATGTGATGTCCATTCCAGTGGATGCAGGGTTTGAAGGGGTTAAATCAGCATTAATACAAAATCACTTGGTGAACATACATAGGGGTAAAGTCTATGCCATGTGTCTGTGCAACCCAATCTCAAGGCAAGTCGTGGTATAGTCACGAAATATTTGATTTATTTTTGTGTTCATGGAGCTTTTTATTGTGTCATTGAGAACAAATGTTTTTCTTTTGTGTCACTTGTGGCACAAATTTCTATAAATATTTTTTGTGTCCGTAGAACGACTTTCTTTTTGTGTCATTTTATGTATTGTTTTCTCATTTGTTTATTATTTTTTTACCATTGTCGCTTGGGGTTAGAATTACTTTGTATTATATTGCAGACACTCAAACCCTAAATCTAACCATTGCTCAAAGCGACAATGGTTTAAAAATAGAAAAAAAGTTAAAAAAATACATTAAATGACACAAAAAAGAAAGTCATGCTAGGGACAGAAGAAACTATTTAAAGAAATGTGTGCTCAATGACAAAAAAAAACATGGATAATTGTGTCCATGAACACGAATAATTAAATCAAATATTTTGTGACTATAGCCTATAGAAATGCCTTGAGGTAGGGTTAATTCTGTGTGGTGATTTATAAAATAAAAACATATTTTTTTGCAAAATCCTCATTGCAATTTTTTATATGTAATCAAAATAATTTTGCATCTTGTTAGTATTAGTTGACATTCAATCCTTGTAATCGTGTTATAATTAAAACAGTTTGATAAGACCTGAAGTGATTTCTGATAGACCACCATATTTCTTTAAAAACATACATCTGTAAAGAAAGATGAATTATCGCATAACAGAGGGGATTCAGTCGGACTTTATCATAACAATCGATCAAGCTATAGGCACGATCTCACGTGGGCCGATCCTCTGTTGGTAAAATATGTTCTCTGGAGACAAACGCGTGTGAAGCAGTGAGCTAAACAGTCACGGCATCGGTCATGGAGGTCGACGCAGATGTTTGCTACTTCAAGCAGAGCAGATGCCCTTTAAAGGTCACACAGTGTGGAGGTGTTCAGAATAATTATACACTAGTTTAGTTTCCTCAGAATGCTACAATCACTAATGTCAACGCTGAAGAAGACTGAAGAATCAAATTACAATGATTTACAAAGTTGTACAGTCCAAAAGCTTTTTCACTTTCAATGCTTTCTTCGGCCAAGTTGAACATTTCGATAATAAAAATTCACAAACTCTGTCAGCATGCAAAATAAATTATGAAACCTCTTGATGCTTGTGATGTGAAAACAACCAAAATACAGTAGACGTCTAGGCTAAAACAATTAAGGCAAAATTTGGGCTGTCAGTAAAAACTGAATAGACGTCTAAACCAAAAATAAATGACATAAAATAAATGCATTAAAGAAAGGAAAAACATTGTAATCACTGTTGACTTTGCTTACATGATGGAATATAAATCAAGTTATTTTTGCAAAAGATTACTCATAGCCGGACTACATTAGGTCTATAGTTAGATGGTACATGATAGTGAAATTATATTATGTTCTTAAACATTTTGCAAAACAACATATTGTAGAGGTCAGTGGTGGCCAGTGACTTTTTTAATGTAAAGCTCGTCACAACATGTATTTAACCTGTGTGGCTCATCCTTTAGGCATGTCATGTAAACTTATGTGCATTGTGTGTCATTTAAAAATACGTGTCTGCTGCAGACGCTTCAACGGAGTTTATGATAAAAGAGATGCTCACGTTTGCCAGATAGTCGCTTAATCCCATGTGTAATCAGAGTTTAGTGTCGAACAAACACATATTTTGACATGACACATGATGCATATGGTTCAAAAGACACAACGAACGCATATTTTGATATGATGCATGATACATATGGTTAACATGACGCAACAAATACATATTTTGACATGACACATGATGCATATGGTTCAAAAGACACAACGAACACATCTTTTGATATGACGCATGATGCATATGGTTCACATGATGCAACAAACACATATTTTGATATGATGTATGATGCATATGGTTATTTCAACATAATGCATGATGCATATGGTTCACATGAAGCCACGAACACATATTTTGACATGATGCATGATGCATTTGGTTAACATGACGCAACAAACACATATTTTGATATGATGCATGATGCATATGGTTAACATGACGCAATGAACAAATATTTTTATATGACGCATGATGCATATGGTTCACATGAAGCCACGAACACATATTTCAACATGATGCATGATGCATTTGGTTAACATGACGCAACGAACACATATTTTGATATGATGCATGATGCATATGGTTCACATGATGCAACAAACACATATTTTGATTTGATCCATGATGCATATGGTTAACATGACGCAACAAACACATATTTTGATATGACGCATGATGCATATGGTTCACATGAAGCCACGAACACATATTTCGACATGATGCATGATGCATTTGGTTAACATGACGCAACGAACACATAATTTGATATGATGCATGATGCATATGGTTCACATGATGCAACAAACACATATTTTGATATGATGCATGATACATATGGTTCACATAAAGCCACTAACACATATTTTGACATGACGCATGATGCATATGGTTCTCATGAAGCCACGAACACATATTTTGACATGATGCATGATGCATTTGGTTAACATGACGCAACAAACACATATTTTGATATGATGCATGATGCATATGGTTAACATGACGCAATGAACAAATATTTTGATATGACGCATGATGCATATGGTTCACATGAAGCCACTAACACATATTTTGACATGACGCATGATGCATATGGTTCACATGAAGCCACGAACACATATTTTGACATGATGCATGATGCATTTGGTTAACATGACGCAACAAACACATATTTTGACATGATGCATGATGCATATGGTTAACATGACGCAATGAACAAATATTTTGATATGACGCATGATGCATATGGTTCACATGATGCAACAAACACATATTTTGATATGATGCATGATACATATGGTTAACATGACGCAACAAATACATATTTTGACATGACACATGATGCATATGGTTCAAAAGACACAACGAACACATCTTTTGATATGACGCATGATGCATATGGTTCACATGATGCAACAAACACATATTTTGATATGATGTATGATGCATATGGTTATTTCAACATAATGCATGATGCATATGGTTCACATGAAGCCACGAACACATATTTTGACATGATGCATGATGCATTTGGTTAACATGACGCAACAAACACATATTTTGATATGATGCATGATGCATATGGTTAACATGACGCAATGAACAAATATTTTTATATGACGCATGATGCATATGGTTCACATGAAGCCACGAACACATATTTCAACATGATGCATGATGCATTTGGTTAACATGACGCAACGAACACATATTTTGATATGATGCATGATGCATATGGTTCACATGATGCAACAAACACATATTTTGATTTGATCCATGATGCATATGGTTAACATGACGCAACAAACACATATTTTGATATGACGCATGATGCATATGGTTCACATGAAGCCACGAACACATATTTCGACATGATGCATGATGCATTTGGTTAACATGACGCAACGAACACATAATTTGATATGATGCATGATGCATATGGTTCACATGATGCAACAAACACATATTTTGATATGATGCATGATACATATGGTTCACATAAAGCCACTAACACATATTTTGACATGACGCATGATGCATATGGTTCTCATGAAGCCACGAACACATATTTTGACATGATGCATGATGCATTTGGTTAACATGACGCAACAAACACATATTTTGATATGATGCATGATGCATATGGTTAACATGACGCAATGAACAAATATTTTGATATGACGCATGATGCATATGGTTCACATGAAGCCACTAACACATATTTTGACATGACGCATGATGCATATGGTTCACATGAAGCCACGAACACATATTTTGACATGATGCATGATGCATTTGGTTAACATGACGCAACAAACACATATTTTGATATGATGCATGATGCATATGGTTAACATGACGCAATGAACAAATATTTTGATATGACGCATGATGCATATGGTTCACATGAAGCCACGAACACATATTTCGACATGATGCATGATGCATTTGGTTAACATGACGCAACGAACACATAATTTGATATGATGCATGATGCATATGGTTCACATGATGCAACAAACACATATTTTGATATGATGCATGATACATATGGTTCACATGAAGCCACTAACACATATTTTGACATGACGCATGATGCATATGGTTCACATGAAGCCACGAACACATATTTTGATATGATGCATGATGCATATGGTTAGCATGACGCAACAAACACATATTTTGATATGACGCATGATGCATATGGTTCACATGAAGCCACGAACACATATTTCGACATGATGCATGATGCATTTGGTTAACATGACGCAACAAACACATATTTTGATATGATGCATGATGCATATGGTTAACATGACGCAATGAACAAATATTTTGATATGACGCATGATGCATATGGTTCACATGAAGCCACGAACACATATTTCAACATGATGCATGATGCATTTGGTTAACATGACGCAACGAACACATATTTTGATATGATGCATGATGCATATGGTTCACATGATGCAACAAACACATATTTTGATTTGATGCATGATGCATATGGTTAACATGACGCAACAAACACATATTTTGATATGACGCATGATGCATATGGTTCACATGAAGCCACGAACACATATTTCGACATGATGCATGATGCATTTGGTTAACATGACGCAACGAACACATAATTTGATATGATGCATGATGCATATGGTTCACATTATGCAACAAACACATATTTTGATATGATGCATGATACATATGGTTCACATGAAGCCACTAACACATATTTTGACATGATGCATATGGTTCACATGAAGCCACGAACACATATTTTGATATGATGCATGATGCATATGGTTAACATAACGCAATGAACACATATTTTGATATGACGCATGATACATATGGTTCACATGAAGCCACTAACACATATTTTGACATGATGCATGATGCATTTGGTTAACATGACGCAACAAACACATATTTTAATATGATGCATGATGCATATGGTTAACATGACGCAACAAACACATATTTTGATATGACGCATGATGCATATGGTTCACATGAAGCCACGAACACATATTTCGACATGATGCATGATGCATTTGGTTAACATGACGCAACGAACACATATTTTGATATGATGCATGATACATATGGTTCACATGAAGCCACTAACACATATTTTGACATGACGCATGATGCATATGGTTCACATGAAGCCACGAACACATATTTTGATTTGATGCATGATGCATATGGTTAACATGACGCAACAAACACATATTTTGACATGACACATGATGAATATGGTTAACATGCAATGAACACATATTTTGATATGACGCATGATGCATATGGTTCACATGATGCAACAAACACATATTTCGACATGATGCATGATGCTTATGGTTAACATGACACAACAAACAGAAATTTTGACATGACACATGATGCATATGGTTCACATGACGCAATGAACACATATTTTGATATGACGCTGATGCATATGGTTCACATGATGCAACGAACACATATTTTGACATGACGCATGATGCATATGTTTAACATGACACAACTAACACATATTTTGACACAACGAGCAATACACATGACACTCCTGACACACAGAATTCGCACCCCTTGAAAGAGAGGTCATTGGCCACCACTGGTAGAGGTGAATTAATGTAAAGATTAAATATTTTGACGGCATCTTCAACTATGAAGTACACTGAATGGTTTTTATCGATATGAGCGTTGCCATGGAAACAAAGGTCCAAGGACATTAACATCTCAGAGTCTTACAATTATAATCATTCTGACTAAAGGTTAGCACAGCATAAGCAACAGTCTGCAGTTACAGGTGTGTGTTTATGGACATTTTACAACAGCTTCAAACACAGCTCATCCATTTAGAAGTTTTAAATCTGACAATATTTAAGCTGTATAGTGACCCAGGCCAATACTGATGTCCTCCAAACTCCAGTACATGTGAGGAAACCAGTCCATTTGCTTTCAGTCCAGCATGAAGTTCAAGCAAACATTTGTTTATCAGTGAAAGATTTGTGTCTAAATATCTGTGATGGTGACGCGGTGTGAAAGTGTTCATCACGGCCTCCCGAGACCGCTTCGTTCAAACAATGCTAAAGAGTTTCTAATGGAAAGAGTAAAAGGATCGATAGCGTGATTAGCAACAGCCTTGTAGCTATTGTGTGTTGTTAGTAATCTATGGTATCAATGCTAATACCTGTGGGGACGACATATGCTGATGGAAGAACAGGAGACTCACATGGGCTTAACTGCTCAGCCTATTAGAAACTGCTTGGCAGTCGATAATGAATTAAGCAAGCTTCACTTTCAAGGAGTATGCTTAAAACCATTCAGCAAGCTTAAATATTGACATTCGGACATTGTACGTTTACTGGTTTAACATGTAGCACATTAGCATGTTGTTATGCTTAATTTCTGCACACACATCTGTGATGTAAAACCAGTGTTTATATTGAGGGGGTGCTGGGGTGGTCCCGGACCTCCTATAAGCATTGAGGATAAACAAAATCATAAGGTAGAGGAGTGCCTGGTTTTTATTAAAATCATGACTTGAACATCTTTGTGAAATCACCTATAATGACTGGGGGGGGGCTTAGCTAGGGGACCCACATAATTTTTGACATAATTCAGACACGGTGTAAGACCTCTATAACTTCACTCAGAAAGCATGCCAAAGCTTTGATTTCAATCCAGATGACATTAGATTTGTAATGTGTTATTCAAAGTGAAAGTTTGTATTGATTGTGGCTGACCCATGTGTAAGTAAAGACAGCAGTGACAGAGGGGAACTAGAAACCGTCTAAACCATTTAACATTTCATTTCATTTTTAAATTCCTATAATATTGTTTGTCTTAAATAAAACAGCTCAATAAAAATTCAAGTGTAGACAGATTTCAGAAAATATATATTGACAGACAGACGCAAATGTTCATGCAGTTGTACAGATGCTCCCGCAAAGTATTTTAATAAAATCACAAACTAACTAATATTCATTGACTGACACTTCAAACTAATTCAATATGGCTGCCTGTCTATTGTTATTAGATTCAAGCTTAACAATACACTCCAATGTTGTTATTTTTTATTTGGTGTATTGATTACTATTAGCAAAACCTTGGTTACTAACCATGTTTTAACTATGGTTTTAGAAAGCCATGGATGTCAAAACTATGGTTATTTTGTGGTTATAATGGTTTTACTACTGTAACCATTTTTTTAACTGTAGTAAAACCATGGTTTATTTTTGTAAAGGAGAGACAAAATGTTAGAAATAAAAGCAAATTGTATTTTATTTGTTGCAAAAAACCTCAGTTACACTTTAGTTCGATTGTCCACTTTAGACATGTAATTAACATGCAATCAACTATGACAAAAAGTTGCAAAGTTACTTATAGTTAGTGAAATATCTAAAGTGGCCAAAAATGTTCCCAGTGTTTTTGCAAATCATTTGGTGGTGTAAAATTGGCACCAAGTCTTTTAGTGTGCACCACCTTTAATAATCGCTGAAAAATATCCTACCAACTTTGGTAAACTGAGCAGCCTTATTATCCGTGCATCCTCTGGTTTGTTAAAACCGAAGAGATGTTGAGTTTATAGAAGAGCGTCCTCAAGTAAAAGATGATGTAACTTTCCAGCAACAGCTCTACCAAAATCTCACGCGTGAACCAACAGTTTGAAAATCAGCTGTGGGGCCTGAAAAACACCAAGTCAAGTTTTATAAAGATTGAATGAAATGAGACCTAAAACAAAGCCCACTGTGACTAAGAAGGGTTCATCTCTGTCTGAAGTCATACGCCCGTACACACACGGCTTTTTGCGGACTTCTGACTCAATTAGAGGTCTCAGACTCTCACTGCCAGCTCGAATTCATTACGGCGTTTTATACCACGGCCTGAGTTGACCAAAAGGATGTGCGTCCGATCGATCCAGTCAGTATCTCCTGCTTTTAATCTCTGTAGTCTGTGTCAGCATCGCTATCTGTGATGGATCTCAAGGATTATTGGAATTTCTAAAACACTACGGCAGTCACACAGGTCATGGGTTTCGTCTGTGACCTGGACGTCGGGGTTCGATTCGGCCCGCGAGAGGAGTGCCGGGGGAATTAGTCGGCGAGGATGTTGAATGCAAAGCTAGAGAGGCAATCAAACAGTCCATGTCATTTCTCTAATCCGTGTGGCATTTACACCTCCGCTGACAGATAATGAAAACTAAAAATGGGGGGCAAACTTGCCAAAGCTGAAGGTTTTAATCTGTTGCATGCTTAACTTGGTTTCTTTCCTGGTCAGTAAGCGTGTAAGTGCTGACTCACTGGAGATGTCACAGGGTATTTAGGGCTGTCACGGGTAATCTAGCGTGGCTGCAACGTTTGCCGTTCAGCATGAAGTCTGGTCCACTTCAGCTTATTGTGACCTCCAACCGCCTGCTTAGACAGAAGAAAACATTTACAAAAATATACAGTCGTGCTGATGGATATCTAGGTTATTTGCTACTTCAAACAAAACTCTGAATATATCATAAAACCTGATAAACTTTTGATTTAAAGTCAGTGTAGGAGTGCAAGCACAACTTTGTTTACAGATAAATGGATACAACATGAACTATGACCTTTGGATCTGCAGGATCTGTTGCATCCGGGGTTTTTTGCAGACAGAAAACATCATATGGTCAGCGATGGACCTGTGATCATGTCCTCTGAGGATGAGGTTATGTTTGAGGTCAGCATGGGAAATTATACTAGAAACAGAGATGGAAACAAATGATATTGTTCAAAGACAAGCCAGATATGCAAACAAATATGTGAGCCTCCACTGCAAAAAAAGACTTCGTATTTTTGTCAATTTTTTTTTAAAGGGGACATATAATGAAAATATGACTTTTTTCATGTTTAAGTGCTATAATTGGGTCCCCAGTGCTTCTACCAGCCTAGAAAATGTGAAAAAGATCAACACAGTAACTTAGTTTTGGGAAACCATTCTCTGCAAGCATGTGAAAAAAATAGCTAATTGAAATGTGGCTCCCCTTGTGATGTCAGAAGGGGATCTTATTATAATAATACCACCCCTTAATCTGCACTATCCAACCACGGCACTGCCATTTAGTGCAGAGATCAGCTCATTTGCATTTTAAAGGACACACCCAAAAACGCTCACACCTACAAAGTGGCAATTTTTACATCTTATAATAAATTATCTATATGGTGTTTTGAGCTAAAACTTTACACATGTACTCTGGAGACAACAAAGATTTATTTGACATCTTAAAAAAGTCTGGTGAAATGTTTTCTTAAAATGAAGATGTATTTTCTTGAAGAGCAAAATTACCTAAGAAAATAAGTCTAGTTTTTAGACAAAAATATCAAATGTACGTGAATTTGTGCTCAAAACAAGAAAAAATCTGCCAATGGAGTAAGCAAAAAATCTTGAACTAAACTTAACTTAAACACTAAATTCTAGAAAAATTCAAGAAAAAGAATCTTACCCCATTGGCAATGTTTTTGCTTGTTTTAAGCAAAATAACAATTTAAATTTGATCTTTTTGTCTAAAAACTAGACTTATTTTCTATGGACATTTTGCTCAACAAGGAAATGCATCTTGATTTAAGATTTTTTAAATATTTGTATTTAAAACAAGACAAAATACTAAGTAAGAAAATAATTTTTTGTCATAATGTGCAGCAGATTAAAAAATACATTGTATGGGTCAAAATTATTAAATTTTTATGCCAAAAATTATTAGGATATAAAGTAAATCATATAGTTTATTATCATATAGTTTAATGAAGTTTATTATCATTTAATAAACCATTTATTTAGGATTGGTAATGTGTTGTTTAAGGACTAAATTTGGACAACTTTAGAGGGGATTTTCTAAGTATTTAGATTTTTTTCAGATTCCAGATTTGCAGATTTTTATCCCGGCCAAATATTGTCCTAACAAACAATATATCAAAGTAAAGCTTATTTATTCAGCTTTCAGATGATGTATAAATCTCAATTGCAAATAAATCTCAAAACATTTACCCTTGGTCTTGTGGTCCAGGACACATATAAGATGACAGTTTACAGTTTAAGTAAACACGACAATGTCAGCTAGTAGCTATGCATGTAAGCGGTGCATTACAAACTAAAGGTAAATTCAGTGTAATTGATAAATAGGTACGTGTTTGTGATTTTGATCAGTAGTTTGCTGGAGAGCTTCATACTTTAATGATGAATGAATTATACCAAAACATCAGTCAGGCAGAAAGTGAATCTGGATAATTATGATTAATAATGTGGAAATCATTCATAATCATTTAATAGCACTGCTGTGATATTGTGATGGAGTAAATCTCATCTATTTTTTCACGCTTCTAACCACAATGTCATGGATTGTAGCAGCTGCTGTTTTCAAGCCATCATTACAATATTTCCTACTCACATGACTTGGATAAGTGTAAATATTTGAAATGATTTAGGTTACAAGGAATCACATTTATCCCACAAATAAAGAGAAATCTATATAATTTGCTTAAAGTAACAATGTCCAAGTGAGATTTGTGCCATTCAGCCTTTTGTAATGCAGTTAAACTATTGTCGATACTCCTTATAAAACCCCTAGTGGTTAAACTAGTGAATTACTAATAGATAAATAAAGAAATGCAATTAAAACACAGAGGACTGAGTGATCTCAGAGAGTCACGGTTTGGAGAGGGAGATTAGTTTAAAACAGAACTGCCGTGTGTTATGTTGTACACAAAGCACTTGACATCTTGTCGTGACATGAACTGTAGCTGTCCCTTTCCATAAGCACATTAACCGCAGGCTACATGAAGTCAGTAAACTCCAAAAACAATCCAAAAATTGTTTTTTTCCTATCGCACTCACTTTATACAAGCTTTAGTATGAAGTCATGCTGAAAGTTAAACAACTAGACATTTGCTTTATGTGTTTTGCACCAGACAAAGTTCCCTTTCGAGGGAACTCATGCTGGACCGCTGTAGTGATGCTATGGGAACGCCTCCAGGTGTGAGTGCGTCTTAATGTGTATTTCAAATTCAACCAATGGTGGTGCGTGACATCACGGGCAGGGTGATGCGGGAGCCAGGATGTTTAAAAGGCGACCTGAAAAATACCCTCGCTATCCGGAAATAAGCCGAAGAGGGCGTAACAGGGACGCAGGAAGTACGGCAAGAGAGACGCAGCGTCTCGTTCCCTTCTCGTCTCGTTACATACGGAACCTGAAATGTTTTGCATATGAAAAACTGCAATATAAACAATTAATTGCATGAAGTGAACATGACGCAACATTCAGATCTTATTCAACTTGGAAATTTGGACAGTTGGTGGCCCTTAACAGTAGCCGTGTATTTATATGAAATGTATGTTTGCAAATAATGTGTATTATCATCATCAGTGCACAACCTTCAACCTGATCTCAGAAGAAAACTTGAATATTTAACAAGGTAGCGGATTGATATGAATTTATACGATGTGAATCATGCATTATCATCAGTTCATACATTTATGTTTACAGACTCTTTTCTTCAAACATACAGGATATTTCTCAGTATTTCTTCAAGGTTCACTGGTATCAAACAACACATGATCTTTACACTACAAACACAATGCACTATAAGTAGAGAAGCATTGCCAATTTGTAGAAAATATATGAATGACATTGTGAGTAAAATACAATGTTTTCTGTTGACTTGAACATAAAACAGGTGAGAAATGTCACTATGTTGTGTATTTCAGTGAAACCTATTGCTTTTAACCGGGCCTGATGCCAGAACATTTTCACCTGTGATGGCAAAATGAACAGGTGTCGTTTGACGAAACCTTCCCAGGCGTCTGAATAATTGTGGGCAGATTGTTAGCAGATGTTGTTGACGTGGTGCCACAGCAGGCTGACAGGATCTTGACAGGTCTCAGGTCAGCAACGAGAGGCAAAAGAGACGAAAAAAATGTCTAACGCTTATACATTCACCTCTCTTCTTTTCACTGTCATGACACAATGTGACTATCTGTGACCGCGCAGCTGTCGAAATCCATTCAGCGCGGCTGGGAGCCGCCCGGGGGCGCAGGGCATCTCAATCGCATGATTTTACAGAGAGAAGAAAGCTCTCCTGTACACAAAGACATATGCAACATGCCATGGCAAAACCCAACGGCTTGCGTGTGCCATCCTTTTGTTGTGTCCTCACAGTGTGAAAATCCCAGACTTATAATCTCCACAGATATGACGCTGTATTGAGTACAGATATGACCGTCACAAAAATGATTTCAGGACAGTCACTGGACATTTTACACATTCTGGTGAAAACCTCACAGATATATCCAGCAGGTACATCATGGTAACAGTAATTGTTTTACAGTGTTTTTAACCACTATTTGTAATAATGATATAATCTAATGATGAGAATGAAAAAAACTTAAAAGTCAATTTTCGTGATTTGTTACAGTAATGAATTTGCGAAATATTTTTGGGGAAATTGTCATTAAAATATTGCCACAGACACAGATGTTTTCAATACGTGCAATATGAAGTGGATATGTGTCTATGAACCTTAACCCTGGACCACAAAACCAATAAGGGTCAATTTTTTTTATATTTATACATCTTCTGAAAATTGAATAAAAAGCTTTCCATATCTGGCCGAGACACAACTGCTTGAAAATCTGGAATCTGAGGATGCAAATAAATCAAAATAGAAAAATCACCTTTAATGATGTCCAAATTAAGTCCTTAGCAATACATAATACTAATGATAAATATTTTTATATGTTTATTTTTTACAAAACATTTTCCAGGAGCATGAACTTTACTTATATATCCTAATGATTTTTGGCATAAAACTAATTAGTGCTAGTTATTGCTATACCTATTATTGCTATATGACTGGTTTTGTGGTCCAGGGACACTGATGATGAAAATGGACATGATCTGACATTGCACATCCTACAGAAATCAAATACTATTTAAACAATCTTTCCATTTCATTGTCTTACTCGTTTGGTTTTTATTTTATTTTATTTAAAAAGTGTGCACTCATCTGTAAGTATACTAGACATTTTTGACCTGTGCTGACGAAATCAGTCTGAATGTGCACGGTCTAATTTTGAGCTACAGGCAAAAGAAAGCATAAATGTTGATTTTATTAATAGTGTCCATTGTAATATTTATTTATTGCATATATTTTGTATATTAGCTTGGCTTCTTTTATGTATGTTTTAAACAATGATCATATCAAAAAGTTAAATAAAATAAGCAAAAAAAAAAAAAATGTTTTCAGTAGACTATATTAAAAAGTAGTCCTCCAGATTGTTTTATCTACTGTGGTAGCCCTTGCTCACAAAAAGGTTGTAGACCCCTGGTCTAAATAGTCATTAAACATCTCGAATTATCTTTATTTGTACGTTTTCTTAAAGGTGTACTGTGCTAAATGCTTAATCTATTACAAAGATGTGTGTCCATCCACAAGCGCGTCTAATATTTTGGTTTCGTTTCATGCACAAATTAAAAAATAAAGTGCAGGACATGCTTGATATTAAAGGCGGTGCATGATTTTTGAAAACCACTTTGGAAAAGGGAGTCAAGTACCAAAACACACTTGTAGCCAATCAGCAGTAAGGTGCGTGTCTACTAACCAACATCGTCACCTGGGTTGAATATGTGTGGGGGGGGTCTATCAAAAGATGGTCCAATTGGGAGAATCTATTAGGGTAGGGGCGTGTTTTTTTTAGGTGATTTCAAATATCAACATTGATCATGCTTTTAAACGGGTTATTAAGAGAGATAAAACATGAAACGATCTTCCTTGCACTGACTGACAGATCTGCATGCACAAAGACCCCGATATACAGACATCTACACAGAATTACATTTTTAAAAATATCTGTTTTGACATAAATTCCCGCAGATATAATCTGTTGTCTGTATGTCTTAAGTTAAGTTTTTGATTAACTTCTGGGTAAAAATATCTGATGTGAAAGATTATATTAGATCTGCATTACAGTAGATCTTAAAGCTGTCTGTTTTAATGTCAATCAAACAATAAAAAAATGAACATAGATTTTTTTCTTTTAGATATTGTTTTTGACTTTGTTTTACCAGTGATTTTGTTATTTGAATTTTTTCAAAAATCTTTAACACAATTTTTCTTAAAATTGAAAGTGTAGCTTTGTAATTTTTTTGTCAGATTCCAACAAATCATACATCGTCTTTAAGTTTATTTATAATTAAAATCTGACTCAGTTTCCCAGCACGGGTCACATTTGTTCCAGTGATCTTTCTTTAAACCGATGGGTTTACAGATGTCATCTCTGTCCTCACCTGTGATTCAAGCTCCAGTTCCAGAGCCTCCAAAGAAATCTGATCTCAAAACCATCATGCAGTGGACAATGACCATCTTTCATCTGCTAGAGAGAGAGAGATAGAGAAAGAGAGAGAGAGAGAAACAATATACACTCCTAAAAAAAATGACTTAATAGGATCTTAACAGTGATGCCATAAAATAACCATTTTTGCTTCCTTGAACTATTTAGTGAAAGAACATCTTTCTTGTCTTTCTAAAAAGCATTTTTCCTATACAAGTAACCTTTTGAAGGATTTTCAGATGAATGTACTTTGTTGGTTTCTTCTTGGCATTGTGAAGCACCTTTATTTTTTAAATATTTTTTATATAACAATATCTTACCTCTGATGATGGACATTAGCCGATCTTCATTTTATTATCACTGTTTTTCTTCAGCTTCACCAAGAAAGTTCTCTTGATGGCAAAACCACTAAAGTGAAAGGTCAGCTGAAACAATGATTATTTTTACATTTTTGAAACACTCTTTCACATTCTTCCTCCCTCGCTCCGTTTCTGCTGCCAGCCGAGATGAAATAATCACATAATGACATCCTGTCAGTTTGCCATCACATTAATCCGACCATAAACAGAGCTATCGACAGGGCCATTTTTAATGAAAGGCAACGAGAAGAAAGGCCAGGCGGCTGTAATTGTTCTAATTTGGAGCGGATCGATGGTTTTGGCAGAGCACAAATCACGCGGCTACACAGGCATATAAAAGCTGCCTGTCACATGGAGCCAGACTCTTATTCAACACGCTTGGCACATTGCAGCGCCGGTCGAGGTGGCGTGCCGTGATTTTCGGTTCTGCGTTCAGGCAGTGTTATATAGTTCAGTCTTTTAACACACATCTCCAATGGAGCACGTGAAATTAAAGCACCCTGGCTTCTGTGTCAAATCTGAGTCGACGTTAATAACAAGAACATGCTGTTTGCTAGGGCAGGTGTCACTTTTACTTTGCTTGTACTACAATGTGTCTTTTCATAGCCATTTGAAAGACATCAAGAATAATTTTACACTTAATTACTAAAGCTCTATAATGCACTTCAATCTTATTGTAGAGGATTTATGGGTGGTTTCCCGGATGTGCGTATCCTAGACCCAGACTAAAATGCATGTGTAAGCTGCCTTCATTTAAAAACATCTTGCACTATCGTATCTTAACATATCAGTGTGATTGTTTTGTCTCAAATTGCACATAAGTAATGTTTTTTGTAAGGTACACTGTAAACCAGGGCAAGTCAACTGGCAGCTCACGGGTCCTCCAATCATCTTTATCCGGCTTGCAGATCTTTGTCTTAAAATCAGCATGGTTACTTTAAAGCCCCTGTACATGACAAATGGCGATGTGCGTATACCAGTGATGCGCGGCTCAATGTATAAACAACCCGACTGACATTTTCAACTAACCCTCCCGCAACTCGGACCGCGAAAAAATATATATATAAATAGTGTACCCGACCCGCTCCCTGGCCCGCATTTTATAAAAGTAGTAATTGTATAAAATAGTTGATTGGCATCTTTATTTCAAACGACCCGACCAACCGTGACCTGAATATCATTAAAAATATTTTTAGATGAATCGTGACCGCCGGTAACCGCGGGTGACCGCTCATTTCGGATCAACCCGCACATCTCTGGCGTATACTCATAGAAAACAATGTGTTCTTTTTTTTAGGACGCCGCGGCACTGAGCTGCGCGTCCGGTGTGCGACCCCCTTTAGGGCTATACAAAAATACATGTGTTGATTATCTACACTTTAACACAGTTTAACTATTAACATTTGGCTCTTGCAATGTTAATCTGCAATTTCGAAAATCTGGCCCTCGAAGAAGAGTAGTTGAAGACCTGCTGCTTTACAATATGCAATTTGTCAAATACTTTTATACTTTAACTTAAAAAATAAGTTACATATTAAGTTATGTCAACTTCTTGCAAGCCAAAATTTAATTTAACTTAGTGTATGTTTGTAAAAACTACTTAAATGTTCTAATATAACTAGGCTTAGTTTTGAATTAATCTAAACCCTGTCTGGGAAACTGCCTCATACAGTTTATGATTTAAATAAATTGCATGTGAACTGCCAAAACTTGATAAGACGTGTGTCAATATTTATTGGGGTTTTATATAATTACAATAATCATGCTGTTATGCAATCTGTTACAAGGAAACTGACAAGAAACGGAAAATGGTTTTCATTAGCCCCAGTTTCTCAGATACATTTAATTAAATTTGAAGCAAAGTTAATTGCCTATTTCAAAGAAGCACATATGGTGTCAGAATAAAAATGCTGAATGGAATCCAAAGTTATGAAGCATTCCAGCCCAGCGCAGCAAAAAGCCTTAATGTCACAGCGTAACACATCTGCAGGTGTTCAACAATTAGAGGAAATTGAGTTTCATAAATTTATTCAGATCGGTTAAGAATCGAGACTCGTTAAATATGCTTACCTGGGCAAAAGGCGTCAGATTTTATTTAAATGTCAAGAAAGAGGTGTGGATGATATAATGAAGAAAATACATTTACATTTAAAATGGCTCATTAAATCAGCAGGAAACTAAATCATGTTTAAGTCTTTGTTTCTGGATGACCAAAGCAAAAAACATAACACACTTAGGCTTGCATCATGGAAGAGTGAAAATAAAGGAGGAATTATTAATATTTTATGAACAATTAAAGTTCATTTTACCCATTTATCTGATGTTTTGGCTCATCTTTGAGAGCTCAAATGGTCCTGCAAAGTCTATCAAGGGTCTACTAGAAATGTAAACTTTTTGGCTTGACACAATTTACCATTTCAGGTTCTGAACTTGTTCTTGAACAGTTTTTGGATTTGTCTTTATAATGAAATCAGGGACGCCGTTAGGGGGGGTTCAGAGTATGCCAGGCATATGGGCCCATGAGTACGCTAGGGGGCCCCACCGTCATCACTTTTCCCTTTTTATTTTTTTATTGTACACGTTTAATTATTAACACTGCAGTAAAATGTAAAGTAAATGAACACTACAGTGAATGACTTTGTGTTAAGTAAAATTGAGACACCTTTTAAAAACAGCATGCAAGCATGACCTAGTAGATGTGATTACATATTTGGCGGTTCTGGTGGTTTTTAATTTGATTGATGCGGGTATGGATATGGGTGGGTATGCAAAATTTTGGTTTGGGATCAGTTTGGTGGGTTTGCTATGCAAAGTTACGACAAATAGTCGACAGCCCTACTGTTTGGCATTTCAAGGTAAGATCTCACATGCCACTAAAAAGCGTTCATGCTGATCCGTAAACTGTATCTTTCATGAAAAATAAAAAATATTTGTGTTAATACAAAAGGACAACAAGAGCTTTATTTAGGGAAATATTAGCATAGCGACTGCTGACAACTATTGCATTTCTAAGACGGACAATAACTTAATAGGCGTAGTTAAAAATATTGTTTTCTAAATAAACATGAAATAGGAGAATTGTATAAGCCATAATTGAGTTAAATTTTAAATGACTAAGAGTTGGTTTTAATGTGACAGCGCATCATTTTCAAAGTGAAAGTGATTCATTTTTATTCAGGTTTGCAACAGAGGTTTTGCCCAAAATAGTAAATGTAGTGCAGCTATTATAAACGCTATATTAGATTGTTTTTAACATATCCTAAAAGAGAATGTCCATTTTAAATTTATGTTTGAGTATTGTTGTGTTTAAATATTGTTGTAATGTTGTTAATGTTTTGTTTTAATTTAATCCGATTATTAAGACTCAAATTTTAAACGCCATTTATTGGTTGTTGTAATGGATTGAAGGCTAATATGACGGTACAAATGGAGTGACATAATTTTCGAGTTTAAATTAAGTTTTGTTTGCTTCAAATGTTGGCTTCAAATGAATTTCGTTTAATATAATTTGTCTCTTAGTTTTAATCAATGTTTTGTTGATAAGTGTTGTGAATATTAAAGAAAAAGAAAATTAAAAAGAACACCGTGCATCTCATTACGTAACAAATATAAACTACTGCAATATACTACCAAATGCCAAAACATGCAGTATTATCTTTGTAATGATATAGTTGTTGTTAGATGTGCAAAATCATATCACTTTAATCGCTTTTCAAAAAACAGCCTTCAATGGACAGAAATTTAATTTGTATGCCCATCAGCAGCACATTTGATTGCGGCATGCTTTTGACTTTTAAAAATCAACGTCATATTTAAAACTTTAGCCGATTGTGCTTTTTTTGCAATTTCAGTGTCACTGGCGAAGGGCGTTATTTTAATTTTGCCGGCCACCCTTTTTGTCATGAGCGGAGGACGGAACACATACCACACGCAGAGAACATAAAGAGAATAGAAGTTATTTAGTCTTTTTCTGACGAATACAGTCAGTTCGTAAGAACATTTTTAAATGGACTATAAGATCATCAATATGAACTCTGAAGAATGAACTATTATAGGCTAAACGTAATTGTACACATTTCGCTTCTAAAACCGCGCAGAACACTCGACTGCCGCGACTTTCAAAGCTCCTTCCAGAGATTTCCATAGATTCACAAATGCATCTTTATGCATTATTCTTCTTTTAGTGATCTATTTAAAATCACATGAATGTTTTCTGCCTTTCCAGATTAAAATGATAGGCTATTCGTTTTTCGAATAAATCTTTTTTTTTTTTTTTTTTTTTTTTGCTTCATGCATTTATTTTTAGTTGCAAATGCGACCTGTAAAATTAAATAAACGCACTCAACTGAGTTATTTTATATAGCCACACATAATGGTATGAAAATCAAACAATCATCTAAAGAAAGGGGCCCAAAATTCTGTCTTGCACACCCCCCTTGAAACTGTTCATTGCGCCCCTGAATGAAATGATCTATTATTACCTTATTTGAAAGGGTCATGAATAATAATGAGGAGCTCTGCTCTGATTGGCTGTTTCTCTTTCAGTAGCTCGGTGTGTGTGTAAACAGGGGCGCTGTAAAGGGGGGGTAAACAATGACAATTCTCGGGGCCCACTGGTAAGAGGGGGCCCAGAGAAGCCCCCCAAATTGTGGTGCTAAAAAATATTCAATAGTAAAAATTATTAACTTTAAATTTATTTGTTTAGGAAACACAAACGTCCGTGGGCCCCTTTCCCCCCAGCCCATCCTCACCCCATGGCGTCAATATTTGACGCCACTTGACCATGCGTCAATATGTTACGCGGAGGGTATACCCTTCGCGTCATTTTTTGACGAACTGGGGACTTCAATACTATTGAGTCCGTTGCATTCTCTTTCCTATTTTCGTACCATTTTCTTACCATTTTCGCGTCGGTTTAGGGTTAGATTTACATAATGACATCCCTACCCAAACCTATCCCTAACCCCAATGTCAGGCGACAACTGTTTAATTTCGCGTACCTAATAGTATTGAAGTCCCCAGTTCGTCAAAAAATGACGCGAAGGGTATACCCTCCGCGTAACATATTGACGCATGGTCAAGTGGCGTCAAATATTGACGCCATGGGATGAGGATGTGTTGTTCCCCCCTCTCAATTATCATAAAATGGTTCAGTCCACCCAAATTGTAAAATCCAGGCAACACAGCTTGACCTCACTTATAGCGCCGGCAGAATATCAATTTGAATGACAAGGAAGTGAAAATGCCTCAATAATCTGGAAGTCAAAAACTGAATTTTTTTTATTTTTTTGTCTTGTTTTCAGTAAAAATATCTAAAAATTCTTAAATTAAGATGCTTTTTCTTGATGAGCAAAACAACCCAAGAAAATAAGTCTACTAAGTCTAAAATACTAAGAATTTTTTTCTTGAAAATCATTTTTTAAATGTTTTAAAAGTTTAAATGTTGCGGTTAAAATGACTGCTGGTGGCCGTTCTAGTGTTAAAAGGGCATGATAAGGGAACTAAATTTTATCCCCATGTTAGGTCAAGAAAACGCTGGAAAAAATAACAAAACACAGTTTTAGTTAAGCATTCAACACTGCAAAAAATGACTTTCTTACTTAGTATTTTTGTCTTGTTTTCAGAAATATCTAAAAATGCTTAAATGAAGATGCTTTTTCTTGATGAGCAAAATTACATAAGTACATGAGTCTAGTTTAAAGACAAATTAATATACAATTTAAGTGAAACAAGTAAAATGATCTGCCAATGGGGTGAGAAAAAACTTGTGAAATAAGATTTATTTTTTCTTAAAAACTTAAGTAAAATTTTCTCACCCCATTGGTAGTCAAAATACCATAAAAGCACATGATTTTATGTAAATTAATATGAAAAAAGTCTCGGCTGTGTTGAGGGCCCTGTCAAGATTCTTTTCATGGGGCCCAAAATCCTTAGCAGCTTCCCTGTGTGTAAACAGATCTTATGTTTGAGTCTGTATCAGATTTTGAGGAATAATCAATTGTTTGGAGATTGTTAATGGACGTTTCTGAGTGGTAAGTTTGTGGGTTTTTTTCAGTATGGACCTGCAAAATGTAACTGTAACGTCAATAGTAGAACTTTAGGCTAAACGCTAGCATATAGCATTAACTAGCATATAGCGCTAACTCAACAGTCACAAATTTGTTTTTAGCATTGTAACAACATTGTAATTAATTTTATGTGTATTTTAATGTTGGGGCGTACAGCATGACTGTGATGTCACAGTTGGTGTTATGTTGTGATTGGTCTGTTTTCCAGGGGTCTTTTGAAGGCACAGGGTTTACATAAAAAGGAGGGAACAATCATGTTTGAGGCTCACGATATGTCATTACCATGTACACAAATCTTATTATTCATATGCCTACATAAATAGCCTACAGTTTTACACAAAATTCCCTTTAACAATGTAGATTCAAGTCAATCCATATTCAAAGAGCAGAATGTCAAAGAAGTGGAAGTGGGATTTTTTGACTTAGAAACAACCTTTAACCTGACTTATGTATATACCAATATATACAACCACCTAGCAACCAATAAGAACACCTTAGCAACAGCCTTACAATAACCAGAAAAGCATTCAGCATCGCCTGAGCAAGCACCACTTCAATAAAATGAAAAATATAGATCGCTTTCTATGACATGATGACATGTTATGCAAATTCAAAGTAGCTTGGAAAACTCCATTTAACATGACTGACATCTGACGAGACCAATCGTTCAAAAGTAAATAGCAAAGCTGGTGAACTTATTAAACGTCGGCGCTATTAATACTTTTCTCTATCCTGAAATGACTCTCGTTTTAAAAGACAAAAAGTCACACAATCTTGATTCTTACACGCTTACTTCCCAAAACTTCTCCAGGCTTTAATTGCAACTTTCAGAAGTTTCTCCTCTCATAAAAACATGTTGATGTGTGTTTTTTCCTTCACAGGAAAACACGGCTTATTAAAAACATGCTCTGCTGAGTCTGTAATTGGAAGTAGTTTCAGAAAATAAGTCGGCAGAACTCAGGCCAATAATAGATAGAAAACTGGACTACAACTACAAATGGAGGTTAAATCAGTGCAAGAAAGAGTGAGAGTGATGTATTAGGAGATCTCACAGTCTTAGGACACATGTGCATTACTGTAGATCCATTAGGAGACACAACAACCCTTTGATTTGCCTTTCTAATGTTCACACAGAATTTCTTATCAGACTGTTTGGACGGCAGCAGCCGATCGCCCTACATTGAGAGAGAGGAATGAAGAAATAAGAGTAAATTATTAAAGAACTGTAGTACAAACACAGGGATTATCAGGACACAAAACTTTCACACACGTTGAGAAACCGCAAGAAAACGAGTAAAATTTAGCAAATTCTAGAAAATGGTTGACGAAGCATCAAATGATAACAGAGTTTTGGTTTAAATAAATTTAGTATTATTTAATAATGTGGAAATACAATGCTATCTCAATGCGATCCGTATGTATTTTCAACCCAGTCTCAAGGCAAGTCGTGTTATAGTAACGAAAATTTGGATTAATTTATTTGTGTTTGATGACACGAATTTCCGCTGTTTTTCATGTCTCTGGAGACAAATGTCTTTTTCGCTCTTCCCAGCATGACTTTCTATCAATGGCTGTTCGTGTCTGTGGCATGACTTTCTTTATCGTGTCATTTTATATTTTGTTTTCTCATCTATGTTTTCTATTTTTTGACCTTTGTTGCTTGGGGTTTGGGTTAGAATCACTTTCTGCAACTTCCTAACCCAAACCCCAACTCCAGGCTAGAATAGTTTTAAAAGCGGATGAAAAACATATAGAAACCAATGCATAAAATTACATCCTAACGCAAACCCCAAATCTAACCCTAACCCCAAGCGACAATGCTTTAAAAATAGGAAAAAACGATGAGAAATCAAAATGAAGAGTTTTGTTGCAAAACGAGATAAATCCGTTTTTAACATTTTTGTCGAAACATGTTTATTATTATGTTATCATGTTATTATTTTGTTTTATTGAGCTGTATTTTTAAGTTATGAAGGTTTAAATCAAAATAAACCAACTGCAGTTAAATTGATATTAATTGGAATGCACAACCAAAAAAACGAGATTTCTGAAAAAAAAAAAAAAAAAACGGAGCTATTTCGTTTTGCAACAAAACTCTTTAAATATAAAATGACACGATAAAGAAAGTCGTGCCACAGACACGAACATCCATTAATAGAAATTCGTGCTGGGAAGGACCAAAAAGATATTCGTTTCCAGAGACACGAAAAAAACTGTGGAAATTCGTGTCATCAAACAAGAATAAATTCATAAAAATTTCCATTACAATAACACGACTTGCCTTAAGACTGTGTTGGTATTTTACAAGTAGGCTATTTAGTATGAATTTGTACGAACACGTGTACATTTTATATGATTTGGTTTCACCCCTGTATCGTTACGGTTAGGGGTGGGGTTTCATTTTTGTACGATTCACTTTGTATGAATACAAATTAGCCAACTTGTAAAATGCATATGAATTATGATGAAATCAGGCAGGGAAAAAATATATATGAATAAAGAATTAGAGTTAGAGTTAGTGATTGCAAACTTTTGACTGGTAGTGCACGCTCGTACCATTTCATTAAATATATTCATTAAATAATTATCCCATACGTTTGTTTTGTTTTTTAGTATACATGTTACTATGCTCCTCTTGCAAGTAGTTGCCTGAGTATACATTAAACAAAACATAAAAGTTTTTTAAATATTAAAAATGTTCATCTAAATGAAACCACGTTTTTTTTTAAATACATCAATTACCAAGAAAAAAATCTCATCATATCTTATCAACATATGATTTTTCTCAGCCTTAATCTAAAATTGATGGAAATCCTAATTTCACCAAAACTCATATTGGGTTCATGGCTGAAGTAGATTAATGTTATTGGTTTGGTTTGTCATCAGGTCTGGAATGGTAAAACCCATTAAACAGGGGAATCATTTCTTTCCTGTTCCCATTAGTAATTACACGATTAAAAGTTTGAAGTTTCACATAAGACACTCATGATTACAACTCATTGCACAACCACACAACCTCCTTTTGAACATGAATATATGAGTCTTCAAAGGACACATAATCCAACATTAATTGAAGCGTCTGTATTGCAGGGCACGTAAGTGCACTGGATATAAGCTAATGCTGTTGAAATGAGCAGATCTCACATAGATGGAGTACGAGAGAGCTTTTAAATGACTTTATGGCAAAGCTTTATCCCTAACAGATCTATATTTGCATTTGCTGGTGCACATCATTTCATGAAAACAGAAGGCCGGTCACCACAGGGCCAATGAAATTTTAATCAGTTCGTTTCAAGCAGGCAGACTTGATGAATGTAATGGAAAAACAGCCACAGATATCATTCTTATCAAGGAGAACCAACCCATGCTAATAGTGAGAAGAAGGTGTACGTGTTAAATAAATAAACCACTCATTTCCAGAGGAGATCTCTTTATTTAACCTAGACAGCAGTGAGATTAAATAAAGAGCAAAGGCAAACTTTAAAGTCACCTGAGACCTCACATGTTTTTTCTGGAAGTTTCATGAAAAAATCTTAACAATGTTTGCAAGCCAATATTGTAAGTCAATAGCTCTATGGTGTTATAGTATGTCAAACAATTTGTGTTAAATTTAATTGCTCATAAGTAACATAAGGAGAAATATTTAATGCATTGGTTATACCTCGAAAGATAAAGGCCGTCTCCCTGTAGCTGTGTTTCTATTGCAGATTTGTGCAAAACTTTAACGTTATTTTTTAAATGTTGACAAAAAACTATTGCAAAATGAATTAATTTCCATTAACGGATGATATGCGACTAAAACATAGTTTTTTCTCTCAAGATAAGTCTCTCCAAACATCACGTCGACTGATGTTGGCAAGTTTACTAATATCACATCCATCGCACTAGGCATTATTTTAAAGGCATAAGAGTATTATTCAAACATTAATACCGAGGAAAGCCCCTTATAGTTAGGAGCGGCAACCCATAGGTATACTTTATTTTAAATCAAAAGAGATGTAAGGAGTGTTATCCAAACATTATTGGCTAGAAAAGCGTCTTATACTTGGGAGCAGTATCAAGTATTGAGGTGTTTCTGGGAGGTTTTAGTAGATACTGCGTCATCTTCAAATAATAATTATGTGATTTACTTGCATCAGTTGACCTGGAAATGAAAAATAAACTGTTACCTTTGCATTTTTGCGTAAATACAACTTTTCCGAACTGCATGAAAACAACCTCTTGCAAGCATAAAATCTTCTTGTGATAAATGGGAGGTTTTGCCAATTGCCGTGTTTGCATTGGCCCTATTTTCAATTTGCAATGTCAATTTGCGCAATTTGAAGGGTATTGTAAGCGCAGTTACTGTCAGTTAGTGTTTGTTGTGTTTTTGGTCTACAGTGTGCATTATAATTGTAATCTAGTCTAGTTTAAGTCTATGAGCAACTCTCTGTGGCCGCAGGTTTACGGAACTCCTTGGTATTTTTAAAGCATTCTGTGGTATTACCATAGTACAATACCCAAAATAATTTATACAAATATAATCTAACCAACGTAGTTTTTATTGAATATAGTGTGAGTGAACTTGATAAATCGTTTACACTTATTCACGGCACTTTAAATAAAAAAATCTATAATTCTGGTTACATTTGCATCTAACAATATCAAAAGTTTAGTGCAAAATGTAACTCGAATACAAATAAGTGTTTTGACTGTCTATTTGTATTTGCATACACATTTGAGATATGATTACATCATAAACACACACAGTGCAGTTTTTGAGTTTCGGGGGACACCAATCCTGATCCTGGAGTGCCGGGTCTCTGCAAACTTAGTTAGCAGTTTCTGCACCTTGATAAGTTGCTACAGGTGTGTTTGATAAAGGTTGGAGCTAAACTCTGCAGAGGCACCGGCCCTCCATTACCAGGATTGGTGACCCCTGCTGTAGACTCTACCCTTATGAAAATTAACCATATTTATATTACAGTTAAAACCAAAACAACATGGTTATAAAACCATGATAACCTCAAAATAACCATGTTTTTTCTAATAGTAGACAATACACCAAAAAAACATGGTTACTACACTTTCACCACAAAAACATGGTTAATTTTCGTAAGGGTACAGCCTGATCTCTGTGGACTCTCCATTAAACCCAATAACAGTGATTAATTGTAAAGAACAACCGTCTATAGACGCTCAACCTCTTCCCCAATCATGTGTCGTGCCTGTGTCCTCTCGCAGTGTGCCCTTGAATTTAACGAGAAAATAAATCCAAAATTATCCAACAAATGTGAAGCCATTGGTAAGTCAACTCAACTGATTGGATAATCCAATATACATGCACACGTAACCTTACACCAGCTGTTATAGACTTTAAAGGACAAAATTCACTCAAAGTGAAAATTACTGTAATTTACTCACCCTCGCTGTTCAGATGTGAAATTATTTTCTTGGAAACACAAAATGAGATTTTCAACCTGTTGGTTTTGTGTACAATGAAAATGATTGGGAACCAATTTTGTAATGAAATTACAGTAATGTCAAGGTGTCATTACAAGTTTTTACTGGGACGGTACTTTTAACCTCCTAAGACCCGAGCTTTGGTTTGGCTTGCATTTCAGATTTCTTTCAGCTATTTGGGGTTAGGAAGAAGAACCAATAAATATAATAACCAAATATTTTTCTTTGAACATGAAGCAGTGTAATTGTCCATGTTTGTGTACAACAGCTTCCAGTTACACACAATTAAGTATTATGGTGCAAACAACAAAAAATTTGATGTCCACGTATGTAGACACACCAGATCTTAGGAGGTAAAATATGCACTTTTTAGGTACAGATGGGTAGGGGTGAGAGGGGCACAAACTTACGCGGGGTTAATTGTAAGACGGCTACTTTACATATTTATACAGGGCCAAGCAATCTGTTTCTCTAACTGTAAGAAGATCTCTTATGAATTTGTGAAAAGTTTTGATTTGTTTTGGTTAAGATATTGAACAAAGAGTGATTTGGAGGCATGAAAGTAAATTTCTTCATCTTATGTTTTTTTTTTCGATTTCTGAGTTGGGTGTGTAAGTCACCAAATCCAACCTTATATTATTTTAATCACTAAAACATAACATCATTTTGAAACATGTCATCAACTCCTAGTAACTGAAAGCTGGGATTGAAAACATTTTTACACAGCGGGGTTAGTTGTCACACAGCCTCAGGTATACAATGATAATGAAGTGAAAACAATGTAAATACTATTCATCAAAATTCAGTTCAGGGGAAATATCTCACAATTATCATTTTTTTGTCCTTTCAAAAAATATATTTCTATGCATTGCTGCATAACACAAGGATGGTTAGATGAAGGATGGATGGATGGATGAATGTGTGGATATCTATCTGGCAAATATATAATCAATATCCACCTTAAGTATAAAGACAGTATTTGATTGAATTATTTGTGTTAAAACAAAATTTTCTATCAGGTGTTACAACAAACCCTCTGTTTGTTACAATGTACCCCACCTATTGGGAAACGTTTGCACTCCTGTCACATTTGGTGTAATTGTACGATAACGGTAGATCCCACAAACAAACTTTAAGTGTTTAGAGATGTCTCTGTTGATTGTGTAAAAAAACATTAATCTAACTTAAATATTTTTTAATCAAAGACAAAAAGCATTACTTTATGTTCCGCTCTCCCCAACCTTTGAGGTACCAGTATGCGCCTTTTAGCTACAAAAGTGTACTTTTTAAAAAGGTATTACATCAATGACAAATTTTATACCTTTTGTTCTAAAAGTGCATAGCTTTAAAAGACTTCTTTGTTAAAAGAAGTTCTCAAATCATACAGACTACTTTAAAGATAAAAGATAAAACTCTTCCTTTGGTGCACCATAATAATATGTGTGTTTTATGTAAAGCTTTGAAGTAATGCAAAGATGACAACAATTGCTTTGTCAGACTGCTTTCATGTTGCCATTACACTATTGGCCATACATATTTGACCCGGTATACTTAAAATTGCTACTGACACAACACTTTTTGTTGTTGTTGTCTCTGCTTTACTCCATGCACCCATATTTTCCGTACAGTAAGTGCCGAGTCTGCATTCGAGTTACATTATGACACGCCGACATTCATCACATAATGAACTAATGTAAGCTGCTAGAAAACAGTCTGAAAAGCAGCCATCTCAGCAACAAACAGATTGGCGGAGGGTCCGGTCATTTCGGCTGAGAGCACATCAGGTCATGTTTTATTAATATCTCTTTGTGTGCAGTGTTTTCAATGAGACCTGCACAACATCCACATCACCTCATGACAGTAAGTTCAGTTTCTTTTTGAGGTACATGAGATAAGAGAGAGCCCTAATGTATTGTGTGTGTATAACTAATTTTACACTATTGACACCATCACAGTTTGGGTCTCTGAACAGTACGTGCCTGCCCCCTAAAGGAAGTAAGGCAATAATACAAATATAAAAAGGATGGAGGTGAATATATTCAAATAGTAAGCTGAGAGTTTTGCTAATATTGTCACAGCGTGCCCTTATTCTTTAAAGGGGTCATTTTATGAGATTTTTTAAGATATCAAATAAATCTTTGGTGTCCCTAGAGTACATATGTGAAGATTTAGCTCAAAATACCCCACAGATAATTTATTATAACATGTTAAAATTCCCAATTTTGTAGGTCCGAGCAAAAATTTTTGGGTGTGCCTTTAAAATGCAAATGAGCTGATAATGCAAACACTGATCACCATAATGGTGGTTTGTTGAAATTGAAACTCATATGTGCTGTCAATTATTTTTTATCTCTCACTTTCTCTTGGCACTAAATGGCAGTGCCGTGGTTGGATAGTGAAGATTAAAGGGCGGTATTATTGTAATTGGCCTTGCTATCTTACAAAAAAGGTGAAATCTAAACGACCAAATTTTTCACATGCTTGCAAAAAAATGGTTACCAAAACTAAGTTACTAGGTTGATCTTTTTCACGTTTTCTAGGTTGATAGAAGCACTTGAGACCCAATTATAGCACTTAAATATGAAAAAAGCCAGATTTTCATGATATGACCCCTTTATAAGCTGTTATTAGAAAAAATAACAAACACAAATTTTCTATAAAACTTTATTTTATTAAGTAAATTCATGAAAAGCCATATACAGTGCTTAACAAATTCATTACATGACCTATTTGTCTCAAGGAATATCCAGCATCCTGAAGTGTTTATATGTGGACTCTTTCCTGTTCAGAGAGATCTCCACATTTCATCATTTTTGTACATTTGTCACATTTAAATCTCAGAAGTCAGAAAAGAATCAAGCAAAACAAGCAACCATTGAAACTTATTTTTCTCAAGGATTGCAAGTAAATAACTGAGTATTTGAATAAAACTATGAAGTGCTTTACTTTTTTTGCCTTGTAAAAGAAATAAAAAATTAATGGATAACAATTATTATTTGGTCTCTGTGGGTGTTTACAATTATATAAACAGTTTCTTGTAAATTGGTGTTACAAGTCATAACTGTTTCTATATTGTGCCATTTTAGCATGCTTAAATGCAATTCATCATTAACCATGCTTTCTTATTAGCAGTCAAAGTGTAACACTGAAAAACAGAAAGCAACAACAAGTGCATTCATAGTAACAACATTGAAACAGTATCGATACAAAAGTGTTCAAGCTTATAGTTTGGTATTTCTAACCAGAGCCCTGCACTTAATGTGAACGAAAAGCATCTTTGGTGAGTAAATGTAATGCACTTACTTGTCCATTTCTTGCCACTTTTCTAACCCTGATCAAACTCACCTGCTTGCACTTTTCTGGTATTCCCAAAGACCTTGATTATCTTGTTCAGGTGTGTTTGATCAGGACTGGAGCTAAACTCAGCAGGAGAGTGGATCTCAAGTTGAGAATCTTTGATTTAGAACATGATCAGCGAAAAAGTAAAACTGCACCTCATATCAGATTTAAAACAGCAATTCATTATTGTTGGCTAAAAATTACAATCACACAAAAGCACAAATTGGTTCATATCTGCAGATAAATGAAATCTCAAGGCATTTTAAAAGTTAGGAGGCATTGCCAAGTTGGCACCATCTGACCAGGCCGGATGTTCAGCTCCATCCATCTCGGACGCAAGAGTATTTCCTTGAACAAGATTGTGATTAGCTCCTCCGATTGTGGCATTGCATTCTGGACATTTGCTTTGTTCCATAGCGCCTCCACAGTCACCGATTGCATACACATGGCCGTTAGGACATTTGTACCAGTGGCCTTTATTCAAACCGACGGCTTTAACTATCATCTCTCGCTCCTCATCTGTGACGCCCAGGCCACTGCGTGGTAGCTTGGTGTCAAGATCTTCGAACATCCGCTTCACTGTGAGTTCAAGACCTTCGGAGAAAGGCAGAGTGTCCTCCAGGATCTCTCTCAACTGTCTGATCTCCATGTTGACTTGGACTCCTAGAACCTTAAACCGAGCCACATGGCAACGGGCATTGAGCTCGGCCAGATGGTTGAGTCTCTTCAATTGACACTCAAGATCTTCCACCTGCTGGTCTGAAAACTTTTGACCTGAATGTAGTAAAACTTTTACGCACTCACCAATCCTCCGTGAGAAAACGTCGCTGTTTTCTGGAGACATGCACTCTTTTTGCATCTTTACCAGTTTTCCGAACCTCTCGAGGAAGCACATCAAGTTCTCAAGCTCCCAAAGGCGCTGGAGTGAAATGTCAGCCACGCTGAGCCTTTTGCTAACCAAGGCAAACTCTTCAGGTAAGTATAGCTTTAGATGAGTCTTCCCATCCAGTTCAAGGTTGAGATCATCTTGTTTTTGCTTGATAACAGCAGGAAGACCCCTTATCTTCTTCTTGACCATCTCAATCGCTGCCAGGCTGCGGTTGATATGAGTGCCGTACCTAAGATTCCTACGGATGGGAGTACGACACCTGGGACAACTCTTGAGTTGTATGGCCATTTGATCAAGGTCAGCCTTTTGGTCTGCATCAAGACTCATGTAATGATCCATTCCAGTGGTCTCAAACAAGTGTTTGCAATCTTCTAGCTGCACAAAATGTGCGTCTTGTTCCTCCTCGGTGCCAAAGAAGATTTC
The DNA here is from genome assembly GCF_030506205.2 of Paramisgurnus dabryanus. Classification (NCBI taxonomy): domain Eukaryota; kingdom Metazoa; phylum Chordata; class Actinopteri; order Cypriniformes; family Cobitidae; genus Paramisgurnus; species Paramisgurnus dabryanus. The sequence continues at coordinate 30,181,367 of NC_133343.1, read as the reverse complement.
TGTGACTTCATCAGCGTGACAGACGCGACACTTGTCGGGACAAGGGTCTCCACACAGACCTATGCAGGGATGTCCGCAGGGCAAGGTTTTGCTACAGGGAATAGAACAAGGTGGTCGGTCGCATGGCTCGTGACACAGTTTGGTACAGCGCTGGTGTGGGCACTGCCATGCACAGGGTTCATTGCAAGGAGCACAAGGTTGGCCGCAAGTCTTCTTGCAAACGCTATGTACACAGCGATTCTCGCAGTCAAAGGAACATGGTGGGCAATCTCTCACACAGGGCTCCCGACACTTATGGGAACACACAAGGATTCGTTGGCATTTATGGGTACATTCTTTGTGCAAGCGACCTTGATAACATCCATGGCAAGTTCCTGAGCAGGGATGGCCACATTTCAGGGTGGTGCCACATTTAGTTCTGCACTGTATCTCTTTCCTGGGATCTCTGGAAATGAAGCATGGCTCTTTTTGGGTGTGGCCACATTTCAGCTCCACGGGAACTTTCGCCATGCACCGAGCTGTGCACGATTCACCGCATTTTGCCTTGCAGGGGTGACCACACGTTAGGGTCTTTTGGCAGGGCTCTTGACACACAAACTCAACTGGATCTTGGTGGCAGGGAACCTTCTGGGTGTGCTGGCAAGACGGTATTACCTTTTCTATGAGAACCCGACACTTACCACATTCTTGGTAACAGCGTTTCTGACATCTGTGTCCGAGTTCACACAGCAGCTTAGGGCAGTCTTTTGTGCACTTGTATTCCTTATGTTCAGCATCGTAAGGGTGGCACATTCGGGTGCACACGTGTCCGCAGTCCAGACGGTACTGACAGGGCAGATCGCAGCCACCTTCAGGGGCACTCTTGAAATCATCAGCACAAGACACAAGGCTTTTCTTATCAGGATGGTTAACACAGCTCAATGTTAAAGCAGGACCTACTTGTTCGGTTTCTCTCAGAGAGTGAAGGATGTTGCTCCACAACTTGACTGAGCCGAGCATATCCATGTTCCCAATGCAGTAGAGACCCATCTTGGCACGAGAGAGTGCCACGCAAACACGATTCGATATGTTGAGGAAACCGACTCTTCTCTCGAGGTTGCTGCGTACTAGAGACAATATAATGATGTCGTTCTCCTCCCCTTGATATTTGTCAACAACGTGGACCTTGACACCAGAAAACTGAGGAGTGGGCATGTGCTTTCGCAGGCAGAAGAGCTGCCCAGTGTAAGTGGTGAGAATGGTGATCTGGGAAGGCTTGTAGCCCTGACACAGGAAATACTTGCAAAGGGCGACCACGAAACGAGCCTCGTGAGGGTTCTGGTGGCTCCGCCCATCTTTAATTTCTTCTTCAAGGTGACGATGATCCACAAAGAAAAGATTTGTCAGGAGACCCTGCAGACCAAATGTTACATATATGTCTGTTTCAAGTACATAGGACTCTTTTTACAGACCAGGATAAATATCTGCTTCATTATTTTGAGCTGCCTAAACCCAAAAATATGTTGCCAATACCCAGCCCTAATGTGCACCGACTCTGCTTCACCTCTCTAAGCGCCCCAGTTTTGCTACCCTCTGCACATCTCTTATTGAAAATGAACTAGACACTTGCGGCTGCTGTGCACCGTGGTAAACGCCGATAAGAAGTATCAGCAAATTATATAAACGACTATCTCATGATATAATAAAATGAGATAATAAAATTCATGCATTTAATGCATTTCTAGGTCAAAATGACGAAGCGAGTCAGATATGCTGGTCATTAACATGTATATATTGTGTTATGTGTATATTTATTCACCTTTATATTGTCATACTCCAGGACAGAGGGGTGATTTTCCAGTTCGCTGTAGATGTGAGGTGTCAAGAGTCGAGCGATGCACGGCCTCATGCGATGCTACAGATACACGGCCAGAAGACAGAAAATTGTTGATTTTGTGGTAGATGAAAAGACAGAATAGACGTAATGGTACATAAACTGACCTGGTAGTTGAGCCGTACGAATGGGAAATCCACTTTGATAAGTCTCTCAAACATGGACACCTCCAAATTGAAGTTCCTGGCAAGATCGTACACCGTTGCGCTTGGCCTCAGCTATTTATGAACAAATGCATAAACACTTAAGTGATGCTAATATATGCGAATATAAGAGCGAAAAAGACAATGGCGGCAGGCCTTATCATCTGATCATGGCAGAAATATTCCTCACATTACTGTGGCAAACAATGAATCCTGTTTACCTGTTGGTGATCTCCGATCAGTATGAGATGCTTACAGGCTCGGCTCAGTGTGGTGATGGTGTGAGCCTCCATCACTTCTGCAGCTTCCTCCACTACCACCAGTCTGGGCTGAAGTTCCTGAAGGGCCTGTCTGTATTTAGCTGCTCCTGTGGTCGTCATGCCGATGACTCGAGCGTCCCGCAGAACGCACAGGTCCTCTCTGCGACGAATTTCATTGAGCCGCTCCGCTGCTTCCTGAAAGATCTGCTCGGCGTTGAGAGCTTTGGAACGGAGGTCAATCCGATAACGCAAAACCCACAGACTAAAGAAGAAAACAGATTACAGTTTGAATCTAATACACTGTGGCCAGCCTGTGTTTGACATAAGAGTATATTTTATTTTTAATAAAAAACGATTCTTGCAGATTTAACTTAAGTCAGATGTCTAACTAAGCCTAAGATCTGACTCTAGATCTGCTCCTGCATAGATGCCGATTACAATAATCAGTGGTTTGAGGCTGCCATCTAGTGGATGCAATCTGCATTGCTCTAAAATGCCTGTGTGTGTGTGTGTGCGTGCGTGTGTGTGTGTGTGTGTGTGTGTGTGCGCGCGTGCGTTTTTTTAGAATAACCAATAGTATGAAGTATATTACCGATACAATCTCCATCTGTCTTTCATATCCAAGTTCCACACATTTTGCACACGCCTTTCCTCTTCATCGCTCATGACTGAACTCTTCATTAGTTCGTGTTTGACCATTTGCTTGATTTTTTTCTTCTGGTGCTTTTGCATCTGAATGCACACATGCACAGAAGGCAGAAAACAATTACACACACATAATATACATATATACACTATTTATTACACAGCCAGATCTGAACTCACATTACCCAGATAAGCACCACAGCTCAATGTACTTCAACACAAGCCACAACTCTTGTATTCATACCTGCCAGCCCTCTTCATCAGCCGGACTCTCGTGTTGATCCTGTCTTGAGTCGGTGTCATTGAGGTTCATGGACAGCATGAATTCAGCCATGGCATCCATCACTTCATCATTTTCCTTCTTGCTCTGCTTCTTATGTCCATTTCTGTCCTGGTAATCTGCATCCACCAGAATCCTTTCAGCCTGGATCAGATCTGCTTCTTCTGCAATATTCAACAGTTCCTCTTCCGGTTCCTGTGGCCCATATACATCTGCTGCCTCTGAGAGACAGAGAGAGAGAGAGAGAGAGAGAGAGAGAGAGAGAGACAGATGGACAGTACTGTAAACTAAAGGAAAGCATAATTATCTACCATAACTTTCGGAAAACATAAAGGAATATTCTACTATAATAAAAACATTCCCCAATAATTTACTCAGGAATTTATTTGGGTTTTTTGAGAAAACATTCCAGGATTTTTTTCCATATAGTGGACTTCAGTGGACCTCAACAGTTTACAGTTCAATGCATCTACAACGGACTAAATGTTCCCAACCGATATATAAGAGTCTTATCTAGTGAAACCATAGCCATTTTCTCCAAAAAATAAGTACTTTTCATCCTGCACTAGCCGTGTGACCTGTCAGCACGACCTTACGTAATTATGTCCAAAGGTCACGCATGACGTATGCAAAACGACTTTTTTTATAAAAGTAGAGTAATCCTTTAAACACAACATAAAAATGCATTGGTTTATCTCACCTGCTCCTTCAGTTTGCCGTGACCACTGTTGAAACACTGAAGACCCGTAGCCCAACCAATCATCCATGATCGAAGACTTCTTCCCTACACTCTCAAATCCATCAAATCCATCCCACATCTATGACACAAACACAGATATTAATGTTTGAATACTAATTGAGCATAAACATTTGAATCCTTCATGAGGGTCTGTTATGAACGCTCTCCACACATCAAACGTGAGAGACTGTTATTTAACATCTTTAAAATCATGAATTAAATATGAGAGTCTGGTCTTTGAGAACATGAGATGGAAATTATATATTGGAAAATTTTAAACAAGTGTGAATGTCACAAAAGTCTCACAAGACACTTAACACTAAAATCTGAATTTACATAAGATTAAGTGAGGATCTGGCAAACGCGAGCGTCTCTTTTATCATAAACCCTTTCGACGTGTTTGCAGCAGGCACTGATTTTGACATGACACATGATGCACACATAGGTTCACATGACGCACCAAACACATATTTTGACATGACGAGCCACACACATGATGGGCTAAATATCGTGCGCCCTCAAAAAAAGTCACCGGCAACTGCTTTCATATATTTATGAAATATTTTCAGAATAACATTTAAACATGATTTTTGGCATACAATATTTGATAATTAGACATTTTTGAGCCACACAATATATATTTGGCTATTGCTACAAATAAATTGTGTGATTTATGACTTGTGGTCCAGGGTCACATATGATGTGTGCTCTGATTTGCTTTTGGGTCAGTCCTCCCACTGCAATCTCTCTCTCTCTCTCTCTCTCTCTCTCTCTCTCTCTCTCTCCTGAGATATAGGTTCAATTTAGGTTTTCCACAATACTGCAAATTCAGGTTGTGTTAGATGATGTATTTTACATACAGCACTGGTGGGTATGATACAGTGAATGTTCAGGAAATAAAATAATGGACATAAAATAATGGCACAAGGTGATTTACATGACAGTAGACTGACCTGCTGTTGATGCAGGCTGTCCCAGTGCTCACAAGACATGTGGTTTTCTAGAAAATCGACTTTTAGGACTCCACTCAAGATGCATTTCAGCTGGGCAGACTGTCGCTTTAAAAGCTCCTCTGCATTCTTCATTTGAGTATAAATCTGAAGACAAACCAGTTTTTAAACATTCAACCCAAAACTGTTCTATACTACTACATTGTAAACGTTAAAAAAAATCTAGGTGACACTTTATTTTACGGTGTCTTTGTTACACATGCTACATGTAATTATTATAGTAATAACAGTTAATTATGCATAATTACATGCAACTAACCCTAAACCAAACCCCAACCTTGTAGTAAGTACATGTTGTTAATGATTATTACTTAATACTCAAATGTATAATTACACTGCAACAGTGATACTGTAAAATAAAGTGTGACCAAAATCTATTTCAGTTGTAACAGATAGTCACAAGTAGTTTATGTTTTTCAATTGTTGGACAATCCAGAAAAAGTACTAAATAAAAAAACAAAGTACAAGAAATACAGAAAACTATTAATCGAAGAAGAGTTATGTGTTTTATACAGCAGTGGTTTTCAAACTGGGGGCCGGGGCCCCCAGGGGGGCCGCGAGATGGTGCCAGGAGGGCCCCAGTTTTATGACATTTTATAAAATACATTCATTTATCATGAATTCTGTGTAATTAAACCTAAAAAAATAATAAGCCAACCAACCAACAGCACTACTAGGTATAATTTTATATGTTTTGTTTAAATAAAATATTACATTTTAAAAACTGCACTGTACACAAGGGGGGCCGCACGCTGAAAAAGTTTGGGAACCACTGTTATACAGGACTCACTTCATGATGGGCTCTCCTGAGGTGAGGTGGTAAATTTTTGCGGAAGTTTGCAGCCCTGGTGAGTTCCCTCAGAGAAAAACGCTTCAAAATCTCACTGTTACTCCGACCTCCTACTCTTACGATGCCCTCTTTTAAAAAACTGTGAATGCCTGTGAAAAAATTTATAAATAAATAAAAACAACAACAAAAAAAACATTTTATGGCTTAGTGGTAGAATAGAATATTATGAAATCCAGATTTTGTCAAAAGGTTTAATATAGGTACACATTAATATCCTCATTGAGCTCATAAATCAGGTCAGTGTTTAAAATCATAAGCTCTAATGCACACCAAACATGAAGCATCACATTTCTCTCTTTAGATTACTCGCAGGATTTAACTTTGTGTCATGCAAAGTTTTTAACTTGCGCAAAGACGTGTTTCAGGCGAAAAGTGCATGTTTTGCAGCAATCTCGCCACTCAGTTCACGTCATTTGCATCGCCCTGTGCAAGTTTGCATGTATTCGCATCTTTGCATGTAATCGTTTAGTTCGTTTTGGTGTGTACGCGTTAAAAGACAAACTAATGAAGTATCTAAAATGTGATATTTGATTTCATATTTTTAAAGGAGCATTTCACCCGTGGAAACATGATTCTTTATTGAAAGTGTGTCATATTTATAGTGGAAATGTAACATACATTTAGAATTTGGTGCCTATTTGACCGAGAAAAGGGGTGTTTGTAGTCTCACTCCCTCAACAAAGATATTGGGCTTCCTTCTTTCAATGATGCAAAATGATGCCATTGAAAGAAGGAAGTGCAACACTGAAATCTGTATTTCTCCTGTCTCAGCGGCAACTGAGGAAATGATGCATGACCATTCAAAAACATGACTGGGGTTCTAACTATACAAAGCTTAATGCAAATGGGTGAAGTGTCCCTTTAAGTAAATGTGATTATTTTCTTGACATTTTTCTGATTATTTAATAAAAAAAATCCTTTCCTGCTGTACAGTAAATGTATAAATTCATGGATAAAAACAATAATTATATTTCAGCATTAGAAATACAACTGTGACCAATCATTTTACACATACAACTGGATTAACCTCCTAAAACCTGGGATCACATATTTGTTGTTTGCACCATAATACTTAATTTTGTGCAACTGGAACCTGTTGTGCACAAACAAGAACAATTACACTGCTTCATGTTCAAAGAAAAATATTTGGTTATTATATTTATTGGTTCTTTCTAACCCCAAATAGCTGGAGGAAATCTAAATGCAAGCCAAACCAAAGCTCGGGTCTTAGGAGGTTAACACACAAACATAACAGAATGACTTTAAAATGATCATTTTTGGTTATCATCGACACTGTTACAGCTGACACAAACATTACATTGAGTACTGATCTAATAAACTTGTTATGCATTAGATGTTTATCTTATAAAATCGTACCTATAATATATCCTCTATAGAATCAGCTATGTCTGGCTCTCTCAAGGGTATTTTCCTTCTAGGACTTTTCCCTCCTGACTAAAAACAGCCGGGAGTTTTTTTCTCCTAGGAGGTTCTTTCAACCCCTAGGGAGTCAGCTGGCATTGGCTTAACTTAGCACCCTCTTATATACTTTACATTATTACCACGCTTGCTAGTACAGTTTAATCTTAGCCACTGTATTCTGCTGCTTATATGTTGTCTACTGATTTTTCTGTGTTTTCTCCTGTATTAATGTTAAGATGCTTTGAAACAATTATTGTGAAAAGTGCTATATAAGTAAAATTGAATTGAATTTATAGTGTACCTTCCAGAAACTGGTCCAGGGCGTGATTGGTATAGCAGACCACCAGCATAGGGCCACCACATGACCAGGCTTTATGGTTATCTAACAACGCCCGAGCAATCTTCAGTCCAACATATGTCTTCCCTTCAAAGATGAAAACAACAGAATCTACAAATCAATACTTTTAAATGAAAAAATGTCCAGATATGATTGTGACAACTAAGAGCACCGAACAACCCTAGAAATGTCCCAGTTTAATAGATAATGGGTTTAGAACCTGCTGTTGGAGTTTGACAAAAGTTTGGTCTTTTTAGGTTTCCATCAGTGTTCATTTTATTTTAACAGTGATGTTACGTTTTAAAATAATACATTCAGAGGCAGCAACTTGGGTAATTTCGTGTAAATTCAGAAACTAAAGAATTACTTTCACAAATGATGATAACATGAGGAATTATCTTACCTGTGCCCGGTGGCCCCTGTATGATGGCCAATTCCTTGGTTAGGGCTAGTTTTAGTGCTTGAAGTTGGCTTTCATCAAGACCCAATTTCTCCTCATCAGGCCAGGCCTCTGGGATAAGAGGATTGAAAGGGGGAATCTTTCCCTGTCCTTCTGCCACAATGCTGGACAGATCGTAACTCTGTCCCTCCATCTGAAGGTAAGCTGGTGGATGAACATCTGGATTACACTCCACTATGTACCTGAAATGACAAATATGTATGGAACGCATGTTCTCCGTCAGTATGCAGCCTAATTTACCTCTAAATTCTTGGTCCCAAAACATTCAGTCATTAGAAGTATCTTACTTTGAAGAGTATTAAACTTTGGCAACTTATTCAGCGCATTTGGGCTACAGACATGAATGATACCTCAAATCATGTGGAGGTTCGATGTGGAGTGATTTGCAAGCAACAGACTAACAACATTCCTGGGCGATATAACCCTAGACTTATATTAAAGGAGGAACCTAATCCTTATCTAGAGACAAGAATGTCGGAGACTTTGTTTTTAGGCCAATAATTAACCACCCACCCCATCACTGTGATTGTAAAAACCTACTTTTGATTCTTATCAGCGTACCTTTGAAAGGGAAGATCATTTTCGTCTTGCTCCTGGAGACCTTCTAGAACATATCGGTAGGCCTCAAAGTAAGCAGTGGTCTCCACCATCAGAAAGGAGTGCGAGGGCTCAACTTTGGCCAGAGTGACTCTGCTCTCAGATGAAAAACAGAGATCTACTTTTCCTTCTTTCAGTAATTTAGGATCCCGATCATTCACAATGGCAAAAAGGAAGCTTTCAAAGTTGTCCATGGACAGACAGACAAGAGATCCATAGAGAAGCCGCTTAGAATTTTCCCACCGGACAAACTGTAAGAGAAGATAATCATGGCTATTGTACAACAAAATAACAGTTGTGGTCGAAGTCAAGCATCGCAATAAAGTCATACCTGAAGAGGCCTCGGGTCAAACTGTACAGTGTAGGCAATGCCTGTTGGCGTGCAAAGCGGCACAACCAATCGGGTGTCAAAGTAGACTCTGATGTCATCAAAGCGCTTCTTTTTCAGGTTCTCATTGTGCTGGCTTCTCAGGATGTCCCTAATTCCCTCTCGAAGTGGCCTTACGAAATCTTCACGGAGAAGACGGAAATGTGTATCCAGATAGATGCGAGAGCTAGGGAACTTTTGAGTGATTATGTTGGGCCTTAGGAAAGGATTGTGGTCTAGGTGGAACTCTTCTGGGGTTGGATAGATGCTCATTGTCCTGAAGTCTTCCTCCCCAGGTGGTGCGTCTTCATCAGCTGCTAGAAACGAGTACTTATCCGATCGTAGAGTTCCATCTCTAGACTTCTCCTGGAGATGGTCCACCAAACCTTGGACTCTCTCCAAGTCCTCGTCAATGCTATTGGGAATATCTACGCCAGAGGCACGCAACTGGTTGACAGATGGTTTCAGAAGAGTCACCAGCATGGAGACAGGCTGGACAGAGCTATAAGGAAACATGTTGAGGACATCAGAGAGAAGACTGATGACGTTGCCCAAATGCTGGGGATATTGCTGCCTACGATCTGGCTTGTTTTCGGACATCACGCCGGTCACGTAACGCGTAAGGATGTTACAGAAAAACCCAGAGTTCTTGACCACGCCAGCTAAATGCAACACTATCTTGCGGTCATTTCTAGACTGAAAAGCTTTGCAGAGAACCTGACAGACAAGCTGGACCAGGTCATTACTCATACTCTTGTCATCAAGTAGAGTTTTGAGCCCCAGGCTGGATGAAAGGGTGATGGCCACCTCAGATGCTTCTTTATCCACAAGCGCTTCGAATGCTTTGTATCCTAGTCTGGGTACCCAAGGACCACCATCTCTTCCTCTCCCATGACCTCCTCTTCCTCTTTGAGGTTCACCCTGGGGACTCACCCTGAGGCCAGTCCTATCTTCACTGGCTTGTTGGTTCTGAGGGGGTGGGCTAAAATATAATGGGACATAGCTCCCTGTGGGCATAATACCCGGGATGCTATTCCTAGTGGTCCTGCCCTGTTGATGACCCTGATAATGATGCCCTCTTCTCTCTTCTCTGCCTCTTCCTCCTGTACTTCTACTCCGTCCTCCCTGCTCACCTCCTCTTGCACTTTTCCTTGTTCCGCTTTGATGTCTCTCTCTTTGACCATTCGTATCTCCAATGGCTTCTCCATTTCTTGGTGCTCTACTCCTCCAATCTCCACCTCCTCTTCTTCCTCCCTCTCCCTGACCACCTCCTCTTCCTCCCTCTCCCCGACCACCTCCTCTTCCCCCCTCACCCCGACCACCTCCTCTTCCGCCCTCACCCCGACCACCTCCTCTTCCCCCCTCACCCCGACCACCTCCTCTTCCTCCACCCTCCCCTCGACCACCTCCTCTTCCTCCACCCTCCCCTCGACCACCTCCTCTTCCTCTGCCTTGATTAGGAGACCCACTCCTTTGTCTTTGACCAGCCCGAGAAGCATCTGTTAAACACAATAGATTTTCACAAAATGTTTACTGATGGCTTAAAAAGGGATTGGAAAGATCAGCAAAGCAAGTAGTAAAATGAACACCTCTTCGTTGCTGGACACCTCCTCGTCCTGTTTGCCCTCCTCCTCTGCTTGGATTGAACATTTTACACCTGATCAGATTTCTGTAGAGCAGAAATATTGTCATGCCATCATTCATCAGTATGGGCCTGTATTAAATGTTTATTTAAAGATGCAATGGAACACAAATTTATTCAGCCAAACCTTAAAATTGCCTGAATGTCAAATGTCAACAAATATAAAAGCAAATGTTATGCAAACAAATGCTGATAGAGCTTCTCTCTAAAAAAACAATGTTTTCTGTTCCATACTGAAGTTCACACAGATGTAGATCAGCAAATTCACTATTATCATGTTTCACAAAGTGTCACTGTAATTTTTATTTTATTTTATCTAATATTATTATGTAAGAAATAGTTGACAACAGGCTGTTGAATTGTTTGAAAATAATGTACACGTTACACTGTGGGTGTGCATTATTTTCAATTATACCACGGGCCTGTTTAATGCTTAATTTTGATGTTTCATGGGTGTAAACCGCACACCTGACCTGTCAAATATCTTAAAATAACCACAACAGCAATGTTTGTGATGGTAGCCATGGTATAAGCTGAATAATTAACTCCGGTCTTTTGAATTATGTAAGGAATAATTGACGATGGCCCGTTGAATTATTAAAAAATAATGCACACCCAAGGTGGTAATGCGGCATGACGCGAAGTGGGTGTGCATTATTTTTTAATACTTCAACGGCATGTCGTCAATTATTCCTTACATAATTTAAAGGACTGAAGTAAATTCTTCTTCCTATCCCTAACTAAAATTAACCATGGTATTACTAGAGTTAAAACAAAACAAAAAACATGGTTACTGTAGTAAAACCATAGTAACCACAAAATACCCATGGTTTTGACAACCATGGTTAACAAAAACCATAGTTAAATCATGGTTAGTGTAGTAAAAGGGATACCACAGTTACCACAAACATTGCTCTGGTGGTTATTTTAAAACATTTGACAGGTCAGGTGTGCGGTTTACAGAAAATAACCAACACCCGTGAAATATCTTTCAACCAATCAGAACAAAGCATTCAACGTAGTATAGTAATTTAAATATTTTGCCTGACAGCTATGCAATGCTTTGCCAGAAATCTTGTTACACCCCACGCTATTTTATTTCATATAAACTGTAACTTTAAAGTGTAAAGATACCTGTTAAAGTAGTTTCATGATTCACTTAAAAAAAACATATAGGCGATATTTGCATATTTACATATTCACACGGGAAGCGCGCAGTCGCACACACGCGCGCGCACACATACACGCTAAACTCAAACTCACATCTTTCAACTGAAAATAGTTTACATGTTGTACCAATAACGATATTGTCCTTTAATGAATAGTCCAATATCTTCAAATATTCATAAATGATTTAAGAACACAGATCCAACCCAGATAGGACACAGTCTACAGCTCGGAGATGTCTGTTTGATGTCTGCATTTACATCTGCAACATGTAACGTTATTTGTGCTTATCTGCAATATGACAGATGTCATAACGTTAGACATTTAGAAGATGCCTGTAAAATATTTGTGATGTAAAACTGCCTTATTTAATTTACAGTTTTATATTATTACAGTTTAATATCCATGATCACAGTACATTACATTTTTTAATAATGATTTAATATTTTAAATAAATCATTTCGTTATTTCTTAATACTTTCGACAATAATTCACTCTGTATCCTGTATTAAACATTACACGCATAATACCGGAAATGGCTCGATGTGTCAGAAATAAACTCGACAATAGAAACAAGAGAATTAACGGAAAGCAAACAATTCAACCGTACATATAAGAGTCACAACGATAAAGACAACGTTTGTTTCATAAAATCAACTCACCGGGTTTTAATGTCTTCTGCTGTTGAATCATCTGTGTCTGTGTTTAAATACCCGATGTTTAGTTTCGTTTCTCGCGTGACCGTGAATCAGCCGCTTTCGTCAGAACCGAAACTGAATGAAAACAACCGGAGAAGAAAAACAACACTGACAAACACTGGGAACGAAAATACTCACCCATAACAACACCTGTACACGGTGAAGATTATTATATTTATCATTTGCTCATCCTTTGAACGATACAGTATTTAAAGTGTCATCACTTTAGAATAAGGTTTCATTTATTAAAAAATAAAAATTCGGCCATAATTTTCTCATTCTTATGTTGTTATAAACCTGTATTAATCTTTTTTCCTGATAAACACAAAATAATATATTTTGATAAATGATGGTAAGCATTGTCTACCATAGTAGGAAAACAAATGAGCTAGCTAACCCTTTAGACATATAGATGATTGCATTAGTTAACATAAACTTACACTACACACATGAATTCATGCAACAGCTCTTATATGAATAATACAAAATATAAACAGTAAAATAAAGCATGCATCATTTGTTTTAAATTGCAATACATTTAAACATAAAAAAAATTTCATGCCATGACTTTTAAATCCCAAAAGTGTATCATAATGTTTAAATTCCACCTGACATTTAGACAGTCTGTATGAATGTATATATTTATTTCACTGCAAATGTACATTTACATTGATATTTTACATACAAAATGGATAGCTTTTGTCTAATGTCCCTGTGTGACTTTCACACCATGCGTTTAATCTTCATTATTTTGAGTCTCTCTGAAGTTCAAGGACAGATAACAGGCAGAGTTATTTTTCCTGAAACAAAACATTGCAATTCCTTCTTCGTGTAGTGAAGAGGTTGCTTTAGTTTTCTGATGTTACATTTAGTTTTCTCGTAAAACGAGACTTTTCACTTCAGTATGTTCTGTATTGATAAATTAATTTCAATGAATACATAACATTTCTGATAAATCAACTTCAAAAAACTACTGTAAAGACGGTAGCAGGGTTTCGTAGGATTTTATTTGAATGGTTTATAAAAGCTGTAATCAGGGGGCAGATGACATCGGTCAACGCTTCACTTTCTTCTGAACCTGAAAAGATGAACAAATAACTTTAAAAACAAACAGGCAAGAAACAATTGTTTATCTAAGAGAAACTGAACACATGTAAACATTTAATAGCCTCGGTTTTTCAACGCCACTTCAACTTTGTTTAGTGGACAAACTTACTACACAAGTTTCCCACTATGTTACCAAAAATTTAAGATTCTGAGGAAAATCTCATTTTGTTTTATTTGCTCTGTTCAGCTCAGTGGTGTAGTCTACGTGATACGCAGGTATACGCCGTATACCCACTAGAAATTGTCAAGGATTTCCGTATACCCACTAAAAATAGCGCGAGGATGCGTAACAGCATGGTTTTGTGACATTTTTAAAATTTAGTCATAATATAGATGTGAAGCATTGACCATTAGCATGCTACACTTGCTACTTTAGCGGGTTGAAATACATATTAGGCTATATACTTCATGCCGAACTGCGCGATCCGATCGGCGTATGAATTTCTATGAATTCAGATTACTATAGTGACGCGAAAGTAACTGGGGAGCAGACTGGCGAGTGACAGCAAAGTACCGCGAGAGAGACTCCAGTTATCACATGGAAAAATCTGCTTTGACTCGCTCTCGCGGTACTTTGACATCACAAAGAGGTCTGCTTAGCGTCAAATGAAGTCGAACCTGCAGTGTAGCTGCTCACGCGACACTGTAAACAAACAGTCCAGAGAAGTGAACGAGTGCTGCAACATAAACTCCATAGAGTTTACAACGCACATGTGAGTAAACAACATTTAAATCATCAGTCCAGTTTATTACTTTATCTGGAGGTAAGGCTCCAAATGCAATAAAATAAGCCCGTGATTATACCCTGATGGTTTTTAGCTGCCTTCAGTTCCTCTGCATGTTTGCTTGTGCTTCACAGTGTTAAACTTCCCTTCTCTGTGTTCATTTATATATCTACGTTCAAGATGTATATGATCTTAAACTTCTGTTTGGTTTGGGTGTCTAATATTAGGCTACATGATGGTCTTGTAATAATAATTATGTATATGCCATTTATTTTCATTTTTAGACAATGCTTATATTATATGCAAAAATAAGCTTTTATATCAATGACTATGCAAATTAGAGTTAATTCATGGTCATCTTAAATGTGTATTAATTAAAAACATTTACACCATTAAATTACACATGGTAATGTTATTAATAGTTGTCAGATAATAGCTATTGAAAGAATTGAATATTTTTTCTCCTTTAATGCATGTGTTAGCCACAGATTGAAGATTTATTTAATTTTAATTAACAGTTAAATAACTTTTGTCCCCGAGTTAGATGTTGATTAACACTAAACCAGTCTAAAAATCAGTCCAGTTTCCCCAGCTGTAAACCCATTGGCTGTTAAAGTCTTTTTTTCTTATAAACTGACATGTTGATAACACATTCAAGCATAAGGGTGAGAGGGAAAAATCACAGTATACTCACTACAAAAATCTAGACTACACCACTGGTTCAGCTTTATGTTAAAACAGAGGATTAAACCTTAAACTACAAAAGAAACTCAAGTAGTTTTGGCTTTGCGTTGCACAATATCACTTAGACTCATAAATCTTACTTGGATTTGGATTTGAAGCGTCCTCCCTTCTTGTTTGAAATGCCGAGTCTCTTTCTGTCCTCAAACGAAGGTCTAGATAAAGTAAATCACAATCATTAATCTCTGAGACGACAACACAAACCTGCTCAAATTCACTAGATGATAGAAATGAGACGAACCCGGCTCTGTACTGCTTCAGTGCCTTCTTGCTCGTGTTTGTGAGCTCTTTGTCAAACACAGACTTCTTCCCAGATTTGCTGTTGTTTTGTTTCACATCTACAAATGAAACATGACAAAGATTAATGAAAAACACAACTTTACAAAACTAAAGACGGGCACATTCGTTGGGTAAAATCTGACCTTTCTTAACCGGTTCAGCTTCAGGAACGGCTCTCGCTCGCTTCGGTTTGCGGTCACGTTTAGCTGCACGTTCGGCGTACATCTGAGATTTCAAGATCTCAAACTGAGCTCGTTCTTCTCCCTGGGGCACACAAAGTTAAAACATTTTATAATTATGAATGATTTATTTTGTCATTTATGACTAAATGTACAAATCGTACAGCATTTCTGATCATGTGAGATTTGCGTTACTGAGTAAACGGTCATACCGTCAGCACTTTCTTCTTGTTCTCTTTAAGGAACTGAGCTCGTTTCTTCTTTCCTCTCAATGCCAGATCAAAGTCCTGCAGAGCTTTCGACACTGTCAAACAAAAACATTGAACGTGATGTCATCATATAATTACTAAAGCAACATCATTTAAGAAATATTTGATCAAGAAATGTTAAATAATTTAAATTTTTCCTTCCACTTAAATATCACACATTCCCAAAAATTCCCTGATTTTCCAAGCTTTCCGTATCTGACTGAATCCTGCTGTACCAACTTCACAGACATGCGGTCAAAGTAGTCAACCAATCAGAATCAAGACTTGCAATGCTGGCTTCGTGTCACACCCAATAAAGGGAACTCACTTCGATCTTTCTTTCTCTCCTCATGCGTTTGAAACCACGTCCTGGGAGCTTGTTTTTCATCTGGCGTCTGGGTTAATTTCCTCTGAGCGGAGCTGATCTGAACACAGATGGACGTGGTGATTATTAAGAAACAATCAGGTTTCTGACATATATAACATATCCTAAAGTCATACTTGTGCTTCTGATCGTGTCATTTCTTTCTCCTCCTTCTCTAACCGCAACACTGCGTACACGTCCTTCTCCAGCTTCTCAATCAGATCACGAAACTTCAAAATCACCTCTGTATAGTTTACACAAACACACAGTTTATTAAACACGACAGACATGACCCTGTTAAAGAGACACACTTTAAAAGAGACAAACCTTGAGGAAGCACTCGAGCTTTCACAGGAGTTTTGGCTTTCTTTACAATCTCTTTAAGCATCTTTCGCTCCGTCTCGCCTACCAGTGACACCGACCGGCCCACATTGCCCGCGCGAGCCGTTCGGCCCACCCTGTGCAC
This sequence comes from Paramisgurnus dabryanus, assembly GCF_030506205.2. Lineage (NCBI taxonomy): Eukaryota > Metazoa > Chordata > Actinopteri > Cypriniformes > Cobitidae > Paramisgurnus > Paramisgurnus dabryanus. Next base: position 30,164,768 of record NC_133343.1, on the reverse strand, counting down.
GTAATGTTTCACTGTGTTGGGCATTGTGAAATTTATTACCTACAAACACATCATACAGACATTCATGTTTAGTTAGACCAAAAACATACATAGACAGAAAGAATATGAAGAATATAGTTCGACTAGGGTTGCAAAGGGGGTTGGAATATTTTAGGGTTGAAAATATTCCAAATTGGAACTTAATGGGAATTTATGGGAATTATTTGGAAATGTATATAAACTATACCATGTACAAACATAAATAAACATTTTGTTTGGTCATACGCAGACATGCATGCAAGGTTTTGCAAATTTTGGGGTGTACGTAGCATTACGCTCATCAAGCCTGGATTTATTTTAATCGGATAAATGCAGGCTTGATGAGCATAAGAGACTTCTGTTAAAAACATTAAAAATAGTAATGTTAGGTGGTTTTAGGGTACTTTCTTTAAATGATCTTGCCTAAATTAAATCTATGCATTAAATCTGGTTTTAAATCTATGCATTAAATCTGTTTTTAAATCTTTGCATTAAATCTGTTTTTAAAACTTTGCATTAAATCTGGTTAAAAAAATCTATGCATTAAATCTGTTTTTAAATATTTGCATTAAATCTGGTTTAAAATCGTTGCATTGAATTTGGTTTAAATCTTTGCATTAAATCTGGTTTTAAGTCTTTGCATTAAATCTGGTTAAAAAAATACATGCATTAAATCTGTTTTTAAATATATGCATTAAATCTGTTTTTAAAAATTTGCATTAAATCTGGTTAAAAAAAATCTATGCATTAAATCTGTTTTTAAATATTTGCATTAAATCTGGTTTAAAATTGTTGCATTGAATTTGGTTTAAATCTTTGCATTAAATCTGGTTTTAAGTCTTTGCATTAAATCTGGTTTAAAATATATATGCATTAAATCTGTTTTTAAATATTTGCATTGAATTTGGTTTAAAATCGTTGCATTGAATTTGGTTTAAATCTTTGCATTAAATTTGGTTTAAAATCTATGCATTAAATTTGGTTTGAAAATCTATGCATTAAATCTGTTTTAAAATCTTTGCATTAAATCTGGTTTTAAATCTTTGCATTAAATCTGTTTTTAAATCTTTGCATTAAATCTGGTTAAAAAAATCTATGCATTCAATCTGGTTAAAAAAAATCTATGCATTCAATCTGGTTAAAAAAATCTATGCATTAAATCTGGTTAAAAAAATCTATGCATTAAATCTGGTTAAAAAAATCTATGCATTAAATCTGGTTTTTAAATCTTTGCATTAAATCTGTTTTTAAATCTTTGCATTAAATCTGTTTTTAAATCTTTGCATTAAATCTGTTTTTAAATCTTTGCATTAAATCTGTTTTTAAATCTTTGCATTAAATCTGTTTTTAAATCTTTGCATTAAATCTGGTTTAAAATCTTTCCATTAAATCTGGTTTAAAATCTTTGCATTAAATCTGGTTTAAAATCTTTGCATTAAATCTGGTTTAAAATCTTTGCATTAAATCTGGTTTTAAAATCTTTGCATTAAATCTGGTTTAAAATCTTTGCATTAAATCTGGTTTTAAAATCTTTGCATTAAATCTGGTTTAAAATCTTTGCATTAAATCTGGTTTAAAATCTTTGCATTAAATCTGGTTTAAAATCTTTGCATTAAATCTGGTTTAAAATCTTTGCATTAAATCTGGTTTAAAATCTTTGCATTAAATCTGGTTTAAAATCTTTGCATTAAATCTGGTTTTAAAATCTTTGCATTAAATCTGGTTTAAAATCTTTGCATTAAATCTGGTTTAAAATCTTTGCATTAAATCTGGTTTAAAATCTTTGCATTAAATCTGGTTTAAAATCTTTGCATTAAATCTGGTTTAAAATCTTTGCATTAAATCTGTTTTTAAAATCTTTGCATTAAATCTGTTTTTAAAATCTTTGCATTAAATCTGTTTTTAAATCTTTGCATTAAATCTGTTTTTAAATCTTTGCATTAAATCTGTTTTTAAATCTTTGCATTAAATCTGCTTTTAAATCTTTGCATTTAATCTGGTTTAAATATTTGCATGAAATCTGGTTTAAAATCTTTGCATTAAATCTGTTTTTAAATCTATGCATTAAATCTGTTTTAAAATCTTTGCATTAAATCTGGTTTTAAATCTTTGCATTAAATCTGTTTTTAAATCTTTGCATTAAATCTGGTTAAAAAAATCTATGCATTCAATCTGGTTAAAAAAAATCTATGCATTCAATCTGGTTAAAAAAATCTATGCATTAAATCTGGTTAAAAAAATCTATGCATTAAATCTGGTTAAAAAAATCTATGCATTAAATCTGGTTTTTAAATCTTTGCATTAAATCTGTTTTTAAATCTTTGCATTAAATCTGTTTTTAAATCTTTGCATTAAATCTGTTTTTAAATCTTTGCATTAAATCTGTTTTTAAATCTTTGCATTAAATCTGTTTTTAAATCTTTGCATTAAATCTGGTTTAAAATCTTTCCATTAAATCTGGTTTAAAATCTTTGCATTAAATCTGGTTTAAAATCTTTGCATTAAATCTGGTTTAAAATCTTTGCATTAAATCTGGTTTTAAAATCTTTGCATTAAATCTGGTTTAAAATCTTTGCATTAAATCTGGTTTTAAAATCTTTGCATTAAATCTGGTTTAAAATCTTTGCATTAAATCTGGTTTAAAATCTTTGCATTAAATCTGGTTTAAAATCTTTGCATTAAATCTGGTTTAAAATCTTTGCATTAAATCTGGTTTAAAATCTTTGCATTAAATCTGGTTTAAAATCTTTGCATTAAATCTGGTTTTAAAATCTTTGCATTAAATCTGGTTTAAAATCTTTGCATTAAATCTGGTTTAAAATCTTTGCATTAAATCTGGTTTAAAATCTTTGCATTAAATCTGGTTTAAAATCTTTGCATTAAATCTGGTTTAAAATCTTTGCATTAAATCTGTTTTTAAAATCTTTGCATTAAATCTGTTTTTAAAATCTTTGCATTAAATCTGTTTTTAAATCTTTGCATTAAATCTGTTTTTAAATCTTTGCATTAAATCTGTTTTTAAATCTTTGCATTAAATCTGCTTTTAAATCTTTGCATTTAATCTGGTTTAAATATTTGCATGAAATCTGGTTTAAAATCTTTGCATTAAATCTGTTTTTAAATCTTTGCATTAAATCTGGTTTAAAATCTTTGCATTAAATCCGTTTTTAAATCTTTACATTAAATCTGTTTAATCCTTTTTTAAATCTTTGCATTAAATCCATTTTTAAATATTTGCATTAAATCTGTTTCTAAATCTTTGCATTAAATCTGTTTTTAAATCTTTACATTAAATCCGTTTTTAAATATTTGCATTAAATCTGTTTTTAAATCTTTGCATTAAATTCGTTTTTAAATCTTTGCATTAAATCTGTTTTTAAATCTTTTCAAATTCACAGTTTATTCCCATTAATTCCAATATATTCAGTTTCCAACCTTAAAAATGTCCAGAATTTTGCAAGCCTAGATAGAATTGATCTAAACTTACAGTTTTTACACCATCTATATCCAGACCTCGAGCGGCAACGTCTGTGGCAACCAAAATATCAATCTGTTCATCTTTAAACCGCCTGAAACAAACAAACATTTTTGTTTAAATCCAGCAGAACACAAAGACACCGTGATCCACTTATCAAAATGAAACACACCTCAGACTCTCCAATCTCTGTGTCTGTGACAGGTCTCCATGAAGCTCTCCGACCTTTAACCCCATCAGACCCAACAGAATGTGCATACGATGAGCTTGTTTCTTAGTCTGTGTGAAGACCATCACATGGTCCTGAAACGTTCTGGTTAGGAGAGCTGATGATACACGACAACACGTCAGGGTTTTATTCACAAATGTATATTTGATTATTAAAGGAAGTAGAATAACTTCAGTACCTGCTACAATGGCCTCTCTATCTCCTTCTCTCGCCGGTCTGATCCTGACAAACTCCTGTCTGAGGTACGGCGCCACATCTGTGTTACTGTTTACGAAGATCCTCACGGGCTGTTTTAATGACACCGAGGCCAAATCTTTCACCTGAAAGACAAAATATTCACAGATACAGAAATGTCCAGGCTCTAGAGAGAAACAGCTTGAATAACTAGTTATGTGCAGCAGTCTTTAACTAGTTCATCTTTAAATGATGTATTTTCCTCCAGTAAACAATTACCCATTTCATAACATCACGTATCTTTACAAAATACACACTACTGACATCATTACCTCTTCACTCATGGTGGCTGAAAAAAGCATAGTTTGCCTCTGGTATGAACACATCCTGATGATCTCCTTCATCTGCTCTTCAAAGTACTCGTCCAGCATCCTGAAAGAAAAAGAGAAACGGAGAGTTTAAGTGGTCAAGTCTTCAGGAAGTGATGTCACAGTTTCACGGCAAAGCCTCTCGCACCTATCAGCCTCGTCCAGGATGAGGATTTCGATCTGGCTCAGCTCGAAGGACGGCGTGTTGTGCAGATGGTCGATCAATCGTCCGGGCGTAGCGATCAGAACGTCAGGCCCCGCCCTCAGCGCCGCCTCCTGAGACTTCAAGTCCAACCCACCTGACAGGAACAACAAAATAAGATGTACAGCAGTCCTAACACAATACGCTGGATTCGCATGAGACTCCAAATCAGGGAGGGAGAAATAAAAACATGGCAACACTTACCGACAGCCAGACATGTGCTGATGTTGGTGAACTGTGCCAGCTGACGGGCCACTGTGTGCACCTGGATGCCCAGCTCTCTGGTTGGCACTAAAACCAGCACACGGGTCACCTGAGTCTCTCTCGGCTTGTAGATCAGACGCTCCAGTACTGGCAACATAAACGCTGCCGTTTTACCTGTGACACACCAGAGAGAGAGAGAAATCCAAAATGATATCACATCAGCGGTTATATTGACAGGATTTACAACATTAATAAACCTGTGTGTTATTGTGCCTCAGTCTCAAATCAATAAACACAGATATCAGTTTGATTCTCACCTGTGCCGGTGGCCGCACACGCACAGATGTCTTTTCCCATCAATCCAACAGGAACACAGGCCTTCTGGATAGGTGTGGGCTGTTTAAATCCCATCGTTGTGATAGCCTGAAGAAACAGAAGAAAAACACAGTCAAACTTAGTATGGGAGAGCGGGAACAAAGTAACGCTTTTTGGCTTTGGCTCTATCATTCAACAAATATTTAAGTTAGATGATCCTTCATTTAACCATCCGTCTGTTATGCAGCAATGCATAGAAATAGATTTAAGACAAAAAAATATTAATTTTATGTTATTTCCTCTGATATTGAATTAACAGTTATCATTTTGATGAATAGTATTTACATTGTTTTCATTTCATTATCATTGTATACCTGAGGCTGTGTGACAACTAACCCCGCTGTGTAAAAACGTTTTCAATCCCAGCTATCACTTACTAGGAGTTGTTGACGTGTTTCTGTTATGTTTTAAGTAACAAGACAGTGATTAAAATAATATAAGGTTGGATTTGGTGACTTACACACCCAACTCAGAAATAAAAAAACACAAGATGAAGAAATTTACTTAAACACTCTTTGTTCAATATCTTAACCAAAACACATCAAAACTTTTCACAAATTCATAAGAGATCTTTTGACAGTAAGAGAAACAGATTGCTTGGCGCTGTAGAAATATGTAAAGTCTTACAATTAACCCCGCGTTAGTTTGTGCCCCGTTCATGTCTAGACCACATATACAGTTTCAATATTGAGATGCAAATGACATATCTTTATCCATATTTCAAGATCACACAGATTTAGTGAATAAATGAAGACAGACTGTGATGTATTGATGTGTTCACCTTCAGTAAAGGTCTGGAAAGATTCATGTCCTGAAAAGTGAGATTCTCATCATAATGAGATGCATCTTCAAAGAACGCTTCAGCCTGGAAGAGCATTCAACAACATTACTAAACATTACAAATTATACCAAATATAGTGAGAGAATTTAATATTGATGTCACACTTACTGTTTCTGCATCTTTCCTTTTGCCTTTCTTCTGTTTTTCTCTCAAAGTGTCTAGAAAGAGAGAGAGCGAGAGAGAGTCAGAGAGCTAATAAATCAAATACACCATATTCAATGACAAATAGGGCAGAGGACTGGCAAGGGCCTTTCAATACGATACATGGCCCGTGATGCGATGTATCACGATACGGTACAATATGTTGCATGTTGTGCTACATTGCAATACCTTTTATTATTTCATATCAACAATGCAAAAAATAGAGCAAACTCTTTTTTTTTTTTCTTTTTTTAAGCCAAAGTGCTTCCACACGTTGACTTTGAAAGCAGCATGTGTTTTTAAATTTTCTGCCATTTTCTCACTCCCGCTAACTTCTGAGACATTGGCCAAATGGCCGTTTATGATAGACAACTGGACAGCGACAACTACAGCAGTGGAGGTTGTTTGATGCACACAGAGGGATTTGATGGGTTTTTAAAAATATTGATAGTAGAGATTGAAATATCGATATACTGTTGTGAAAAAATGTATCACGATAGTTAACTGTATCTATATTTTTGCACAGCCCTAATGATAAACCATAAATACTGCAGTGTATTAAATTGATTAAAAACACATTTTATTCATTAAACGCTGTTAAAACATACCTGCTTTTTTAAGGACCTCTTCATCACCTGATGAGAACTCATCTTCCTCCTCCTCAACATCATTCTCATCTTCATCAATGTCATTATTTTCATCTTCTTCATCGTCATCGTCCTCCTCTCCCTCTTCATCATCTCCTTCTTTAGAAGCTACAGCTTCTGTTTTCTTGTTGTCTTTCTGATTTTTCTCCTACACACACATAAGTGGTAATATTATGTACTGTACATGCAGAATTGCAGATGGAATCATATTACCTATAATAATAAATTACACATGATCCTACCTCAATTTTGCGTTTTTTCCGCACTTTCTCAATCTTTTCATCCAGTGTAGTGGGAGCTTTCTTAAAAAACAAAACAGAAAAAGTGAAAGGTTAACAACTTTAACATCCAGGATCAACAACTGTTAATGAATCATGGGTTAAAACCACACTACCTCGTCATTCATTAAACAATTCACCCCAAAAACTTTTGCCCTTCATATATAACGGCGATGATGTTAAAGGTTTTTTCCATTTGCAATGTAGTGAATAAAGTCTTTTTTGGAGCTCAAATGTGTGTCTCTGTGATATGAGGCATATTTTAATAAAGACATTTGATCCTCACCCTCTTCTTGAGCTGAGCCATAACATCTGCCATAGCCCAGTCATCACTGTAAAGTCCATCTCTCTCTCCAAACTCAAAGTCAACAGAGAAATCTCCTGTCGCTCGGCCCTTCAGTGCTCGCTTTTCTTTACTCAACACGATCGGCTCATCCTGGAAATCAAGAAAATGCATTCATTTGTATCTGATATGGTGACAAACATGCGTATATAATATAAAACCATGCCTGATGACAGTACCACATGATAGTAGTTATACCATGGTACTCTTTTATTATCAGTTTTACATTTGGCATTTATTATTTCATACCCCATATCAGAATCAAAATTAGGTTTATTCACCAAAACACACATGCAACAATACATTTGTTGTGATTTTTACAGGAGCTATGGTACATAACTGTGTACATATAATATGACAAGGTAAGAAGTAGGAAAAATAATAATAATATCACTATAAAGAATATTACTATGGTAAGTTATGTGACCAGAAACCAGTAACTATTCACCCAAAATGAATGTCTAAAAACATGCTAACTTAGTGGTGCAGATGTTTAGTAAGTTAATTTATTATGTGGATGTGGAAGTATTAAAACTTACAGCTTCATTATCAGACGCTGAGTCTGACTCCTCTGGTACGTCATCATTATCATCAATAGTTCTGATCAGATCATCCGAAAACATTTTGTGGCGAAATGTAATCTTACAGTGTTATAAACATAAAAACATTACCACACGAGCATATAAACACGTGTGAAGCGGAGCTTGCGGAACTACGTCATCGGTAACGCAGCTCATGCTCGACGGCTGAAGCGTGAACACCGCCATCTAGAGGTGAGGAGAAAAACACCGCCAACTTCTCATCAACATTCTGCGCATTAAAATAAATACAAACACACATCTATGAAATATTTATATTAAACTAGCCATCTTAGGAAATCTATAGGACTTTATTTTAGATGTAGGCAGATATCTGAAGAGATGTCCTGCACTACTCACACAACTTAAAATAATGCGAAGCATACAAAGCTAAGTTTTCTCTCTGTGTCTATGTTAACTTTGCAAAACAATCATGCTAGATATACACTTAATAAAACATGAAGCTATTTAAACTTGCAGAGGATCTGAAACAAAATAAATCAATGACGTGATGTATTTCAATGTGCACACATTTGCAACACCACACCATATATTACCCAAAGTTTGATAACACATTTGACTGTTTTTATCAGGATAAAAGTTAAAAGGCCCCTAATCTACCCAGTGCTCGAAATTAACTTTAGTAGATAACACTGGTGCTTCCAAATTTAATTTAGGAGCACCAGCAAAAATTAGGAGCATCCATTGAAAAATATTGGAGCTCCACAACTTCATCTTTGAGGATTTAAAGATTGAACAATCAAACTTCATCTTAAATTATTTGCCACACACTTCACTTGAGCTTGGCCCAATTTTAAGCAAGCTCTCATGCTTGAAACATGTACATTCACAAGGCCCTAAAACACATTTAATGTCATTTTAAATTCAGTTCTTTATTTGAACAAATCTCATTTTCTGTTTTTTATTTTCTTTAATGGTCACCTACATTTCACTTAACAAACAGCATCTGCATTATTAATTTTATTAAATAAAAATTTTGTGCTGCATAACAAAACTGTTTAAACTAAAAATGAAACAAACCTTGACTGTGATTACTTAAAAATTTGACATTTTAATCGCTAAAGTAGATTTCCCTATACAATATTAATACATGTCAACTTCACGTTTAACACTTATTTTGATGGGTTGTCAGTGTGCATCTGACGATTGCATTCAATGAAATTCACGTGAACTGACAGCAGCTCCGAATACAAATGAAACAGCAAAAACCCATCATCCGTGTAAAGTTTAATTGATCTCTACAAGAAATTCGCCAACTATTCCAGAATATCTGCGAACGTTTTGTAAAAAAAAAAAAGTGGTCGGCCCACAAAAATCACTTGCACACGCACAAACGCTCAAATACATTGAGGTCGCAGCAATTAAATTTCAACAAACTGGTCACAACTTTAAGCCCTGTCTACCCCGTAGATAACAAAAATCTACTAAACAAATGTTAACAAATTACATTTTTGTATTCATTTCAGTTGCAAATTTCTTGAAACGCATAATGCATTAACAAACAGACTTAAGTGTCATACGCATCTACAGTCAAAAATCAACACATCAGTCTTAGACAAAACACACAAGCCATTTTAAAACAATGTCGATTTGACACTTTATTAAAAAAGAAAAATACAAAATTAACTTGAAACTATACAACAACTTGCAGCCAACATTTCCTATACAAAGAAAACATTCCAAACATCCATATCCAGTGTGAAGGATTTAAGGTCTGGGTGGACGCATTCCTGGAGGAGGAGGTCCTGGAAAACAAAATCAAGTTAAACCACTGAAGCAACCAGTCAAGTAACACCAACACACCTCATTACTGATCTCTTAAATAAGTCTTACCTCTCATTCCAGGGGGTGGCGGCCTCATGCCAGGAGGCGGCATTCCCATTGGAGCGCCACGGCCGGGTGGCATTCCCATCGGTGGTCCCATGGGTGGCCGCATGCCTGGAGGAGGTCCCATCATACCTGTGGCAGAGCAGAAGCACAAGGACAGGAGTGAACATTTGCTAGCATCAAACAATATCTGCACATTTGTACATGGCCATGAGATTCTGAGCTCAGCGTAATCCTGCTACAAAATGTAGATTCATCATAGGATTCAGTAAAATTGTCGTCATCACAGCTTTTGAACCATCACAGCGAACCAAAACATCAATCTCAAAAATAAAGACGGCACCTGGAGGAGGAGCTCCTCTGCCCATTGGTGGAGGGGGTCCACCTCGGCCCGGGGGATACTGCGTTGGGGCACCAGCTATACTGGCACCTGCAGCCACAGCTCCGACTGTGCCTCTACCCTGAGGGGTCATGACCTGAGAAAAAACATCCAACAAATCGTTTTAACCTAAATGAAGTCAGGAACTGTAAACTGGGACAAAGAACCTCAAATACGGAGCTCACCTGCTGTGATGGGCCACCAACTCCTCTAACAGGTCCAGCCAAACCAGCTGGAGCCTGGGCCATTGGTGCGCCGGCTGGTACGCCTCTACCCGCAGCCCTGCCAACACCTGGACCTCCAGCAACTCCTGCCAAGGGTACACGGGCAATGCCAGTCTGTAACAAAGAGAAGTCAAAATTTAGGGTTAGGAAAATAATCGGATTTACAAAGCAAATCAAAAGTGTTCACAGTTCTCCACTTACATCTTTAGGTGGAGGTCCTTCTACAGTCATAGAAACTAGATTTTCTCCTCTAAGCAAAACTAAACCCAACACCCGCTTTTCTTCACGTTCTGGCTGCTTGGAGTTCTTGGGTCTGTGAAGAGAAATAGCCAGAAATACATGTGTGACCCACAAATATGTTTGTTGGGGAATATTTTACGTTTTGAGAAGATCTTACTTGATCTTTCTGAACTCATCACAGTCACACAAGATCAGGTTCATGTGTTTGTCGAAAGCTTTAAACGTGCCGATAAAGATTCGCCCATCTTGCAGGATACAGCGCATCCGAAAGTCGATGTGCTGCAACATCTTACTGCTCTTTCCGACCGTCTGAAAAACAAACCAAGAGAAAATTAATGTCAAATTAAAGATAACTTGCATCACATTAATCAACATCCACACCAGACAAACATAAGTTGTGCTTTTCCACTATAGGCACCAGTCTCTGTTAAACAAGCATGCACCAATATTGGTTTATTATTTTACCATCTGCATGCTAAATTCTAACATGATTGAAGAACATAGGAGTTCAACAAGGAAGTAAGTTAACCCGTCCATGATTCCTCAGCAAACAAACTCCATTCAAGTCTCACAGGCTAGCAGTCAACATGCTAACGTAAACACGGATTTACAATAACACAATGCCTTAAAATAATAAAAACAGCATTAACTCAAATATACAACGAAATCAAACAAAAGTTCATGCATGACTTGCTTCTAACATTAACTTACCTACAAAGCGCAAAATGCTGGACACCATTAGCATTCATTAGCACTTAGCACAAACCAATTGCTAATCAACTTTGGTAAATGCTCTAAATTTTGCATCAAAACCTTTTTAAAACAAACATACATGCATTTATCCATATTAGGCATATTGTAAAACTTGCAAAACGCGGTTTATTATCTCGCGAATGCAAAGAGTACAAACACGGTTTGTTCACATGAACGTAACCAGAACGTAGCCTATTTATTACACAATCTTCATCAAACATCCGACATATTACAAAAAAAATCGCTTGATATCGTACAGAAGTGTTAAATAATGAAATCTTACCATGATTACTGTTAGGATGGCTCCGATATTACTCGGATTCTGCCAAACAAGTTTTAAAAAAAATTGACCCGCGAAGAACCGCTGAGTCTTCTTTATTGGCAGCAAAGCGGAAGAGAGTGCGACACGAACACAGTCCGACCGGAAACAACAATCACAGAGTAACGGCCCCACTACTGCTGGCATTCAGTTCCGCTTATAATATATCACAAAATGATTGTCTTTATTTGTTAAAAAAAGGGCAAACTCTAACTTTAAAATGTTTATTTAGTCGTCGATATGTTATTTTGAGATACTAATCACACCTTCTCAAACACATTAGTTTACTATTCTTATAACATGACATCAATCATTTGCCGTTTATTATGTGTTACATTAAAATCTGTATAACAGCCTGCACCAATAATACATCAAATGAAAATGAATACGAATAAAAGCAACAATATTTTTCAACGTTTTTTATTTCTTCAGCTGAGAATAAATTGGCATCTTTATATTAATCATCCAACTGTACACATTCACTTAAAAAATAAATATAATTTAAATCAATAATTATTGCCAACTAAATGTTAATGTATTATAGATTACAGGTTAATTGATAAATAATTTACAGTGTTAAGAAAATAAAGTGGTAAGCCATCCATCTGGCCTTTACATATTTATTATAGCTATAAAATGTTTTAAGACATGACAACACAACTTTTCTTAATCTCTCAGGGTCAGTTTAATTTAAGCATCAATTAAATAAGGGCCCTAAAAACAGTAACCTAAAATGTCTCAAATCTTGATGAATAGTTTTATTCGATATGCACTCATTCACTTTGGAGAAAAACTGAAATCTCCGAAATGTAGCATCATTTTGAGAGCACACAAATATTTCTAGTGCATAGTAATGAACATTTTGTTTTGGGGGAAAAATAAATTCTGACCGTGTCTTACAATAATGTATTCACAAGTATACTGAACATTTCTATTCAGTTTCTAACCTATTCAGCTTTTATAGTTTCTTTATGCTTTGTCCTTTAGCCCTGCATGTTTTATATTCAAGTATCAAGGTATTTTTTTTTTAAACATACAGAACATCCTACAGGTCAGGGCTAAATCATCTACCTAAAAACATGTTCTTAACAAATACTGTAAAACACAGTTCATTCTTTTGTGATTTTTTTGTTGTTTGTTATTCGAAACAACGACTTTTTTAAAGAATAAAATTCATCTTAAAAAGATCAAGATGTCTGACTGCAGATTTGTTTAAACTAAAATAAGCTTAACATCCATAGTTTACAAGCCTGTTAGTGAAAGCTTTAGTATTTTGTGTCTCTTTACAGAGTCAGAGATGATGTGGACATTTGATGGTTTTTTGGGGGTTTTTTTGACAGGCTATGAAATAATACAGAAATGAAAGTTTACATAAAATAAGCCCTTTGTTAGGACTATTACGATCTTTTGCACCAGTTTAAATTACATGTACAGACTGGCAATAAAAACCTCATGAAATGATGACGCACTTCCAGCTATCTCAGGAACACAGATGGTAGAAACTTCCACCGTCTCACACTTTCACACAACAGAGAGGAGCTCTGACAAACACTGTGCAGATTCACATTTCAAGTTGTAAAGGACAAATAAAAGAGTTTGTTGCATGTGCATCATTACAGTAGAGCCGGGCCGCAGTCAATATTAGATTATATGAGGATCACACAGTGTGCATAGAGAAAAGCGTTTCTGAAGTCCTTTCACTTTCATGTGTGTTGATGACCAATGAGTAAAGCAGCATCATGAAGCAGAAAGTGGGTCTCGAAAAAACAAGAAATGGAAGTCAATGCCAACAAACACGGACAGACACTTTCCTCCGTGTGAAAGAGAAACGCTGCTCATCCATCGCTGCTGCAGCGGGAGCTTTAATGTGTGTTGTCATGGAAACATATTTCGGGATGCTATCTCGCTTCTGCGTCACTCTTGGCCAAAACCTTCAGTTTCCTCGATGGCAAAAAGCAGCTTCTCCTTTAGTTGCTCGTAGCTTTTATACGGCGGCAAATCCAGACGGTTAAAGCTAGTGAGACAAAACAGGTTATACTTTAAATGTGAGTGTATTCAATAAACTTACCACTAATTAATGATCATCACATCACTGAACCAACGGATGAATTCAGTAATCAGTTATATAATCCTTAATTGTCTCATAATCTCATACTGATCTTACCATGTGTGGCTCCTGGGCAGCCAGTTTTCTTTTCCAACTTTCTCAATGCAGAACTTCTGCGGTCCATTGCTTCCTGCAGAAAACACAAACAATATTCACAGTACAGTAAACCACTAGCGTCTGTTTGGGTTCAACTACACCACAATAGTAAACTTGACACATAACAGCAATACCACAAGAAGATTTCAAGAAGCATTGTTAGTTGGTCTGGATGTTAGTTAGTGAGCTTTAACTCTTACCCATGAGGTCAGCGAATCCCCCAACTGGAAGTCTGCATGTGCCGGTCACAAACTGCAGCAGGCGCATACGCTTCTCATTGTCAATCTCTTTAACAAACTACACACACACACACAAAGAAAGATTAATGTACTTCAGATTTCTGATCATTCAGGTTTAATGTAAATGGTGGTTTGTGATAACCAGTAGTTATTCCGACTGACCTGCCAGAACCAGACGATCTGTTTGGTGCTGCGAGCGTAGTGCCTGTAGATGGTGTTTCTCTGCCAGTCTCCTAAATCGATCTCCTGCATTCCACACAGCATCACCTACACAACAGTTATACACACACACATCCAGACGTTCACATCAAATCTAAAACAACACACAGATGATTTTATTTTAACAGTGGTCTAAACTGGCGAGATGCATGTCCCTTTCATTCTCAAAGCATCAAATTTGTGTAAGAACGCCCCCCATTGGCCAGAGGTGTCTTACCCAACCATTTATTCGTACCTCATCGAGTCAACAGGGAAGTCAGTGAATGATTTTACTTCGTATTTATTTATTATGTCTTTATATTTAGAGTACTGAGTGCACTTTTCTGTCCATCCATACAACTTACTGGCTTAGCGATATTTCCAGCAATCACTGGATAGCGCTGTTACACAAATTTCAACGCTGGGAGAATGAAAGGGACATGTTTTTATATTGACCAAATGAAATGTGTTAATGTATCTTTTGCGCTGTATGGCAGGCAGGGTGGACAGATAATTACTCAACATGTTTAATCTGAGTGTTTTTTTAAGTTATTTACGCCTGCCGGCTGTGTACAAACGTTGCTTTGTTCCGCTATTTTGTATTGAAGTCTATGAGAAGACTAGTTTGTTTTCCCCCAAAAAGGGGCGGTGATGAAATTTACAGTCAAGTTCCCGGATGTGCCTGTAGTGCGTATGTATTGTATTAGGGGTGCACCGAAATTTCGGTCGCCGAAAATTTCGGCCGAAAATAGCATTATCGGTTTCGGGCCGAAATAAAAAATCCAGCCGAAAATGTAAACCGAAAATGAATGTCAACCGCGCCCCTCCCATCTGTGCGGTAGCGCTTGGGTTTCACTCACGGTGATCAGTCCAGTCGTCACCCACCCCTCCCCTTCGTGCTCAAGCAGGTTTCACTCAGGGTCGAGCCGTTTGCACGCGTCTGCAAAGATTAAGCTGTCTTGATGTGTAAACTTTAGAGAGAGTCGCGCTAATGTGTCTCATACTGTAATCCATTAACGTACATTTGATTTGGCGAATAAAGCAATGAAACACAACGTAACGTTTTTATGTGGAGCGACTGTTGCGCTGTTTGAGATTCACCCTCCTTCTCTCTTTGAGCACTCGCGTTTAAGTGCCCTTGGTAGTGCACATACTAGAGAGACGCGTTTAAAAAAAAAAACATCAAACATAAAAACTCTCTGTTATTGATAGGGCACATATAAACAAAATTCTCTCCACAGTATTCTTTTTCTAATAAAAAAATGTGTTTATGTCTTAAATGTATGTATAGATTACAGTCAGATTAACCTACTTAAGTCTGTGTCATTAATGTTAATCAAACAACCCATGACAAAGAGACCAATAGCTCTAAAAATAATAATATATTTAATTTATTGTGTTATGATTCATTTAATTTGATTTCTGTAATGCTAATTTCAGACCTTATTAATGTACAACTTTGTTCTTTTTTATAAATGTTTGCAATTTCTTTATTGTTTATTAGATTTTTCCCACCCGCTTTTTGCTGATCGGAAAAATAATCTGATTCTGTGCCTCAAAAACTGTAATGTGATCCGAACTGTGAGTTTTTTGATCCGTCACACACCCCTAGTTAGTACACAGTAAAAGCCATAAATGCAATTGTACTAATAATTGGCATAATAATTTCTTTCGGTGTTTCGGTTTCGGTTTTTCGGCCTTGGTTTCGGCCAAGAATTTTCATTTCGGTGCATCACTATATTGTATCATTGAAGATGTTTAACATAAGCATGTTGTACCTCTAGTTCTTTGGCATCGAAGTACTGCAGGTACTGTTGTGGCAAAACCTCATTAAAACCCTCGAGGAATGACACGGTCTGTTCTTCAACCCCTCGGGATAACCTCCACTCAGCGACCAACCTGTCTCACATACACAAACATTTGATAAACATTCACTGGCATAAATATTTCCATTAAAATCCTAATAACTAAACTGCATGGTACCTGATATACTCTTCTTTATTTTCTTCTGTTACTTGAATGTTTCCTCCATCAGGTTTGAGTTCATGAGTGGTGACCTCTCCCAGAATCTCTTTATCCACTGAGAAGAACATCTCCAGGCCACATTCCTCTATATTATTATCCCTAAAAAAAGCATTATGATCAATGTCCATCTAAACAACTTCAACATCAAAAACACTCGTTGATGGTCCCCACTCACTTGATCCACATGAGAGAGTTATAAAACTCAGGGTCGATGGACTCCAAGTCTTTGAGAGCCAGAGGTTTATTCAGGATGCGCTTGTAAAAGGGCAGAGAGAAGCCCGTGTCTATGAACTTTCCATGAAACAGGGCCTGACAAATAGAACAGGACCGTTACTCTCGCTACAGTATATTTAAAAAATCAAGACATGGGTCTGCTTTCCATCACGTCATCAACTTTACTACAGAATTGTCATACCATAGCGATGAATCGGCCAATGAACTTGAAGTATTTGAGGTGGTCAGGGTTGATGGATGAGGCGGGGTTTATCTGTAGGCAGTAGTTGTCTTTGCCGGCGTATTCAAAGAGACAGTACATGGGGTTCAACACCTCATGAGAGAGCAGGAAGAACCATTCCCTATGATACACAACAATAGCAGCTTGAATATTACAAACAAAAGTCACTATTACTCATAACATTAATATACATTTTTACAATAAGTAATTTATTAAACACATTTCTATTGTTGTCTACTCAAGGATGTGTGAAAAAGGCCTTTATATCCACTAAATCATTTGCCGGCATTTAACAAGCAAGCTTAAGACAGAAAACTGTGCATACGGCTGTTTCCACGCAAGACCTGGCATTTATCAATATGGACTTGAGCGGTGGATTTGTCAAAAATTTACTAATTCTAACTACACTGTTATGTGCAAAACCTGCAATGAAATTCACATATACAGCATGAATTACATTTATTTATATTTTTATGCATTAATGCAGAATATTTTATCATATAAAAATTATTATGCTACACAGCTCTAATATAGAAGTCTAAAAACTTTATTATCTAAACATTTTACTATAGTAAATACACAGCTTTATTTGTCACATCAGCATTTTTATCAGTAAGGGGATTTCTAAGTGAGCTATTGACACAAAATATTGAATACAAATATTGAATACATACAAAGAAATCAGAACATTTAAGTATACAAGTTGAGTCATAATAAATAAAGTGAAATTACACACTGCATTTTCCTGACTTTTATTTTGCTTTTCAAGCTATTTTGTTTGAACTTAAAAGGTCAAAGATCAGTATCCATGAAGATGTTCTTCTGCGTGGCTATGTTTCTTAACTCTAGGGGCGAGGCTTCATTTATATAGGCGTAATATTCAAATGACGATTGTTTTCAGCCGTTACATTTATCAACACCTGTTCATTCCTCCGACGGAATTCGTTGCATATGAAAGTTTAATGAATCACACGTGAGCATTGTCGAAAGCAGATTTTTTGCTCAGATGTACGGTGGTTTCTATGATAATTCTTTCTACGATATTCTTGTTCTGGCCCTGAACTTTTTAAAGGGGCATTTTTTTAATTTGTAAGCTAAAGTGAAGAAAACACTGCCTTTGATAAATTCCACTTTGCTCAACCATACTCGTTCTGTGCAGTATACTGTATAATGTACCTGGCCACGCCTCCATAGTCAAGCCCCTCCTCCCCTGGGAAAATGATCCACAGTCTTCGTCTCAGGTCTTGAGGATGACAACCCATAATCTATCAAATTAAATATTTTCAAACATTCAGATGCGCACTTAATTTCATGTGTACCAAATAAAACAGGATTCATATGTCAAGTACAGTATGTGCACAAAAGCTACATTCACCTGTTGAAACGAGTCCTCGAAAAGTGTTTTACGGCTGACATGAATTTTAAGGTGCTGAGGCATTGCTAGTTGCTTTTGTATAAAAAAACAACAACAAAGAAAAGTCAATTGTGTCAACAATAGGAAAACTTCAAGTCAAAAAATCTAACACTGCTTGTTAAAGGTGCCACAGAATGCATTGTCATAATGTGTTCAATTATATTCTGATATCTACTTTTTTTGATGTCCATTTACAACCCTAGGATTTGTCTTTAGAATGAAATGGTATATTATTACCTTATTTGAAAGGGTCATGAATAATAATGTTGAGCTCTGCTCTGATTGGCTGTTTCTCCTTTAGTAGCTCTGTGTGTGTGTAAACAGATCTTATGTTTGAGTCTGTATCAGATTTTGAGGAATAATCAATTGTTTGGAGATTGTTAATGGACGTTTCTGAGTGATAAGTTTGTAATTTTTTTTCAGTATGGACCTGCAAAGCGTAACTGTAACGTCAATAGAAGAACTTCAGCCTAAACAATAACATATAGCATTAACTAGCATGTAGCGCAAACTAAAAACTTTGTTTTTAGCATTGTAACAACGCTGTACTTAATTTTATGTGTAATGTAATGTTGAGGTGTACATCTCGACTGTAACTGTAACTGTGTTATGTTGAGATTGTTTTTTTTTCAGCGGTCTTTTGAATGCATGAGGTTTACATAAGAAGGAGAAAACAATTGAGTTTGAGGCTCACGATATGCCATTACCATGTACACAAGTCTTATTATTAATTTATGCCTAGAGAAATACAGTTTTACATTCTATGGCACCTTTAAAGTTTTTACTGTGATAGTAATGAAAGTCACTTCTCTGTGAGGTCACACCTGACACCAGAAGCGGAAGTAGTGCACTTTAGCTTTGAAGTCTCGCACATACGTGATCTGAGGGCCGTTCTCTCTGTGACATCACAAAAACACAAACAATGTAAAACTACAATAAACAATAACAAAATTAAGTAACATTCACAAAGCATTAAACTAGAGCGAAACTAAATCTTTACTGCGTGATTAAGTAATTTTGATGCTATGTAGCTGTGGTCGATAGCTTGTAACGTAATGCATATTAAATGAATGTTCTCTTTATAGATGAGGACTCACAGAGAAGATTTCCCTGTACGAGGATCGATGTACGTTGTTGTTCTCCTATTGTGATCGACGAAATACGGAATCCCATCCACAGTAAATCTCATCTCCCAGCCCTCCGGCAGAGGTTTCTCATTTAACAACCTGATACACCAAAACAATTTCATTCAAAACACTATACACAATAACCAAACATAACGCTGTGCTACTACATAAAGGTAAATATTTAAATTTTTTTAATTTTGTAGTCGTTTACAGTTGTGTTTTTGTACGTGACTGTGTCTCACCCTTGCGTACGAGGATCCTCCCATTGAGTGGATCTCGTGGTGTGATGAACGAAATACATTCTGCCATTACTGTCTGTCCGTTTCTCTGTGGACCCACACATGCAGACGGTTGTGGATGACATGACGTGTTTGATGTATATATGATATTCTCTATCTGCAGGACAACATGAAGAAAAGAGGTGTGCTGACTCACCCCATCCCTGCGGCAGAGGTCCAAGAGGGTCAAACTCTTTATTAGCTGTGGGCGCGAGCTGTTCCTGGAGCTGAAGAGATGATGAGAAAGGCAAACATTTAGAAGGTGAATCCACATGGAAAAATACCCGACGCATCAACTCCAAAACCCTTCAGATTAAAGCACTTGTTCTTATTTAAATTTATTTATTTTCTCACTGTTGTGTTGTTTCAAACTCATATAACTTTATTCGGCAGTAGAATATTTCATTGGCCGCTCTTTTTCAAATAATAGAAGAAAGCAGGAACTTAAGCTCTTAAGATTTTGAATATAAGGCTCAGGAATATCTGTGACCCTGTAATGAAGAGATTTGAAACATCAAAGTTTGATTTTAATCTACGGCTGTGTAACGATTAATCGCAACTATTCGCAACTAATTGCAGGATAAATGTTTTTGTTTACATCATATGTGTCTGTGTACCATGTATGTTATATTTCTTAAATATATACATGCATGTTTGTGTATTTATATATACACATAATTATTATACACAGTACACACACATATATGAAGTAAACAAAAACTTTTTTCCAAACGATTAATCGCTATGCAGCCCTATTTCAATCGATTTTAATCTTTGATATGATCAAACTCTGTTAATAAAAAAGATATCAAGATTATATTTTTCCCAGAATGTTGTTTACATCATGTAAGATGATTTTATTTAGAAAACACAAAACAGTAAATAACAAAAAGCTGGGGTTTCATAGACTAAAGTACTATTTGCACAGGATTAGTATTATCTGGGGACCTTGTGTGATTTAGAAATTACCTCCCTACATCTGAGTTTCATGTGGACGGTTTGCACGGCATAAGCAAAGCCTGTGATTTTACTTAAATGAACTGACTTACTGTATCTTTCAGATATAAAGTGAAACAACTAAATAATAATAAAAGGCGCACAGTTAACAAAAGCCTTGAAAATGATATACGACACAGCATTAATGTTATCCCAGGACCTCAGTGTTCTGCAAAATATGGACTTTTTACAGACATGGCAGATTTGCAAAGAATTAAGATCACAGACAACCTCCGGAATTATTACAAATCACTAGAGGTCACCAGTTAATACTAATCCCGTGCGAATAGGGCTTTAGTCATATTTTGTCATATCTGGAGCTCAGCAGGAGAAACCTCTGCCTCCTTTTGTTTCAGTCCCATTCCAAGAAAAAAGAAAGTCAGACCGGTTTGAAAGCTGATGATCATCAACCCATATCATAAAGGCACGTTCAGTGATCTGTGTGTGTGTGTGTGTGAACTGACCCCATAGATGAACCGCTGGTTAAAGCGATGCATGGCTCCCTGCAGCTGACTGCGCTGGTTTTGCCACTCCTCGTAGTTTCGGACCGACTCTAGCGTGGGGCGTTGCCACGTGGTGGTTCTGTTAATGTGATCGACGAAGTACACACGGCCCATCGGGTCCACGCGACGCTCCCAACTACCAAGCAAACACACAACAACCACTAAATATGACTATAATGAAACAATTTCATAATGAAAATTTTATGAAAAACTTTATTTCTATGGCACGAAATAAAAAACAATCCATTACCTTAAAATAAATGCAAAAAGTGATTTGTAAAGGAGACGACGTTACCCTGGTGGAAGTGGTTCTGGACGTTCCCATGTGGTTCTCTTCTCAATGTGATCTACGTAGTAAACACGGCCGTTCTGATCGATTCGCTGCTCCCAGCTGAACGCAACCAGATAATATTCTTTCAGTATTTAAACGTCTTATAACTTTTATGTGCATTATAATAATTTTGTTGTGTGGTTTACCCTGGTGGCAGAGGACCGTTACTGATCATGGATGACCTGGGGGGTGTTGGACTCGCTCTGGGGGGCGTTGGACTCGCTCTGGGGGCTTGATTTGACCCTGATCCTGTGCCTGATCCAGAGCTTGACCCCTGACTCTCTGTTTCTCCATTCACGCACACTCGTGGGGACGTCTCAGGACTGGGAGCGCTGCTGCTGTGAGTGGGAGTGGAGCCGGCAGAGGACGCTAGAAAAAAGCAGTAGCCAACTTTGATCAAGGGCTGCATAACGATTAATTGCGATTAATTGTTTGCCAAATAAAAGTTACTGTTTACTAGGGGTGACCCCGAATAGTCGAAGATTCGATGCATCGATAGGAGAAGCCTGATTCGACTACCAATCTCACAGTCGAATCGTCGCAGATGTGTTATGAAATGAGGATCATTCAATTTTGGCCGTATATGGGTGCACACATTATCAGATTTCAGATATAACAGCTTTCTCCCAATATATTAATATACTGCATATTATGATAATGCTGCAAATAATATGTGAAGTAGATCCAACATCCCCTGTGACCGGGCTACACGTCCATAAGAGGTTTCTATGTTAATAAACCATTGCCTCTTTGTTTCTACATTTAAAAGACAAAGCTGGCAATTATATTATGGCTATACTTTTCTATTCTTCTAATAATTTATTTTATTTTATTTATAAATCACTCTGGGTTATCTGATTTAACTATTTGGCTTGTGTTTTGTTTCTGTGCACTTGAGGCATTTTGCATATTTGTTCTACACTTTGTTACTTCTGACCTTATTTTATTTAAAAAATGTATCTATTATAAACGTAAATTCTGATCTAATTTAAGTATGTAAATTTTGGATAGCTTTTCGTTGTATGGATGTTGCGCTATTGCGTGCTGGCCATGCTTGCGCATGTAATTTAGCCGAACAGGCTAGGTGCTCTGCGTCTCATATTTAGGAGTTCATCAAACTAAACATTAAAAAACGGATGTTTTTCGACGGGTATAAGTTTTTAAAATGTATTTATCATACATTTTGGTTATCTTGTCAAAAGTTAAACTACAAAACAGGTAAGCCGTTTCTTTAAATTTCGGTGATGAAACTGAAAATATCTGCACCGAACCCATTTCTGCCTGACACGAATGTCTTTTTTGTGATTTAATATTATGGTTGGTGTTCACTTTTAAATGATAGCAAAGAGATTCCTGAAATAAATAATATCATCAGGTCTTTCTGTATCTAAAGTGAATACAGAGATGATCAAAGTCAAAGCAAGCAAGCAGGTATTTCTGTGCTAAATAATAACGTGTAGTGTCTATAAAATCATTAATTTCAGTGTTTTTCTTGTTATAAATTAACGTTTAATGAATTGTAAATAGAGATTAGTTTTTATCATTTACAGTCACAATCACAAATTATTTGTCATTTCTCATTTGTCGGGTTTTTTTTGGTCATGACTGCTTTGACGCGCTATATCTCCAAATTAAATAAAAACACTGAATTAGCCGAGGTTTACAAGGCAGAATCACCTTTGTTATTTTTTTTAGGTTTAGTTATCAAAATGTATTTTTGTGTGATGTTTGTGTGATCGTGGCTTTAATATGTTATGAGGAATAAATAATCAAATGTTGCCTTATATATTTTACCTTAAAAAAATTAATATATAAATGCATCGTCAGTTTTGTCTTCGTTCATCACTTGAAAGAAAGTTTTGGTCACTTTAACAGAAAGTTGTTTATGTGTGCTGCTTGTGAAAGAAAATAAAAGTTACCAATTTGTACCTGGTCTGGCCCCCTCCCAACCCATGCAAACAAACATAGTTATGATTCGACTATCGGTCGACTATGGAAAGATTCGACAATTCTGATTCGAATATGTAAATCCTTAGTCGAGGACACCCCTACTGTTTACATAATTTATGTGTGTGTAGTGTGTATAATAATATAATATAATTATATATAAATAAAAAAATTATTATACACAGTACATACGCATAAATGATGTAAACAAAAACTTTGATTCTGCAAACGATTAATCACGATTAGTCACAATTAGTCACGATTAATCATGGATTAGAAGTCTGTACCTGTGGAGGAAGCAGGTATATGTGGTTGTCGCTGGGGTTTTGAGGGCCGCGGGGGTCTCAGAGCCCCTGTAGATAGGGAGGCAGACCCTGTACTTCCTAACGTATGACCATTGGGCACTGACGCGTCATCGATGATTTCACTGGATGGAGATGAATCTCGACTAGAATGACAAAAAAACGCACAAAGAAAATATCAATGTCTGATTACTTTGGAGAGCAAAAAGAAAACAATGATTTGGCACCTGATTTTAAAAAACTTGTTGTCTTTTTCAAAAACGGCATTAATGTCAACAAATGCAAAGACGCAAAATTATGCTATTTATGTAAATAGTAACATCATAGTACAGTCGTGTGTAATATTTACCTTACTGCTACATTCCCATTCAAAGTGGTTTCTCCATTTAAAACAGCATCTGTGATTAGAGAAACATTTTACAACTGCTCTGATCTGAGACCAGCATCATCACACAAGAGTGGCTTGTGATCTGACGTAGCACAAAACCGGCACACTTCTTACACATTTTCACAGTGATTATGTGGGAGATGGATTGAAATATGGTTAAACATGTCAAGCAGAAAGCACTTTACTCTTGGTGAAATCAGTATCAAATTATCCAAAAAGGCTCATGAACGAGTGGGAAGCAGAATCATGTTAACATTGTGAATGATGGGCAATGACGAAATAGCATTATATGAAGATTAGGAACTGATTCTGAATCAATAATCCAAGTGCAGTGTAAAATATTTTGAAGGAATAGAAAATCTTACTATGTTTTTGCTCTTCAGAAGCGAACGTCTCAGGATCCACCTGCAGTCCATCCAAACACACAGAGAGATCTCCAACCACATCTGACTTCTCTCTGTCTGAGCTCAACTGCAGGGACTGCACAACCTCACAAACTGACACACAAAGACAAAAACGCATACAATCTTCATCATAACAGAGCTGAAAAACATCAGAAATTAAAAACAGGAAAAGGAAATCAGTGCCATGCAGAGATCTTTGGAGGGGCATGAGCTCAAGATTTACCGATCACGTTCTGGCATTTTTGATTGCGTTTTGCCGGTCGTATTCGTGATTGCATTGCCGCCTGTATGATAGAGGTCTTCAGGGTTCAAAGAAATGTACCCAACCCGAAATGACCCTAATCACTTTTTCCTGAAGATGCATACATTTTATTTTTAAAAGAAAGACTCAACCCAAGACAAACCAGAGACAATTAGACATGAGTCTGACCCGTCCCATGTTGCAATTTTTTTAACCCTAATGTAAATGGCACCGACGCGCGCACCAGACAGAGGGAACCCTTGATGCCCAACGCAAGATAGTTTGGGTCTTCTTGCCTCTGTTCGACAAAAACACATTCATTTTGAATTACCCGAGACCCGATTCCGCTAATTTTACGCGACCCGTGTCCAAGGCACACATAAAACTTTTAGACTCGAACCTGCAAGGGTCTCAAATTGGACATCGGGTTTTCGGATCTAAGTGGACTCGTGAAGACCATGAGTCCCTCTTCGTCCATTTGTGAAAAGGGCACTTTGGGAATCAAATAGGGCATATTAATCTGAAGTTGTATACATGTATATTTTTCATAAACAGTCCAAGTAGGGTTACGTGGGACTCATATGCACACAGCCACAGAGAAAAGACTTAAGTCAGTTCACCTGCCTCGAATGCAAGCACGCACACACAATAAAACACAAACTCTAAGTAATCTTACTCAGACAAGTGGAGAACATAACTTACTCTTCATGTTGTTGGCTTTTAGGGTCTCGCTGATTTCCAAAGTAGCCATACCAAGCAGAAGGTCTGCCTTCAGGGTCTGATGACTCCAAACTCGAAAAATTAACTTGCTGAAAGGGGTGACGATCCTACAGGGAATATAAATACCAAAGACATATAGCATAAATAACATAATAAACAACATAATGAACTCTAAATGTGCGGTCACACAGCAATTTTTGTTTTACCAACTTCCATTCGCAAAGTTTGCGCAAAATGTTTTGTATCTTGCTGCGTTCCCAAGTTCAAAACTGAAAATAACAGTATATCGTACAATCCTGTTTTGTCCAAAAATAATAAAAGCAACTAAAAAAGTGCAAGCATGTCAGAATCCATGATGTGTGAAAAAACAACACTTTAGCGTGTGATCATTTCCAGTACCTGCCCACATAAGGAAGACATTTTGCATGCTGATAGTCTAGTGTGACTGTGGTATGAGACTTTTTTAGATAGGAGTCTTTACTTATATCTAGGGTTGCAAAATTCTTTGGAAACTTTCCATGGAAATAAAATAGGAAAATATGAGAATTGTGACAGATGAAGACAAGTCAGATGTCAAGGAAGCTAATGTTTGCATGAGATACAGTTTGTAAAAATGACCCAAAATTACAAATAATTTTCTTTAAGTTTCCAAAGTTACAAAATTAATAAATCAGTGATTCTTACACAGTGAGCGACTGCTTCCATTTGGGACTGTTTGTGTTGGTACATTTCTCTGTCTTTTTGGATTGGCCGTCCACACACACCTCCACATATGGACTGGGCCCAAACCAGTTTTTCTTATTCTCCCGCAGCTTGGCGGACAAAACTGATGAAGCACAAATAAATATAATCATACATCTACTACAGGTATTGACGTGGTAACATTACAAAATGATACCATGCAAATAAGATGTAAAGATTTAAATTTTGAACACTGCCACTGCTTATGTAATGTCATGAGGTTAAAGTAAAAGCTTACTGGTTATTTGCAGTTGGGCCTTCATTATACAGCCATTTAAAGAACGTCCTGTGGCTCAGGTTAATCTGAAATAAATAAGCACATATTATCATCAAATCAGTTTCATATGAAAACATTCAGATGGTGGCATTTAAAACAGGATTTTCAAGGTTAAAAAGAGTATACTGGGACTTTTGAGATTCTGAGAAGATTTTCAGATTTTAATCATGCACGCATAGTTTTTTTTACATGAAGTCAAGAATAGTGCCACACTTTAACATGAAATTAAGCGTATAATCTGCCACAAGATGTATTTGTGTTCTTTCTGCACCACGATGTTGAGAAAAATCTGATTTCTGATATCTTGACTACTTTATTTTGTCTAATGCTGCGTTAATACCAGCTGCTGTAGAGGCGGCAAGCGCGAGTGATTTACATGTTAAGTCAATGCAAAGATACAATTAGACATCCTGCAGCGTGGTACACGCAGTAAGCCCGTCGCAAAGGCGTTGACGCGGGAAACATGCGAGTTGAAAAATCTGAACTTCGGCAGATTTCCGTGCCGCGTTAACCAATCAGGACTTTGCTGTAGTAGTGACGTGATTACAAGAAGCGAGCGGAGTGGCGGAGTCGCAGTAGCTCCTCTCATTACGCGAATTTCCGAGTGAATGTCTCGAATGACTAGAATTTCACGTGCAGCTTTCACGTGCGAATGAAGCGAGTAGACTCAAATGTTCAAGCGCCCAACTACGCGCGAATAACGTGTTTTTGCCGCCTCTACTGCGACTGGTGTAAACACAGTACAAGACGACCACGAGTTTGTCCTGTGGTGGCTGATGTAGCTTCTCTGTGCGTTTCGTTGAACGGTGGACAGAGCCGTCGGTTGCAATTCACAATCTTACCGCTAAAATCTACACATTGCACCTTTAACTGAATGTAATTTTATTTGATTCTTTGGATAGGGTTAAAATAGTCATAGTACTGTCATACTTATTGAACCATGCATCACGTCCAGAATTACAATTGCAGCTCCCTGCATGAAATAAGAAGGTTGATCAAGTTTTTGAAAGGGTTGTCCACTGACAACAACATATATTAAAAAGGACGTGGTTTTCATTTACAAAAAGTACCACAGTACAACATGTTTTTTTTTTTTTTTACTTGTGAGCACAGTGACACTACAAGTATGGTAATACCATTGAGGTTATTCTTGAAGTTCCTCAAAGCAGTATGTAAATAATATGTAAATATACAATACTATAATTAAAAGTGCTAAATAGAGTGATCTTTGCAGTGATGCCATAGGCGAGGAAGAATCATTTTTGTTCTTCGAAGTATAGCAATCATTTATAACCTGATACCACTGCTGTACCACTTTACAGCCACAGTAAATTGAATAAGATCCATTACAGACCAACGTTAGATCCTTTACAATAACACAGCATGAAGAGTTTCATAATAAACGCAAACAACGCAACAGCAGCACAGTTGCGACGAGTCCTGTGAGGCAGTGACGTCAGATTGCGTTCTTTAGCGAAAGTGTCGCAGATTAGTCAACTTAACTAGCAAGACATTTGTTTAACCCTTAACAGAACTATCGCAAAACGATTGTTTAAGACGTTTCAAATGACAGTTTATCACCATAAACCACTGAGCTGTCAAAACACCCGTCACATAGTCACCGGTGCTAACGCGTTATCATAACACGACCGTTTTTCATCCACATTTCCCCTCGGACCCTCGTTTATCTTATATCTTACCGCGTTACGGTAACTGGAAATGTATATAGACCTCGGGATGAAGGGGGTTTGAAGGAAACTTTCCGTCAATGCATCAAACTTCGCTCCATCTCATCCGGGTGAGCAAAGGTCCGCCACCAGCGCGGACTCCATTTCGCTGTGACGTCACTGCGCGAGATCCCGTGACGTGCCGTGACGCGTCTCCACATATGTTTATACAGGGTCAGATACATATGTATTTTTTACTTTAAACACAGAAATACCTAAAAATTTCTCATCATATACTAGAGTGGGAACAATGTGTGGGTGTATCTCAATTTAACTTCATTATAAATGCATGTTAAAAATGGTTAAACTTTGTTCACCAGATGGCGCCATTTATCAGTACACAACAAGTAGGACCCTGCCAAACAGGACCTTCACCAATTTCTATTATATTGTGCAAGTTTAGGTGTAGAATCGGTAAACACTGTTTTTAAGAAGGTACCAGATATCTAAATCCCAGCAAACACAGAACGTTCTGTAATTTTCCCTAACGTTAGTTTTTGGTTATTTTACAAACCAAATAATAACATTCTGGAAACATTCTTTTTAGGTTTTATATAAATAAATAATATTCCGATAACGTTGCAAGGTAGTTATTTTTAAATAACCTAAAAATAACATATACATAATTTTATCTAATGGTTATTTTTTGAAACCATAAAATATGGTTGCAGGGTGGTTATTTTTAAATAACTTAAAATAGTTATATTCATGTAAAGTAACTTTCCTGGCTAACCAAAACCTTGGGAAATAACGTTCTAGAACCAAAAACTAACGTTAAGAGAACGTTTTGGGAACAAAAATTGTTAGCTGGGATATTACAAATTTGATATTATATTTTAAAGCTTGCTAGTTTTTTGTTGTTATAACCGACAACAACAGCTTAGCATGACAAACAGCAAGATTAAATAAACAAGCATTTCATTTTCGTATACATATAAAAACCAGTCAGGGTTTTGAGCGAATCTGATTCTCTAAAATGATGATGAATAGAAGCATTATTTTTCCAGTAGAAAGGAACTGAACTTGTGTTTGACCAATCAGATGTGAGATACAGAGATCCAAAACTTCCACAAGGGCGGGGGGAAGAATGATTCATTTGACCAAAAAGATTCGTTTGAACGCTTCGTTCGATTCAATCTTTCCTTACATTGATTTAGCAAAGCTTTGCGAATCGGTTCGACTGAAACGATTTAAAGAAAATAATGATTCAGTTGAGTTCACTATTTCACAGCGCACTGCTGCATCCGCTCACACACCGGTTTTCGATCTCATTCAGACATCTGCATCTATCGGTCCCATTTCGTAAGAAGTCAGCATACATCATCTCGTAAAGTCTCGAACGGGTCGTTTAAAGATGTTGGCGTGCACTGAAATGATCACGATGTGTCTCCAGTCGGCGAAGCGCGAGCATCTGCGCTCCAAACAGCAGCATCAGCACCAGCATAAGATACAGGATGCGGCTCACGGGCTGTCCATCTTTCACGACGTGAGTAAAGCTTCCATTCGGTCAGAGAACCTGCCTATAGGTCACAATACACTTTGAATCCTGATGTCTCTCTAAATCATTGTCACTATTACGAATATAAGACAGGGATGTTGATTATGCTCATATGTAAAAACTAGTCTTATCTACAAAAGGTTATGCAATATATAGCATGTATCTATACGTTTTGGGCTTATTTGCCCAAGCAAAATAAGTGCAAAGAGAAAATCCATTTAAATTGTTGTGTCTTGAATGTTGTGTCTTCCTTTCCTGTGGACAACATAACTTTAAAATTTATGTGGATGCCTTATTTTGACTCTTACATTCAAAATAATGTATGCACATACTGTAAACATGTGTGTGAGTGAGTGAGTGTGTGTGTGTATGCATAATGCATACATACATTGTATGAAATAATAACCAATATACAGTGGATATATATATATATATATATATATATCTCAAATAAACAAGCCTGGCTTTAGGAAATGAATGTTTATTGCCACCACACAACTGGGTCAGGCCAGGAGACAAAAAGTATGAACAGCTTAAAGGCATATGATCATTAAGTATCTAGTGTTTTAGTTCAAAGTCATAACAAAAACATAATTTGTAAACTTTAGTTTAAGCGCATAATCAATATCACAATGTAATCTATGATTCATGTATTTCTAATTGCTGTATATGATTCCTGTAGCTTAACTGATAGGTGTATTTATGTGTGTGTGCATGTGTGTTGTATAGAAGAAGACACATTCAGTGGGCTGTATAGAGCTGTGTGCAGAAGTGTTAGTGCGAGATAAGAAGCTGCAGATGTTTTCTCAGCAGGGTTTAGTAAGCTTTTACAGAGGAGGTTCGACATCGACAGTAAGCATACGTGTGCTTGTCTACCTCTGGGACTTTCTCTAAACATAAAACCATGTTTACTTTATTAATACATATTCCTACTCTTATGTTGCATGAATCATCAGTGCACATTATACAAAAATAAAAGAATAAATGATATACACTAAAAATAAAGGTGCTACATGATGGCATAGAAGAATCATTTATACCTGTATGGTTCCATAAAGAACCTTTAACATACACCACCAAAGGTTCTTTATAGTTAAAAAAAATTATTTTGAGTAGAAATGAGTAGTTGATATAATAATGCTTAAGCAATAATTGATTTGAAAATGAAGTGTTGTGGAGATGCACTGATGGATGACCTTCAGCCTTCATATTTTGGTTATAAAATCTCATCAAAAATGGCTGCTGGTGGTTTCATCTTTTATTTTATTCTGCTGAAAGTCGTGTTGTGCTCAGAAATACATTTGGACGATAAAACAGATTCTGAATGTCATTAGATGTTCACTTTGAAACACAGACTCATCCTGTTTTTATAGTTTGGAAAATAACAGCTCGGCACATGAAATTGACAGATACAATAAACTCAAAATTGTGTTTTGTGTCTTTAGCTTTCATCCTTCAACAGCTGCTTGGGGAAAAATCTTTTTCTAGTAATTACAAAGCAGTTTTCTGACAATAGCATGATTCATGTTGTTCTGCTTGGATAAAATTCAGTTTGTTTAACCCTCGGCTGGATGCTAAGAAATCAAAGGTATCTATTGTCTCAAAAATGTACAAAGTTCAAGTCATGTCTTAAAATTGCTTCTACCTGAAGTAAAATTATACAGGAAGTTATTAAATATAGCTATGCCAATAAATCATTTCTCATGCAGCACCAAACTAAAGATCACTACATCTTCTGAATATTCATGAGTTTGCATTTTGTTTACTAAGTTTTTTTGAGTGTTTTTGGCAGTGTAGTTGCTGAGTGGTTACTAGCCTTTCCAAGTCCTTCTTAATGTAAGTGTATGAGATGTTATTGTTTGCCAAAACACTCAGAAAGGAAAATCTCATGACATAAGTATAGACGTATGGGTCGGGTAAGAGTTTTGTTCAAATCATTATAAGGTTGAGCGAGAGTAGGATGGTACTTTAATAATCCCTGGAGGATAATCGAGTTGAATAAAACATAATGATAGTTGTGCCTGCTGCGGAAAACAACAATAAAAAAGTTTACCGTCAAATTGAGAACATTAGAGGAAATTGATTTTAAAGGAAAACAAATAAGGTGCATAATCTGTTAAGGAAATAATGCATTTTCTGTAAACGACTTTTCCAAAAGTTATTTATTTGATAAATGCTAATCATCTTTTCTCAATATCGAAAATTGATCAAGCCAGAAATACTCACAGACCTCTCGACTCTTACAGAGACCAAACTGCGTCCACAGACAGAAAAAGAGATTTTTAATAACTAAGATTCTGACGGGTCTATTTATAAGCCATGACTCAATTGATATTGTGCTTTAAAGCAAACGTTTGTTCCCTTTATTGGATCTCTTTCCTCTCGGTATCTCTTGCTCTTTCTTGTGAACGGAGTCAGTTGGACCCCTGTCCCCCCACTGGCTCAACACCTGCCAGAGAGCCATTGGAGATGATCTCTCAGCTTGAATCTTTGGTGACCTTTAAAGGACATTGTTAATGACACATTATCCTACACATATCTGGCTTTTGCAAAGTGTATTGAATAATATAAAGCCCAACAATTTATAAACATATACTGTATTTTTGACTTAAGGTTTTATTGCATTCTCATGCTGAGATGAATCTGCTCTGGGATCGGTCGCCGTTGGTTCGGATGTTTGTGGCTTTGGGCCAGATTCAGTTTGCATGCGACTGCAGCTTCTGGTTTAGTTGCGTCTGGGCATCTGAGTGACATTTTAGTTTTGGAGGCCAGTTATGGTTTTGAGGCCGTTGTGTACATGCTAAATACTGAGTGATTTTGGCTTTACAGACTGGAGATTAAATGCCTTTTTTATCAAATGGAACTGATGTTGTTCCTTTATTTTTTACATATTGTATTATTAAAACGTTCATAGCATCACATTTCTTTTAGGACACACACATTCAATTTTGGCAACAAAGATACCAGCAAACTATTTTTAAATCTCAACGTGAGACTTTACAAGAGATGCTTGATTTGGCATCGGAGTCATTCAAGAAACCCACCGACCGTATACGATGTTGAAAATATGTCATTTTGCACCTCTCTGTTTCAACCTGAACCTCCGAATGAAAAGGCCAGATGGTGTTAAAAGCACTTGAGAAATCAATAGTTGTTGACCCTGTCCAGATGTGAATGGGCATGTTTGCCCGCTGGATGATTGCATTGTCAACACTTAGTCATGGTCGAGAAAACCTTCTCACCTTGAGTCTCAGATGAGTGTGGATAATAACTCTCAAACTTTCACCATGAGATGTGTGAGGGCTACAGGCAAAGCACGGATAACAGAGCGAGCTGCCCGTTAGCAAAAACCTTTTTCCATTTAGATGATCTACAGAGAGAGTGTGAGGCAGGTCAATGCATCTTCTCTGGGTTGTTAGGGCTCACACAGAACAAAAATGATTTCTCATGAAAATGGGAAAAAGAAAAATCAATCATTGTTTTAAAGATGATGATTGTGTGTATACGCGTGTAGACATTATAGCCGTTTAATCGTTGTGTTGACAGTTAACAGCCCTAAAGAGAGAGTTCATTATAGACATTCAAGATAATTGATATTCAATATCACTGCAGTTCTTTCAATGACTATGAAAGCTCTTGGCTCTAATAAACTGAATTTCTTTTTCCCCTCACAGATTTTCCGTCGAGCTGATAAAAATGGTGAGTCTGAATCCCTGATCTTTTATTTTATCTCTCTGTATAAGTATTTATTTTAAATGAGCATTTTCCGGTGTTATTTCGATTTCAGAATGCATTTATGAATCACAATGTGTATTGTTTTCTGTCATGATGACTGTCCTTTGTATTGTTTGTTTGCTTATAAGTAAATGCTTTGCATCATTATTTTGCAAAGCTAGTTGACCAGTTGACCTTCTCTCTGTGGTTGCATGAATTTCAGAAAATAGTATTAGAAAACAAACAAGGGAATTGTTTTATTGCTATATTATTGCTCATAAAATTTGATGTAGGTTTTAGTTTTATTGACTTTTTAACTTTATTGCCTTATAAATTAATGTGAATGACACAGCTCAGAGTATTTGAAGTTAGAATCAGACTTTTTCCCAAGATGCAAATTTTTCTGTGAGATACATCACAGATTACTGGGATATTTTATTAGGGTGACCATACGTGCCATTCTTCCCGGACGCATCCCGTCCAGGATTTTGTGTTCGTCTTCCGGAAGTCGTATTTGTCGACCGCATACGTCATAGAGGATTATTATTATTATTATTACAGAAAAGCAACCGTTACATTTTAAGGTAAGAATGAAACTACGATTGTATATTTTATGTTTTTAACTGAATGGCGTATGCGGTCAACAAATACAACTTCCGGAAGACGCACCGAAATCCTGGACGGGATGCGTCCGGGAAGAATGGCACGTATGGTCACCCTAATTTTATTCAAGCAAAAGGTTTAACCATGGGTTTTAACCAATCAATTTAAACTCATTCCTGTCTAGGAAAAGTGTTGAGATATTAAGGTTTAGACATCATTTGTCAATTTTCTATCATATAGATTGCAAAAGTTTGTTGGCCCCAGGTAGCAAACAGACGTTGGGCCAACGTCAATATTGGTTGGTTACGTTGGCCCAACCTATCTGACAGAAATACAACGTTGGGCCAACGTTGGTATGGTCAGCTGCAATTGCCCACCACTTCACTCAAATATATGCATTGTTACCTTAAAACATGCTAAATTATCCTAACTTCATAATAAGTCCTTCCATTATCATGCTAAAACTTGCTAGCTTTACACTAAATCATGATAACATCATGTTAACATGCTAGCTTTATGTAAAAAATGTCCAGTATCATGCTAAAACTTGCTAGCTTTACACTAAATCATGATAACATCATGTTAAACATGCTAGCTTTATGTAAAAATGTCCAGTATCATGCTAAAACTTGCTAGCTTTACACTAAATCATGATAACATCATGTTAAACATGCTAGCTTTATGTAAAAAATGTCCAGTATCATGCTAAAACTTGCTAGCTTTACACTAAATCATGATAACATCATATTAAACATGCTAGCTTTATGTAAAAAATGTCCATTATCATGCTAAAACTTGCTAGCTTTACACTAAATCATGATAACATCATGTTAACATGCTAGCTTTATGTAAAACATGTTCAGTATCATGTTAAAACTTGTTAGCTTTACATTAAATCATGCTAGCTTTATGCTAAATTATTCCAGTATCATGCTAAAACATGCTAGCCTTACACTAAATCATGATAACATCATGTTAAATCATGCTAGTGTTATGCTAAATTATTCCAGTATCTTGCTAAAACATGCTAGCCTTACACTAAATCATGATAACATCATGTTAAATCATGCTAGTGTTATTGTAAATTATTCCAGTATCATGCTAAAACATGCTAGCTTTACACTAAATCATGATAACATCATGTTAAATCATGCTAGTGTTATGCTAAATTATTCCAGTATCTTGCTAAAACATGCTAGCCTTACACTAAATCATGATAACATCATGTTAAATCATGCTAGTGTTATGCTAAATTATTCCAGTATCTTGCTAAAACATGCTAGCCTTACACTAAATCATGATAACATCATGTTAAATCATGCTAGTGTTATGCTAAATTATTCCAGTATCATGCTAAAACATGCTAGCCTTACACTAAATCATGCTAGCATCATTTTAAATCATGCTAGCTTTATGCGAAATCATTTGAGAAACATGTTAGCTTCATGCTAAATCATGCTGGCATTATGTTGGAGTCATGTTAAATCATGCTAGCATTATGCTAAATCATGTTAAAACATCTTAGCATAATGGTATATGCGTGATAGCATCATAATATTTCCTCAAACTTACTGCTTTTTCCCTGCTGAAAAAACCAGCATACCAGCAAAACCAGCATATGTTGTGTGGTGGTGCTGGTTTTCTAGTGAACACCAGCTAAACCAGCATCAGCAGCACCAGCATTAGCACCAGCTAAACCAGCACCAAATCAGCATTAGCACCAGCATCCCATGCTGGTCATACCAGCATATGTTGTGTTTTGGTGCTGGTATGCTGTGACCACCAGCTAAACCAGCATAGACCAGCATAATTCCCATGCTGGTCCATGCTGGTTTGATGCTGTTTTTTTCAGCAGGGTTATACTATTTTAAACTTTTAGACTAGGCTTTGTCAAGCCAACATAAAGTTTTTTTGTTTAACGATTTAATGAAAACTGATACTGCAGAAAATAGAGTTTGGTTCTGCCATGTATTTGTAGACCCCTAGACCCCGTCAATAAATCTGGGCCTGAACCGATGTCCAGCCTGTCACACAAAACATGTTGATTCCTGAAAAGTTGCTTGAGAAGGAAGAGAGAAATGATGTGCTGTCCAAACAAATCACAGATGAGACCTGGTTGCTGGGGCAGCCCGGTGCTTCAGAGGTCATTACTGTTGTTCAAAATGACAATTACCTTCCTGCCACTTCAATCATACTGTCATCAGACCCAAAGATAGAAGAATACTGAGAAAATACAGATGGAGAAGAGCAGCCCACAGAGAGAGATGTTGTATATATGCTGTGAAAGGCAAAATTAACAAGGTAATGCAACTTTAGGGATTAATCGAGCCACCATTTTAGGCCTGTTTAAAAAAATCCAACTCAGAAATGGTGACTATGCAATCTAACTAAGCAATTCAGTACTACAAAGTTCACAGTCTTTGTGGTAATGTTTCAGCAAAACATTTCTAACATTTTATAATGTGTTTAGAAACAATTTCCAAGATTGACTTTACAGGCAGCATGTGGACGATTCGGCATCATTTCTGTGGTGTCAATTTGGAGAACATCTGCTGCTAAGTAGAACATTGAGGCAAATAAACACAGAATTTGGCTTCTTTTCACCTCTGGAGACTAAGCAGATCTTTTAAGTCGAGGTTTATTTCTCCTGTGAGGATTCTAAGCTCAGTGATTTGAAGGGAAATTATTTGAAGATGAGTTAAAACCGGCCTGTCTCTCTTCACGCTATAACCTAGATCATCTCCTTCAAACCCAAAGCACACTTCAGATGTTCAGATATCGGTTCTGTTCGTCTCCATCACCCCGTTATATAACAGAACCAGAAAGCAGGGCAGTTCAGTCTCAGCCTGTCACTTTTGGCCAGTCACACCACAAACATCACGTCAAGCGTATCTGACGCCCCCTTCGGCAGGGCCAGAAATACCCGTGTTGCCACGGAGGAGAGATAATACTGTAATGTAGAAGAATGGGATTGAGAAGGACCTAAGAGAAACCGAA
This sequence comes from Paramisgurnus dabryanus, assembly GCF_030506205.2. NCBI lineage: Eukaryota > Metazoa > Chordata > Actinopteri > Cypriniformes > Cobitidae > Paramisgurnus > Paramisgurnus dabryanus. The sequence goes on along the minus strand of NC_133343.1, from coordinate 30,127,805 downwards.
CAGGTTGTGAACGCCCACCGCGAGCTCTTCGTTCCTCTGTGTTCTTCTGCCACATCTCGGCCTGTGTGCTAATCTTCTGTCCGTCTGTCTCTATGTTCATTCGCTTTTCCTTCTTCCACCCGATTTCTTCTCGTCCTCCTGATCTGATCTCCTTTAATGCTTTCTGTCTCGCTGCGTTCCAGTTCAGACGGACAGACAGATTGGGTCGTGCTTCTCAATGTTTGTCTGCTCATGTTGCATCTGTCGACTCAATCTGACAGCATTGGTGCTTGAGTTAGCAGCTCGCAGAACCGGAGAAGAGAAATAAGGACGAGAAACACTCACTGAATGTCGAGAAGAAAATGTGCATTTTCATGACTGATAATAACCGTCTCTAATGATGCAGTAACATTTCATTATTCATTCTAAACATTTTTGTTTCGTTTATCATTTTGGGTAGCATGAAGTATTTGACTCAGACTGCGTACTGATGTTATTATGACCTGTCAGCCTGAGAAGCTCAAAGACACAGATGATGAACATAAATGTCTTTTTACATTTTTAAATACTTTTCATTTAAGCTTTTATTAAAACATTCAATATCATCATTTTTCAAAGGAAACAGCACCCTTTTATAATATGTCCTCAAGCTAAGATGATTACAAAGCAAACCATATTTTATCATTGGTTGTTAAAAATGTTTGCTTATACACTAACAGGTACTTTTTTGCTATCTATTCTGGTTAAAGTATTATATAGTTTAATGCTTTATTTATTTACAGCAGATCTATTGATGTGTCATGCAGAGATCCAAAACATGCGTCTGTTTTATACATCATTTTTATTTTGTCAGACATTTTTATCTTTCCTTCATTCAGGCATTGACTTTACCCTTTTCTAGAGTTCAGCCCTGACGTATGTTTCTGTCTCAAAGACACACTGCGCTATTATTTTGAATTCTTACTGTGAAGGACAGAAGTTGGCAAGATTAAATAAAGAGAGACTGACTGTTATTCAGCTTCAGGGCAGCATCGACTCCTGACGACTTTCCACAGCAACACTTTAATACATTTCTCATGGGTTTCATCTTTACTCATGCACATTTAAAAAAATATATATATTTATTATAATAATCTGATCTGGTACAACAATATTTTACACAAAATACATTCCAGAAAAAGTTCTTCTTAATATAAACATACAAATACACTCACCTAAAGGATTATTACGAAAACCTTTTCAATTTCTCATTAATGCAATTATCTAATCAACCAATCACATGGCAGTTGCTTCAATGCATTTAGGGGCGTGGTCCTGGTCAAGACAATCTCCTGAACTCCAAACTCCAAAATCTGCTCAGTTACTGTGATTTTCATACACAACCATTTCTAGGGTTTACAAAGAATTGTATGTATGTGGCAGTCCTGTGGGCGAAAATGCCTTGTTGATGCTAGAGGTCAGAGGACTGATTCAAGCTGATAGAAGAGCAACTTTGACTGAAATAACCACTCGTTACAACCGAAGTATGCAGCAAAGCATTTGTGAAGCCACAACACGCACAACCTTGAGGCGGATGGGCTACAACAGCAGAAGACCCCACTGGGTACCACTCATCTCCACTACAAATAGGAAAAAGAGGCTACAATTTGCACAAGCTCACCAAAATTGGACAGTTGAAGACTGGAAAAATGTTGCCTGGTCTGATGAGTCTCGATTTCTGTTGAGACATTCAGATGGTAGAGTCAGAATTTGGCGTAAACAGAATGAGAACATGGATCCATCATGCCTTGTTACCACTGTGCAGGCTGGTGGTGGTGGTGTAATAGTGTGGGGGATGTTTTCTTGGCACACTTTAGGCCCCTTAGTCACAATTGGGCATTGTTTTAATGCCATGGCCTACCCGAGTATTGTTTCTGACCATGTTCATCCCTTTATGACCACCATGTACCCATCCTCTGATGGCTACTTCCAGCAGGATAATGCACCATGACACAAAGCTCTAATCATTTCAAATTAGTTTCTTGAACATGAAAATGAGTTCACTGTACTAAAATGGCCCCCACGGTCACCAGATCTCAACCCAATAGGGCATCTTTGGGATGTGGTGGAACGGGAGCTTCGTGCCCTGGATGTGCATCCCACAAATCTCCATCAACTGCAAGATGCTATTCTATCAATATGGGCCAACATTTTTAAAGATTGCTTTCAGCACCTTGAACCTTCAGTTGAATCAATGCCACATAGAATTAAGGCAGTTCTAAAGGCGAAAGGGGGGCAAACGCAGTATTAGTATGGTGTTCCTAATAATGCTTTAGGTGAGTGTAAATCAAATGAAAGAACAGACCCTCTGATTTCAAACAAACAAAGAAAACAGGAAAAAAGTTTCATCCTATCTTCAGTTGTTCTCTTTTTATAATCTATTAATTATGGGTAGGTTTCTTTAAAAATACCAAAATTTAAGCAAAAAGTTAAAACAATTGCATTTTTGTAAAGGACTTTTGTTAAAGATCAGATGCAGAACAATTATCAAAACATAAACAGAATTTACAATGTTGTTGAATTAGTTGATGCTTCAGTTTTTTATAAGTTGTGCAAGAGCGCCACCTAGTGAATAATAGCGGAATTGTAGATTACCATAAAAACTTGTCATTGGCAGGGAAGCGTTTTTTTCTTTAATTGACGAAATAACTTGTCAATGGCAGGGAAAGAGTTAATTTTGCCAATCAGCCTTAAACAAAATAAACTCCTGAACCAGGCAATGTCCCACTGTTGTTCACCTCAATGACCACACATGTTTAAAAGTAGGTAGAGGGATTTTCTTAAGTCTGTGTATCTCCAGAGGTTAAGACTGAATAGCACATCAGTTTGAGTCTAAATAAGGCAGAGCAGCGGAGTCTCCAGAGAACCGAACCCTTCTCCTCCAGCATCTCCATTAACCACATAAGAGCTCCTACTCTAGATATCACTTCAGAGAAAACTTTGACCTAAAACTGTCAAGAGGATGACAAATATTATACAGCCATGTTTACAATCCAATCCATGCAAGAGCGAACATAATTCTAGTCTGCTTAAATCAAGTGTTTAGTCTAAAATATTTGTCAAAGCTATATGGTATGACCTCAGAAGACTTACAGCAGTGTTATCACAACATTCAATGTATTAATGTTTATTTAAAGAACATTTTCTTATGTTGCATACATTTTATGTACAAGTATCTTATATATTTACAAATGATGGTGATTTTACTTAACTAAATACAGAATAGGGGTGGGCGATATGACCAAAATCTTCTATCACGATAGGATTAATTTTATATCATGATAACGATATGTATCACGGTAGAGTTTTTTATGTTTTAATAAGGTTTAAATCTTTAATACCATAGAAATGTTCATAATTCTCACAAAAAACATATACAAGCATAGAAAGAAGATAAAAACAAACAAAACTCAAGCTCTCTGAAGATACACAGTCAATAAGAATGATAATAAATAATTATGCATGTATGTATAGGCCTATATATATTTTTATTTAAGGTAGAAAAGTGATTTAATCAGGAGCAGTGAGAGATTTTTTTCTCAATGCTGTTTGATTAACACGAGTGACAGACAGGAGCAAAATTAGGTAACTTCCCCTTTAAGACCAAAGTCCGGATCCAATACACTGTTACATATGCGCTTTCTCTTTTAGCTGTTTACTTTCTCTTAAGACCTTACTGGTCGTGTTTATGATGATGCTTGCAAAGACGGGAATTTTGACGCATATGTGTATTTAAGGCCAATAAAGCGGGAAAAATGCTCACGAGCTTAATAAGCAGAGGTCGCGCGACTTGCGCGCTCCTCACAGACAGAAAGAGCAGCGGTTGCGCGACTTGTCCGCTCCTGACACACAGAAAGAACGCACGCATACAGATCTGTTGTCTGTGTTTCAATGGCTTAAAATAACTTGTTTTAAAACTGCAGTGCTTAAATACGTGTACAAACGTTACGTTTTCGCGACCACACGCACAGGAGCGTGACGTGGGCACGTAACCTCGATAGAAACGATAGTCCAAAATCTCTACCGGTTGACAAATTTCTACCGGTTAATTTTGTCTACCGGTTTATCGCCCACCCCTAATACAGAATTAGACTTATAATAAGAATCTTTATTCTTTAATCTTTATTCGGTAGGTGTTTTCAAAGATGATTGAACTGGCAAACCATATTACACTCATCTTATCTTATCTCCGCCGTCTCTCGCCCTGAGAAAGTCTTTCCCTCTTCAATCTTTCTTTGATTTAGGTCTAAAACTTTTGGCTGTTTCAAAATGAAAGTTCACACACAGTTATCAGATGATACAGAGTAGATATTTCTCTCTGATATTCTAATGCTAATGCAACACATTTTCAGGGTAAAGTTATATTTAAGTCCTCACTAAATGAGTTGAGTGATGTTGCAGAAGCCTTACAATAACATATTTAATGGATTTTAATGTACTTAAAAGACAAACTACCACTGGCATCAACCTTAAATCTCATCCGAAAAGCTTCAAGACATCCTCAGATCTTTGAGGAGGCTGAAGAATGTCAGATAGAGAGATGTACTGTGATGTGTTAAAGGATGAAGTGATTTAGATGAACTGAATAAAACAAATGAACACCAGATGATAGTTCAAAGTTGATATTTGTTACGAGTAAAATGCTTCAGCAGGTGTTTAAAGTACCTCCTAAAGACTATGGGATGTAAAGACAGTCAGGATAAACCTAAAGTCAGTCTGACCACAAAACTGACTAAGCAAAATTGCAGCCAAGGCTTTGATACCAGGAAAAACTACCAGATCATTGAAGAGTTTTGGCAAACAGATATCCTTAAATAGAAATGTATATTTTTCTTTGACAGATTCAGTTTACATGTTTGTTTTGTCCAGAAGCTGTGTGTTAGATGTTTTTATGATGATAGTCAAATGTCTGTCTGTGTGAGCTGAGGGTAAACAGCAGCATTCAGTATTTCCACAGATGTGTTCCTGATAATCTCTTTGTTTTTCTTACAGATGATGGGAAACTGTCCTTCGAGGAGTTTAAAGCTTACTTTGCTGATGGGATTTTAACAACCGATGAACTACGAGAACTTTTCTACTCCATCGATGGACGACAAACAAAGTAAATTCCATCACCACCAAACCATCAGTTGAGACAAAAACCTGCATCTCCCAACCAAACACAGTCTAGTTTAATAGTGATGTAATAGGCCCTGTCCCAAATGGCACCCTTAACACTCCTACAAGTCCGCACTTTTGTGATGTAACGCCGCTTTGATTTGCTGGGAAGAAGTCTGATGCGAAGCTCGCACAAGTGTGGGCTCAGGTCTTCACGGGTCCACTTAGATCCGAAAACCCAAGGTCCAACCCGAGACTTAAAGAGTAACTTAACCCCTGGTCAGAGCCTGACTCCACCCACTGCAATATTTGAAAAATGCAAGAAAAGTGGGCAGATCCCAACGGAGATAGAGGGGACGAACTAAGTGTGTAGTGAGATCGTAACAAGGGCGTGGTGAGCTTGGACCTGCTTACGTCACGAGTTATTTCTTGGACCCAACATCCAATAGGAAAATTCAACTGCAGTAGCCACCGTTCAACCTGAAGAGGGCAGCACTCAGACGTTTTTACACCATATATTGTAGTATTGAAACACTTTATATCCAAATGTCAAAAAACTTACTAAAATCAATGAACAGCACTAATAAAGCATTATTCTTACAGATCATTAACTAAAAAAAGTTGGTTTAGGGTTTAGTTACGCTTTAAACAGGTTTGGGTCAAAAAGTGTCATGTGTGGGTATAATATTAGCGGCATCAGGTCTCGAGTCATTTAAAATGAATGTGTTCTTGTCGAACCGACCAGAGAAGACCTGAACTAACGCATGTGTGCACCGACCCCTCCTCTGCCAAGAGCGTTTGTGACATTGTGTTGCTGGTAGTAGGTTAATTTTTATTGAGGCAGACCTGTTAATCAATTTTGAATGCACATTTTGGCAGTTACCTTGGTGTCGTCGTCAGATATCAAAGGAAAATAAATGGAGCAGTGGGCCAAATTCGTTCCGAGGCCTCCGGGGTCTCTTTCTGTCTGACTTGTGCCTCCGGGGCTGCAGACTGCACACACACCAGTGTTGTGTACATTCGGGTCCAGTCGGGTAAAGAAAAAAATGCCACTGGGACTCGAGTCTAATTTTCTCTCCGGTCGGATCTTCCTATTAATAAATATTTATGCACCTCGGGTAAAAAGTGATTTGGGTCATTTTGGGTCAGGTTCATTTCATTGGACCTAAGAAGACCTGTAGTGTGCACATCAAGGGTGCATATTGAACATAAAGGGGGCGCCCATGAGCACCCTTTTCAAACCTAAAATGTCAAATGGGACACCTTACGGTCTTGTGGACGTCACCATTATATGTCCACAGGACTGCAACTCTACATGAAGTGCACCATTTGGGAAGCAGCCATACTTTTGCTCAAATTTAAATTCTGTCATCATTTATTCGTTTTGTGTTGTTTTAAAACTGGATGAGTTTTTTATTCTGTTGATCAAAAATAAGATATTTTGATAAATGATAATAACCACATAGTTGTCGATACCCAATGACTTCCATAGTATTAGTTATTAATGGGAATTGAGCACAAAAAATTCTTTATTTGCTATTTGCCTGCATGGTTGAGTGTTATGAACTGATTCTATCCAGATGTGCTGTTTAGTCGAGGGCACACATTTGAAAGAGTGGGTTCAGATGTATGGATCACAATGTGTGCTGATGATGTAGAGCAGTGGTTCTCAAACTTTTTCGTTGTGCGGCCCCCCTTGTGTACGTTGCATCCCTTCATGCCCCTCCCCCCCAAAAAATGTATGACAAAACATTCCAAAACTTAAAATTTTAGTTAAATAAAACATTAAATTATACAGAATAGTGCTGTTGGTTAGTAGCCTTATTTTTCTGAGTGTTTATTACATAGAATTTATAATAAAATGTTATTAACCTGGGGCCCCCCATATCTCATATAGTTTGAGAACCACTGATGTAGAGTCCCAGTGAAGAATTTACATTCAGTCTGACGCATTACCTGATTTGCATAAATCCTTGAATGAATTAAGTGCTAAAACAAAGCACAAAGTGATCTTGATTTATTCTCAGTGAATTCCTCCCACAGTTTAGACTTTTAGTTTAAGGTGACCTGTATCCTTGGCAACCTTACATTTTTATTCCCTAATTAGTCGTCTTTTAGAGGAGATTTGATTTCACTGCATGTTGTGGCTTTCTCACGCATCTGCAACAAAAATGAATAAGCGACCGAGCGTACAGGAAGATGAAAGTGGTACCCGGGGTGGCGTATGATTCAAAGAATTGAAAATTGTGTACCAGGAAGACGTAGCGTTAATAGAAAAAAGAAGCAGTTGTGACTTCACAGTGAGCCGCAATGCAGAGCTTCATCACACACACATAAAGTCCCCAGCTTAGATTTTTCCCAAAACGCTTGACAAGCTTTTCCCTAAAACACTTTTGTGCAATCAGGCCGATTGGACATTTAGTAATTGCTTAAAGTCTACAATAAAGGATACTGCCTCATGTACAAAATGCATGCATTTGAAATCTTTCTGTTCTAATAATTGGGTTTTAGCATGTGACTATAGGCTCAAATTTTGGTTGTGTTTGTGTCTGCAGAAAAATATGCAGACGCAAACTAGTAGATGTGAGTTGGTATTACTTCACAAGCTTTGTTCTTCCGCCCTCATAACTGCTCGAACTAAACATGCTCAAGTTTATGTGTGTGTTTGACTTTGAGGCCAGAACATTTTGCCAGTAGATACTGTGTATACTCTTAACAAAAATGCAGTTATTTTCTAAAAGGGACAAACCGAACCCCTTAGGCTGAAATGTAACCTTTGCTGAATTGTTTCAACCCAAATTCAAATGAAGGGGTAAGAAATTTTGCATTCTGGTCTGCTCATGTCCCGGGTTCCCCTGGTCTGCTCATGTCCCGGTTTCCCCGTTCTGAGTCACGGTTCCTCTGATCTGCTCATGTCCCTGTTCCCCCGGTCTGATTATGTCACAGTTCCCCTGGTCTGCTCATGTCCCGGTTTCCCCAGTCTGATCATGTGACAGTTCCCCCGGTCTGCTCATGTCCCGGTTCCCCCAGTCTGATTGCATCATGGTTCTCCCAGTTTGCTCACGTCCTGGTTCCCCCATACTGCTCATGTCCTGGTTCCCCCATACTGATCGTGTTACGGTTCCCCTGGTCTGCTCATGTCCTGGTTCCCCTGGTCTGCTCATGTCCTGGTTTTATCGCGTTCTGGAGGCGGCCACCAGGGAATATTCCCAGTGCTTCAGATTGCCAGTCAACTACAATGATTGCGAACAGACCAGGGAACAGGAACATGAATAGACGTAGGGGGAGAGCACCCTCAGTCATCAACAGAGGGGTGTGTGGTGTGAGGCTCTTGGGCTTCCAGGGCCACTTTTTAGGCTGTATCTAAACTTATATGACTACATTTGAAGGCAGCAACATTGCATCTACTTTGAAGTAAGACGTATCTCCACTCTGTTTCAAGGGGAAGGGGTGAGGAGTAGGCATAGGGGTATGAAATAGAATTGGGCGTCTAAATACAACTAAAGGTTTTTTAAGTCTGTAATATTTTTGTTATACGTTGTCATACTCTTGTTTTACCTCTTTAGCGAGATCATAATATGTCTGGATGTTGCCATCTGCTGCGAATTCTTCACCTCAGTCCTGAGATATTCACACAATAAGAGTAATTGGACTGTTTACTCTTTAATACTCAGACAAAGCTGTGAACGTCCTCCACACTGATGGCACTCGCAATTCAATTAAATGCTTCATTGTCTTGTTTCTCATTTTATTCTCTCTCCTCTTTCTTTTCCAGTAACCTCGATACAGACAAACTATCAGGTGGGTGTTAATAATTAATTTGCTTATACGGACAAAAACAGAGAGTGAAGAAAGTATTTCTAGTTGCTAGGGCTGTGCAAAAAATCGACTGCGATTATCATGCGCGTGTCATCAGTAAAGCCGGTTCGGTGATTAGTATTAAATCGCCATCAGCTGCTTTCAGATGGAGCGGCATTTATTAAACAGACCCGTAGTTCACCGAGAAGCTAGGCAAATTCGGGTTCATAATCGAGGAAAATCGCTTCCGATTTTCTATGCGATTTTGCCTAGCTTCTCGGTGAACTACGGGTCTGTGTAACAAATGCTGCTCCATCTGAAAGCAGCTGATGGCGATTTACTTCTAATCACCGAAACCGGCTTTACTGATGACACGCGCATGATAATCGCAGTCGATTTTTTGCACAGCCCTACTAGTTGCAGAACTAAACAGAAATTATTGAGGAATGAAGTACTCTATTCTCTGGATCTTAATGATCAATCATTACATGCTAATATTGATTTAACAAATGACTGTATTGTGCATGACGTCACACATATCCTATGAATTGACACACTGTAAACCGGGTGAATTTAGATCATGATTTTAAATGTAAGTCAATGACGCCCTCTGCCGGTTGGGTGTATCAAGATGGCCGCTCAAACTCACGCTATTACGTTAAGCGTTCTATACGCAATCCATTCATTTATATAGATCAGTGGTCACATGATATAATTGCAGCCTAATGTGTATGACAAGACCAATATTAGTGCATCATTATAGTACCAAAAAGTATTGACTTTCCCATCAATGGTCAAGCATAGTCTATAGTATAAGTATGCAAATTGGGATGCAGCCCAAGTCTAAATATGCTGATATTGGACAGCAGGCAATAATCTGTAAAGAGGAAATCTAGATGCATAATTCATTGATTCATATTCTCAAGTTAATATTTAAAGTTAAGTAGATGAGCGTATCATGGTCTCTTTCAAGACAGTTACCTGTTGGACCATTTCAGACATAATTACTTTCAGCTTTTTTAAAATATCTTTGTGACTAATATGTGAGTCACTTAAAATCTACAACATGACTCATCTTTTGTTGTCCAAAGCATTGTGGGTAATATATTAGCTCAAAAGCATGCAATGATCCATTTGCTATCTATTTTTTTGTTTCTAGCGACAGATGCTAGAGGTCATGGTCTTTAGCCTCCTTGTAAGAGCGCCATTCTCCAATGCCAGACCAATCGCCGGTTAGATTCCCACTTGGGTCGGTTACATATATATATTGCGCACTGGTTTATAATCCTTCCTCTCTGTTAATTTCAGATTACTTTTCTCAGCATCTTGGAGAATATCTGGATGTTCTGTCTGCATTAGAAAAGCTCAACGTTGCTGTTCTGAAGGCAATGGACAAGACGAAGGAGGTAAAGTCATTTAAAATATTTGATGTGTTCTGTTTATATAGAAAGGGCAGAATGACTCAGATTAAGGAGTTTCAATGAGTTTTACCTTTACTATAAGAATGGTTACTAGTAGTAATGGGTGCAGTACCCTTTCAGAAAGTGTACCGTTGCACAGGGTATGATTTGTTGGGGGGGGATTTCAGAAGCCCCTTCAATGATGCAAATTTCCGCGTGAATGTCTCGAATTACTAGAATTTCATGCGTGGCTTTAACGCGTGATTGACGCAAATAAACTCAAACATTCACGCGTCCAACTACGCGCGAATAACGGGTTTTTGCCGCCTCTACCGCGGCTGGTGTGAATGCACCATTAGAGCGACTCCCATGGCAGACCGGAGCGGTTCAAATCTCGCTCAGTGTGGGTGTGAGTACGACTGGTTACCTTTTTATACACATTTTATTTCAACAGTCACAAGAAACAACCTGAATAATCAATATAAGCCTGTGGTTCATCATTTAATCAATTTCATAATATTCATAAATTAAAATGAATATCCCCCTTGATTTTGTTCACAAATCACACCCTGCCTTTGCACCTAAAGTGTTTATATTAATACCTCAAAGGTGCTAAATGCATATGTATCTGCATACCTAAATGTTTCATATAATGACCTATTTTTGACTATGTACAGGTAGCCCTGGGCAACACAAGATCTTTCAGATGTGATGTCTTGTCAGCGTACGGAGATATGAATTATACACAAGACAGACAGTATGAGAATAAAGCTCTACATTGATAACCACATTATGGATGAATATATTCGGTGTAAAGTATCTGATATGACAAGTGTCTTGACATTGGGGAAATGAAAGAAATGTAAATGTCTCTCTCTCTCAGCAGTGCTCTATGTGTTTTACTGATTATAAACGTTTTCTCAGATTGTGTCATGACTCACATCAGTAATCGTATGCAGTCTGTGTTTGAGCAGGATTAAGTTTGTTTACTGAATGTTTCTAAGAGCACAGTAAATCCGTTGATGGGGTTAATCGTGTGGGTCTCTTTCTCTCTCTCTTGTTACAGGAGTACCAGGAATCATCAGTTTTGGGTCAGTTTGTGACCCGTTTTATGTTGCGTGAGACATCTTCTCAGTTGTTGTCTCTCCAGATGTCTCTGCAGTGTGCAATGGAGGCTGTGGAGGCGCAAAGCAGCACCACTCCGTGAGTCACACACACGGGCACACACACAATATTTTGTCTATGATAAGAACAATAAATGTAGTCTCATGGTGTGTTCACATCAGATGCAAATAAAGCATTAAGCGCAAGTGATTTACATGTTAAGTCAATGCAAAGATGCAATAGACATCCTTTGGCACGAATTGAGCATTTTGGGCGTTTGTCGTGCATGTGATGGCGCGAGTTGCAAAATGTGAACTTTGGCGGATATTTGCACCCCGTTAACCAATCAGGAGCTTGCTCTAGTAGTGATGTGATTACAACATAGCGAATGGAGGCAGAAATACAAAATCGTTGTTGCTGCATGTGGACACCTGGAGGTGCACGACCCATCTTTGTACCTTAATAGAAACAGGAATAAAATTATCTTGCTTGGAAGAAAGTGAGGGAGGAGGTCGGACAATCTGGTAAGTTGTCAAAAAACCTCTTTACTCAATTTGAGCTATATCTATTGAGAATACAAGCCAGCTTAAGACAGCAAATCAAGCGTATTCGTGTCTGAATTTCTCATGCGAGTTAACTGAAAATGTTCAAGCGTCCAATGCTTCTAAATGTTTGTAAGGTGCTTTGGATAAACGTGTCTGTTGAATAAAGGAATGTTAATGCATTGAAGCCGGAGGAGAACCATTTTATATTTAATCTCCAAACAGTGAGCTTCAGAGAAAATGGTCTTTGATAAGAAGAGAAGATTGGTTTTATCTCTTGGACTAAAGTCTCATTTGTCACCTGTCAGTGTTCTGTGTGAGTGACAGGAGGAACATTGAGAAGATCAGATCTGTGTTCTCTGTTATCTTCATGATGAAGTCTTGTCTTCCTCACATTTATCTGCTGTTATTCTCACATGAGGTTTTATTCTGCATCTGTGAAAATCTTTTCATATGTTTTTGTTTGCTACTAATGGCTCAATAAATGAAAGCATTTTGTTCTTCTCTCTGTCTGCGTTTGATTCACAGAATATTCACATTTTTGTCTCTTGCACCTTTTTTGGCATTGATGTTAAAGTGTTAACATTGGTTCTGTTTTAGCAGCTGTGATTGTCTCACTTTTGGTCTCTTTGTCTCACTCTCTGTATCACTTTTTCTCTGTCACTTTTTATCTCACTCTGCTTCACTCTTTCTCTTTATTTGTCTCTCTGTCTGTCACTCTCTCTTAATATCTCACACTTTATTTGTCTCACTCTTCTCTCTCTCATTGTCTCATTCTCTGTCTTACCTCTGTCTGTCACTTTGTCTCTCTCATTGTCTCATTCTCTGTCTCACTTTCTGTTTGTTACTTGGTCTTTCTATCTCACACTTTCTCTGTCTCTTTGTCTCACTCTCTGTATCACACTTTTTCTATCTGTCACTTTTTGTCTCACTCTGCTTCACTCTTTCTCTTTATTTGTCTTACTCACTCTTTCTCTTTATTTGTCTTACTCCCTGTCTTTTCTCACTGTCTGTCACTCACTCACTCTCTTACTATCTCACACTTTATCTGTCTCACTCTTCTCTCTCTCATTGTCTCATTCTCTGTCTTATCTCTCTGTCTGTCACTCTGTCTTACTATCTCACACTTGATCTGTCTCACTCTTCTCTCTCTCATTGTCTCATTCTCTGTCTTATCTCTCTGTCTGTCACTCTGTCTTACTATCTCACACTTTATCTGTCTCACTCTTCTCTCTCTCTTTGTCTCATTCTCTGTCTTACTATCTCACACTTTATCTGTCTCAATCTTTTCTATCTCTTTGTCTCACTTTCTGTTTGTTACTCGGTCTTTCTATCTCACACTGTCTCTGTCCCTTTGTCTCACTCTCTGTATCACTCTTTTTCTGTCTGTCACTTTTTGTCTCACTCTGCTTCACTCTTTCTCTTTATGTGTCTCACTCCCTGTCTTACCCCCTGTCTGTCACTGTGTCTTACTATCTCACACTTTCTCTGTCTCTTTGTCTCACTCTTTCATTGTCTCTTTGTCTCACTCTGCCTCATCTTTTCTTTGTCTGTCTTTCTTTACCACGCTCTCTGTCTTACTCTTCTCTCTCTCTTTGTCTTACTCCCTGTCTACCCTTCTGTCCTTCTATCTCACACTTTTTCTGTCTCTTTGTCTCACCCATGCTTTGTCTGTCTCACTTTTTATCTGTCACTCTTTGTCTTACTATCTCACACTTTCTCTGTCTCACTCTGCCTTACCTTTTCTTTGTCTTTCCTTGTCTCCCTCTCTGTCTAACTTTTCTCTGTCTCTTTCTTTTTCTCATTCTCTCTCTGTTTGTTTAGAGTTGAGGTTAATGTTCCAGATCATCTGGCGATTCAGAAGAACAACAGAAGATGTGGTCGTCGAGTGCAGAAGAACATGTGTCTGTCTCCCACTGATCCATACTCTGGCATACTCACTACAGGTAACACACACACACAGATTGATGCACATATGTGTTGCTTACATTTCAGTTGTGTTCACAGTTGACATGTGTTGTGTGTCAGGTGTTACTGTAGATACAGATGAACACTGGTGCTCTCAAATCAACAGACTCCAGCAACTCATCGACAAACTGGAGTGCCAGGTGAACTCTACTTTTTTAAACTAATCTAATCAACCTATCCATCACCCTTCCATCCATCCATTACACATATCCTTCGATCACCCATCTATCAAACCCAACCGGTTTGTTACAAATTAATTCTGGTTTATTTTTTCTTTCTAGAGTCCAAAGTTGGAGCCATTGAAGGAAGATCCACTGGCCAGCACATATAAATCCGTGAGCATGTGTACATTTAAGTACTTTAGTACAACCTAACGCCTCTTTATAATTCATCATAAATGAAAGAAAAGTGATTGTTTAGCCCTTCAATTTTCTAAGAACATGAACCCAATAACATCTCGGGTTGCGAATGTAACCCTTGATTTCTAAGAAGGGAACGAGACGCTGTGTCACCCTTGCCATACTTTGAGTCCCTGTTAAGCCTTCTTCGCCATATTTCAGGTACAGAGGGCGTTATCAGGTTGGTTTTTAAACCTCCTTTGCCCCTGCCAGAATTTGATATACACATTCAGACGCACTTACTCCTAGAGGCGTTCCCAAAGTGTCACTACGGCGACGCAGCAAGAGTTCCCTCAAAAGGGAACTTCATTATATCAACCTGTCTTACTTTTACCATTGATTTTGTTTATCCTACTGTTTGTTTCTCTAGAACATTCTGCTGGTTCAGAGGCAGATGATGGTTTTGGAGAATGATCTAGAAGAGTTTCAGAAGGCTTTGAAGACTTATGCACATTCCACCTCCAATCAGAATGACAATCTACAGTGAGACAAACACTCAAATGCACTTAAATGACAAACCATGATGTGATTATAAAGATCATAAAACAGCGATATAATGACATTAACCTTCCTCACGGTTGATTGTATTAAATTGTTACGATCACAGATTTGCATTTTCAATCAGGCGATGTTAATGGGAGTCAATGAGAGATGTGTTTATCACAATGCTTTAAACGTGTTTTTACAAATTAACAACTGAAATAATCTACAGAAACTTAAATTTAATCTATAAATTAAGACATTTAAGCTAAATTGATGTCAACAAACGCTGAGAAACATTTAATTTGTATTGTTGTTATATGTGATGATTTTATATATATTTAATTTTCTTCCTCTCAACATTTAACTGTGTCTGACTCATGGCATGACCTTCACATTAACAACATCTCTCTCTCTCTCTCTCTCTCTCTCTCTCTCTCTCTCTCTCAGTGTATCCATTCAGAAACTGCCTGAGAAAAGCTGCTACATCATATATGAGTTTTGGCAGGACCGTATCTCCTGGATGAGGTATTTATAAATGCACAAGACAATACTGAGCAGATGGTTTATATGATCAAACTTCTTGACAGCATGCATTAACAGTTCTGAGGTCAGGCCATTGGGCAGAGGTGTCATTTATATAGTGAGAGAAATGTTGAAGTGTGAATATATTTAATCTCTAATGAGATCTGTTCGAATACTTCATTTTCATAAAATCGATCTAATTTTAGAGCTTAATTATGAAGTAAATAATAAACCGAATGTAAATGACACCTTATGATGTAATGAATAAAACAGCGGGTATGTAATTATCTCCTGCGCGGCTCGCTGTCTGTAATAGCTGCTGTAGAGGAGAAAGGGTTTTATTATCGCCGTCCTGTTTTAACTTTTTTTTAAATAATTACATCTCATTACAGAAATTCTGCTTTCAAAAACTCATGCTTTAGTGGTTTTGTTCACTTACAAGTCTTTCAAACATGTTTATAGTCTGATCGATACTGCAGTTAGATAACCATCATGTATTTATATTGTTTCTGGATGGCAGCGTTATATCCTAAAAGTGACAAAGCATCTGCCAAATGCATAAATGTAAATGTATGTGTATGATCTTGATGCTCATTGATTTAATATGTCTCAGTTATCTGCAGTCTGACAGCAGTAAGATGTTTCAGCGCTGTATTATAGACCTGCTAGAGGATCCAGAAGTGGTGTCCACCATGCTCATGCCAGGTAAGAGACTGTGAGTGATTATTGTTTACTAGTTTTATAGTTTTAAATCCCCGGGTCTTAACTTTAAAGGAGAAGAAATGAAATACGGACCCCGTGGGGCCAAAGCTGAACCCGGTTTCTCTTTAATGAGGACCTCATTGCTTTTATTTCTTCTTTCTCTCTCACAGCGTCCTGGTGGATCATGACAAACAACTAAAAACAACTCACAGCTGAACCTGAGTCATAAAACCGACCCTCGTGTGAACTAATAACTAGCTAGAAAACACATCTGATGAAACATCTATACAGATGACAGACGTGTGCGGTTTTTGCCTTGAGTTTTATCTGCCACTTTGCTTCGATGATAAAACAACCTGAAACTTATGAAATTGAATTAAGGGTAGCAAACAGATTGCAGAATTGTAATTTAAGGAAGTTGAAGAGATTTCTATGACGCTGTACATTGCATTTCAATTATCAGTATGAATCAATTCATTTGAAATGTGATTCAATATTTATTTCATTTCTTTAAAGCAGTGTGGTGTTTATTTAGTTGTGCAAAAGTTAAATATGGATTGCTTTAATGGCTGTGTTATTTATTAGATCCAGTGGAAAATGTGTATGATAAATAAGCTAAATTCTTCTTCCTGTTATTCCAATTCAACATCATGTGGGTGTGGCCGATTCAAATTCAAAGTCATGAATTGAAATGAAGCTCAATCCTAAAAGAAGTTTATCTGTGATAATAACACAGGCATGATTGTAATAATACTCACATGCATGTCAAAGCAGATTTTGCTCCATGCAATGAATGTTGCAACTCAACGAATGAAATTCAAGACTTGTAAATAATTTAAAAACACTTACAAAACAAAATCTGCTACAAATGCTTTCAAGTCAAACTCTTGTGGGTAGCGTAAGGACTTCTGTTTAAAACTGCATGCAAATAAGAGATAGATGATTTCAAACATCAGTGTTTGCTATCAGACAACGTTTCTGAACAATTAAGTCTGAAATATTCGGGTAGAGTAGATATGTTAAAGGAGGTGTGAAACTTTTCATGTTATTTTTATTCTGTAGATAAGACGCTGCTTTGACTTCCTGTTGTTCGATTGATGTAAAAACCCATTAGACATTGTATTGTTTATGCATCTTAACAAATCTTTTGCCTTTTACTCCATTGAATGAAAATTAAACTGAAATTGTGAAATAATACTTTGTATTTGTGTGTGGTTTGTTTTCATTTTAAAAACGTACAAACATTTTGCACATGAATACCTAAAATAGTGATGATAAAAGTGTTTGTTGGTGATGTTTTAATGATTATAAAATGTTAGTTTTAGAGATACACAGATACAAAATTTCTACTGATACTGATAATTTAGCTTTTTAATATAGTATTATAATAGAAATAATAATAATCTGCCCTGATTATTGGCTCTAATTAAACCATCGCGCAAAACCTGAAAGAGGTCAAAAATGCTTTTATTTGCCGATATCGATTATAGGCCGATATATCTGTGCATTCTTATGCTATCTCATGGCAATTTGTAAGTATTTTACGAGGTGGCTAATTCATATGAATTGGTACGACCACATTCATACATTTTGCACATTTTGCCTTTTCACTGTGACGTTGGGGTTAGGGGCAGGGTTTTTGTTAGGTTTTTTTTTATGATAATCGTATGTTTTTGCATGATAAACTTTGTAAGTATTCATCCAAATTAGCAAAAAAATTAATGTCTTAATTAGTATTTTTGTCTTGTTTTAAATTCTTAAATTGAGATACATTTACTTTGTAAGCAAAGTGGGTTAAGATATTGGGGTGGTTTCCCAGACAGGGATTAGACTAGTCCTAGACTAAAATAAATGTAAGAACGGTCCAATCTGAAAACAACTTGCACTGACATATCTTAAAATACATCAGGGCTCTTTGTTTTGTCTCAAAATGCACACAAGTAATGTTTTTAGTAAGGCATGTTTGTTAAAACTAGTTATATTTTCTAACTAAACTAAGGCCTAGTCCTGGTTTAAAATAATCTCTGTCCGGGAAACCACCCCATTAAGTCTTATTTATTGAAATACATTATAAAAATCAAGAGGTTTATACTTAAAACAAGTAAAAGTGGGGTAACTTAATTCCAGTTTCAACTTAATTTAATAAACTTATTTTTATTAGCCCACTGGCAGATATTTTTACTTGTTTTAAGCCTAGACCTTTTAAATGTCATAATTTATTTCAGTAAACAAGACTTCAAATCTGAAGCCACTTTGCTTATCAAGTAATTGCATCTCAATATAAGAATAGTTTACTGGAAAACAAGCCCAAAATACTCAGTAAGACATAGATTTTCTGCAGTGTATATAAAAATACCAGAGGAAGATTAAGCAAAAATTGGCAAAGATGTTTTAATAATTTAAAAACTCCTGTTTTGACATTAAACTAAAAATGCTTTTCCCAAATCCACGTGTGTGTGTGTAGGATTTTCCAGTATGTGGTTGGATGTGCTGTGTCCCAGAGCCTTTTTTTAAAGCCCACTGAGGACTTAAATACCAAAACTGCTGTCTGAAATAAAGTGATATGATGTTACATTGCACTTAATGCAGATGTTTTATTTTTGTCTGTTTTTATGTTCAGTGTCGTGACTCAATTCATAACAGCTTTAATTTGTGCATTTAATCAATGCGTCATTGCAAAACACTTTTAAATGTCAGGCAAATTTTTTATAGTATCATCAAAATAGAAAAGATGTTTGTGATGAGCGTGTAGAGATGGAGTTAAATATAATAACTGATCCTCCATCTACAGATTGATGAGTAACATCTTTGATATAAACCTAAATATAAAGATGAAAATATTGAGGGGAAAAAATGCTGTTTATCTCACTTCTACAAAAAAGTATTTAAGTGGTACAATAATGGTTTCAGATGGTAATATTATTTTATTGAATGCTCAAGTCATGTATTATGCTATTTAGATCATTTTAAGACAATACCGTGGTGTTACTGCACATGTTTAAAAACACACTTCAGTAAATATGTGTTAACCTTATATTAGTAATCACTGCCATCAGAAGACAGAAATACTTTGAATTCAGTCTTTATGATTTGAGATAGCAGTGATTTTCTCTGATCCTCAATACAGACTATTAAATACACACAAACTCACCGTACACATTACTGAGAAAGCACAAATACTTCCTTATATCTCTCATAAACTTAATAAAAAGTACAGTTTTTTTTATTCTGATATAATTTAAATGGGACAACAGCACTGTTTTGTAAAAGGAGGAATTCATATATTTTAAATCTTATCTATGCAATAATAGACAATAAAAATAAAATTGTTTAATTTGTATGCTTTTTTATTTATTTATTTATTTGTATGTTTTTTTTAATATGAGTCAAAATAAACCTCTAGTATCAAGTTTGGAAACAATGTTGCTGCCATCTGGCGGTAGAAAGTAGAAAAACCTTGTTTTCAGTCACGTGACCCACCATGGTTGTACAAGGCAATAAATCAAGATTCCTGACAAACCTTCACTTTGGCGATGTTGATCTATTTCTTGGAAAATTTCTACTGACTAAAGGATTAAATTAATATGATATTATATTGCATTGTATTATAATATATTAAAAACTAACAACGAAACAAAC
Source organism: Paramisgurnus dabryanus (assembly GCF_030506205.2). NCBI lineage: Eukaryota > Metazoa > Chordata > Actinopteri > Cypriniformes > Cobitidae > Paramisgurnus > Paramisgurnus dabryanus. The sequence continues at coordinate 30,108,134 of NC_133343.1, read as the reverse complement.
AATAAAGTTAAGTCTAAACACAAGTTTAACAAATACTCAAATACAAATAATTTTTACTCTTTCACATCACTTTTGCATTTTCACATGACAACTCTTTTGCTAACTTTAGCAGTTAGTGTAACTAATCACTGTAGTTGATTGATAACAATCCAGGTTAGAAAATTATGCGAAGATAATATGATTTATGGCTAAAATGGCGATGATTGAAATATCAAGTGTTTACATGAGCTTACCTTTGATGAAGTGGTCACTGAAAAATAAATTGTGCATATTGATGGGTGGCTGCAATTGTTTACCTCATTGCCTCATTGGGGACAGAGTTAATGGCACAAAATTCACAAATTCCTCCTTTCTGGGTTTTTCGTCTATCGCGGAATTCTGTAAAAACATAGCCCAAGATTGTCTCCTCGTTGGTAAGTGCATTTTATTGCACAACAGCTTTTCAGTATTTAGGCTAAACTAAAGAAATCACTGCGGCCGGTAGATAACTCTCTCGTGCCCTCCAGTGGCACGAGAGTGCGTGACGTCACGTGAACCCATACGGCAAAAATATATATATTTATATATATTTCTTTGGCCAAAAAGTACGTTTTAAATATATGCTAAATACATTTTGTAGAAATAAAGCTTAATAAAATATATTTTTTACATTTTAAAAAATATATTTAGTTTTACCATTCACATATTAACATATTTTTAAAAATGTATTTCAGGGCAATAAAAACATTTCTAATTTTACAACATACGGCAATATATATATATATATATATATATATATATATATATATATATATATATATATATATATATATAGCCATGTTTTATATTGCCCTGAAATAGATTTTTTAAAATATATTAATATGTGAATGGTAAAACTAAATATATTTTATATATATAAAACTTATATATATATATATAATCCTAGTCAAAATATAAAATGTATAATTAAGTATAATATAATTACAAGTATATTTTTGCAGTTAAAAATATATAGAATTTTAATATTTTCAAACATGTTATGTTTTGAGGTTTGTAGTACAATTCTTCCAATGCGACATGAATATTAATGCTTTAAAATATATACATTTTAAAAAATACCAAAAATGGCCATTTGTGAAAAATATTTTTCACCACATATATTTTTTTGCCCATTTTTATATTTTAAGATACGGTATATTTAAAATAAGATTAGAAAAGATAATTTTATAAACATAATAACATTAAAATAAATGTTTTTTTTTTTTTATCATATGGTAAAACTATCAATACTGAGCAGTGGATTCCTAATGGAGAGACCCTGTAATATAAGTTTGGGAAAAGTTTAAACGTATTTAATTTCAATGTTTGTTGGCAAAAACAGCGTTTTGATATTTTGCATGTTAAAATAACAACCATCAAAGTCCAAATAATGTTAAATTTTTTAATTTTTAAATGTCTACTTCATACCAGGAGGAATTCTTGAAAAGAAACAAAATAAAGATTCTCTCGCTCACTTATATTTTACACATATGAACTTTTTATGATGAAAAAATAATTCAACATATAGTGTACCGTATGAAACAAAGAAGACATCGATGTGTAAATTAAAGAAACTATGACTGCTCGACTCTAACTGTGAAAAACAAATAAAGCTATATACATACAACAATGCTCCTGAGATTTCAGAAATAGCAGAAAACTGAACCATTCACATCGATTTACCAAACCTGCTTGTGTTTGGTAGATTTAAAGTGTTTTTAATAGTTTATGTTACTAATGTGTTTTTGTAGCATATTTTTGGAAACCCTGTCCCTGTTTTAAAAGCTGTCTGGTGTACAAACAAACTTTGATTCAATCCGATCCCATACGATCAGAGTTTGGTAGCCACATTTCCATAAAGATCCGGTTCATTTCCATCTTAACTCTGATTATCTTAAACCATTGAAGTAAAGATGTCACAGCATTGAGAGCTTTGGTGATTTCAGTCCATTGGTTTTCTGTTATTGTATTGCTCTGATATTTACATGAGAGAAACCACATGGACACAGACACCAGCATGCATGCACACGTACATAAACACGCTCACAAAACAGTTTGTGCGTGTAGAGAGATCGCAACACAAGAAGATTTGCAGCAAATAAGCAAGCGATGCCAAAGCACGTCCTCATGTGTCTGTCGCATTTATTACTGCAGCTGATGGCCGGCCGACAGGAAACAATGTTAAAGAAACAGTTCACCCAAAAACACTGAACAGATGACACCAAACAAAGGTGAGAAAATCAGATCAATTTTGATAAATTATGACACAGTTTTTATTTTTGGGTAAATTGTTCCTTAAACACCACATCATGCATCCAATCTCTCTGTGATCTTGATATCCAGCATGTGCTTCCCATAGTTTAATCACATCCAGTGTCTTTCATGAGTATTTCACATCTGAGTGTTTATCTGGTCCATCATGTTAGTGTCCGTTGGCGTCAGGTGTGCATGAGGACGCAGGTGTTGCCGGTGTTGAAGCTCTGGACGTGTTGGAGGTTTTCTCCAGACTGGGACTCAGGAGCGGGCTGCTCTCCGGAGCTTTGGCCAGGATCCGGGTGCTCAGGGCGGACATGGATTTGGGCTGAGCCTGAAGTCCTGGGCTGCAGATGAGATGGTGTCGCTCCCAGTCTTTGTGCTGACAGAAAGAGCCGCAGTAACGCGCCGCGTTGCATCCGCTGCACGTCTCGCTGGCCTTGCGTCCGCAGTTCCAACAACACTGAAAAAGAGAAAAACATTGTAAGCTAATGTTTAACGGACACAAAGTTATAAAGAGATAAGCACACGACCTCACAAAAATACTGAAGTTTACTTTAGTATTTACTATGGAAAACTTTAATATGATTTCTATGGCATTGTTTTTGCCTCTTGTTCACACAGAATGCTTTCCGTCAATGTTACTACTGTAGGTCCTCTATACGCGAGCGATCCCAGAACATTTACGGGACGTGTTTGTCCTTTCTGACAATTTTACAGAATTTTTCTGGGACCAAAGTGCTTTGGGAATGGATTAAAGTGTAGTAATTTCTATAATATACTATAGTATACTACAATTTACTATAGTATAAACAAAAGCAGTGGCTTTGACTGACAGTAATCATGTTAAAGGGATAGTTCGGCCAAAAATGACATTAAACCCATGATTTACTCACCCCGAAGCCGTCCGAGATGCATATGTCCATCATTTTTCAAACAAACACATTTTCAGTTATTTTAGAAAATGTCTTAGATGTTTCAATTAATCAAATGTTAATTTACAGGGTTCAAGTCCAAAAAATGTGCATCCATCCTTCACAAAATAATTGTATTGCTAATTGTAAGATGGCGGCGTTACCGGAAGCTAGTTATTTTCGCTTATAAAGTTTTAAATGTGGATATTTCGCGGATTACCCTCACACTGCAAAAAAAGATTTTTAAGAAAAATGTTTGTAGTAATTTTGTCTTGTTTTCAGTAAAAATATCTAAAAATTCCTAAATTAAGATGCTTTTTCTTGATGAGCAAAATGACCTAAGAAAATAGACCAAAAAAATGTAATTTAAGTTATTTTGTGCATAAAACAAGCAATAAATCTGCCAATGGAGTAAGAAAAAAATCTTGAACATTTTTCTTAAACACTAATTTCAAGAAAAATTCAAGAAAAATTAGCTTACCCCATTGGCAGATTTTTTTTGCTTGTTTTATGCACAAAATCATTTAAATTTGATATTTTTGGTCTAAAAACTAGACTTATTTACTTGGAGAAAATAATCTTTTCATCAAGAAAAAGCATCTTAATTTAAGAATTTTTAGACATGTTTACTGAAAACAAGACAAAAATAATACTAATTTTTTTTCTTGAAAATCATTTTTTGCAGTGCAGAAGGTCTTTGTTTATCATCTTTGGGGAAGGATATATGCACATTTTTTGGACTTGAAGGACGTGGACCCTGTAACTTTACATTTTAATTGAAACATCGAAGACATTTTCTAAATGAACTGAAAATGTGTTCGTTTGAAAAATGATGGAGATATGCATCTCGGATGGCTTCGGGGTGAGTAAATCATGGGTTTAATGTCATTTTTGGCCGAACTATCCCTTTAATGTGTGTGTTTAAGAGAGAGTAAAGTTTACTAATGTTTATGTGTATTTATTTATGTGTATGAGAGACACACACCTCACTGGAGTCCTCCTGTTCATTGATGACCTGTATGGCGTCCTCCGTTGCTTTTCTTTTGGCTTCAGCGAGCGTCTTCTCCATGTTGGCTCGCTCAGCTGTGATCATCTCAAAAGCTTTCTGCTCGGCCTCAGCCACGGCTTTCTGCACTTCATCCATCGCCTGACGCTTCACCTCATTCACAGCTTCCTCTGCGGAGATCACATCATGAACAACAATTTATAACTTTTCTGGACTGCTGTGTGCATTTATTGTCTGTCTGATGTATTTAACAAAGCTTGTTTTTATGTCCAATGTTTTGATTAATAAGAAACGTGATGGTGAAAGTGCAAAACAGGTGTTCAGCAAGAAAAGGGGTGCACCTTACCGGCTTTTCTCCAGATCTCATCAGGCACGTATCCAGAGCCGGCACGCGGTGGGACTTCTCTCTGAGAGTCTGTGAGAAACACAAACATATTATTATGAGCAAACGTTTAAAGAAGATGTAAAGAGGGATTCATGTGAGAAACTGATGGGCTGTGTTTGGTTCAAGTGTTGGGCAGCGTTTGGACACAGATGGCGGTGAGAAATGCGGCCAGAGCTCGGCTTTAAAACAACATTCTGACGTTCTGTAGGAGTCTGGACCCAAATACAAGACACCTGCTCGATCAGCAGGCTCACACACACACAACAAACACACACACACACACACACACACACACACACACACACCATTAACAAACACACACACACACATGTATAAACACAAAAACATTTCTGTTCTGTGGTGCTGAGGAAATAACAATCATCACCACAAGGGGGCAGCAGCTCATTGAAGCCCACCAACCCAACACACTGAGATTAAAAGGCAAAAGTGATCACAATTTTCTATAATATGAAAAATGTAAATATTCTCACCTGTGTGGATGGCGTCTGTGGACAGCGGGCTGTGCGTCTTGGCGAATGGGACGCCTCCTGACGTTGCTCCGGTCTTGCGACCGTCGTCATGTGGACCGGATCGTCGCCTCCAGTAATTCAGCTCCTCGCGATCGGACTCCTGACAGCGCCGCAAGACGCTCACAGATCGACGCGTCTTCTCTACCATATCCACAATACAGTTTAACACCTGTAAACAGGAAACACTTCTTTAACATCACTGACAAACACGTTAACCATGGTAATACCACAGTATTCTTATGTACATTTAAATATGTGAATAATAATCTGGAACGGTTTATAACCGATGGTGCCAGACATTCAAAAATACTGAAAATAATCATATGGTGTTTTAATAGCAATCAACCTGTATTACTTGTATATCGTGACATATTACACATACATTTAAAACCCCTTAGCTGGTGCAGCCCTTTATGAGTTAGGGGTGAAAAAGTGAAGTACACATTCAAATTAATATAATGGTTTTGGTCTGAAAGCCTAATCTTGAAGAAACTTTTAAGATTTTCACAGAAGTATCTGGAGATGAAAATAATAAACAAAAAATGTTACAGCAATTTACATTTATAAATAAAAATAATGCAACAAAGTATATTTTTTATACATAAAATTGTAGTGGTTTTACCAACAATGGCCACTAGGTGTCAACGGTTTGCTGCGTAATCTTGCTGCATTAAAAATTACTGTCACTGCATTATTATTACAGCAAAAAATGTTTTGAAACGACATTCTAACAATATATAGTTTGTCATGAAGATTTAAAATTTACATGCAAAATATTAAAGTAAACTCAGGTGTCCCGCGCCAGTATAAGGGTTAAATGTAAATGCATACAGTCGTGTTGTGACTTTTGAGTCTTACATGATCTAAGTGTCTCCATTCCTCGGCCCATTCTCTCTCCGTGAGTCTGTGGTCCACAGGTTCTTCCCGGTAGCTGCCGTTAGTGCCTGAAAAGCACAACACACACACACACGTCAGACACAACACAAACACATCAGGGGTGCGTACATCTAATGTGCTGATGTTTACCTGGCAGTCGCGGTCGGTCCTTCAGCTCTCTCAGTTCTAGTAAACGGTGCGGTTCTCTGTACAGGTGAGGTGTGGTGACGTCATCCAGGGCGTAGTGCTGGAGAGGGGGCGGAGTCAGGTGAATCTGGGCGGGGATCTGGAGGGGATGGGCCGGGCTGTGTCTGGGGGCGGGGCTTATGGTGCAGATTCGTTTGGCCGGTGGTTCGAGGGTGGCAGGGGGTCGCTCGTGAAAACCATTTTCTTTACTTCTGATTGGAAAGGAATCAAAACCGGATTTTTGGCATGCGTTTCTACATTCGTGCAATGTAATTCCCTTTCAGGACCAAGGTATATAACTTATACATGCAGTGCTATGGTTGCATCATTTGAAAGCTTATTGTACCACATCAGTAGAGTAAGAGTATAGGGTATGAAAGAGTGTATCGTACCTGTTTGGGCTGTGTCGTTTTGAGCTATCGCTGGTCTCCAGCAGTAGTTCAGTCGAGTCGGGAGGTGACGGTGCCGTGGTACTGAGCAGGAGGTGTTCATGTTGAGAAAGATATTGAGCTGGAGTTTGTTTAGCCGCCCGGGCACAATGCAACAGCTCCCTCTGCAGTAAGGGCAGATTAGCCTGAAAAACATCAAGAGATGAATACATGAATATTATACCGCCACAGTAATCCTAGTGTTTCTGCAGTGTGTTTTTTTATGTGTTTTCTGTATGCATCAAATCCCCATGTGCATTATTGCTGCTTATACCACGGGGCTGTTGAATGCTTTATTCTGATTGGTTGAGAAAAGGTGTTGATTATTAAATGTGTAAGGAATAATTAATGATGACGGGCCATTGAATTATAAGAAAGTAATCCACACCCAAGGTGGTAATGCGGCACGACGTGAGGCGGAGTATCGTTACACCGCGGGTATGCATTATTTTTAAATAATTCAAAAGAGTCAATTATTTCACTTATACCATATTCACTTATATGCTCTGTTGCCTATTTTGAAGACATTTGAAAAGTTAGGTGTGCGGTTATGGAAAAATAATGCATACCCATGGAACATTTCTCAACCAATCAGAATACAGCATTTAACAAACCCGTGGTATAACTTAAAATAACCACCAGAGCAATGTTTGCGGTAACTTTGGTATAAGCTAAATAATTAACTCCGGTCCTTTGAATTATTTGAAAATAATGCACATCCGCTGTGTAACGGAATTACCAACTTGGGTGTGCATTATTTTTACACAACTCAACGGCTCGTCATCAATAATTCCGATATGCTTTACGGTCCGTTCACACGGGGCGTAAGCGTTAACGCTTCCCATTCACTTTCAATGGGTGACATCATGCGTTGCCGAACTGCATTGTGGATCCGTCTGCGCCGCGTCACTGCCGTTGCTCGTGGCAGAAGTTGATCATTTCTTAACTATTCAAGCGGCAACGCTTGCGTCAGCCAATCAGATCGCCTTATGCAGATAACCTAGGCAGAGTCTATTAGGTGAATGGAAGACCGGAGCATGTGTAGCAGTCACTGTGATTGGCTGTTGGCTCAGACAAGCCTTCCGTCAAGCGTTAACGCTTCTGTCCCGTGTGAATGTACCGTTAGAGACAGATTGTGTTTTGAGATTGAAGTAGTTTGGACACATACTAAGTGTAAACACTTGTGTTTCTTTAATAACATATGGGACAAATGCAACCAATCTGCGCTGAAGTAAAAGGAAGAATTTTGGTGTGATTAATATTTCAAATTTAGTTAGTTTTGCTATAATTATGTCCATAGCATCCTCACGTGCATGCACTTAAGAGTCCATACGGCTCTTTTCAAAGTTTCCGGCGGTTATTGGAAACTTGTTGCCTTAGACCATCTTGGGACGTGATAGGTTATCATATACAGTACTTTATATAAACGGTTTAACGTGGCCAAGCGTTTATTCACTATAGGAAGATTTACTCATCATGTGGCTTAAACTCAATGCAGTTGACTAATGACTGACCAGGACATGTTTTGCATTTTTCAGATATCAGCTCAGATGAAGAACAGCTCAGGGTTCATTTCTCCACAGACCCGCTGAGGCTTTAACTCACACGAACACTCCAAACAAACCTGAAGCATCTGTTCGACATCACTAAATCTTCTGTTTGCTATTAAACCCAAGACCTCGGCTTTTACTAACATCACCATCGAAACGGTCTGTAAATCATTCGGCCAATGTGAAAATCGAGATGAGAAATGATTTTCAAGACTAAAAAGAGGTCACTTCTTTAAACATGTGAATCTAAACATTAATAACACACATAATACATCTAACAGACGGTGTTTTGTTAAACCATTTGGCTAAAGTTGACAGGTTACAGAGAAGCTGTCGAAAGGTGGTTTGATACCTAGATAAATCTGAATGATCTCCATTAAACCTAAAGCTCTTTAGTAATCTACATCTGATTCATATGAATGAATCAGTTCATTTGAACAGGTTCAGTGAAGCTTGACTCACTGATTTGTTTATAGTCATCGCTCAAGAGTACTGCAGACATCCTTAAGCATTTTTTAGTTTTTAAGCATTTTTTGCAGTTAAATATTTAGTTAAATTCTGTCACTTTGTTTATTCAGATACATTTATCTTCTGATTTATTTGTGTATCCGATGCCACGTTTATAATTAGTATCAATGATTTATATGAATCATATTTACAGGATTTAATAGCATTGTTTCAAAACAGAGCTTTAAACTATAAAAACACACATACGGGATAAAATACATTTCTTTTGTTAAAAAATACGTTTTAAATATATGCCAAATACATTTTGTAGAAAGTAAAGCTTCATTGAAATTGAAATATATTTAGTTTTAACCCTCATATATTAACATAGATTTCAAAATGTATTTCAGAGGCAACAAATATATTTTAATTTTACAACCAATAAGGCAATAAATATATTTTTTTCTTGGACAGAACACTGTATAAAAGTTTGTATAAAATATATAAAGTAGGCTATGTATGAAATGTAAAATTATAAGTATATTTCTGCAGTTGAAAATATATTTAATTTTAACCTTTTCAAACTTGTTAACAAATAGGTTTGTTACATACAAAGCTTTTATTCCAATGCAATGCAAATATAAATGCTTTAAAATATATTTCAAAATATACAGAAAATATATTTCAGTCCATGTAAATTTTGACCATTTCTTGTATATGTTGAAATATATTTAAAATTATGTATATGTATCCTGTATTTTATGTCTTGGATTTGATCAGTATTTCTTAGTTTTAACTTAACCCTGTTCTTTCTCACATATGTTGCCTGTCATTCATAATCTTTAACTTTTCAGAATATCCAGACAGCCGTGTTAATTGTGATCAACTTCACACAGACCCATAAAAGATTTTGTGTGTTTATAGTCGTGTTTCACCCTTTTGACCGCCTGAACGTTTCTGAGAAAAGAAACACTAAACTTTACAGACACGCCGTCATAAATTACCGACAGAAATATGAACTGCATGTTTTTTCTTTTACTCTTTTAAATTTTGTACCATGATATAACCGTCACATACTGACTTTAATAAATGATGAGATGATAACCTTGAACAAAAAAAGTAAATCAAGAATAAAGCGGGGTCTTCATTTACGCTATTTCATAGTCTGGCTATGAGTAATCCACTTGTAGCCAAAATAAATTTGAATTTGGTTACATGTCATTTTTGCAAATAACTTAAGATGAGATGTGTGATATTCAATCTTGTAAGCAAAGTCAAAAGTGATTACAAACTCTTTGCTTTTATTTGTTTATTTCATTTATTTTTGGGCTACAGTTAGACATCCAATACATTTTCACTGAGAGCTCAGATTTAGCCTCGCTTTGCCTAGACGTCTTGCCTGTGTTTGGGCGCCTACCAGACGTTTTTTAAACGCAAAATGCTTGCTGACTTATATCATTTCCACCACTTCAACAATCCAGAAAGAAGATGAAAAGTTAAACCTGAACTTTCTGATTCTTGTTCCCGATCTTGTTCAGCAAAATTCAAATAAAATCAAAATAAGTTTCTTTAAAATGTCATATTTTGTCGTCATACAGATGAGACCGAGAACTAAATAATTCCTTTATTAGTCATTTACCTTTAAGAAGGGAACGACGAAGGGTCTTAATGGGAAGTTTGTGGCTTTATGCAGTCTGGAGTGAAACTCTTCAATGGTGACTGTTGAGTTCTGTAAATCACAAGAAGAAATGAATTCACCTTAAATCTGACCAAACTACACATCTGAACTTGACTCGTAACATCTGAGAGACGCACCACAAGAGCGAGCACAAGGTTTCGAACGCTCTCTCCGATCTCAGGTGAGATGTCATTGCCAAACTGTTGTATCGTGGTGAGAAATCTCTTCAGTTTGCTCAGCTGTCGAGCGCCGCAGGTGGCTGGAAGCTGCTGATTGGACAGCAGTGAGGAAGATGAAGATGATGGTCCATTACTGTAGCGTTGAGGTGGAGATGGGATGGCGTTGAGGGTTGGCGGGGAATTATTCATCCCATGGGTCACTTCAGGAAAGAGGAAATGAGGTTAAAGGTGAGTACTAATAAAAGCACGATTATAGAAAGAAAAAAACATTATTTAACCCCTTACATTCTGCGGACCCGCCAGTGGGTGTATATATATATATATATGATAAGTTGTGGAGCACAAAGTTTTCTGTAAAATTAGATTTTTTTATCAATTTACTCTAAAGTATGTGGGTAGATGACTCTTTAAAATTCAGGCATGCAAAAATTCAAATTATATCGCAGAACACAAGTAGATGAGGAATATTCATTTGTACCTATTTTGTATTATTATTCCATCTGGCTTCAAGATGGCGCCTATGTATGCGGCTGGCCGTCTGTTGCTCCCGGCTGTATGGATGTTTGTTTTGTTTTTATTGATTGTTTTAGAAGCTGCAGACTCTCTATTGGTGTATGATCGCCAGACTCTTTTTAGCATTAGATCAGCGGTGGAAAACACAGCGATCTATAATATTAATCCGGATGGAAACAACAATTCGCTCCCCCCTCCGCTATGTCAACTACCTGCTTACCTGTGTCGGACCCTTTGCCCCCCTGTGAGAAAGAAGCGATTCAGGCGCCGCGGTAAACGAGGTGGTCTGTTGGTGAAGGTGAGGACTTTGGTGGCTTTGTTTCCAAATGCCGACCCACGCTGGATTTTAGCTGAATCTGATGTGGATTGTTGCCGGTACCTGCCTCGTCGCTCCTGGGTTCATGCCTATAAGTGGTTGGTTCCTGTTATTGGCGTGGAGGAGCCCTCGACTATGTTTTATCGGCCTCCCCGTCCTAGAAGAGGTGGTGTGGATGCCTCTCTCCTACGGTCCTTTGTTTGGGAGCCTCCGACGGCAAAAGTGTCAACTCCGGTGAGGGTAGCCTTGGTGAATGCTAGATCACTAGCCAATAAGTCGTTTATTGTAAATGACTTTTTCACTTCCAAGGATCTGAGCATGTTGTGTGTGACGGAGACCTGGATCGGCGTTGGTGAGTCGAGCGTGTTTTCAGAAGTTCTACCGCTGAACTGTACTTTTTTTAACTCTCCACGGCTCACGGGTCGAGGAGGTGGAGTAGCAACTATTTTTAAAGATCACTTAATTTGCCGGCAGCTGCCATCTTACTCCTACACCAGCTTCGAACTCAATATTTTTGAAATGAGTCTCGGCTGTCCAGTGCTATGTGCTGTTGTTTATCGTCCTCCGAAATATAACAAAGATTTTATTAATCAGTTTTCTGATTTTCTGGCTGGTATTATGCCTAAATACGATCGGATCTTAATTGTTGGCGATTTTAACATTCATGTGTGTTGTCTAGCCAAGCCTTTGGCTACAGCTTTTTTAAATCTTGTAGAGTCTTTCAATCTAACTCAGTCCGTGGCTACGGCTACTCATATAGGTGGACATACATTAGACCTGGTCTTATCATATGGCTTGCCGATTGATAATATTGAAGTCTGTGATTCTATTATCTCTGACCATTTGCCTGTTTTATTTGAGGTTTGCTTAACGTGCGACTCTAAAGTGCCTGCTCCAGCACGTCGCCGTCGTATGATTAACCCCTCAACTGCTCATTCTTTTTCTGAGGCTTTTAACGCCATTGATGAAGAGTTTTCTATATCATCAAAGGGACTTAACACCAATGAATTAACGTCACTGTTTTCCTTGACCTGTCAAAGGATTTTGGACACTGTGGCCCCTTTTAAGACAATACGAGATAAACCTAGAGCTCAACCGTGGCTAAATGCTACTACCCGAGCTGTGCGGCTGGAATGCAGAAGGGCGGAACGCCGCTGGAGGAAGGACAAATTGCAGGTTTCATGTGATATTTTAAAGGAATGTTTAGCTAAATATCAGAAAACTGTTAGATCTGAAAAATCTAGGTATCTCTCAGATGTCATCTGTAATAACTCACACAAGCCAGCTGTGCTGTTCAGTACTATTAACTCTGTTTTGAACATTTCCCAAGCTACTTGCTTGGAGCCCTCGGATGAAAAGTGTGAGAAATTTTTAGATTTTTTTATTAGTAAGATTGAGGCTGTTAAAGCAAACATTTCTCTGCCATTAATGTGTGTATCTATCCCCACTGAGTGCCCTGCTGTTTTTGATCGGTTTGAAATGGTGTCTTTGGACTCTTTGAATGAGATCATTTTGAAAATGAAACCATCTTCATGTGGGATGGATATTGTTCCTCCTTGTCTTTTAAAAGAGTCATTTGAATCCATTGGTCCAAAAATTGTAGCAATTATTAACAGTAGCCTTATTTCAGGAGTTGTACCAAAGTCTTTTAAACATGCAGCTGTAGAACCAATAATTAAGAAATCAAATTTGGATACATCAGTACTGGCTAATTTTAGACCAATCTCGAAATTACCATTTATCTCTAAATTACTGGAAAAGGTTGTATTTAGGCAATTGAATTCATATCTTGACTTAAATGGTATTCATGAGGTGCTTCAGTCTGGTTTTAAATCACGACATAGTACAGAAACTGCCCTCCTGAAGGTTTTTAATGATTTGCTACTTGCCACTGATTCAGGGGACTGTGCGATTTTACTCCTATTGGACCTCTCGGCAGCATTTGATACGGTAGACCACAAGATCTTGATTGCACGGCTAGAACAATGTATAGGCATTAAGGGTACTGCACTGGCATGGTTTAGATCTTATTTGGCTGAAAGATCATTCTCAGTTCATGTTGGTGACTTTGTCTCCTCTACTGCTTCTCTTACGTGTGGGGTCCCTCAGGGCTCCATTTTGGGCCCTATTCTGTTTTCTCTGTATATGCTCCCTTTGGGACAGATTTTTAGGAAATTTGGCGTTTCTTTTCATTGCTACGCAGATGACTTACAAATTTATCTGCCTTTGAAATTAACAGACACCTGCTCATTGGTTCCTCTTGTACAGTGTTTAGAGGAAATCAAGGCATGGATGGCAGGAAATTTCCTTATTTTTAATGAAAATAAAACAGAAGTTATATTGTTTGGGCCAGGGGGTAATTGTAAGCCAACAGATTTTGAACTTGGTGAACTGAATTCATTTGTGAAGCCTCATGTAAAGAACTTGGGTGTTATCATGGATTGTGAGTTTAAACTTGAAAAACAGATTAATTCTGTAATTAAATCTAGTTTTTTCCAACTGAGACAACTCACCAAGGTGAAACCTTTCCTGTCTTTTAAAGATTTTCAAAGAGTTGTGCATCTTTTTATCTCCAGTCGCCTTGATTACTGTAATGGCCTCTATACAGGTATTAGTCAGGCTTCTCTCTCTAGACTGCAAATGGTCCAGAATGCGGCAGCTCGCCTGTTGACAGGCACACGAAAGCGGGATCACATCACTCCCATTTTAGCGTCTCTCCACTGGTTACCTGTTCACTACAGGACACAATTTAAGATTTTAGTACTTGTTTTTAAATCTTTAAATGGCCTAGCACCAAGATATCTCTCTGATATGATCAATCTGTATGCCCCGACAAGAGCACTTAGGTCTGCTGATCATTTGCTTCTAGTTGTCCCACGTGTTAGGTTGAAGAGCAGGGGTGACCGAGCATTTGCAGTAATGGCACCGAGGCTTTGGAACAGCTTACCTCTCTATATTAGACAGGCTCGAACTCTTCCTGCTTTTAAATCGGACCTAAAAACTTATTTATATGGTTTGGCATTTGATGCTATGTGAGAGCTGCATTTTTTATTGTTTTACTGTCTCTTGATGTTTTTCTGTTATGGTGTTAGCTGTTTGTATCTTTGATATTTTATTCTGCTTGTGTACAGCACTTTGGGGAACACTTGCTGTTTTTAAAAAGTGCTTTATAAATAAACTTTGACTTTGACTTTGACTTTGTTTTTATAAAATAGTAAAAGTATACTTTGTCCCTAGCTTTTATTCTTCTTTAGTTTACTATTAAAACTGCAAATGATGTCACTCATCTATAGGAAACCTGCTGTATCTTTGTTTGTAAGTCAACTTTAAATGTATCTGTTAAATGACTAAGGGGTGTTTTTTTGGAAAGGGCTTAAGTTTAGTCCAAGACTCTCAATCTCAGACGCGATTTATAGGAAGGATCAAATTAATTTTGGGATACAAATATGAGTGTGTATGTGCGATGCTTACGTGCTGTGGTGGAAAACACTGCAGGTCGCGGGCCGCTGGGGTTTACTGAAGGTAATGGAGGCATAACGGACACCGTTGGTCTTGAATGAGTCTTTCCATCCACTGGGGAACCGGGCATGGCAGGAACCTTCTTCTCTACGCCGTCTGAAAATGAGAGCCAGACAAGGAGATAGAGATTGACATCTTATTTTCTTTGCAATCATGAACGTTTTCGTTTTGCTTGTTTGGAAATTTCCATTAAAATCGAATAAACTACATTCAGGGCAAAAGAATCTGTGATCTCATCTAGCCTGACGAAACCTCGCCACAGATAAAAGTGCATGTGATTACAATCTAATAACTCTTTGAGCAGATCCATCTTGTGTTTGCATCATGACATTATCATCTTTTCCAACATTCCCAGAAGCACAAACACCAGAGATGGAATTGAGATATTTGCAGGCACACAAACGGCGCCATTGTGTCTCAGGCAAAACAATTAACGGCGCTTCGCATTGATATGCAATCGATGCATTGATATGCAGCTCCGCTTTAAAGAAAGCAAGACAATCCAATTGAATCCAAAGCCTAAAATCTGCATACATTGTCAGGCTATCCAAACCAGAGACTTAACCGATATGTAGAGACCTCCCTTACTAAACCCATCATCTCCTTTCTGCCGGACACCAGATGTTTTCTACTCCCAAACAGCTGAAGTGCAAATGAAGCAGGTTTTGTCCCGGGGAAGAATAGATCATCATTGAGCCGGTTTGAGAATGAAGAATCGGGCCATTTCACGCTCGCTAACTAGCCTTCACAAAAGCCGTCAAGAGCTAAACGAATACTCGTCGCCTGTGAATGGGCCACCGGGCCCAAAAGTCGTAGATCAGAGGATCTTTTGTTCAAAAAGAGCCGTGAGAGCACTATCGGCCTCATTCTGAGTATATCAGACCGCCGAAACTACTTTTACAAAGACGACTAATATACCCACACAGATCGAGTTGTCAAAGGTCATGAAACGCTTCTTACGGGACGACTTTTCATGCGCGGACGGGCTTCTTTCCGTGAAAAGCCTGTTTTGTTTAATGTTTATTCATGGGAAGCTAATGCAGTGAATGTGTTTCTTCTTGAGGGATTAATGCCTATAGTTTTTAAATGGGGCTCTTAACTTAACAATGAAATGCAAGGCAGATTTTAATGGGATTGTTAAAGGCGCCCCAGCCAGACCGAGCCCGAGATGTTTCATGCCAGACGATAGAAATGGCATGCATACGACGACAGAAGACAATGAATCTCACGACGAAATGTCTGAATCATATTTCACCCAAACAATTATTTTGACAAAACAAAACATTTTTTTTGCATGATGTTACCAATTTCTCCTCCAAATTCAATGCATCATTGCATTTTCTATTGATATTTTATACATTGCAGTCCTATGCATATGTTTGTTTTTTTACATCACAGTAATTTACACAATGCAAAACAGCCTGTATGTCCCTGCAAATTATAAAATCTTATTTTTCTCTTTAATTTTTGGGATGAGTTTTGCAAGATTCACCTATAAACAAAACCGATCTTTCTTATTGTGAACTACAAACAAAGAGGCCAAATGAAATCATATTCATATCCCACTGAACGAAACGGCCGCAGTCACAGGTGCGACACACTTTTACAAACACGAACACACAAATCTTGTGGTTCACTGTAACACCTGAGCCCTATGTTCTGGGTCCTTCAGGCGCACCTTCTTAACGCCTGACTGAAAAATCACATGACATCTTTTTTTATGTACACCTGTTTCCTTCCTAGGAGGCAGGAAGAGAAGAACACGGACGGACGGCGAGAAAACAGGAGAAATATGGAGACAGGAAAGCGAGCCATTTGGGTTTATGCCACACCGTAGGATGTACACAAACTCTCTCCATCCGCCTTCTGTTAGCAGAGATTAAACCTGTGGAGATCTACAGCACAACCAACAGATTTAACATAGACAGCCAACACACAGTTTCTACTATATCACTAATAAGTGCAGAATTGTGAAGCTTGTAAGACATACTTTAGAAATGAAAGATCTGACTCATAGGCCATGTTATGTTCGCAAAACAGCTGATATACTGTTTCCCAACGTGATCTCATGAGAATACGCGTGTATTTTTAGGTTAAGTATGGTTGTACCAGACGTACATTTACTTATGTTTTCATACACACTGAAATATATAATATCGACGTGTTGACAGGACTAATACGTTAATTATTTACATATTAACAGCTTTACAGACGTACACATTTGTATGCATTCCTATTCATAAATATTAAAATCACAGGCATTGGGGTTTCTTACTTATATTAATAAAATGTTTTCAGTCATATTTATTTATTTAAAGACAGTTTACTCATTTACCTAATGAAATGTTCATGACTTTCAGATAATTACACAATATTAAACAAGACTAAACTTAAAACCTTAAAATCAATAACATTTCTGTAATCATTAACCATTTTGTAATATTTAGTGGGTTTGCCATGACACACAAAAGGTGTTTTAGGCTACGTTTACATGGAAACGATCTGAAAAGAAAACCCAAAAGTGGCGTTGCGTTATCACTTTTTATTCCGCGTTTATAAAAGCGTTTTGAGGGGGAAATCTGTGTGCATTTTGCGTTTTTAAGCCCACAAAACGCCATCACTGTGTAAACGAAAGGCACATCCGATTAAATATTTTTATGTTTTCACCCTCGAGCGTTCATCAGCAACCATAAACGTCAAATCTGGCGTTCGTTATGGATTCAATTTTAAATATTGTGCCTCGTGAAGCTTTACGACACATTGCTTTACAGCAGTGATATCAAAGCTCATGTGCTACGTCACAGATTTACGACATTGCCGTCTTTCAATCGATGTACTTTTGAAATTTGAAATGAGCTACCCAGTCTCACGAAATTTCATGATATAGTCTCGTAACTTTTTGATTCTTTTTTCGTGATATTGTCACAAATTTCCGTGTTTTTTTGTGATTGTATCACGAATTTCTGTTTCTGTGTAATTGTCACGTATTGGTTATTCAACTGCTTTTTCCTATTTTCAACCCTTTGGTTTAGGGTTAGATTTGGTGTTTGCGTTAGAATGTCACTTTAAGTATTGGTTTATACAATTTTTTCAAAAACCATTGTCACCTGGCGTTAGGGTTAGAGTTGGGTTTGGGTAAGGATGTCATTTTATGTAAATCTAATCTAGATCACAAAAAAACGCGAAAAATTTTGTCAATATCATGAAAAACAGCAATTCCTGACAATATCACGATAAAAGAATCAAAAAGTTATGTGACTATATCATGAAATTTTGTGTGACTGGGCTGGAAATGCGCGCCTTGATGAAGAGAAGCCGAATTAACTTTTCGTGGATTTAAAAATTTAACTCCAGAGAGGGGTAAGACTGTTAGCGGCTAAAATATCTTTTAAATGCTGTATTGTTACTAAACTTTTCCTATACATTTCTTTCCATTACATTGCAGAATATTTTTGTATAAAAGTGTTTGGGTTTAGGGTAAGGTTTGGTGAAGGGTTATGGTGGTAACACTACAAATAAAATACTCAAAGGGAAATTATACAGCAGCTTTTTTTGTATGAAAGATTGTAAATGTTTTACGTTTTGTAGCTGTAGAAACGTAATAACGCTACGATTAAATGACTATTGTATTAACAGTGAGACCAGGCTGTGACCACACATGTATTAAATGTTAGATTCATGTTTTATTCATGGGCAATAACTGCTAATTTGCCATTTTAGAATGAACAGAATTAACCAATATTAGCCTGTAGTTTCCATGTCCGTGGAAAATGAACGATTTTTGGAGACATATGGCAGGTGTAACACCTTGGTTATCCTTCACTGAATACAGACCATGAGGCAGAAATCATTTTTGCTCTCCACCTGTGACCATCACATTTGGGAGACGAGCGCAGTAAACACAGTTGCAAACACGCAGCTGCGGCACGAATCTGAGCAGGTGCGCTGCGTGCTCATCAACCTGAAGAGTCAGACAGAGTACACAGGTTTGTTAGCACAGCTAGAAGATATCTGTCCTGATCGATATTGACTCACATGAAGCAGACGTGCAGCTTCCCTAAAGATCACCACCTGTTACAAAACCATAATACTGTATGTAAGAAATGACAGCTTAAAAGATCACTGCCAAAATTTGGAACCAAATTAATATTAGGGGTGTAACAATAAATCGATATGGATCATGCATTGATTAAAATTCTAACGATAGGACGCCTCAATGCCACACATAAAATATCGATATGGTACCTTTATTTTGACACTCTCCGTGTCCTCGTTCTTTTTTGACGTAATGTCCATCTAGGTATTCCCGCAAAAGTGCGCATTTTTGTTTATTTCCGTCTGCTAGTGTCAGCAAATGAATGCAATGCCGCAACAAATAATAATAATAATAATAATAATAAATAATAATAACAATAAATAATAATAATAATAATAATAATAATGACTGCTATTGGATGCAAATTGTGGGTTTGGAAATATTTTGCATTTTGAAAATGGATTGGACAAACAGTTTGGCAGAAAACCTTTGCCAGCACCAGCTGAAACAATAAAGACTTTGACTGTTGCCATCATAAGATTGATTTCATGATGACATTTTTCTCTCATTATTTATCTTTTTTTATTATAAAAAAAATGTTTTTCTTAGTTTGTTGTTGTAAATGATCGAAAAGTTACATTCATGTTATATATTTGGGTTGCATTCTTAAGTTATTAAAAATGGGTTTGTAATATTAAGGTATTGATAAATTAATCGAATCAAATCGTAATTGCATCAAAGAAACTTCTGATGTATTGCAAAGACATGTCTGATTTAATTAAGTATATACTGTATGTTAAAGATTACCAAATTAACCTTTACTTGTACTTTTCCAGAAACTTATAAATGAACCCGAGCTGATTTGGTTGTGACTGACTATATAACCAAACCCATCTGAATAAAGTTTACTCCCCCAAAAAACATTAAACGCTTAAGCACAAAGGATCAATTTAAAAGCCCGGCCTGTCTTTGTTTAAAATGATATATGAATTTCCATTAAGAGCGCCTCAATGCAGCTCGGCTAAGTGTTTAGAAATCATTGGAAGGCCGGGGACAAAAGCATTGAAAGCATCGTCCCGCCTCTGGCCACAAGAGCAGCGAAACAGACCGACGTGGGGGTTGAGAAAGATGCTTCGAGTCACGGATACAAAAGGGTTAAGCTATCAGATCATTATGTGTGTTGTGTCCTTCTGTTCCTCCACCATATGGAGCTGATGGGGTGCCAGAGGACAGCTGGATTCTCCAACAGTCACCTGTGGTCCAGACCCACAGCAGAACAAAAATGATGACATTTATTTCATATCTCAATTAGACACCGGAAATTCATAGAAAGAGAGCAAATTTAGTTTTGATCTCAAAGAAAAATGTTTTGTTTTCTCATGAGCAAAATCTCTCAACAGCATTTTAAATTGAAGATGCCATAGGTTCGATTTTTAACATCTCTCATTCAATTCTTTAAAAAACGAATAATTTTTAACTTTTACTGTTTGTGTCTGTTGTAATTCATGCAAATGGATTTTAAGAGAATAATCAGAGTCAAATTTGCTTAACTAGTTACTTAAACTTACTTAACTACATATAACTCCAGTCCAGTGAGTCTCCTGAGCTATGAAAGAGCAATAAAATCTTCCTTTGGGAAGGGAAAAGGAAGAAAGAGGTTTGACAGAATCAGAGAGAGCAAGAGAGAAAATAAAGGAAGGCAAAACAAAAGCTGCACCTGGTGCCTATCAGTCCAAACACACGTTGACAATACACACACATCTGTTCCTCTCTCACTGTGTGCATGCATGCGCGTGCGTGCGTGTGTGTGTGTGTGTGTGTGTGTGTGTGTGTGTGTGTGTGTCAGCAACAGGTTAAACCCTTTGAGCATGTCCACGAGAACGCAATTCAGTCAAACCATTGAAGAAAATGACTGGGTTGTTTGTGATCATGTGTAGCCTAAGGGTACCTTCCCTTGGGACCCATGAGCCCAACTTTCAATTTTTTTAATAAGAAATATCTTACACCAATGCGTATTAAAATGTTTATCTATGCTACAGGACTATATATAATATATTAAAAGAGCTCTCTTAACGATCATACAAGAACTGCTTTTAATATCCTCTAAATTTACGTCCTATTTAAAGAATGCTTTGAAAAAATTTGACCTTCTTATTGGTTGACGTATTAAGATATTCGTTTGCTAGTTTTTTCACTTATTTTCTGTAACATAAATAGAGCGCAGTTACGTTGTAATACTATTGATTTGAAACTGTGGGCAAAAAATAGAGATGCACCGATATATCGGCCACTAATCGGTATAGTCAGAAAATGCTATCTTTAGAATTTGGTTAATATAACCACCAAACTATCGGCAGATATCAGACAGAATAATCAGCCATGGGCATCAGTGGAAAATTTAATTTCGGTGCATCTCTACAAAAAATGAATAAATACAAACAAAATGAACAAACAAACAAACTACAAAACTTCATTAGTATTTAAGGATCTTTGTGAAGTGAATTGGGTCAGATTGTGTGAACACAAGGTCAGAGAGACTGAAGCATGACATTTATCTGAAATATTGGTCAAGCAACATCCGGTGCACTGATATCCGGTGCAGTGTGTAGTCTAAAGTGATCGCTCATCAATAGCTTTATCCACTCAATGAATTGCTGCCCTTCTGACCTCAGTGGGACTGATAATTGATTGTCTGACTAATCAATCACTCAGCAGCTGCTCTGATTGGCTCATTCAGCTTCATTATATTTAGACTGCATCACATGATAACAGACTGTTGAAATATTCATATGAAATGATCACAGGGCTGCTAAAGCTTTTGACACTGATCTTTCCTCTGTGTAGTTTAGTAGTCAAAACCATCCAACTGCATTCACTCACTCATTATATTAAACACCTGCCAAAACTTAGTGCTGTTGTGCTACTAAAGTACCATGGTATATACTGTACAAATTCCTCTATGTACCACTTTAGTATTTTCACATGAGAGCCGCGTTTATTCTCCAATTGCTGGATGTTGAGATTAAACGTCTCTATCTAGAACGCTCTGGGGCTCTCATGGGACCCCAGTTAGGACCAAAAAGTGCCATCAGGGGTCATTGAGCCTCAGCCACCCATCGCTACGACTTCATAGTGTGCTATGATGTCCAATAGACCCTTATTACCCGGCCACACAGGAGGTCAAAGGTTTTAACGGCAAGCCATTGGGAGAATGAGGGACAATGGTTTGATTGAGCGCGGGCCACACACACAAACCTCCGTCAGACGAAACAGTTAAACGGTTGTTTTAGTGCTAATCGCTTGGATCAATCGCTGTCTTGATGACACGACGACAGTTAGCGTAGCTTTGGCTAATCTAGAACTTCCTGAATGTGACCTCAGCAGCTGCTTTATGGATGTGTCTGTGTCTGTGTGGCTGCGAATAGCTACTGTGACAGTACTGTAGTATGGTGATAGTATCAGTTATATTTCTTGGATTTGTTTTGTGACGGTCCTGTAAACTACGATGGTATGCTGCTTGGAATCCTTTTCATTTATTATTTGGCTGTTTGGTGCATGGTGACATTTGGAAAATCTGGGCATGGATTAATTATGGGTCATGACATAACCTAGCAGGGTTCCCACACCTTAGTTAACTTCAAATTCAAGGACCTTTCAAGGACTTTCCAGATCCAGTACCCTCAAATTCAAGGACTAAATGTGGGACCGATTTCAAGTGAGAGCAAGGTTACATTGTGTTATCTTTTAAGATACATTGTTACAGTTCCCGTTCGAGGGAACTCGCGCTGCGTCACTGCTGTGACACTTTGGGGACGCCTCCAGTGGTCTGAATGTGTATATCAAATTCAACCAATGGTGAGGCTTAATGACAAAGACAGAGTGACGCGGGAGTCAGGAAGTATATCGCTATCTGAAATATTGCCATGGATGCCGTTACAGGGACGCAGGAAGTATGGCAAGGGAGACGCAGCGTCTCGTTCCCTTCACAGTGAACAATAGTTAGATACGTAACCCAAGATGTTTTCATGTGTCAAACACAACTATGCAAAAAAGCTAACAGTTTAGTATGTGTGCTTAAAAAGTCTAGATGTTATCCTACACTCCACAGGGAATAATATGGATTTTTTTTCCATAAAATAAAATAGAGTACTTTTAAAGACCTGTATCTATGTATGTATATTTTCAAAAACTTCCCAGGGACTTGAATCCTTTCCCCCAGATTTACAAACTTTTAAGGATTTCAAGGACCTGTGGGAACCCTGGAAAGTGCTGACAGTAATACTCCATTCCTAATTTTACTATTGTTTTCACTATTGCATGGCGGCTTTTTTTACTTGTATTGAATTATCTTTATGTTAAGCCGGTTATATGGCGTTTGATGACCAATATTCATGGTGGGAATAAATTTTGTCCCCACCGGGGATAAAGAATAATTCATAAGCGAAAGGATATAAAAACCAGGGGGGGGGAATAATCCCCCCGTCCCCCAGCAAATCACACCCTGGATATTTACTATAGTACTAAAATGTGTGTATGATGGTGCTTATATGTACTCTGCTTTCAAAAACATGGTACTAGATGTCTAAAATAACATGTTAGTACTATGGTACTGTACCGTGGTACTTTCATAGTTATTTTTGTTGAAACATAAACTAGGTAAAGTATTAAAGTACCCCATTAAAACTGTGTTGAAATAAAAAGTGCCATGGAAGTAAAAAACACTGAAGAAGATCAAGCCCTACAAAAGAAACACACTCACACACGCTATACTGTCAGTGTGATGTTGTGCAGTTGTGTTTTCTGGTGTGTGTCTGTCAGATCTTGGCTGTAGATTGTGTTAAGGTGATGTTGAGCAGACCTACAGAAACACCCAACACTCAAAGACGCACATTAGTCTCTGAACACAGTAAGACATCCAAAGCAAATCCACCAAAATCTCTTTCATATCTGTTGATTCTGGACAGCAATAAGATGGAGAGCAAATGATCCGGTCTCATCTTCAAACCTCAACCGTTTTTACGTCATTCTCAGATTTGCAAAGTGTATGATTTCAAACATTTCTTCTCAAATTCATCCAACCATGAATGATCTGAGTATTTGTGCTATCCACGTACATTTATACTTCTATACTTTTACTGTAAGTCAACAAATGTCTTGCTTAGGAGAAATAAAAATAAAGAAATGAGAAGACCAGCAATGCTCACACTTTAAAGAGACACAACAGAGAAGGTATTGCTCACGTTCTCTTTCATAAAACCTACATTTCTCTATATGTTCACCTTTATTCAATAGTTAAAAAAGTCCTTAACAAACACACACACACACACACACACAAACACACACACACACACGCATGCACGCACAAACACAAAGCTCTCCATCCTCTCCTCCAGCTGGCATCTTATCACAGCTCTACATTCTGAAGTGTTTGCCACGTGGATTTGGTGTGAACGTTCACACACCTTATCACGATTTATCATTATTTTAGAGTTTAACTCTAATACTTCATTAATATTACATAAATAAATACAATATTCAAATATTATAAAAATTGCATTATATCAAAGTTATCAACTTTCCTTTCATACTCTAAGAAAAGATGTGTTAATTTTTTACACATTTTTTTTATCTTATGTTATGTAACACATTATGTGTCGTCTTGTGTTAAAATAACACACAAGTTGTTTAAAAGTAACACAAAATGTGTTGTTTTTAACACATTCGTTTTAAGAGGGCACTTTTATGAACCTTTAGGCTAGATAGATGGATAGACTCTAAAAAATATTGAGTTGTTTTAACCCAGGGCTGTGTAACTATTGGACAGAACACGTTTCTGGGTTAAAATGACCCAAATGATGGGTTGTTTTAACCCAACTGCTGGGTTGTTTTAACATGGTTGATTTACAATAACCCAGCAGTTGGGTAAAAACAACCCATTATTTGGGTCATTTTAACCCAGAAACGTGTTCTGTCCAGTAGTTACCCAGCCCTGGGTTAAAAACACCCAATATTTTTATCTATCTATCTACCTATCTATCTAATGTAGCCTAAAGGTTCATAAAAGTGCACTCTTAAAACAAATGTGTTAAAAACAACACAATCACACACTAAATGCATTGATAGATAGACACTAGTGTAGGTACAAACACAACAATCCCATAGCTGCAGTGTACATGCACAAAGCTTTGCATACAAACATGAAGAAAACATTCAAACAAAATCCGGAGGAACCCGAACCTCCACAAACCGAGAGCTGAAAGATTTCAAACACACACGAATCTCACTCACCTCTTCTCAGTGACGATTCACTCTCACTCGTGTCTTATTCCAAACAATGTAAATCACTTTCCTTTGGTGTGTTTGTCTCTCTCTCTCTCTCTCTCTCTCTCTCTCTCTCTCTCTCTCTCTGTGTCTCATATGTGAGGCATGTGTCTTAAACTCCCTCACATATGTGAGTTGTGCAGTCTGAATCCTTCCTCCTGCCAGTGAGACACAGATGGATTCCAGATGGGATCAGGGATTTAGAAAGTCTTCCACGCCTCTCTCTCTCTCTCTCTCTCTCTCTCTCTCTCTCTTTCACAGTCTGCTGCATATCAATAGTCTCTCTCTCTGTTAGTGCTGTCTGCAGGACTGATGTCACTCCCCAGGTCACGCCCACTCTATGGCTTCTGGCCAATCACCTGATGAGCTATTGAATGCATTGAGGCAGGGAAGGTTGCTCATTAACATAACTAACTGCTCTGGCAGTCAAAGGCTAAACACAGTGAATGCCAAGTGATGGGTTGAGAGGGATTAAGTTATCCATAACACCTCAAGCTACTAGTCTGACTTATTTACAACTTAAGGTACTAGTGCTCGAATCCCTACTGGATATTTACATAGTTCGGGAGATTCAATCATGTTTTTGCTAACTTTGTCTCAGATGTTTCTCATAAATCCCAAGAGGGAAATAAATATAACACAAATGAGGCAATGGCTGACACACAGTTTATGTATCCACATATACACATATACACTCAAAATTACCTTTTTCTAGATTAAATAAAGTCATTGATTTGAGGAGTGAATTGATTGATTAAACTTAAATATTCAAGCGCAACAAAGGAATTTTACAGTGAAACTGATCGATTAACCAATGTGGTCCAATTGTTTTATGTCTGTATCAATATAATATCATCACATCATGTAAGACCACCACCTGTGAATGTTTAAACATCTCAAATATCACATGAGAGGTAGATAGAGTGATGTGAATGGGCTTTGCATCCAACTGAGTGCATGAATGTGAACACCAGCTCAACTTCATTTGCATTTAAATACAATCTATAAAAACACTACACGCATGTGAAAAGAGTGAGAGTGTCCATTACACCACATACAGAGAGACGCTAGAAGACTCTACAGGAGTGAAATGTTGACTACATTTACACATCTGGCAGATGCTTTTATCCAAAGTGCATTACAAGCGACACATTTTTATCAGTATGTATGCACGGGTTCAAACCCATAACCTTTTGCACAGCTTACCCAATAAGCCATAGATGAGTACTGTAGTCCTGTATAGAAATGTTTACTACATATACATTTATAAATTTGGCAGACGCTCTTATCCAAAGCGACTTTCCCCATACATCCAAAAATACATTTCTCTGGCCAATATATGCTAAATACATTTTGTAAAAAGTACAACTTAATATATTAAATGATTTTAAGGGGCAACAAATACATTCCTAATTTTACAACCCATTCCAAAAAATATATTCACCCGGCCAAAATATTTGTATAAAATGTGTACGCATGCATGAAATATTAAATTATAAGTATATTTTTGCAGTTAAAAATATATTAAATTTTTCTTCCATTGCGACGTAAATATAAATGCTTTAAAATATATTTATTTTTAAAATATATTGCTACAAAATATGGCCAAAAATGTATTTTTCCTTTTTTTCATTTTAAAATATATTTCAGTACACATATTTTCAGGCCATTTTATATATATTTTAAAATATATTCAAATTATGTTTAAAAATATATATTTTTGGCATATGGGACATTGCATTACAAGATAAATGAAGATGCAAAAGCTGCTAAACGGCACTTTCGTCAAACCTGAAATAATGATTATAACTAAATGCTCTCAACACGTACTATCCGTTCATCAAAAACTTTCCTTCACATTCACTTAATCCCCGTCTCAAGTAGGCATGGGCCGGTATAAGATTCTGGCGGTATGATAACCTTTAGCAAAAATACCACGGTTTCACGGTGTTACGGTTTTGCCATTGCAACACTAAAATGTGTTATTTTTTAAATGCCAGGTAAAAATAAAGCCTTTAAATTATAATATGCTTTCAAAAAATATATAATATTTTTGTAATGTATATTAAATGTAAACATCAAATCAATCACATGACTTAATGATTTAATGAATTTTGTATAAACACAGCTCATACCTTGGAGACGGTATCACAGAATATTTCAGTGGTTTTGAAACCTTGACTGTTTAAAACCTCGGTATACCTTGAAACCGGTAATCGGCCCATGCCTAGTCTCAAGTCATTCAGAAATACAGTTTTTAGACAGAATCCATTAAGATTCTGGTTATTTTGGTGACCACAAAATAACCATGGCTTTCAAAAACCTTAGTTAAACCAGGATTACTGTAGTAAAACCACACTTTTGCTAATAGTAATCAATACACCAAAAAACAACACGGTTACTACACTTTTACCACAAAAAACATGGTTAAAGGGATAGTTCACCCAAAAATGAAAATTATTAAGCCCCATTCCCTTCCATAGTAGAAAAAAGAATACTATGGAAGAGAATGGGGCTCACACACATTCCTCAAAATATCTCCATTCATGTTAAACTATAGTGAACTATCCCTTTAATTTTCGTAAGGGCTAAGTGTCTTAGTTTGGCAACATTATCATTAAACTCTACTGGAATAAACTGAGGTTTAAATCTTTCATTTCTTATTTATTTTCTATTTTGTGTTGTTGTTATGTTGCTATGTCCTGACAAATTTGATCCGATTGAACTGGAATCGATCGGATCATTCAGTTCCATCTGTAGGAGGTTTCAACCATCTGTTGATGTATTGCATCAGGGCGGCAGATGTGAGTGCACACACACACACACACACGCACACACATACACACAACTGTTTCAAATCCACATTCAATCTGCTCCACACCAAAATCTCTTTCCAACCACTTCTCCATGTCTTTCCCTCTGTGTGTGTGTGTGTGTTTGTAGTGGCATTCCTCGGCCCGACTCTCGGCTCCAGTGTGTCTGGCCCGCTGCACGCCTGGGAGCCATTAGTTTAAGTAAAGCCCGACACAC
The DNA here is from genome assembly GCF_030506205.2 of Paramisgurnus dabryanus. Classification (NCBI taxonomy): domain Eukaryota; kingdom Metazoa; phylum Chordata; class Actinopteri; order Cypriniformes; family Cobitidae; genus Paramisgurnus; species Paramisgurnus dabryanus. Next base: position 30,079,949 of record NC_133343.1, on the reverse strand, counting down.
ACATGAACTCACAGACGGGGTGTGTTTGTGTGTGATTTGGGAGAGAGTGCATGAAATCGTGTGTGTGTGTGTGTATAGGAAGGGGTTTAGTTTGGGTACAATAATCCCATGATAGCAGTTTTACCTGGCACAGCATCTTAACACAAGGCTGCATTGAAAATCATTTAGACTTGTGACATTAATAAACAGAGACGGAGTGCTCTGACTTTAATGTGAGCTTACTAGCATCACTAACACTTGGTTAGTTTATCATCCCCAACACTTGTGTATCCGTCTGTATGTGCAGTTTGTGTACACACAAGTCTGTACTTACAATTTATTTGAGTCGTGTCACGAGCTCTCTGGCAACTTTACCCTAAAGTTTCCAGTACTGGAGCCAAAAGGTGAGACAACACGATGCACACACAAACACTTTATATATACCGTAATATAAGCGAACCGTAATACAGTAACTGTACACATTACCGACACTAAACATGATGTAATCGTCATGTTGGTTAAAGCTATTATTTGACTTCAAGTTTGTCCCCTTGAGTAAATTAGTAAACAAAAACTATAACTGGGCTGTGTTTGAAATGAAATACAAGTGTACTGCATACTGTGAAAAAGTCACATGACCTCACTACAGTGCACTTCATTTTAAAGGGCCGGTCACACGAGACTTTTTGTTCCATTGCCTTTAATTTATATGCATGCGAATGCATCAGACCGGAAACACAAGATTGTGTGACGGAATGTTTAGGTATTTTGATATTTTGCATGTGCGAATTCGTATTGCGTGGAGCGTTGTGACTTTTCTCTCTACAAAGCCAATGATTATATTGACGAACCGCTCCCCGTCCGACAAATATTTGCATGCTCAAAGTGTGACCGAAGCTTAAGTCCTGCATGTTAGGGTAGTGACACACCAAACCGATGCCAACATAGTAGGGCGTCTCACATTGCCCGTGTGTTGGCAGCGTCTGGGTCCAAAGTTGCGCTGGCACACCAAATGTTCGGCAGACAAATATCACATCATTGTGCGCCTGCGTAAGAAAACTTTCCATACCAGCAGGTGGCAGTAGTTCCGAAGCGGAAGTGACTCCAGAAATACAAAACCTAAACAAAGCAGCTCTCGCTTACCATTTTCACACAAATCTCACACACCACAGATGAATTTGTGATAGTTCTGTCTGTATTGTATAATGAGTAGTATCTTTTTAAAATTTTCACTTATTTGACAAATATTTGCATGCTCAAAGTTTGACCGCGGCTTTAGTCCTGCATGTTAAGGTAGTGACACACCAAACCGATGCCAACATAGTAGGGCATCTCACATTGCCGTGTGTTGGCACCTTCTGGGTCCAAAGTTGTGCTGGCACACCAAATGTACAGCAGACAAACATTACATTAGTTGTGCGCCTGCGTAAGATAACTTTCCATACCAGCAGGTGGCAGTAGTTCCAAAGCGGAAGTGACTCCAGTGATACAAAACATAAACAAAGCAGCTCTCGCTTACCATTTTCACATAAATCTTGCTCACACAGACGGATTTGTGAACAATGAGTCGTATCTTTTTAAAATATTCACGTATTTGAATGAGAGATGCAAAAATGAGAGCAGTCTTCCCTCCTGACTTTGTCGTTTGCTTGCTTCGTCATTTCCATTTATGATCCGACTCGTATACAAGCGCCACTGCCGATTCAACACAGGGGATAGCCAAAAAAAATAGGCTTAGTGTGTACCGAGCTTTAAACTTGCAAGTCTGATCAAATAATTAAATCGCCATGAAACAGAGGTAGCACTTGTCTTATTTCCCCGTGGTGACGTATATCCGAGTGAAATGGATTTTGAAATGAAAAAAAATTAGGGGTGGACCTGAATTTGTTTATTGAAAACTGATTGGATTGTTTGAAGTTGGGTCATGTTGCTATTTGTTAATCACTGCAATCCTTTCCCAGGCCCTGCCCACCTGCCACACCATATGACCGGAAGTAAAGAGAGATCATTTCGAGGAGGGGAGGAGACAGATAGAAGCACACACTGCTCCATACCAAAGAGGTCAAATCCAAAACCAGATCTGGTGAAGTGTAAACAGACTCCAAACTATAATTAAACTTTCTATTGGTTATAAACACAAAACATACACACGGCCTCATTTCATTTACAAATAATCCATATACAAATAATCAATATAAAGTGACACCAAAAGTATGAAGACATTTATGCTTTGTGTAGAAATGTCCGAAAATCATTTCATGACATAACAAAATACCTACATGCACTAAATATCACCTTAAACCCAGCTGCGTTTTTAAAGAAAGACAGAATTCAAAGTAATCACTTGATGTTGATATCTAACGCCGTGACATTCAGGCAGTTTAATAAGCGCCTCTGGTGTCCAAATGCTCAGAAGATGATTTTTAATGCCCTGTTTAATGCATTTGTTGGTTAATCTTTGCCCCAAGTTATCTGTGCTTTCGAAATGAATCGGATCTGAAGTTTGTTGATGATATCGGAGGATGAAAGCACAGGAAAGATAACACTGGATTGGGAAAACACAGGAAGGACAATGTAAGCACTTGGGAAGATACAAAGAGCTTGATGTGTTTGAACGTCAAGTGCAGGACCCTCGCTTAAGGAAAAGTAATACACGACGACAAAAGTGCATGATGCATACCGTGCAACATATTCTGCATACTTTTAAATGTCAAACAAAACGAATCTGATATGATGACTATAACCAGTATCGATATGTCCAGTGAGAAAAATGCTTGAAAACGGGGTGAAGCTTGTTTTGGCCAGCGTATGTTGCTTGTCATGTCTCTCGCTCTCTTTCACCACACCTGTGTTTTATTCGGAACGCTCAGTCCGTTTTTGGACGACCTCGAGGCAAGAGAGCAGCTGTGTTATTGGCACACACACAGACTCATACACACCTGTGTTTGCAGGTGGTTCTCTTGCTATATGAGATAACACCTGGAGAGAGAGAGAGAGAGAGAGAGAGAGAGAGAGAGAGAGAGGGGTGGGCGAGAGAGGGATTAAACCCACGGGGCTCTAAACTCTGTATACTAAGGACTTAATTATAGTTGTGCAGATAAGAGAGCGAAAGGAGATATCACTCTGTGTGTGTGTGTGTGTGTGTGTGTGTGTGTGTGTGTGTGTGTGTGTGTGTGTGTGTGTGTGTATGCATTCCCTGAGGTTGGATTGCAGGATCTGTTCTGGCTTGTAGGGACTTTTTATTCCCACAATCCCTCTGGCATGTTTACTAGTGTTGGGATGTCCTGGGTTACGTCAGAAAAGAAGCTTACTACAATGTATACTGCCTACTACTTTCACTCCAAGGCATTTCAAAAAATATTCACGTCATTCAGCACAAATTTCTATAAATCGTTTTTTCATGTCCGTATCACGACTTTCTTTTTCGTGTCATTTTATGTATTGTTTTCTACTTTATTTTATCATTGTCTCTTGGGGTTAGGGTTAGATTTGGGGTTTGGGTTAGAATGTCTAACAGAAAGTCGTTCTAACCCCAAGCGAAAATGGTACAAAAAAAGAGAAAACAAATAAAAAAATAAAGTCATAAATAAAATAATGTCATGCTACAGACACAAAAACTATTAATAAAAATTTGTGCTTATTGACGCGAAAAAGAGCAGATAATCGTGTCCATGATGCTACGTACACACCAAACGCGGGGCATCGCGTTACTCGCTCTAGATTATTCGCGGGATTTAACTTCGTGTCATGCAAATTTTTCACTCGAGTTGAATATTTTCAACTTGGGCGAAGACGCGTTTGAGGGGAATAGCGCATTTTCATGGTAAACGCGCCACCGATATCGCGTCATCCACATCGACCCACGCGAGGACGCGTCTAATTGCTTCTTTGCATTGACTTGTATGTTATCTACTCACGCAAATCATTGAACTCGTGTCTGGTGTAAACCCACAGTAATAAATAAATCTTGAAAATGCCTTGAGTTTGGGTTGCTTACACAGTGTGATTATTTTGCATTTTAAAAACAATCAAAAAAACTTCGGTAACACTTTATTTTACGGTGTCTTTGTTACACATGTTACATGTAATTATTATAGTAAAAACAGTTAATTATGCATAGTTACATGCAACTAACCCTAAACCAAACCCTAATCCTAACCCCAACCCTATAGTAAGTACATGTTGTTAATGGTTATTACTTAGTACTTAAATGTATTATTACACTGTAACAATGTTGCCGTAAAATAAAGTGTGAAAAAAACTTCTTGCAGTCCGATGGAATAATGAGTCAAGAAAGATGTAAAAATCATTTGTCACAAGGTCAGGTTGAGCGCATTGCATTGTGGGATCAAGTGTTCTGCTCTCATGATAGACAAACAATGACTTGAAAGGCTGATGATGAAAGTTATATTCAGAGAAGTTCATGGGAGAAAAATTATAGCTGCTAAACTACAAATACAGAAAAAGAGAATCTCATTCATTCATTCATTCCTAAGCACAACTGGCAACTTTCTTTTACATAAGCAATCTATAGTGGATCATTGAATGGTGACAGACGTTCAGTTTAATGTGACTGTATGGCCTGAAGCCTGGGAAACACTGTGAACACACATACATCAGGTCTCAATGTCAACGCTCTGCTGAGGTTCTCACAGTCTGCACTCAATGACATTTTGATCCTTTTTTATAGTTCACCGACCACTGACAGCAGCAAAACAGCTGGCTTTCCCATCAACCAGAGAGAGAGAGAGATAGATAGAGAAAGAGAGACAGAGTAAATGCATAAAATGTTGTTTTTACTTCCATTCACTATGGAAGTGAATGGTGCCCCAGATCAGTGAACATTTTTCAAAATGTCTTAATTTGTGTTTTTCAGAACAAAGAAATTTAAAAGTTTGAATGATGGCAGGATTTCCATTTTTGGTCAACTATTCCTTTAACAAGCACAACTTTATTGTAAATATTGCTAACCAACATAGAAATGTTTAATAGATAGGTAAATAATATCAGACAGTTTTGTTTTGAGGAATAGGTTTGTGTGTATATAAATGGTGGGGGTCTTTAAAAGCTTGATGGTGTGATAAGCCTCTTTCACAAGCTTTTAAACTCTCCTCCCTCGGATACTAGACTCCATGACTGCGTCTTTGTCCTTCTTTATACTCTCACCGCTGGAGAAAGCAGCAGACGGTTCAGAGCCAATCAGCCGTACCGAAACAAACCCACCAATCACACGCACTCGAAACTCCAAACATCAGGATGCTTCTGCTCATTCATCTCTTGTTTCCAAAGCGTCTTTTAGGCTCAGCTGGCCGAACCGATAACCATCAGCCACTTTGAACCAATCTGACGAACAATTCAAACAAAGACATCACGCATCAACGCTCGAGGGATCTTCAACCCTGCGGGCACGTCTGCTAACAAAAAAACAAGCCAAAAGGCCTTTAAAGGAATTTTACACATCTTGAAAGTGAGATTTTCATACTCTACTATAAATATAACACACATGTTTGAAATAACAAGATGGTGAGTACGGTGAAAGAATTTTCATTTTTGGTATCAGAACTTGGGTTGTAAAATTTCAGAAATTTTTAATGCTGAAAACATTCCATGGGACTTAACAGGAATACATGGGAATTAATGGGAATATATGGGAATGAACAGAATATATCGGAATTAACGAAATATGGGAATTAACGGAATATATGGGAATTAACGGAAATATGGGAATTATCGAAATATATGAGAATTAGCAGGAATACATGGGAGTTAACATGAATACATGGGAATTAACGGGAATACATGGGAATTAACGAAAATATATAGGAATTAACAGGAATATATGGGAATTAAAAGGAATATATAGGAATTAACGGGAATATATGGGAATTAACGGGAATACATGGGAATTTATGGGAATATATGGGAATTAACGAGAATAAGCTGGCAATTTTTAAACAATTGCAAAGTTGTCTATAGCAGGGAACTTTTAAAAAAAATCTTGCAGCATCATTTTGTTTAAAACAACAACATTTGCTGCAGTTTCAAAATTTCCAAATACGTCCCAAAAAAATCCAATCTGCGATATTTCCAAAACTCTGTAGATTAAGTTCCCATGGAAAGTTTTTACCAGAAATTTACTGGAAACTTTCTGTCCCTTTGCAACCCTAATCTCAACAGAGCCAAAGCTCATCAGGTTAACTAAAAGCCACATTTTATGATTGGAGCCAGCCATCGGCATCGGCATATATGGAAATCTGGAATGGAGTTTCTTTAAACAAGGGTCAGAGACTCGACTCCTGGAGGTCCAGTCTCATAATAATCCATGTCTCCAGCAAACTGACATTCTGGGCAACAATCATTCGCCGGCGGTGAGAACTCTGCTCGCTCTGGAGCCACGACATCTGGATTCAATCTTCCTCGGTCTGTCCACACAGCGGTTGGCGACGAGAAACATCTGGCCGAGCTGATGACAATTACTGCGTTGTGTTTGCCTTCGTAGATAATCCGTCCAACACACACATGCACACAAACCCAGGACCGCGAACATGCGGCCTGCTGAGCAGCTAAACAGAAGAACGAGGTCAATCGCATTCAGAGTCCTCGTGGTTAAATTTATTAACAAACCTACTCTTCATCAATGCAAGCGCACAAAGTAGTTTGAGGATAGCTACAGGATGGATCGTGCGGTCACCATTTACTTTATTATGACTGCGACTCATGTTGTTTGGTTAATAGTTAATAGGACACAGCAGTGATCTCTGCAGCTTTAAGGAGAGAACCGTGGAGCCGATGCGGGTCATGAGTGCTGTTGCCTGGGGCTCGCTTAAACGCTAACAGCTGCTAAAACCAGAGATGAGATCCATACTTCATACCCTGCTCTCATACTCTCTCTTTCTGACGTGCACAAACTCTCCCACGCGACCCAAGCGCCGCGTTGCCAGCGCTGGAGACCCCAGCAGTAAGAGCCAAGACCAATTAAAGTGCTAATTCAAACCTGAAGGGCCCTTTTGTCCTGAGTTTCCTTTCTTCGAATCAGAGGATAGGAATCTAACCACCCCCACTTCCAACAAACACACAAACTTCATCTCTTTCAAGCACACCGGCCAAAGCTGAAGGAAAATTAGCCGAAAGTCCAAAAGCCTCATGTATGTGCAGATGCACAAACGCAGAAAATTTCCTTGACATTACAGCTGCACAACGATTAATCATTTGCAGAATAAAAGTTTTTGTTCATCATATATGTGTGTGTGTAATGTGTATAATAATTATGTATATATAAATACAAACACATGCATGTATATTTTTAGGAAAATACCTATATATAAATAGATTTTTTTTTCTTAAAATTATACATGAATGTGCATGTGTTGTGTGTATTTATATATAAATAATTATGATACACAGATGATGTAAACAAAAACATTTATTCTGCAAATGATTAGTTGTGATTAATCGTTACGCAGCCCTATTTGACACAAATAACAAATAAATAACTAAGTATGGTAGTGTTACCATAGTTTATCTGTATTAAACATTGTGATGCCTAAAACATTAAGAGGCAACAACTAAGAAACATATTTACATTATTTGTCAGATACGTATATCCAATTACAGTGGCGCATGTAAGACTATATTTAAGTGTTTTATAGCAAAATGCAAAAATAATCTGCCTTAAAATACATGAATAGAGTGATTACTCGGTAATTGTTTAATGTAATTATCACTGTGGTGGTTATGTGTAAAGAAATTGTAATGATAACTGGATTAAGTGAAGAATTGATGGCCTGTGACGCCATCTAGTGGTGAAAACCAACATCACATTAAAGGGATAGTTCACCCAAAAATGAAAATAATGTCATCATTTTCTCATGCTCATGTTGTTCTAAACCTGTATGAATTTATTTATTTTTTATGAACACAAAAGAAAATATTTTGATAAATGATGGTAAACACACAGCTGATTGTAACCATTGACTTCCATAGTAGGAATATTTGTTTTCCTACTAAAGAAGTCAATGGGTACAATCAGCTGTGTGCTTACCATCATCTGACACTCACAAACAGACAACCTGTACACACACACACACACACACACACACACACACACACACACACACACACACACACACACAGTTTGGATTGCAGGAACAGTGATTTGTTTGTTTTAAAAACGTGAAAATGTCCAGTTTGCTTAAAATGAGCAGAACGTTATTTATAGGTTAGCATGATGTTCCTGCAACATTCTTTCCACGTATTACCAACACAACATTCTGGAAACGTTATATAAATCTATTTTACTAAAAGGTAAGAAACAAGAATTTTATAATTTTGAGAACATTCTTCGTATATTAACATGATAATAACGTTTAATCCAGACGTTTACATAAGTTAGTAAAAGTTGAGGGGAAGTTACCTGTCAGGTGGGTTTCTGACGACTGTTTAGAATCAGAACTAATCACCACGATTCGCGAATAATTGAATCTTATGAGTCGGTTCTTTCGTTGATCATACGAGCAAATGGTTCAGTTTGAATCACTCTGACGCACTTTGACTGACTGAATCGTTTGCAGCAGTTTCTCACAATAAAAACAGTAACGAATTATTTTAAAAGACAGAGAACCAAACAGGAGGAAGTTTTACATCGACCTTAAACTAAACCAACAAATGATTTATATGAACATATAAATTACACAATAGTGTACATGAATATTACCATACACATAGACCGTAGACTTCGTATGATACAATTACTATACAATGACACTGTCACTTTAAGATTTTGCACTGAATGCCACATCTCATAAAGCATTTAAATAAACGATCAGACAATAATAAACTAGTAAACATTAGCATGTGGTTAAAGGTTTAGATGACAGCACTAACGTTAGTTAAATTCAAATGAAATACTAAAGAAAATGTGACGATGTTTCTCTGTCAACACTACTGACGTTATTGCGACAAACACGTGCATTTATATTAGCTGACACACGTGTTGGTCATGATGCTTCTTTAAGATGGTTTATTATAACACAACAGCAGTCTGTAATAAAAAATAAACAACAAACACTCGTGCACTTACACTGAGAAGACACTGGAAGCCCGACCATACTCCTCATGCGCCGCTCACGTGTGTGTCTGTGTCTGTGTCTGTCTGTTTCTTCATTCTTCACCTTTCTCTCTCTCTCTCTCTCTCTCTCTCTCTCTCTCTCTCTCTCTCTCTCTCTCTCTCTCTTCTTTTTCTTCTTCTGTGTGCAGAGGGTCCACAGGAGGTGGAGCTTATATATTAATTTACCATGGTACTTCCATGGTGATTCAAATGACTTCTTATGGAACAACATAACAACCCATACGTAAAAAAAGATTATTCGTTTTTAAAATATTCTAAATACATTTTGTAGAAAGTAAGGCTTTATTAAATATATTTTTGAATTTTCTTTATTTAAAATGCTTTAAAATACATTTATTTTTAACACATATTTCAAAATATACAAAAAAGGAAAAAATTTTGTATATTTTGAAGTGTATTTTAAATTATATTTGAAAATATATTTGTTGCCTTATGGGAATGATACCTAGTTATTATTTGACACATCTTTTTGGCTGCGCTTGTAAACTTTGTGTTCTTTGTGCGCTTTGTGTGCATTAAACATAACTTTTTAAACAATCATAAAACATATTAAAAAGTGAAACAAAAAAGGTGAAAGTAGACTATGTCCAAAAAATAGCCCTACAAATGGTTTTGTGGTAGCCCTTGCTCACAAAAAGGTTGGAGACCCCTGGTCTAGATCATAGAAAAATGAAATTAGTCATCCAACAGAAATGCATTAGTAACAGAAATGATAAAAAACTTGATTTAAATGAATATACCCTGTTAAAATCTATTCAGTAAATGTAAAATGTTATTTAGTATGTTAACGTATCTTTCTGTGTATAGAAAAAAAAGATTATTTTATATATTTGTAAAGTAACTGTTATAACAAAGAATGTAAATCCAGTCTTAATTTGATAAATGTACTGGGGGTCCTTGCTCCTCCTCTCTAGGGGTCCTTGGCCTAAAAAAGGCTGAAGAACTCTGGTCTAGATTTTAAATAAGTCAGTGCCCTAAAAACGCTGAAAATAGCATTAAAATAGATGTATTTCTTTATTCTAGATCACACATTCAACATTTTGCAGAGAGGCAAACAGATGACTGATAGTTACAGGATATTTGCATAAAACACTCAAACAGAGGCAGGTGTTTGTAACTGCACAATGATGTGTGGTTAATGACCCATATAATCCATGTAAGATTTACCCAATTACCCATTCATGTAAAGAATGACCTTTCTTACATTTACATGATGGTACATTTACACGTTTTATCCAAGCGACTTACATGACATTCAATGTGTTTTCCCTGGGAATCGAACCCAAAAACCTTATGCAATGATCTACCAATTGAGCTACAGGAACTACTTCCTGGTTTTAAGATTGCAATTTATATCAGTTTTATCTTTATTTTGACTATACAGTATCAAGAAATGTTATGTCATGACACGGCTGCTGTAAAAGCACATTATATCACCATGACTCTATAAGGTCTAAATCATTCAGCATCAGTATCTTGGTCTTCATGAGGTCTATACATTGTTCATGTCTATAACAGGATGATACCCTGCCCCCAAACTCTCCACCCACACCCACACACACACTCACACATGCCACGCGTTCTTTTCTTGCGTCCCCTCATGAGTCGCCACCTGCTCGTGTGTGTGCGACACAGCTGCTGACCGGCAAGAACAATTTAACACCCACCCATCATCCTGGAGTGAAGAGGGATTCTCCTCCTCCTCCTCCTCCTCCTCCTCCGGGAGCCGTTTTATCAATGATGCTCTTTCCTCATACCTGCTGTATTTGTGTCTACTAATGGTTAGTCAATATCATAATGTCTGATATTCTGCTTGAATTCCTTTTCTTTTACCCAGACAGCAGACAACTCTGGGCCAGAACCGCATCAGATTTGCACCGAAGTCAGCAGTTGCGGTGCAAATCCGGCACGAAATTGTCTGCTGTCTGGGTATTATTTAGCTGTTTTTATGCTGAAATTGGTGCTTGGAGACATTTGGAAAATCTGGGCATGGATTAAAAAATGATCATGACATAACCTAGACTCGCTGTCACCTAGTCACTCACAGGAGTGGAAGCGCTGACAGTTATATGTTTAAGCGTTTGCTTATATTAAATAATGTTTATTTTAGGCCGTTTGATGACCATTGATCATGGGGGGATACATATATTTTTTTTAATAATTCATCAGAGGCAGGGATATAAAGATCAGAGGGGGGTTAATCCCACCTAGAAAAATGGTTATTGATAATAAGTAATAAATATCAATGCAAGAGTTGTTTATTTTAAATGCAGCACATGCTCACATCAGGCAAGCAAAATGTTTGACAAAAACTTGTTTTAAGTAATAAACTAAAAATAGTGGTAGAGCATTGCATTAATCGTGCCAAAGGTCATGGGTTTGAACCCAGGGGGCCCACATACTGATAAAAAATGTATACCTTGCAATGCACTGTAAGTCACTTTGGATGAGAAAAAGCATCCGCTAAATGCATAAATGTAAATAAAGACAGATATTGTGGTTGTCGAATGTTAGTAAATAATCATTTATAGTTAATGTGAAAAACTACACCTGTGGTCACTTGAGGAGACAGGCAATACGGATGGTGTTTTGTCACAGCCAATATCAGATTAATTGTAATGTAGAAGCATGCTGGATGCATTATTTCATAAAAAGCGCTATGCAAATAAATTCAAATTGAAAATGATTTCATCACACTAAGGGTCAAGCTCCTTTTAACTCTGACAATAAATGTAAAGTTCTAGTTTGTGATGTAATGCAATGATATTTTGTCCAGGGAAGATGAGAAAGTGACACTATTTCCTTCTCGGTTTCACTGCTATTGTTTTAAATCAGCAAGACTTTGAAGATTCAGACAAACGTAATGAAAGGCCGTTGCAGACAGACAGAGCTGTAAGTGTGCCGTCTATAAACACAGCCTCTGTATGACACCCATCAGGTCTTTGTCATGATAATTAGTAACGGGCAAATGAAGCAGCGTTTTTGAGAGGGTGAGCATGTGTTACATCAACAAAGACAGGCATGAATTAGGCAGAGTGACACAAGTTACCCTGCTGATATGACTCGTGGCAACGTGTGTTTGTGTGTGACAGCTGGGCTTGTGTCTCAGTCTGTGTGTGTGTGTAGTCACTGGTCGGTTTAGCACACAAGTAGGTCTTTCACAATGCAACAGCTTGAGAATGGCACACACACACACACACACACACACGGGCGCGCGCAGCAGCATCACAACAAAAGGACCGTCTGCTTCCCTCTGCGGCCTGTTCAACTGCTTTTCCTGCTGTTGTGTTTCTGTGTTGTGCGTGTGATTGTGTACCTGCTGTTCTCCTGAGATCTAAGCAAAAGGCTGAGGTCACAAAGGTCAGCAGGCAGACGCCTGGTTAACCCTCCAGGGTAAAGACATCTTCATACACGCACGCGCCACTTACACATTAAGATTATATATGAGCAGATGGCAGCCAGTGATGGTGTCCACTTATAAACAGCACCTCGACACAAATACATATATTTACATTTTATCAGGGAAATGCACAGACACAAGCACACACACATACACAGAAATACACAAAGTCCCTGTCCTTCATTGTGACGTTATATTATATTATAACAGAATTTTTATATTCATACATGCAGTTTATATGTTCATGAAATATTTTTGTTACAGCAAAGGATCATTTTGTGTTATTACAGATAAATAGACAATACCCATTATAACATTATATACATTTTACATACAATCTTAATGTTAAAAAAGAAGTTTGTGTATAGTGTAAATTTCAATGACCAAAATATAGACTAACAATTATTTAGACACATATACAAATGCAGACACACAAAACACAACAAATGTACAAAAGCAGATGCATAGAAGTTTAAGAGGCCAGACAGACATAAAGGATTATAAGAACAGATGGTGTAATTGCACAAGCCATTGTGCAAATATGCATAATATTTCTAGGCCATGTAAACAGTGGCATATGACGTATATTATGGTATATATTTTTCCATGGTATTATTATCTGTTACTGTACCATAGTACCACCACAATTCAATTTGTAATTGTGTCTTTGGTCATTAATAACAAAGCCAAAGCATTACGTTTTATAGATCAGGTGAGATTAAAATTATTAAAATGTTAAGTTCTCATAGTCTATACCAGTCTATACCAGTGGTCTCCATCATGGTGCCCGCGGGCACCTGGTTGCCCGCACAGAGTCTGTCAATAGGCTCAATTTCAATATATATTTTTGTATTAGCTTGGCTTCTTCAATTTATGTTAACATTTTAAACAATGACAAATATACAAGTAAGACAATAAGACAAATTAACAAGTAAAATTAAATAAAATCATCAAGTAAAACAAAAAAATTTGAATAGCCAAAAAGTAGCTATCCAGCTATCTAATGTGGTAACCTTGCTCAAATAATCTCATGCTTATGCAAAAAAAGTGCAATATCTTTATTTATTTGTTACCCCTCCATTCTAGTACATCCCTGCATCTTATTCAATCCTATTCCATTGTCATTTATAGCACAATTGTTTATACACCTATTTATTTGTCTGTGTGTTGGTGTCTCTGTGTACTGGAAGCTTATGTCACTAAAACAAATTCCTTGTATGTGCAAGCATACTTGGAAATAAAGCTCTTTCTGATTCTGATTCTGATAAAGGTTGGAGACCCCTGGTAGTCTGTACATAATCAGATTGTATTATGCTTATGTATAAATTCTGTTTTATTACAATTATTGTTTACTTATTCTTATAGTTTGGCATAATTATTATTAATAACTACATTTAAACCAAATAAAAGTTTGAAACTGAACTGAAATGAAATCAACAGAGTTTTGTACCTGATCATAAACGACAGTGCCATCTACTGGAATGAAAAAGTACTTGTCAAACATCTAAATAATATTATTTGTTGAATATTAATTAATATTAACCAAAAATCATAAACAGATGTAAAATGATATATAAACTTTAACAGAAGATAAAGACAAAGTCAAATATATTCAATAAAGGAATCTGAGTGCTAACAGCAGATGTCTACAAAACACAAAAGTGAAAGATAGTTAACTTAATTCAGTCAAAGTTGATCACATCATTTTTGTACAGTGTAGCAAAAGTGAATGCTTCATATCAGATTGAAACAGAAATGTTAAAGCCACAAGAAATTAAAATGAAACTTTTTTTTAGTATAAATGCATTTAAGAATAAATATATTATTATGGTCCAAAATATAAGTATATAACATATAAGCATGCAAAACCTACCATTTGGCACATAAAAAGTCTCTCTACACTTCAACTTCTTATCAAATTTCCAATCAAATTCTCTTAGATGCTGAAGTGTCCCCTCTCTACATTTTGTTACAAAAACTATTTTAGATCAACAAAATAGATCAGCAAATCCTGTTTTGATTTCCCAAACAATAAAATAAGCCAGGCAAGTTGTCAAGGGACCAACACTTATCAGGCAACTGGCACCAAATAAGTCTTTGCTGGACTGTGCCATAAATGAAACGCTATTGGTTATTTATAAAAAGAGGGAGGGTCTTCTCGATAGTTATGTTGTTTTAGTAAAACTGACATCACCATATTAAATAATGTTGCACATTTCAGTGGGACTTTCACTATCCCATTCATTTACCTCAGTGCTACAAAAATATACCATTCTTCACAAATACCATATTACCTTCTGTAACAATGGTAAAATCATAGTACAATGTAGCTGCAATGGCAGGCCAACACATGGTAAACCATAGATGAGCATTTTACCATCTCTTGCTCTTTAGGGATTAGACACAACCTACTTAGGAAGAAATGGTTGAACAAAATGATGGGTGAGTCATAAACTCTCAAGCCAACTAATTAGGCCAGCGAGGTATTAAATGTGCCGTGTGATGTTATAAAACGGTCCCTGTATGGGAAAGGATGTCGGGTCACATTAATGCTTTAATATGTTCCTGTCATATTCATGTCAAATATAGACCATTAATTGTAGTATAATTATTATTATCGTATTTGAGAAATGATTTGATGTTTTTGTGGGTTTAGTTGGCGTGTCTGATTCTCATCCAATGCCTTAATGCTAGTTGGTATGATAATATCAACATTTGTTCAAATAAAAGTTAATAACCTCATGTGACTTAATTGTCAGTCCCTTACTGAGTAATGTGCTAAGTTTAGTACTTTATTTCTATCCTGTTAAAATGACAAAGTTTCAAGAAACAGCTTAACAAGACTGACCCGGTCAAGAGACACATCCATATCTGTACTGAAACTCTATAAGTTAAAGAAACTTTGTAGTCTGATCTTTATAAGTGGCTTTTTGTGTGTTTGATTTTTACTCGTGTGTATTTAGGTCATTGTTGGAGTCATTATAGTGTCAAATGAGACTGAATGTGAATGAGTTTCACACATAAATCCACTCATTAGAGACGCTGTCACATAATGAAGTCAAATGGTCTCGCACTGGTGTCATTGTAAACATGAAATTCCTGCACAACATTAGCAGGAGTCTGGAAAACCAAAACTTTCCAGATAGATTGCTTTTACAGCTTTCTGTTGTTTTGAACTCAAACAAAACTCTGGCAGCTGACCTTTAGTCATATGTCCTAAAGTAAACATATACCCATAAAAACATTTACCACAAATATGATCCTTCTTACCAAAATAAACAAGTTTTTCGACATCTATTTTACTTTTAACTCTGCACTATATAGGCCTACTTTTTAAGTTTATTCGCACTACGCAGCCTAGCTGCAAATGCTTTGGCAATACAAATGTACAGTTTTAGTCATGCCAATAAAGCACAATTGCATAGAAATTTGTCATATTTATTTAAAATATTTGAAAATAAACATTAAAGCTGAGTTAAGAATGAATGATAAAGAAAACAACAACAAAACTGATAAGATTCTGTCATTTTTGTTTAGGCTTATATCTATTTTAACATGTACTTGTTTTAAAGGTGCCGTAGAATGTAAAACTGTATTTATTTTGGAATAGATAAATAATAAGAGTTCTGTATATGGTAATAAAGTGAGTCCAAACACAGATGTTTCCTCCTTCTTATGTAAACCTCATGCATGCAAAAGATGCAACCATTTAGGAAGCTGCTCCATTTGTTTTACTTATCTGACGACGGCACCAAGGTAACCGCTAAAATGTACATTTAAAATTGACTGACATGTCTGTCTCAACGAAAATTAACCTACCGCCAGCAATACAATGTCGCAAGCGCTCTTGGCAAACAGATGAGAGGTTTGAAAGGACATTGATGCACACACGCGAGAGAGTTCGGGTCTTCCCGGGTCTGTTCAGCAAAAACACATTCATTTTTAATTACCCGAGAACAGATGCCACTATTATTGTACCCGACCCGTGTCCGAGGCACATGTGAAACTTTTAGACCCGAACCTGATCGGGTCTCGGTTCAGACCTCGGGTTTTCGGATCTTAGTGTACCTGTGAAGACCTCTAAGATGTACCCCCCAACATTAAATTACACATTACATGAAGTACAATGTTATTACAATGCTACAAACAAAGTTGAGACTGCTGAGTTAGCGCTACATGCTAGTTAATGCTATATGCTATCGTTTAGGCTGAAGTTCTACTATTGACGTTACGGTTACATTTTGCAGGTCTATACTAAAAAAATACAAACTTACCACTCATAAACGTCCATTAACAATCTCCAAATAATTGATTATTCCTCAAAATCTGATACAGACAGATCTGTTTACACACACACACACACACAGAGCTACTGAAGGAGAAACAGCCAATCAGAGCAGAGCTTAACATTATCATTCATGACCCTATCAAATAAGGTAATAATAGATAATTTCAATCAAAGTGCAAGTCCTAAAGTTGTAATGGGCCAAAATTTGATAATTTGCACTTAATAAAGCCACAAACCTTCTATGTAGATATCAAAGAACAATTGAACAGATTATTACAATGCATTCTTTGGCACCTTTAACATATGATTGTTTCTATTCTTATATTCAATATAAAGATCCATGCCAGTAAAACTAAGAGAGGGAGGGAGTGAAGAGAGAGAGAGAGAGAGAGAGAGAGAGAGAGAGAGAGAGAGAGAGAGAGAGAGAGAGAGAGAGTTAGTGAGTGGAGGAGGGGGTGACTGAAGTGAAGTGTCTCGGTGCGGTCCGCTGGTATTTCAGGAATGTGTTGATCATGGCGGCCGCTGTGAAGCCCGTGAAGAGCGGACTCTTGGAGCTGCGCGTTACCGTCGATCACTGGATCCGCGTCCTCGCGACTCTCAGCGGAGACTCGTTCACCGTCAGCCCCGGGGAACATGCGGAAGAATGCCCGAGAAGCGGCGGTCCCGCGCCCGGCGGAGCGCTTAACGGGGATCCGGCGAATCTCAGCGCCTCCCTGGTACCGGACACCATCACTAACGTCAAGAGAACCGTGAAAGTAACTAAACAAGAAGTCGGAGGACTCGGAATAAGTATTAAAGGTAGAAAAAGTTTTCAACTTGTGTAACTTTTAACCTTTAATCTTTTGTTGAAGTGATACTTTGTAACACTACAGTACAGACAGACGCAGTATAACAGTACAGAATGGTCAAGCATAATGTTTGGTTAAAGCTCAAATCATTCATGATGAGGGTGTAGCCTATACTTTAAAATAGTAATACTTTGTTATTTAGAAGTATTACAGCTTCTTGGACATGTATGGAGTACCGTAGTATTTATTTTTATAACATGGAGTACATAAGCTACTGTGTGTAAAAACAGCTGCAGGCTACACGAAAAGAGTCATTCAGTATCATGCCATAGGCTATAGCAAATGATTTATATGTGTGTGACACTATCACTGTACCAAGAATTCACCAAAAATGTGTTTTTGTGTTTTTTAGAAATATTGTGAAGTTTGTCATTTTTTTGAACACATTTCGGTAGAAGGACTTTTATGTGTTTTAAGTCTTGTACATGTAAGATAGTAAGAAAGCTGTGCTGTATGGCAGACAGGAGAATCTATACAGACAACAAAGTCAGCTGTCACACAAACAGCTGTCAAATTAAGTGTCAACATATCATTGTCAAGAATATCATTAAGTCAAGAAACAAAAATGACATTTTAAAAGTTATTGCTATCACACACGCAATCATTATTTCGTATCTGTTACATGCAAATATCTAGGAGATCAAAGCTGTTTAATTACATGTAAAACTCAACATGTATGTATGTCTGTGTGCACGTGTGAGATAAGTAAGGAATAATTGATGACAGGCCATTGAATTATAAGAAAATAATGCACACCCAAGGTGTCAATTATTCCTCTTATACCACGGTTACCACAAACATTCATCTGGTGCCTATTTTTAAGACATTTGACAAGTTAAGTGTGTGGTTCAGAAAAATAATCAACACACATGGAACATTTCTCAGCCAATCAGAATAAAGCATTAAACAGACCTGTGGTATAACTCGACATAATGTACTGTTGTTAGACATTTTTAGCAGTTGAAAAGACTTTAACAGAAACTTTAACCCCTTAGCGATCCACTGTGGAAGGAACATTGTATTATTTGACAGAAAACTTCATGATATACAACAACTCAAAAAGAAAAAGCTTAACGTGTCACATATCTTTGGAAAGCTGAAATACTTGTGATTCAAATAATATAATCCTTTAACACAGCATGTACAATTAATGTCCGTTTTTTCCAAAATGGTGATTTGGAAAGCAATATAAGGTGATTTATAAGGTGAAAGCAATCTATGATACAGCAATGCGGAGTTGTGGTAAAATTTACTAGTTGGTTTGTGCTGGGGGAGGGCGTTTGCACCCCTGTACCAACAGCTGACCAGAGAATTACCCATCATGCTCAGCGGCCTGTCACTGGCTAAGATGAAAGCTGTAGAATGAGAGCAGAGGGAGAAGTATGGTGCTGTTTATTTTAGGGAACGAGAGAGAGAAAGATGACCTTGCTCTAAGTCTATATTTACTGTGGTGCGAGTCTTCAGGCCTGTCGCCCTTTCACTTGTGAACGCCCCTAGAAAAAACTCTTGATAACTTCTCTTCTCTTTTATTTATTTGTACATTGAGCAGGCTGTTTAGACAGTTAACCTCAAATCATCATTTCATTTATATAATTTAATTAATTCATTAGTTTACAAAACATAGTAGTGCTGGATTATTGCAGTATTATTGATATAATATCCTGTGTGTGATGTAAGCTACTGGTTATCATGGTTAGACCGGATCGATTGTAGATGTGCTGAGTAAGGACTTTTACACATAAGTGTTTCTATGGAAAGTGTGACACACAGCGATGTATTTGCAGATGAATGATGTAATCCGTTGAAGGTCGGCACATTGTGGCTTTTGTGTGTTTGTGTTGGACGTCCCG
This sequence comes from Paramisgurnus dabryanus, assembly GCF_030506205.2. Lineage (NCBI taxonomy): Eukaryota > Metazoa > Chordata > Actinopteri > Cypriniformes > Cobitidae > Paramisgurnus > Paramisgurnus dabryanus. The sequence continues at coordinate 30,060,457 of NC_133343.1, read as the reverse complement.
GCAGGGGCTGAAGAGTAAAAAATGATTGATTGATGACGTGTTGAGACGCAATCAAAGACCAAAAGGGTTGCCAACAATATCTGTCAGGAGTCGGCCACCCACCCGCATCGCATGTGTGTCACACATGTGTCCTTAAAAGTCAAAAGGTCACTGAAAAGAGCTTAATGGTGATGAGTGCCAAACCATTAGACACGTTCTGACTCAACTTCCTGTTTCAAAGGAAATAGACAATTAGACAATGTCATGTTAATACATGTTTGATTATAAGGATTTTAATAAGTAAGGTCATGAGCAGCAATACCAACTTTTTAATTTTCATTAAAAATGTAATTTAGATGCTCATCTTCTCCAAGAATACCAATGAACCTTCATACTGAAGAAGATAGATGAGCACCGGTCAGTACACGTTCCTCTCATGAATCCAACACGGAAGTGACTTAAAATGCAATTCGTTGAATGGCCACTACAGACAGTCAAGTAGTCAATCCATAGACCCCTTATGTTAAAATGCCCAACCTGACATAGGGCTGCACAATATATCAAAAATTATAGTTATCGTGAAAACAGTAGGAAAGAACCGGGGCAAAAGTAACAAAGTGATTTTCTCTGAACCCTGATAACATTTGCATCCCAAACTATTACAGGATCTTTAGCACGCAACCCTTGACAGACCTGACAATTATCGCGTTATTTACTCGCCGTTTTCAACCATAATAAGTAAATTCCAAAAGCTGTCATTTTTTTCTTATAACGCATTGTGTTTCTGGTTTCATGTGTACAGTACTGATCAATCTACAGGTTATTTAGTGACCTAACACATCCTGAAGTTTGACTTCTCAGAGTTTTTCAAAATAAAAGTAAATCGGGTTTAAATGTGAAGAGATCCTGTCGGGTCGAAAGTAACACTTGTTACTTTTTTCCCGCTGCTAATATTGATATATATGTTGAAAATGTATATTATTGTAATTTGATTTAATTTCATTTTCATAGTGTTCAAACTGTTAAAAATGTTTTATTCTCAACAATTTAAGTTTGTACTGTTGGTTGTTTTTGAAACATTTGATAAAACTTATAAAAATTTTAAATAAAAAATTCATTTCATTATTTTTACAAAGATAAATGACAAAATAAGTTTGCAGTTACATATTAACAAGCTCTTAGTCATGTATATTTACTAAAAACAAGTGTAACACAATTTTGTTTTTTTGTTTTGTTGTGTTACTTCTGACCCACCTGTGTGTTACTTTGTCCCAGCTGACAGGGTCAAAAGTAACAATTCACTACTTAAGTTTAAAGTGAAATTATACAGAAGTAGTTTTACATTTGATCAAAAATCCACCTGATATTGATAGACCACACTTGTGAGTTACTGACCACAGCAAAAAATATCTCTCTGTCTAAAACATAATTTTTTTTAAATGAAGTTTTTCTGAAAAATAGTACTTTCGCCTTTGCCTTACTAAATACACGCCAAGTAGGTCTTATACTGTTATAGAACTGGCTAGACCATGGGCGGGAAGGTGAACTAATTTTGAGCTAATTTTGCACAGCTGTGAGGGGGTGAAATTTTTTGTAACCCTTTAAAAAAATTATATGAAGCCTTAAAGTTCTGCATAATTAAAGGTGGGGTGCATGATCTCTGAAAGCCAGTGTTGACATTTGAAATCACCTAAACAAACACGCCCCTACCCCAATAGAATCTGAACCTTCTTTTGATAGACCCGCCCCACACATACCCAACCCAGGCAACAATGTCGGTTAGTAGACACGCCCCTTACTGCTGATTGGCTACAAGTGTGTTTTGGTACTCAGCCCGGCTCCTTTTTCCAAAGTGTTTTTCAAAAATCATGCACCTCGCCTTTAAGGGCGTGGCCACTTGAGTGACAGGTGGATTGCCGCTGCTGTCTCTACCATCGACCTAGGTGGGCATGGTTGCACCCATGATCCACCCATGTCCCGCCTCTTTGCCCATTTGTGGTTATCTGTGAGTAACGTGCAATGATTCGCTGCCAAGATGGCTTTGCCCACATAAATGCACCTCAGAAACTCATGGTTGACATCACGGACAGCACGTCCATTGTTTTATACAGTCTATGATTACATCCGGTTAATCAAACCAATGAGATCAACGCATGTGGGTTTCACAAAAGTTATTTCTAAGTTACTGTACTAACGTACTGTATTTTATTCAGCAACATTTTCTTTTTCAACTAGTTTGTTTTAAAAGGTGTAAAACTCACTGTAGAAATCTGATGACTTGTTCGATATACCTGCACAAACTAGTTTGGTTTTGTAGAACTGGTGGAAATGGTTAGACTGTTAACTAAGTTAACATCTCATTAACTCTTTTATCACTAGAGATGCTCAAGGTGTCTACATACATTATAAATGTGGGGTTACAAATCGTAGCTGTGTTAAAAACTTAATTGTGTTTTATTAAACAGAAATTGAATGCAGACAACAAACCATAACAAAACCTGATGATTAGTTGAAATAATGTTTTATTTGCATTGACATCACTGTTGTTATAGTGGTGAGAACATCTCATGCTTTGATCTTTAAAAATGACCTTTGTCTTGTCCAGACAAGATCTGTGTTTCTTCCTCCATGGTCTCTTTAGTCTCTATGGCCATTTTAAGTTTCTGCCAAAAGGGTCTCGTATCGGTTCCCGGTTTGGGCCATTGCAGATAAGTTCGTTTCTTAACCAGCTTCCGCATTCTGTAATATGGGGAAAGTTGGTGTATGGGAATATCCTCAAGGAAAACTAAAATCAAAACGTCTTTCTTTTCATCAAAAAGCCTGTAACTGGCCAACTGAATCTCATGTGAGCACCAAACGCTTTTTAGATAGTTCTGTGTGATCAGACAAACGGTTTTGCGACTGTTGTATATTCCGTCTACGATGTTGTCGATGATGGGCTTGCCCGGCTGGAAATCTCTGTGATGCATACACAGTTTCAGACCGTGTTCACCCTCCAGGTTTGGTACGAGCTCCTCCAGAACCCAGGGCTCTTCTCGAACATTATAGGAAATGAAGGCGTCGAATTGAAAGCCGGGTTGATTTTTGATTTGCCTTCTCTTTCTGTCATTGAGGAAAGCTAAGAAGAGGTAATACGCGAAGACCACCTGCCATTTTAGAAAGTGGTAGATGAACGAAACCACCAGAGTAAAAATCGTGACAGAAGAGCTGCAAATGAAGCAGATGAAGTCGTAATTGACGTTGCAAGATTCCGTATCAAAAGTGTCCAGAGTCGAACCGCTCAAAGAAAGAGGGTAATGACATCTGTACTTGTTCAGGTAAATCACCTGAGTGTCTTTGTTTCTGATGGCCCAGTCGATGAACCAAGCGTTACTACATTCACACGCGAAGTTGTTGTTCTGCAGATTGAGGATCTTCAACTGATGAAGGGACTGGATCACGGTTTGGTTTATCAGCTGTAGGTCGTTCACTCCGGCCTGTAGAGTTATAAGACCGCTGAGATTCGCTTCGATTAAGAAGTCCAACGTCTGAAGATGAGTTCGGCTCAGTGTAAGTTTACTCAGTCCAGGTATTGGATGAAAAAGCATGGCTGTTAGGGCGTTTCTGTCTGCAAAATTATTACCAGACAAATCTAAGATGTTAAGATTGGGTGTGTGACTAAATGTGTCGTAATGCAAGGATTCTAAATTGAGATTACCAGAAAGAAAAGCTCGTAAATGTTTCAGACCTTTCAGAAAGTTCGAAGGCATGTGCTGTAAACCTCGCCGCTGACTATTAATAAGCAACAATTTCAGTTTACTTAAAGAAACAAACGGTGGTTTTGGTAGCTCGTCGTGACTCTCGTATGATAAATAATTGCTGCTCAAATCCAGTTTCTGTAGATTGCCTAAATTAGAAAAGATTGAGTGGTTAAATGTTCTTTTGTTGAATTTGTTTGATGAAAGGTAAAGCTCTACTAAATTCATAATTCCTGCGAAACCACGTGGTTGAATCTCTAATATTTGATTATCTGCGAGGTTTAAGACAAGAAGGGAGCGTAACGCTTTGAATGCATTGTTTTCGATAAAACTTAACTTGTTTCTCTTCAAATCCAGGTACCTTAGATTTTGGGGGCCAAACGTAAAGACCTTATTGACTGTTATCAACCTGTTACTGTCCATAATAAGCTCATCTAGATTTTTTAAATCCTTAAATAGACATGCCTTGATCGTCACAATTCTGTTCTTATACAGGTACAGTTGCCGTAATTGTGTTAGATTTGCAAAATCAGGACAGTCGAGAGTTTCAAAGTCATTTAGATGAAGATCGAGTAACTGTAACTTGGGAAGGTGTTGAAGAGTTTGGTTCAGTTGCGTCAGTTTGTTATTTTGAAGGCGTAACACTGTCAGGTTTTGTAAACTTTCAAAAGATGATCTGTACATTGTTGATATTTTATTGTTTCTTAGGTGTAACTCATTCAGGAAAGCACATGGTCTAAATATGCCATTAGTAAGTACAGACAAACTGTTTTCTTCAAAGTGAAGACCTCTCAGTTGGGGAGAACAAGCCTCCTGTAAAGTTCGCCGTACTTTCAAGCTATTCAGACGATCTAATCCCATCCAGGTAACAGAGGAGAAACTCTGCATTATACTACCCAGCTGTTCCTGCGAAATATGATTTTTACTTAAATTAAGAGTCTTGACGGTGTTAAGAAATGCTTTGTCTGAAACGACCCACTCCACAGATCCTTTGTCGAAACAGTTCGACAAGTCCATAGACTCAAGGCTAGGAAAGATGTTTTCCGTTATCTTAATCATCGTCAAAGGATTCCGAGATATATCAAACTTTTTCAAAGCATGGAGTGCTGATGGGACGTCACTCGAGTCAAAAACCGTGAAGTTGTTTTTTCCCAAATATAGGTCCTCCAAATACGGTGCTCGAAACACAGCGTCGAGTCTGGAAATGTGACCTAACCTGTTTTTAGTCAAATTGACAAATCTCAAATTGAAAAGAGATACAAAAGACCGATTATCTATCGTCTCAATACAATTTGAGTCGAGACTTAATCGAGAGAGATTGATGAGACCAGTAAGCATATTTACCGTTACGGTTTTTAATTTGTTATTGGAGAGGTTAAGCTCCTCCAAATTTCCTAAGGTACTGAACGCGTTGCCTTGTATTTCAGATATCCTGTTGTCAGATAGATTTAGGTTGATCAGATTTGACAGTCGGATGAAATCGCCTTGAAGAACGCTGGTGATGGAATTGAAAGAGAGATCCAGAAGGATGGTGTTGTTGGGGAGGGGTATAGGAACGTGTCTGTAGCCCATCCTATTGCACAGCACCTTAGGATTAGCAGAGTATCTGAAGGGGTAAGGGATCGTGCAGTTGTTAAATGAAAATCCATCAGCTGGGATGACGTGAATACAGAAGAGCAAAACTAGAAAACATGCAGGATGTTTGTGAAGCGGGACACTTTTTCCACCCATACTTTTTGTTGAAAGTCTTCTTGTGGTTAAACAGTCTGAAGATAAAGAGCACAAGAGTCACAAGAGCAATAAAAAGTATCACTTCCTTATTTTTCACAGTTTTGACCCCTCTCCTTCCCCTAAGACACATTTTAGTTTTTCAATGGGAGAGGCTACTTTACAACACTTTAATAGTGTTTACTCTTATAACATATTTAGAAAAATAGATATAAGTCTAAATATTTCATGTTTCATTGTATGATGAAGAAGTGCAAACAAGACATTTGTGATGACATGCACAATCTAGTTTGTCACAGTTAACATCTAGCACTGAAAAACTAAACAGAAGAAATGTGAAATCTTTATTTTTCAGTATTATATTGTATTACTTTATTTAATATTTCCTTTTTATATAATTGGAGTAGATTATATTTGACGTTTACATTTGATTAATTTATGGATAGCCCCTTGAGATGCATCTTCTCATTTTTATTAAGAGGGTCCAAATACACATAACATAAAAAAAAACAAAAAAAAAAACAACAACAACTAGGCAGTCTACACCAATACCCTAAACATAAGACACAACATAGCCCTGACATGTTTTAACTGTCACAGAAAGCACATCGCCTTTACCACAATACACAATTGACATAATACACAATTGGAACCAGTAATAGAAGAGATTCATTGTAAAAAAAAAAAAAGGGAACCACAAAAGAAGGTTAAATCCTTCTAGATAGATAGAAGATTAGATAAAATTACAGAGTGAAATGCACTTGAAAATGCAATAAATAAAGATTATCATCAGTATTTTGAGTATATGTGGAAGACTATACCTTAAAGGTCCATATACTCCAGCTGCAGACAAATCAAATCAAAGAGTGGTTAGTGTGTCTCAACGTATCTGAGATACGTTTCCTCTGAGATGATAATCTGAACTGCCGGGTGTAAAGCACAATGATTTCATGGTGACTACGTGTAAACCTCTTTTAACACGTTGACCACACTGGAAAAGGTTAGATAGGCGGGGCAAAAAATAATCAGCTGTAATAAAACATTAGTGCTTGATTCTGATTGGTTGATAGCTGTGGTTTACTTATGATAAAACACATCCATGACCACTGTACTCAATGATTCTGTGTGTATCACTGCACAATGTGAACGTATGTCAAACATTCAGTTACTTTTCACGGTCGATCGGGGACTAGTTTATCCAGCGGAAGCCAGAGAACGTTTAGTGATTTTATTTCATTGCATTAAAATTGACTTTTTGTTTTTTACGATGCGTTTACACTAAAATGATAAATAACACACAGTTTCTGAAACCTCGGCCCAGATTTGCACAACTAAGCACATTCTCAGCCTTACACTTTTTGCAAAACAATACACACAGTGTATTGCGAAACACTAATCACACATCTCTACTTTACAATATCTCCAGACTATAGATCATAAGAAAAATAAAAGTGTTAGAAGTGTTTAAGATTGAGCACCGCAGTGTGTAAGTGGTTACAACAGAATCTGATTGTATGAATCATTTGTGTGCCATACAGTGCCAACATTGGGTTTTATTACATTTTATAAAATTAAGTGTTTTGATTTGCAAAAGATAGGAGGTGTTTGTGTGTGTGTGTGGATGTGTGAATTGTGTTGCTTACATAGGCCTAGACAATCACGTATTATTTTCAATTATTTTGAGGTAGCATAGCCTTGACGTTATTATTTCACATTGATAAACTTCTTTTACCACATCCTTTTTACATGTTTTACAGGTGGTAAGGAGAATAAGATGCCCATTCTCATCTCAAAGATCTTCAAAGGGCTTGCAGCCGACCAGACGGCCGCTCTTTATGTCGGCGATGCGATACTGTCAGTAAACGGCTACGACCTGAGAGAGGCGACGCACGACGAAGCTGTGCAGACCCTGAAGAAAACAGGCAAAGAAGTCATTCTGGAAGGTATGCATGTCAGATCCATTTCATTTTGATAAAATAAGCAAGGGCTTGTGAATGTATGAGAAAACTCTGAACAGTCCTCCATCTGAACCACTGTGGTTTTTAGCTTTCAGTTCCTCTTCCAGTGCTGGATCCATGACATTATTTTGTCTCCCATCCTCTTTCTCATCGCGGCTGTTAAAGATGAATTACTATGAAGGATCTGTAACTTGAACATCTGTGTAAACTTTTCTTTGAGGGTTTGATTATACAGCTTATGTACTGTATATTTATGACCCAAAAATCTAAATTATGTCATCATAAGTCAAATATATATATATTTGACTCATGATGACATTATTTAGATTTTTGGGTCATAAATATCACAAACATCATCAGTTTTTTATCTTTTCCCAAACTTCTCTTTATGCACACTGCTAATGCTGTATATATGTATAAAGGGCTCGTTATAGTCGTGCGAAGGTCCTACGCCGTAGCCGCGACGGCGTAGGTTCCGCGTCGGTTTTCATTTATACTCAGAGATGTATAAAGTACTAGCGACCCAGACTTGAGTAAAAGTACAAGTGCTCTATCAAAAAAGTGACTTGAGTAGAAGTTGAAGTGCTCTTTAAGCACAGCACTTAAGTGGAAGTACTAAAGTATTAAACATGCTTTGTACTTAAGTATTGCAAGTAGTTTATTTTAAAATATACTACTCAAGTACTGAAAGTAAAAGTACAAGTATTGTGTAATGTAGTTATTAAAGGAAACAGTCAACAGTTTGAATATAATATTGTTTATATTATTTCAAATGTTTAAGCTAAAGGACACTTACAATTCCTTTGGCTGTAGCAGGAGTACAAGGACATGAATGTTCAGATAATTCAGATTAATTTAACTGATATGGCGATAGAGAATTCAGAATTAATGAAATATTAGTCGATAAAATGGTAATAGGTAAAGGTACAAGGTGTTTCATTGAATTTAGGTTTCCTTCTTTCGCGCACACTCGCCCTTTCTTGCGCATTCTCTCTCTCTCTGTCTTTCTCGCGCACTTTGGTTCTCTCTTCGCTTCACATTTGTCAACAACCCTGGCTCATATTTGTGAGTGAGAGGTTGGGAGGGGTCGCCCTTTACTATCTCCAATTGGTTCAGACCACCATGTGACCATGATTCGTAACATTTGAGAGTAACGAGTAACTATGCAGCACATAAAAAATGTATTGGAGTAAAAGTATTTTAGTACTTAAGTACAGTAGTGAAGTAGTTCTACTTCGTTACTATACATCTCTGTTTATACTTTTGCGTCGTCATCTGTGTCGACGTGCAAACACACGTGGAAACCGCTGGTAGGCAGTATCCATGCGTGTAACCACAGTAGCAGAGCGACCGTCAGAGAAGAAGAAGCTTGGCAAGTTAACCCACAAACGAAGAAGAAACAGCAACTTGTTGTGTATGTTTTGAGAAGAACAGCAATGATGGAAGTAAATAAACAGTGACTTTTGTTGCAGTTTGAGTTAAATCACTCCTCAACTTGGCTCATCTTTGTTTTCATCTTCACAAACGGAAATACCTATGACGCAGTTTTTTTTACCTGACGGGAGGGGTTCTGGTGGACCAATCACAGCGTTTGCGGTCCGCGTAGATCTGGCGCCCTGTTAAAATTTTTGCGAGGTGCGCGTCAGGCTACGCACAGGCTACGGATAGAACCTACGCACGACTATAAATCAGGCTTAGCTGTCAGGGTTCCCACGGATCATGGAACTTCTGGAATATCATGGAATTTTAAAAACTCTATTCCCAACATTGAAAGTTAGGGAATTTTATATGTTTTTATCCAAGTCATAAAATATCAGGGATTTTAGTATTTTGCTTTAAATATTAGTTTGCATTTATCAAAATGTAGTCTTCTTTGTTAAATTGTGACATAAGAAATACTGCCTCCGCTGATTTCAAGTAACCCTACAATTTAAACAGCTGTTTATTAGGGGTGTGCCTCATAAGTCTTGAAAAGTGAAGCCGGATTTGGATTTGGCTGCATAAACCCATCCCTCTCCATTTAAACGAATGGGACACTGCTCTAAATAAAAAAAATATTTACACTTCCAATAAAAGTTTTTGATGCTATAGAAATGGGGCGTGTTTGAATTGGTCATGCGGGCGTTTGGGCAGAAGTTTGATATCGAGACTCCGCCTCTGGTTCCACTGACGATTCCTTCTGCACATGCCTTGGCTCCAAACTGACGTTTTTACGTAACATGGCGGCGCAATGGCCGGACATTTTTGGCTTCAATTCATTACAATGGAGGGAGGCGACGTCGCGTCGTCTATCTTTTTTGTACAGTCCATGGTTTATTGGCATTGTTTATTCATTTCACGCATTTAAGTTACATTTATATAAACTCACAGTGTACACTTCATTATCCAGGCTCACGGCATCCCGGACATAGGTCATGAAAATTCTGCATTTTAGCCAGTGAAAGTCAGGGAATTTGACTCCGAGTGGGAACCATGAACTGTGTCTATGTTGCTATCATGCTCTGAGCTCCTCATTATTCATAACACTATTATGATTATGGTTAAGACAAGAATTAACAAGTTTTTATAGCTTATATTATTTTGCTAAAAGATGTTTTGAGATTTTACTGGAAAACGAAAAAATACTAATCATTTTGTAGTTTGTACTTTTGTGTGAATTATGGCTATGAGAGCTGGTACACAGTTCACAGTTCTTCAACAACAGAAAATACTTTGTGAATTGTGATCAAGAATTAAGTGACTTTTTTAATTCAGTTGCTTCCAAAGGTCAAGGTTCTTAAATATCAACATTCCAACAATACATAAAGTTAGTCTAGATCTCACTGATATCATTTTCTTCTTTATCTGCCTACAATATATATATATATAGATAGATAGAAAGATAGATATGTATATATATAGAGAGGGAGAGAGATCAGACCAGATGTGGGTTATCTGAGATTTTGGAAGCATGAAAATTCTTGTCATCCACTGCAGCTTTTCCAAGCACGTTTGAAAGACCAGATTACACACAGACACACATGCACACACACGCACACACACGTCTGTCTGTCTTTGTTTTTCTCTTTTTTTCTATTGATATATATGAAGTGATATGCAAGCAGTGTTGACCCAGAAACATCTCTTTTTTTAGCAGTATCAGATCGAGCTACATACATTTTAGTTAGTAGTCCACACAGACTATATTTTATCTTATCTGATGTTTAATATCCAAGTCTGTGAAGCAGAAATAATATTTCAGAAGTGTTGTTATTCAGAACATCTCTCTCATTTCACTGAAGGCTTGAAAAGTCCTTACAGTCCTGCAGACTTCATGCTTGAGTACAGATTGAGCTTTTCCACTTAACTAAATTAAAATCTCAACCCTTTTAAGAGTGTTTTATAGCTTCTGCTGTATCTCTAACACAGTGAAATATTCACTCTACATGATGATGTTTCTCTCTGCTCAGAGAAAAAAAAGATTCTGTATTTGTCACTTTTCAACACAAGCTGAAAATCTACAACATATTACATGATAATCTATAGACACACATTGCTTTCATAAAACTTTTTTATGAATATAAGAATACTAAGAAGACAAGTACTAGAGACAGAAAGTATCATTGTATAATATAGAAAATATCTGAAAATATTTTTTATCCACATTTTCAAGGAGTTTTACTGAACTGATGTCATGGTGATTTGTTCACACAGGTGAAGTTTAGTAAATTAATTATGCACATCATATATTAATGGTTCATAGACACAAATGCCAGTGATTTTTGTTTTCATTTTCACAAACATCCAATATATTTATGTCAAAAGAAGTCTGCATATTCAGTCTTCCTTAAAAAGTAATGATGCTTGCTTTGATAATTTGTTATGCATTGACATTCCGACAAGCAGATGCTTTTATTCACACATTTATGACGCTGTGTCTTTCAAACTTTTCGAGGCCACTGTACATGCATTAGTTCAGCCGTTTGCTGTGTGATTTTAGAAACATTTTTGCGTAGGCACTCGACTGACATTCCGGGCACAACATGCTTCGGGAGTCAACAAGTAGCCAATCAGACAGATTCTTTATGCTCCCACGGCAACCGGATGGCATGAAGCTCCGCTGCTGGGAATTGTTGTCTTTGACGAGACTGCAGAGTTTTGTGTTTGGCCAATGAGGCGGCGGGAGAAGTGTCAGACTTTCATCTGATCCGGGCCTCTGTACCTGGAAACCGCAGAGCGAACCAAACAACCAGAAGAATCTGTAGCTCGTCTGTTCTCAGATGCTAATGTGCTGTCTGTCTCAAAGCTTTTGTAAATGATGCAGAACAGGCAGGAATGCTCACATTTAGATAACAGACAGATTTATATTCAGAAGAGGATTTATACCCTCTTTTCTTTGCTTTTAATTTCTTCTTCACTGTGTCTACAAACTCTTACTCAGTCATGACAGTAGTTAGTTACACAGAGAGAAGAAAGACTGTTGAGAAACCTGAAGAGAAACTGTGATGCTCAGCGGTTGAGCTCTTATAGGGCGTACACACCAAACGCGAATTCAACGATTTGCAGTATTAGATTACATACAAAGTCAATGCTAAGACGCCAGTAGACGATGCAAATAGTGCGAATTGGATTCTTTTTGCAAGTTGAAAATATTCAACTCAAGGGAAAAATTTGCATGACACAAAGTTAAATCCAGCGAGGAACGCGATGCTACATGTTTGGTGTCTACACAGCATTCATACCAGTTGCAAAAGAAGCAAATCAATTGCGTTTTTTGTGCGTAGTTGAGCGCTTGAACATTTTTAGTTTTCAACATTTGTGAAATTCAGACATGAATACACTCAATTTGTCGGCTTTAGCTAGCTTGCAAACATGAGGTTTGGTTGAATTGATATCATCCAGAGATGAGGTTGTTTTTTTCCAGCTGTCATCTGTATGGAGATCACGGCTCTCTCTGTTCTGAAGCTTTTCTCTTTAAAGTCAACATAAAAAGATTTTCGCAACACATTTAATTTAGCAGTGCAAAACTTTGCCGATCCTGCTCCACTATCTCCACCCAACACTTTCCTGTCATCTTTCTAATACATCGAATTAAAGACATAAAAGTCCCTGAAATATAATTTTTAAATAAATAAATTGGATCAATTTTATTTTCATGTTTCCTTTTATGTCCTAGATGACAGTGTGATGAAATAGAGAGCAAACCCTACTGAGCCTAAGTTGGTTGGCTGGTTTTAGTTGGTCTCCCAGCCTGGTTTTAGCTGGTTTAGCAGGCTGGTTTTAGAGAGTTTTTTTAACTGGTCCTAGCTGGTCAGGCTGCAAGACCAGCTGAACCACTAGCTTGCCCACTTACTTCCATCATAAACCAGTTACAGTTTTTTTCGATTGCTAAACGACAGTGGGCACAACTGGAGCTACATGTGCAAAACTCTAACTACAGTCTGCACTACCAAAAGTCACCTGAGCACAACTCTTAACATATGGCTCAAAACAGCTCCGTGCAGCCAAACACTAAACACAACCCTCACTGAGATAACACACACTGTCACTCACAACACACTGAGAGGAAAAACACTAACATCAAACACCAATACACAAAATACTAACTTTATATCTTTACAGTTTTAACAATTTCAGTGATGTCACACCAAGTAATGTTTTCTTTAAAGAATGATTTATTTATTGATTTATCACAATATTTTTTTTAGAATATCATAATTTTTTAGGGTAAATGAAAATTAGCAGTTTGCTTCAGTTGTCTGTAGTAATTTACGGAATTACAGTAATGAGAAAAAAGGTAGAAACTTAAAGTACATGAAAGGTAATATTATATATAAATGAAATATATATATGAAATTGGAATTTATATTTTTATGAAATTGCAATCAGCAGTGTTTGAAAGGCACAATGCTGAAATCAATTGTGTTTTGAATGTGTGATTCACAGTTTTGACAGCAGTGTGTTAGCATTTGAACAAAGTGCTGTAAATCCACAGTGTTGTGCAGGTTGTGATTAAAGTCATGGAATAAGTGTGTAAAGTTTTGAAAACTGTGTTCAAGCAATGAAAAACGAACTAGAGTTTGGTCCACAAGAACTGCTGCTGTGCAGACTGTAGTTAGAGTTTTGCACATGTGACTCCAGTTGTGCCCACTGGCGTTTAGCAATCGAAAAAAACTGTAAGACCAGCCAACCAGCATAGCCAAGCTGGTTTTAGACAATTTTTTGGGTGGTCTTAGCTGGTCAGGCTGGAAGACCAGATAAAACTAGCCAACCAGCTTGGGCTGGTTTTGTTTGTTTTTTTCAGTAGGTAATGATAACTTGGGTCTCATCTAAAGTTTCCTAAGAGATCTTTATTGTGCCTAAAAATGTGATCAGATACCAAAAAAACCTTAAAATGCTGTGCTATTCAAATTAAAATTATAGTTCTGAGCTACTTTGTGTATATACTTTATATATGTGTCTTTAAATACAGATTTTTCCTTAAGAATTTTAAAGGGAACATCTTGAACAGTATATATAATGCATAATTTAAATCTCTATTGAGTCTCTGACAGAGAAACCACTATAATGTTTCTGGGAAATGCATATTGCATAGCAATTTTAATTCCACAAAGGCCATTTAGGATCAGACGTGAAGGGCTTTTGTGCTGACGGAGTCCTCGCCTCTATAAATAGTTTCTGAAATCCTCTCATCTAAAAGTCTGACTGGGAAGTGTTGTGTTGATGTGATTCATGTTTACTTTGAGACGACTGAATACTGGAATTATGAGAATACAGGAAAAATATGTTTTAAACAGTATCTGAAAAAACTCATAACAAGTTTAAAATGTTTTGAAATGATTTTAGTTAGTGTGTTTCAGAAGTGTGTATGTACAGATCTGCTGAGTGTGCGTGTGTGTGTGTATGTGTGTGTGTGTGTGTGTGTGTGTGTGTGTGTGTGTGTGTGTGTGTGTGTGTGTGTGTGTGTGTGTGTGTGTGTGTGTGTGTGTGCATGTGTGTGGCCAGCAGGTGAAGACAACATGTTTGAAAATACAAACTGTGTGTGTGTGTGTGTTTGTGTTTGTGTGTGTGTGTGAGAGAGAGAGAGAGACAGAGAGACAGAGAGAGAGACAGAGCACACTGTCAAATGTACTTACTGTACAAATTTATTTATAAACCATAGAGAGAAAGAGAGAGAGAGAGAGAGAGAGAGAGAGAGAGAGAGAGAGAGAGAGAGAGAGAGAGAGAGAGAGAGAGAGAGAGAGACTAGGGTGTGTTTTAATGAAACTCTATCATCTCCCATAGTGGCATCTTCTATTTATGAACATTATGTGTGTGTCTGTGTGTGTGTGCGTGTGTGTGCGTGTGTGTGTGTGTGTGTGTGTGTGTGTGTGTGTGTGTGTGTGTGTGTGTGTGTGTGTGTGTGTGTGTGTGTGTGTGTGTGTGTGTGTGTGTGTGTGTGTGTGTGTGTGTGTGTGTGTGTACCTGGTAATTATCACGTTGTGGGGACCAATTGTCCCCACAAAGATAGGAATACCAGTGTTTTTGTGACCTTGTGGGGACATTTTGATGTCCCCATGAGGAAACAAGCTTATAAATCAAACAAGATGATGTTTATTGAAAATCTAAGGTACAAGAAAGGTTTTTGTGATGGTTGGGGTTAGGGAATGGGGCAGGTAAGGGGAATAGAATATACAGTTTGTATGGTATAAAATGCATTACGTCTATGGAATGTCCCCACAAAACATGGAAACCAGAATGTGTGTGTGTGTGTGTGTGTGTGTGTGTGTGTGTGTGTTTTTTTTTTGTTACTACAGTATATGTGGGTTTATAATCTAGTGTCTCTTATTTTATGGTGTATAGTTTTATAGTCTTGATTTTTAGTTCACTGAAAAAAGTTTATTTACATGTTGAGCTCAAACTTTTATTTCTGTCTGTGTCTTAGCAGAATATGTAATTTTTTCTGTGATGTCCCTGAACAGAGCATGTAATGTTATACAGTGCAATATATATTTAGAAATGTTTTTAAGAGACATTAATATATCACAAACATTGCTGCTCTTTAAAATGTTGATGTTGTGCCAGATTGATAATATTCTTATAAATCATTATGTTGTGTTAAAGGGCACATATTATGCCCATTTTACAAGATGTAATATAATGGCATAGGTCCCCACGGTTTAGTTTGGGTCAGGTCGGGTCAGCTCACCTCACTTTGGCTTGGTTAGCTTTTCGAGTTTAGCTAAAAAATATCCAAAGAGTTGATATTACGCAGCAGCCGAAAATAGTCCCCATGGTTCATTTCAATAGCAGGGGACTATATTTTCGGCTGCTGCGTAATATCACTACGCCTGCTGCAGCCATGTTACAGCAGCAAAGTCCTTGATTATTACGCCAGAATGAGAGTATAGTTCTTAGCCATATCTGCCTAAAAAAATCGCAAAAAACTTGTAATTTTCCGTTGGTCTTAGCAACTACAGAAGAGTCAAGTTTTAAATAGGAAAAATATTGAAACTTTTGGGTTATTTTATTAGCGCGATGCTAATGGTCTAATCAGATTCAATGGATTATGCAAAGCTATGCTAAAAGTGGTACTGCCAGACCCAGAGATCAGCTAAATGGATTCCAAAACGGTAAAAATCAAATGTTTAACTCTAGGGGAGCTGGAAAATGAGCATTGTCCCTTTAATAAATCTGTGGAAAATATAACATAATATTGGCTGTGGGTTAAACATGTTTCTGGTTTAAAACCGGTGGATACAAAGACTCCACCAGTCCTGAACTACACTACACATACAATAGGGTGACTATATATGCCATTCTTCCCGTCCAGGATTTTGTGTTCGTCTTCCAGAAGTCATATTTGTCGACCGCATTTGTCATAGAGGATTATTATTTTTATTACAGAAAAGCAACCGTTACATTTTAAGGTAAGAATGAAACTACGATTGTATATCTTATGTTTTTAACCAAATGGTGTATGCGGTCAACAAATACGACTTCCGGAAGACGCACCGAAATCCTGGACGGGATGCGTCCGGGAAGAATGGCACGTATGGTCACCCTAACATACACAAACTAAAAGTCTCTTTCTCTCTCTCTCTCTCTAGTGAAGTACATTAAGGAGATGTCAGCATTTTTTAAGGGTGGATCTACATCTGGTCCTCCTGTTCTTGATTCTCCACCATCGACGCCTCAGAAACAGGTGGACCCTGCTCTTAAAGAGACACGAACCATCCCACTCAAAATGTGTCATGTTACACGCAAACAGTGTCCACCTGATACAGAAGACAGGTAAACACACAGGCGCACGCACGCACACACGCACACACACACGCACACACACACACACACACACACACACACACACACACACACACACACACACACACACACACACACACACACACACACACACACACACACACACACACACACACACACACACACACACACACACACACACACACACACACACAGACACAGACATTGTCCAGTAATGTTTTGCTGAGTGTATCAAATTCAGCATCTGTCTGTTCTCTCTCTCTCTCTCTTTCACATTGTTTTTCTATCTCTCTCTGCCTCTGCAGGTATTTTGAGGTTGTCTCATCAGACAGAAAGAAGTCTGTGTTTTTGCGGGCTAAAGATCACGCCATGGCTCAGTCCTGGTACAACATCATCCAGACAGGAAGTTCAGCGTTATTGTCCGGTGCTAAAACTGATCTGACAGCACTGGATCCCAACATGGAAGTCAAACACATCGGCTGGATCATCGAGCAGGTGACCGATACCGGCCGAAACAAATAAGAGACAAATTCACTTCATCTGATGTTTATAACGGCGTCTGTGCGTGTCTTGTTAGGGTTCAGAGCGGCCAATAGTGGCGGTGTTGACGGACAGAGATCTGTTGCTGTACCCATCTCTACCAGACAGCAGAGAAACTCTAAACAATCCTGATAAGAGCTATCCATTAATAACCACCAGGTACAAAAACAACACATCTGTCATCTACCAGCACATTTACACCTGGACTGTTAAAGTTAACACATAACACAGGTGCACCAATAACTAATGCACTGCAAAAAATGACTTTCTTACTTGTCATATTTGTCTTGTTTTTAGTGCAAATCATAGGCATAGCTTGACATTTGAGTTTGGGGGGCCAGCCTGGTCTATCATACACAGTAAAATCACCAGTGTTAAATGTACACTGCTGGTTTTTATATGGGTACCACCAGACCTGGTGGTACCCATATATACACCAGGAGTGTACATTTAACACTAGTAATTTTGCTGTGTAGGATCTAAACCAGAACCAGAGCTATGATTTTTACTGCAAACTAGATCATTAAAATTAATAAAAACATATTCATTGACTACATTAAAATAACAAAGCTTGAATGTTAGAAAAGATGAAACATGATAATACACAGTTACATCCACAGGACCATTATTTGTACTTTTATTAATCATATTAATACTATAATCAGTTAAATGACTTTCACTCTAACCATTTTTATGCATTGATCAAATATTGAAGCATCTAAAAGGAGACATATCATGAAAATCTGACTTTTTCCATGTTTAAATGCTATAAGTGGGTCACAAGTGCTTCTATCAACCTAGAAAATGTGAAGAAGATCAACTCAGTAACTTAGTTTTGGTAAACCATTCTCTGCAAGCTTGTGAAAAAATAGCTCATTGAAATTTGGCTCCCCTTGTGATGTCAGAAGGGGGTCTTATTATAATAATACCGCCCCTTAATCTGCACTTTCCAACCACAGCACTCCCATTTATTTCAGAGATCAGCTCATTTGCATTTTAAAGGTCACACCCAAAAACAGCACATTTTTGCTCACACCTACAAAGTGGCAATTTTAACCAATTATAATAAATGATCTATATGATATTTTGAGCTAAAACTTTATTCTGGGTACACTAAAGATTTATTTGACATCTTAAAAACGTTGTGTGAAATGTCTCTTTAAGTCATACTGAACTACAGTTTGACGGTAAATATAAACAACTATATTAAAGTTAATCTCAGACTTTACCGAGCGCCACATTTTAATATATACAGATATTACTACCAGATAAACAATTGTTTTACAAAGTATCTTAAATTAACATTTTATGTATAAGAATGTAAATGTAAATTAATAATGTAGATTTGTTGTGGAATATTTTTATAAAAATCATTTAGCCAATGGAGAGCCAGGCCCCCCACAAGCTCCGCTTATGGTACGGATATCTACATTTTTTTAAATCAAGTGCTTTTTCTTGATGAGCAAAATGACCTAAGAAAAAAAGGCTAGTTTTAGACATAAAATATTAAATTTAAATGAATTTGTGCTTAAAACAAGCTAAAAAAAAATCTGTGAATGGGGTACACTGCAAAAAATGACTTTCTTAGTATTTTTGTCTTGTTTTCAGTAAAAATATTTAAATATTCTTAAATTAAGATGTATTTTCTTGATGAGCAAAATGACCGAAAATACTTATAGTTTTTAGAAAAAAATATAAACTGTATTTAAATTAGTGCTAATGGAATAAGAAAAATAAGTTTAGTTTTTCATAAACACTTAATTCAAGACATTTTTTCTTATTCCATTGGGAGATGTTTTTGCTTGTTTTATGCACAAATTCACTTAAATTTTTATATTTTTTGTCTAAACACTAGACTTATTTTTCTAGGTCATTTTGCTCATCAAGAAAAAGCATCTTAATTTAAGAATCTTTAGATATTTTTATTGAAAACAAGACAAAAATACTAAGTAAAAAAAGTATTTTTTTTGCAGTGTACACTGCAAAAAAAGATTTTCAAGAAAAAAATTCTTAGTATTTTTGTCTTGTTTTCAGTAAAAATAACAAGCAAAAAAATCTGCCAATGGGGTAAGCTAATTTTTCTTGAATTTTTCTTGAATTTAGTGTTTAAGAAAAAAGTTTATGATTTATTTTGCTTACCCTATTGGCAGATTTTTTTGTGCTTGTTTTATGCACAAATTCACTTAAATTTGATTTTGTTTTGTCTAAAAACTAGATTTATTTTTTGCTGTGTGGACAATAATTGACCAAGCAGAACAGACTATACTATATTGGTGGTGGTCGAGGAGATTCCCCCATTCATATGTAAAGCGCTTTGAGTACTGAGAAAAGCGCTATATAAATGTAACGAATTATTATTATTATTATTATACCATATTTTAATATGATCAACAAATCTTATAATTCTTCTCTTTTACATTTTACTGGATGTCTGTTGTTTACAAACAATAAGCATATGTGTTATATGTGTTGTCAGGCTGGTTCATTCTGGACCTGGTAAGAGTTCATCTTTACACGACTCAGAGCTGACGTTTGGACTGCGGTTGGGCACTAAACAGGGTGTGGAGACCCATCTGTTCAGAGTAGACACAGCTAAAGATCTCTCAACCTGGACACATCTGCTGGTGGACGGCTGTCACAGCGCCGCTGAGCTCGTACAAGAAGTCACTACAGGTGAATGATGTAAACATAGACAGAGAAATAACTGAGATTGTCTGGGTTCATGTCGCCCTCTTTTGGTTAAAAGATGAAATGCAAAACTTGATTCCAGATTTTGCCTTTCCATTATTAAAGTGCTCATGATCTGTGTGTTGTAGCTTGTAGCTGGAATGGGAAGTCGTGTCTGTTGAGCGTTCATATAGACAAAGGCTTCTCGTTGTTTACGGAGGAGTCCGGCGTCAAGAAAAACGTCCTCCTCCAGCAGCCGTTCGAGCGCCTGCGCATGTCCTCAGACGACGGCGTCCGTATGATGTTCCTGGATTTTGGCAGTCCAGAATCTGAGATTGTAAGAGAGATTTTCACTTTTTTACTTTTATTAGTTTGATTTGAGGCCGCAATGTCACTTTCTTTCTGTTCTTGTCGTTTTCAGCAACTGGACCTTCACTCCTGTCCTAAAACCATCGTCTTCATCATCCACTCCTTCCTCTCGGCCAAGGTCAAGCGGCTAGGACTGTTGGCATGACGACCTCGCCTCCACAGGTCGATCGCCATGACGACTAAGTGAACGGAGGACCACTGGACAACGAGCCAAACCTTCAGCACAGACTGTCAGGAGTCAGCGTTCAGCTTCTCTTTTCAGCTTTTCAGCCTTTCAATGAAACCTCTCTTTCTTTCTTTCTCTCTCACAGGTCTGGCCTTTAAATTGTTTGTTTATTTGTTCGTTTATTACTTAAACCTTTTAAATGTCTAAAAACTTGTGTGTTGTTGGAACGGCAATGAGAAAAAAAATGTCGTCTCGGTCTCAAACCGTATTGTGATGATATTTGAATGTTGTCTAGTTAGTTGAGTAACTAGGGTTTGAAACCGAGCTGCTATTTTCTTTATTCAGCCGTTGTTCTCATCATTAAAGGGCTTTTAATGTACAGCAGCTGTGAAAAGAAACTCACTAACACAAGTATTAAGGAAAAAACCTTTAAAGTATATAATAATCTAATATTTTTCCTTTGAATATAATCCCTTTAAACTTGCCAGACTTTAAACTTTTGCAATAAAAAACTGCTGTGGTATCATCATGACACACTATCAGATGATAATACTGTGGTATTTTGATATGGTAATGTATTATTTTCATACACCTTAATATATACTCAGTTCTGAGGTGCATCAAAATCATGGAAAACTTTTATAGTTGTCTCTAAAACGATACTGTGGTACAAAACACTGTGGTACATTTTTTGTAAGGGGAAGATAAATGTGTCTTATAAGTCATCTCAATTTTGCAAACCTAAAAAGAAAACTTTAAGGGAATTATAAATCAGAAAGCATGCATATGCTTGTACTCAATGTTTTACTGAATGAGTTCCTACTTAACAAATAAGCAGTTTTCTCGCGTACTACCATACTAATAATCGTACTATTTTTGCAGTTTTTCCTGCACACAGCATGCAAGTTTTCTCTTGTAATGCAGAAATAATTTTTCCAAAATGTGCTGCAAAAATACTTAACACTACCAACACGATCTCACAGAAAGTCATGTTATATGCATGAAAAATTTGATTAATTTCAATGTCATGTCAATGGCACGAAATTCACCTTTTTTCGTGCCTCGTGTAGTTTTTCGTGTCCATTGCACGACTTTCTTTTTCGTGTAATTTTATATTGTTTTCCCATTTTTTTCCCTATTTTTAAATCATTGTCACTTGGGGTTGGGGTTTGGATGTCTAAAAATGTAAACAATGGTAAGAAAATAGGGAAAAAAAACATTGAGAAAACAATACATAAAATTAAACGAAAAAGAAAGTCGTTCAACGGACATGAAAAACTATTTATAGAAATTTGAGTTTGTGATACAAAAAATACATTCATGCTCAAGGCACGAAAAAAAATTTTTTGTACAAAGGACATGAATAAATTGATACATTTTTTGTGACTATAACACGACTTTCCATGAGATCAGTCTAAACACTACACTGTAAAAAAAATGCAATTTAAATGCAAGTTAAAACAAAGTCAATTCAACCTACTATTTAGAGTTTTGACTTGAAAAGTTGACAACTTATAAAAACAAGTTGAAATTGTTTAACTTAATTTGTTAAGTTAAAGGTATATTGAAAATATCTGTTGATTTGACAAAAAGTGTGTATGTAATGTATCCCACAATGCATTGCGCTCGTGAATCTTCCAATCTGAATCTTTTATAGAACAGAAATATTTGACATAAATCAATATTTTATTTAATGAATGAAAGAATTCTGAATCAAACATGTCACAAATCTGTGTTATTGTAATGTTTGTTGCATAAATCATACTTTTAACACGTAAGCCGCCTTTCGTTTTGTTCAGTTTTAGTTATTTTAAGTTTGAATCATCTATACAGTATTGGATCAGCAGTATGCCATTTTGTTTTTAAGCCTTATTGTTTAAGTGCATTTTGTTGCCTTTGAAACAATTCAAGTTTGATTCCCACTTCATTGTAACCATAACAAGATGTATGAGGTTTCATTTACAGAGGAACATTTAGATGAAAATGTCCCAACGTGAAGTGGAAAATCTTTTCTGTGGCCTTGCTGAACTCTACTAAAGTTTAATATATAATTCACGCTATATTCAAACTACGTTAGCTTTAAAAAGAAAATCATATTATATCCTTATTTAAACAGAAGAGTGCCTTCTAGGGTTGTTTGTATATACAATTGCAATAAATATAACTTGACTTTACTCACAGAGTGATTATTGTGTAACAGCAGTGCAAACAAAACTTTACAATAAACTGTGTTTGAATCATCCAAAGACTTGGGGTCTCAGTTATAAAGTAACGTGCGTACACCAGTTCCCACACAAATGTTGTGATGTAAAAAACAAACTTGACGGGAGAATGGGCTTGCAGGGTGGGATCTGCATGAGGATGATTCATGTACGCACACTTGCAGGTCATCTGTGATTTATTTTTAAGGGAACATTGCTTTTTTTATAAGTCTTAATATTTTTTGGCGTATGTTTTGACTTTAAGGAAGGATCCTACGCACAGTTTTACAAATGAGACCCCGGATGATGAGATCTGAGAGTTATCTGTGTTAGTTTGAGTTAAAAAAAACATTGTAACATTTACATATTTCACATTTCTGTTCATTTTTGGCTGTTGCTTTTTTATAATTCAAGAAACTTGATGGTTTTCTCAATGAACCTCATACTACAAAAAAATATATTTTTAAATATAATGTAATTATAATTAAAAATTATTTGGCCATTTTTTTTATATATATTTAAAAAAAATAATATATTTGTACATATTTATATTCATTTATATTTTGGCCAGAAATGTTTTTGACATTTGTTGCCCCTGAAATGCATTTTGAAATATGTTAATATATGAAGGTTAAAAATGTCATATATTTTCAAATTCAAAAACATTTTTTATCAAGCTTTACTTTTTACAAAATACTTTTTGCATATATTTACAAATATGTTTTTCCCTGAGAAATGTATTTTTGTTGTATGGGTCTCTCTGATACTAAAGACAAAAATATTTTCAAATGAGATGCTCAACAATCAAAGTAAAGAAGTGCAACCAAAATTCATAAAACCACACAAAATGAAAACAATGGTGCAACACTTTTTCTTGAAAAGAATGAAACTTTTTATTAGTTTAAAATCAGTGATGATGAGACATCAAGAGCAACGGTAAACAAACACTCCTTTATACACAAGCACACACACAATCAGCAGATGTTTTTTTTCATTCAGATTACTAATTATGAAATTGGTTTTCTAATGGAATTAAGAAAAAAATAAGAGAGAGAAAGGGAGAGAGACTAAACCCAAGTTTAAAAACATAATCAATATCCTGATTAAGCCCTTAAGGAAATAATGGGGTGGTTTCCCGGACAGGGCTTTATCCTTGTCCCAGACTAAAATGCATGTTTGAGCTGCCTTCATTAAAAAACTTGTATTGACTTAATTTAACATATATCAGTGACATTGTTTTGTCACAAGATTCACAACAGTAATGTAAGGCATGTTTGTAAAAATGACTTAAAAGTCCTAATATAACTAAGGCCTAGTCCTGAATTAATCTAAACCCTGTCTGGGAAACTGACCCAAAGTGTCTAAAGAAAAAATCCAAAAGGTTTCTCTGGACTTACATTTTACATCAACATCTCCTCCCCGACCTCATATACATACTAACTCAATGCCAAAATAATTTTTTATTTAGTTTAACTTTTATCATCTTTAGAGAAACATCTGAGAAGCTGAAGAGACTTTTACTTCATTAAATACCAGATAAGTGGCATTTATTTTTCAAAAGGCTTATTTGCATCACATTCAAAAAAGTGTTAAATATATTACATGTTTTTTATATCACATAGTTCAGTGTTATGTTATTATTATGATTAGTACTGTAGGTCATGACCCATAGGTTTATTAATATAATCATAAACAACGTTATAAATCACAAAAGGAAATACAGACGTCTACTTTCTGCAGGATTATTATTTCCGAACAATGAACGGATGTTGATGTTCTGTGTCAATATTACCCAAATGGAAAAGATCTCAGTGTTATCAGACCCACCGATATAATCAAACAACTCCAAGTAAACATCTTTAACCCGGCAACCACTGGCATGGCAACAGAGATTGGCAGCAGGCCTCTGTCTTCTATTAGTTCACTCAATGAACCTTTTACATCACAGAGAGAGAGAGAGAGAGAGAGAGAGAGAGAGAGAGGGAGAGAGAGAGAGAGAGAGAGAGAGAGAGAGAGAGAGAGAGAGAGATGGACTGAATGTATTTTGATTAGATAAGAAACTAGAAAGCCATGTAAGTGAAAGAGAAAATTGGTGCGGGTGAAGCATTAAGAGTTTGTCAGCAGTCTGTAGATGAATGAAATCAATCTATGTTTGCACAGTGTGATGTGTGTTTGTGTGTGCGTTTGTGTGTGTCTGTTTTTTTATTTATGTTGTGCATTAATATACTCAACATTTGAAATGGATCGAAAAAGTTAATCAAAGTTGTCCTAAGACAAGAACGGTATTGTTAAAAAATTTAAGACAACATTTATGACAATTTTTGATCCATTGACTACTGTGTTCTACAAGCAAGCAATCTAAATATCATAAGTTCTTCAGATTATTTTTTTTTTTTTTCAAATAAATTTAAAATTAGCACCTATTTTTATGTTTATTGAAGACATATGATGAAAATCTGACTTTTTCCATGTTTATATTATTGGATCCCCAGTGCTTCTATCAACCTAGAAAATTTGAAAAAGATGAACTTAATTTTGGTAAACCATTCTCTGCAAGCATGTGAAAAATAGCTCATTGATATTTGTCTCCCCTTGTGATGTCAGAAGGGGATCTCATTATAATAATACCACCCCTTTATCTGCACTATCCAACCAGGGCACTGCCATTTAGTGCAGAGATCAGCTCATTTGCATTTTAAAGGACACACCCATACATGGCACATTTTTGCTCACCCCTACAAAGTGGCAATTTTAACATGCTCATGCTATTATAAATTATCTCTATGATATTTTTAGCTAAAACTTCACATACGTACTCTGGGGTACATATCTTAAAAATGTCAACCACTGTAAAGTTGCACTTTTAATTAAAAAAGGATATGCTGTAATATATATTCAGTATAATATATAATTCATTGTAATATATAATCAATTAGCCTCTTGACTCTAACAGGATTAAAATTCACTTATTAAATTTTTTTGAGTTAATTACATATGTTGTACATAAACATTGTGTGTTGTGTTTCATTGTATTTTATGAATTTTGCAGGTTGTGTGCGTGCATTATCTATGTGCATTCTAGTATAAAATCATAGGTAACTTCACATTCATACACCAGGGGGCAATACAAAACAAACAAAAAATTGGTTGAAATGAATTTATTCATGAGTAAACAGATCCTTTTGAAATTATAATCATCATTTACAGATGTTAATGAAAAACATTCCTTTAATATATCCTCTACTGTATCCGATCTGACAGGATTATTTTATTTTCTACTTTCCACTTTTAAATCTGTTTGGTTGTGTAATGTAAAAGTAGGACTATATATATTTTTTATCATTGTACAATGGGTTAAAACATCCTAGCACAAGTTACATTGTAACCCAACGAGTTGTGTTCATCTCAATGACCCAATGATGGAGAGAAAATAACCCAGTGGATGATTTTCTTTCATTTCCACTTTTAAATATGTTTGATTGCGTAATGTTAAATGAGGATTATCCAGCTGTACTGTAAACCTTCATGACAGATGGTTGCACTCACAGTAAATATAAATATTAGTTAGACGTCTAAACACACATTTTGGCTCAGCCATTCTCTTTGGACTTCACATTATTTCTTGGCCTTTACTTTTCTTGCTTTTTTATTTCTTTTCTTTTTTTAAATAATCTGATCATATGCTTATAATTTAGGCTCCAGAGTATTATTATTGACTGACTTTATTTTACATTATTAATTTCATTATTTCAATTTTTTTTGTATTTAATTAAAACACAAACCGAATGCAAATAAGAAGATGAATGTGAGAAATTAAATCAGAGGAACAGCTGGATTGAGTCAATAGGGGGCGCTGTGTCTCTGTGAGGAAATGCAGATGGATTGTGGGGTGGAGTGAGAGATGATTGAAGAGGTGACCTAATTCAACTCAGGACGTCCCATAATGCTCATGTACACACACACATAGTTTAATACACAAGATGAAATATGTTGTGATAAAGGTGTCATTGTGCGACCCAACACTCTTTCGTGCATTTGGTTGTGAAGGTTATTTGGTTTCACAACATTACAACTGTGTCTGATCATGTAAACATAAATATTCAGACACTATAGATCTGTACTCACATTCACATCAATGCATTTTCTAACTCTGCCTGTTAGTTAGTAACATTTGGTGAATGTTATAAAAGAGCGACAAACGGTTTGAACAGAAGCAGTTTCTCTCTTTGGCTCTGAGCCGCAGGCTGGAATTATGGGTAGTCATTTCATACTAAGACATGATTTTTTCCCTCCACTCTTTTTATGATTGTTATTATGACTCTCTGTACTAAAGAGGCAGGTTAGGGTTATTAAATATGCCAGGGCCAATTGTATTTTTGCACAAGTAAGCTTACTGGAAATATTCCATCTTAGCTGCTTTTATTCGGGCAAATGTAGTTATGAATTTTAAAGTAGGCTGTTATAAGTGGAGGGGAGAGAGATTGTGAACAGAATTCTGAGTAATGCTGGAAGAGAGAGATTGCAATTTCTTGTTTTAGAAAGAGAGAGAGAGAGGGGGGGGATTGGAAGAGCAACAAGGTTGTATTAGAGCGGCTGGTTTACATCAAGCTTTCCAAAAATACTTCATCTCTTCGTATCACCTTCTATCTCTCTTTCTCTCTCTCTTGTTTGATGTGAAGAGGAACATATATAGATCCTCTCTTTAAACTCACAAGAAACAGAGTTAGAAACACAAGAGCTATGATTGTGTGTATTTTGTGTGTGTTTGTGAACTCTATAGTGTTGTGTTTTGTCAAGCGCAGTTTAAGTTTTCTTTCCTGCATGTGTTGTTGTTTCCTCTTAAAACAGGAAGTGTTTGTTAACATTTCGATGTAAACTACAGCACATTAACATTAAACGACTGGAAAATATATGTGTTCAATCTCTTTCCAAAGCAAAAACAACTCAATTATGTGTCGTGAAAATCTCCACTGTCAAAGTGAATAAGAGTTGTGTGTGTGTTGTGTGATTCATTGAATCAGGTTAATATATAAGATAACACAAATGAGCCATCTGACAGAATGAAGACACATTCCCTCATTTATTCAATTATCACATTGTTTGAAAGCTCAACGGAGGGGAAAACACTGGATTTTTCCTTTAATAAAGATTTAATTAAATTAGATGAGGATTTTCATTTATTTTAGTGCATGCATGTGTATGTGTGTGTGTGTGTGTGTGTGTGTGTGTGTGTGTGTGTGAATGAGATATTCAGATTGCTCTCAGTATTTCAGATTAATGCTCTTTCACAGTGGAAATTTAAAGGGACAGTCCACCCAAAACAGAACATTTTGTCATATCCTCATTTCATTACAAACCCAGATTATTTTTTGTTTTTGTGTTCTTGCTTTTATATGATGTTCACTGTGCTTTTTATTCCCTTGGAGATTGATGGATTATGAACTGTGTATGGAAATGATCGGCAAATTCCTTCATTTATGTTCCACAGAAAATAACGGCGAAGGTCAGCAAATACCTTTCATGTTTGTTCGAGCCTTTCCTTTCACTGGTTAAAAATAACACAAAAACATAAACCATTTCATTATCCATAAGCCATTTAACTGAAAAAGTAACACATTTACACATTCAAAGCAAATAGTAGTCATTTTTTCTCTAGTATAGCAATGCTATACAAACAAACTAAGATCATAAGTAGCTTTTAGTGACATCCTGTTTACAAAATACAATTTCCTGTTTATCAAGAGCTTGGTAATAATCGTTTTATTTAGGTTTTTATTAACCTAATGTTTATTAATACCCAATAATACACTGTTTGAAATCATCTTCTTGTTAAGATGAAAATTCTGTCATCATTTTCTCATCCTCATGTTGTTGTAAACCTGTATGATTTTTTTTTTGATGGACACAAAGAAAGATATTTTGATAAATGATGGTAAGCACACAGCTGATTGTAACCATTGACTATCATAATAGGAAAAACAAAAAATACGTAGGCTAAGTATTGTGATAAATTTGAATATTTTGATAAATGGTGGTAAGCACACAGCCGATGGTACCCACTGAATTCCATCATATTTGTTTTTCCTACTATGATAGTCAATGGTCACAAATTAGGTGTGTGCTTACCATCATTTATCAAAATATCTTCTTTTGTGTTCATCAAAAAAAAAAAAAAAATGCATACAGGTCTAGAACAACATAGGGGACGAGAAAATGATGACAGAATATTTTTTGGGTGTAATTTTTCATTTTTAATATTAGAAGACACTCATGCCTGATTGTGTCAAGATGGAAAAGCATCGTCATTTGTGAAATTCACACGCTCGAGGAGGGGGAACCCTTTAAGTCAGTGACCTCTTTAACTTTTGACGTTGACTTTAACACGCTTCATGGGACAAAACTTTAAGAAGCAGCTTTGCGTTGGAGGTTTGACTCACTCTCCAGGTACAACTGACCCAAGATCAGTTAACATTCTGGAAGTCATCCGCTGTTTCGTTACGGGCGAAGCCGCATTTGTGGTTTATCTGGGTAGATGTGGGCAGGTGAAAGCCAACCGTACCACGATGAAGAAAAAGTCAATCACTTCTTTGAGACTCATACACCGCCTTCCTCTCGTGCGGGGAAAGCACATTCACATGACACTATCTCCATCACGATCTGGACATTGAGATGTGAAACTGATGTTACAGTAAATTCAGCTGGAGATCCCTGAGACATGAATTCGATGACAGCTCTCTTTCATTTGATTCACACCCACACTGTTAGAAAAAAACAATCCAATGTATGTAATGTAAAGGGCAGCACCCTT
Organism: Paramisgurnus dabryanus; assembly: GCF_030506205.2. Taxonomy (NCBI): domain Eukaryota; kingdom Metazoa; phylum Chordata; class Actinopteri; order Cypriniformes; family Cobitidae; genus Paramisgurnus; species Paramisgurnus dabryanus. The sequence continues at coordinate 30,031,061 of NC_133343.1, read as the reverse complement.
TAAAAAGGTACAGATATGCATACATTTGGTACCTTTATGCTCCTCTGAGGTACTAATATGGTTGGTACCACCCCAGTGACTGTCATATTTTGACAATTTTTTCTGACAGTGCACGCATTATTTACCAGGGGCAGATTCTCAAAAGTAAACAGACAAAATAAACAACTTTGTTAGTGTTTCATTACCCAATTAAAAAACAAAAGCCTAAATCAAAAACTCTAACATAATAAAACATGTAATTTGCTTCAAGAAAATAAATCTGTTTTCACGACCATCTGTATTTTTAGACAATTTTAGGAAAATAATGATTTGCCACAGTCCTCAATGCTGTAATATAAAAAAGATGCATTATTAAAGTCGCCATGAAACGGAAGTAGCATTTGTCTTATTTCCCACCGTGGTAAGTTTTCATACAAATGGCTTCTGACATGAGAAAAGTTAGGGCTGGACTTGAATTCGTCCATCGAGAATTGATTGGATTGTTTGAAGTTGGGTCATGTCTGTAAAAAGTGTTTCTGTGCCTTAGTAGATTTAACTAAATAAAATGAGTAAACTGTGTTAAATTTTTTTTTTTTTTTTTAATCAAAATATGAGTTAAAATAACATAATAATTTGAGTAATTCTAAATGAACACATCATTGAGTAAATTCAACTTCATTTTATCATGTATAATCCACTTAAATTTGTAAGAAGGAAATAAACTTAATAATTTTGTGTTGAAACTACGTGACTTTATTATTAAACATAACTAACTAGGCAGTTGACTCGTTGTTCCCCCAGCATGCTTTGCACGGGACTACATTTTGAGAGTATAATTTGAATTTAAACTCTATTTGATGTGTTTTTAACTAAAAAGAAAGACTTAGTTTTTAATGTTCATTTATCTTCGAGATTTGGAAGAGTTTTGTTTCCTCTTTTGAGTTGTAGTTACCATTGTTCAGAATACTGGTGCTTGTGCATAGACTGCATACTTTACAGCTGCCCAAAAGGAAATTGGGTGGGGACATTGATTGAATAAACAATTCGTGCCATAAATATAAATTAAAATAACAGAGTAATACTAGAACTATTAGTTAACTATTATATTAACTATTAGTTAACTATTAGTTAACTAAACTTAATTTTGTTGCATTCGTATTAAGTAATATTACAGTATTTATTATACGTAAAAAAAGGTTGGAAGTTGACTCAACCTAAAACTTCCTATGCAATCACTTGCCTCGCTTTTTATAAGTTAGATCTAGGTATTACTTTTTACAGTGTATTTGCTAATCGCCGCAACCTTTTCCCGGACCCCGCCCCCCTGCCATACCATATAAGGGCATGTGAAGAGAGATCGTTTTGAGGAGGGAAGGAGATTTGCATTTTTGATAAAAAATTATGAGGGCACATTAATATTTTAAAAATAATGAAGCTTACAGATAAGTCATTTATAATAAATACCACAATATTGCAAAACAAATGACAGTTTTTCATTTGAATTCCATTGCGACTTATCTATGCATCATTATTGTACGGTGTTTATGCAGATTAAAATAAAATGACTGTAATTCATGTTTCTGTAATAAAGTAAACGGTCTTAAAATAAAAATCTTTAGATGCATTGCAGTAATGAGAAGTTGAAAATAAAACTGCTGGGAAAATAACGATTTTTAGGCAAATATATATTAAAGAATTCATTTGAAATTTTTTTTTGTGACATGAATAAGAACAGTGTGAGTGTTTAAGGGTCAGGAGACATCTGGGTTACACAAATCTCATTCCTAAAATGTTTCATACTGCTGTACATAAATATATATAATAAAAAGGCAAGAAAAAAAAGGCAAACCTGTAATATAAGAGAAAAACGGTAACTGTTTTCTTGTCAAATCCACCCCCGCTTCCTGAGCTCTCTCTCTCTCTCTCTCTCTCTCTCTCTCTCTCTCTCTCTCTCTCTTAACAAAAGAACGGTCTGAGACAAAGGTAAGAGGAAAAAGATTTGAAGTATCCTCATCTGTTAAAGAACTGCAGACCAGTTAAACATGTGGTCTCATTAGCTAAAAATATTGACATGGAAACCATCATACAAACGTTACATGTGCAACATCAAAGGGACAGAAAATGACAAGAAACTGAAAGAAAGAAAGAAAAAAGCTCTGTTCAGCGCACGTTGTACCGCAAAGGTTTTAACCGCACCAGTGGAAAGTTTCTGTGTAACAGGTCATAAACTGTCTCCTGTTTTAACATCACAGACCATTCTTTACTTCTGATGGCCATTTATCTGTGTATATATATATATGTTTTTTAATATGCATTCCTGCTTTTATTGTGCATAACTTTGCACATTTCCCTGATAATTTCCAGATGTCTTTCATCAAATTTCCCGTAACTTTCCATTTTTGGAGACGTCACCAAACACTTTGCACAGTAAATTGTGTGGCGGTCGGCCTTACACAACAACTATGCAAGAGTTAAGTGTTAAAATACAGTTTGAAATGTTATTCTCATTCATACTTTAGGAAACCTCAGTTTACATTAAAGTGTTAAAAGTCCTCAACTGATGTTCAAACAGGCACATTTGATATACAATAAGAATGCAGAGCTATGATGTTTGATGAGAAATCCTTAAGTTCATCTTGAGACTTCTGACTTTTGATCAGTATGTTTGAGGCAGTGTTAAGATTTCTCTAGCAAAATGGCATTGCTGTGTACGAGAAACAATTGTTATGAAGTATTTGTTCCCAACCTTTTTCTTTGCCCCCCACGTACATATATGAAAATCTGAGCCCCCCAACCCTCCACATCCATCTTTTCTTTAGATTTTGCCCATATGTTGATTTTAATAATTATTTTTATATTTTACGTATGAGTGTGTTAATTACTTAATCTTGGCATACATTGTAAGCAACATATATTTTTTAAAATAAAATTATTATTGGAATGCTTTATGCATCTTTATTTTAGGGGGTCCCGGACCCCAGGTTGGGAACCACTGATTTAAAGGGGGCAAATCTGACTTTTTCCATGTGTAAGTGCTATAATTGTGTTCCCAGTGCTTCTATCAATCTAGAAAATGTGATAAAGATCAACCCAGTAACTTAGTTTTGGTAACCAATCTCTGTAAGCATGTGAAAGTAGGAAGTTTGCATTTGGCTCCCCTTGTGATGTCAGAAGGGGATCTTATTCTAACAAAACCACACCTTTATCCTCACTATCCAACCACGGCACTGCCATTTAGTGCAGAGAGAAAAATAAAATACAATTGACAGCACAATTAAGTTTCAATTTCAACAAACCACCATTATGGTGATCAGTGTTTGCATTATCAGCTCATTTGCATTTTAATGGACACACCCAAAAACGGCAAATGTTTTGCTCTGACCTACAATGTGTCAATTTTAACATGTTATAATAAATGATCTGTGGGGTATTTTGAGCTAAAACTTTACATATGTACTCTGGGCACACCAAAAATTTATGTTACATCTTAAAAATTCTTGTGAAATGCCCCCCTTTAAAGGATTCATCACAACTAAATATCACAGCTTGCTTTATTGCAACACATGCATGCACATGCACACACGCATGCACGCACAAAATCAGAAAAAACATCACACATTTCTATTTCCATCATTGTGGGTTTTTCATAAAGAATTTATATCTCAGGTTTCTTATAATGTGTGTCATTGCACGTACTGGCAGGTTCAGTTTTCCAATTGTTCAATAATGATCTATTTGCCAATTCAATGCTGGCAGAAATGCCTGACACAATATGAATAAAACATACAAATGGAGCGAGGCGAGGCAGTTTTACTGTATAGCGTCGCTTGTGAACTGTTTGTGAAAAATGAATATGGGAAATGTTATAAATGTAGCTATAGCTTAAAAAAACAACAACAGCACATCTGATGTCAGGTCAGTATAATGACACAGACCGTATGGATTTAAAATCGACACACATAAAGAAACGTTGAACATTCAAGTTCCCTACTGTGAGATATCACAGCCATACATCATTCAATTTAATGTCATATTGACCACTTGACATTCAGGACTATAAGTCTAAAAATAACACATCTTACAGATCGCTTTATATTTACGCCTTTGAATGTAGTGTGCATACAAAAAACAAACACAGAGCTCTCATTTAACGTTTTTATTACGGACAAAAAGAAACAAAAAGGCAAAGTGACACAAAAATGACCTGGCTGGTAATGAAAGAATAAACCAGCATTCAAAAAGTAAATAAAAAATAGCAATTGTCTTCATCTTCATCATCATCATCATAAAAAACAAAACAAACAACAACAACGAAAAGAACAAAACGATAGAATTCAAATATCGTAGTTATAAGCAAAACCGATCTCATTTTGTTCATAAATAGAAACCTGTTAAACATTATTAAATATTAACTGATGGGCTGATAACATTTTTCAAATAATTATCATTGCTGACTTTACAAATAAAATAACTACAATTGGCAGGTTTGTACACAAATTAAAAGTCTTAGAAGTTATTCTTTTATTCAACTAAAAAATAATATGCTACAGTAGAAAATAAAGATTCAAATAAAACGCTTGACTAAATGATCGAATGTATTTTCGTTTATTCCCACAGAACTTAAAAGATGAAATCAACACAATAAAACATCTAGCAAAAGCTACTAGAAAACTATCGACCCACTGTTGTTTAACTGTGTGCTGTAATATCTCACATCCAGAACATCATCGTTCCTCTTTACATCATCTTATTTTGATGGATTTAACCTCAGGCAAAACACATGACCCCCAAAACCTCTCCATACAGTAGGACCTGAAAATGTGCACAAGTTTGTGAATGCAGACGCGTCCGGTTGTGTGTGCTCGACGTCATGTGTCATTGCAAAATGTGTTTGAGAGGTTCAAAGAAAAGTTAGTTAACCCGTTAGTTTGTTTAAAGCTACTTGATCCATCCAGTTTAATAGTGCGTTGACAATCGTGCACTCACGTAAAGTTTGAAGATGCTTTTTTGTGTGGTCATGTTTATAACCTGAGAGTAAATTAACTGATGGTTGTGAGCACTATTGGGAAAACGTTACGTCTGTGATGTCAGTCTGAAATCGAGGTTCCCACACGCCTGATGAAATGGAGAGCCGGGTCATGCAGTTTGTCATGGCTTTTGTCATTGATCTTCCTCTCTCTCTCTCTCTCTTTCTCTCAGCAGTGCACACAGATTTTAATGCAAGATTGTGTACGTGTGAAAACACTTCTGATATCACAGGCTGTTCAGCTACACAAACACATTCACCCATTCACACGCATTCACGCTGGCACCCATTCACAAAATACCCTTTGAAATACAAATCAATGAATTATAAGTCATATTAAAGAAGAAAAAAATATCTAGACTTCATCTTCCAAATCTGACCCTCAAAAAAGTGATATTTACAATCACACTGTGACAGAGCGGTAAAGACCGACAGGGTCTTTAAAATTACAAAAGAAGTTATCGGTTTTCGCTTTTTTACTTCTTTCTATATTTTTTGCCCTTTCTACCAAAAATTCACAGAGCATCGTGAGCAGGTGAGCATCGTCGTCGAAATAAAATAGCCTGTTTTCGGACAAAAAAGCGCAATGTTGCAAGCAGAAAATAAATAAAAGGACGATAAAAATGAAACCGAGACAAGTAACAGAGAAAGTATGAGAAAAGTTTGTCCTCTGTTTGAATTAAAGCTCATGTTGCCCTGAGGGCCACTTTAATGGTAGTTTGCTATTTTTTTGCCATTCTTTTTTGTTATATACATCTGTTTTTTTGTCTTTTTTCTGTTAACAGTATTCAGAGACAGATTGTGTGCTCCTGCAGGTCTCTGACAGAGACGCCTGTACATTATAAGTGCTCGGCAAAAATGAAAGAATCGCTAGTAGTCTCAGAACACACACACACACGCGCACACACACATCCCTCTAAAAACGAATGAAAAATGACACTGAGGTTAAACTGATGGTATTTGGGAGGGGTGGTTGGGACTCCCTGGTGTTGGTTCATCTGGTCTCCTTGTTTTGTTTCAAGTGAGGTAGAGCGGCTTGTCCCTGCCTATCATACTGCCACTGTAATGACAACAACAAAAACAAACAAACCTCAGGAAATCGTCTGAGTTTCCATGTAAAGCCAAATATATAACTTCTGGAGTTATATCTATATAATATATAACTTCCATCAGTGAACACATGACACACGTGCCAATGCAATCAAACAAAAATAAGAAGTTGAAATGTGTCTCTTATTGTTTATGTATGTTTTGAAAACACTGTACTGTAGCATTGCAATAAAATATTCATGACATAAAACCACATTCACTGTTTACCTGCAGTGGTTTCCACCACATTCCCGGTTACAGTATTCGCTGTCCCAGTCCTGGTTCTGACCCCCTGGATTCGGAGCTCCTGGAGACTGAGATCCCCCCACACTTTTCTGATACTCGGACTGTAAGTGAGAAAATCCCTGAGAGAGAGAAAGAGAGAAAGAGATAGATCACACATACTGTATATTACTATTAGAGATGCACCGATATATCGGCCAATAATCGGCATCGGTTGATAAAAGCACTGATAGTTTAAAAACAGCCAATAGTTATGGCCGATATATCCTTTCAATCAAAAGAAAACAGGAAAATTAATAAATTTGAGCTCTGTGTATAGAAAATATAAAAAAAAGAACTATTTAATGTTCAATATTAATGCTCATAATAATAATACATAATAATTACACACAATACACACACATATATTATGCCAAAAAAAAATCACTTTTATTTTGTATGCGATTAATTGTGATTAATGTTTTCCCAGCACTAATCATTTTGTGTAATATTAAACTGTACCTGTCAAAATGATTTGCAGCATAATGGTTTACCGTGTGTTAGCAGTTTCAGGCGGTTATTTTCTAAAAAAAAGTACGAACCTTGAAATGTCGCAACTGTCCAATCAGAAAAAGCCGTGTAATAAGAATGAATAACATTTATAAATGTCATGAATTTACTTAATACAAGTTAATCTAACAACCAAACTATCTGTATCGGCAGATATGAGTAATAATCCGTATCGGTGCATCTCATCTGTATCAAATTTAAGGCCAGACACAAATGTGATGCTCAGGTTGTCTGTTGTAAGCGTGGCATGCTGTGTTTTACAACAATCTTAGTACTTAAGGATAAACATTCTCTTTAATTGATTTAAAATATATCTCTTAAAGGTGGGGTGCATGATCTATGTAAGCCAATGTTGATATTTGAAATCACCTAAACAATAACGCCCCTACCCCAATAAAATCTGGAACTTATTTTGATAGACCCGCCCCACACATACACAACCAGGCAAGAATGTTGGTTAGTAGACACGCCCCTTACTGCTAATTGGCTGCCAGTGTGTTTTGGTACTCGGCCCGACTCCCTTTTCTAAAAGCGTTTTGTTACGATTTTTTACGGTAGCTAAATTCTAGAACACTGTGTTATTTGAGTCTACTAATAAATCTAACACATTATCTGAAATGTAAAAGCTGTACATTTGTTCAGTCTTTAGATCTCTCACTTCACCAGAAATCTTTACTTTTACTGTAACTGCATGAAGGTGTTAAACACCGATGATGGTTTGGAAAATCAAACTCTCTCACTCATCTTCACACACAGCATTTGTCTTACGGTGAAGCGATGACACCTTTATAACAACACATCCTCCACCCTATTTCTCACTTTAGCTCATTTTACAGCACATTGTGGCCGCAAACAGTACACGTCTCGTGACCTATCCTTTATTTACTGTACTGTTGTCTAGTTTATTTGGTAACACTTTCCACACACTGCAAGATTTTATTTAATATCAGATCATCCTAAATATAAACGATGAGCAGGTGATATACTGCGTTTGTCTTCCAGGAGATTAAATGCTTATGTCTATTTTGGTAAAAATCAACTCATCAGCAGTGAAATATCGCACATCCAGTGCAATATATATATATATATATATATATATATATATATATATATATATATATATATATATATATATATATATATATATATATACTGTTTTCTGACTACACAGACAATGCTAAATGTTTTTATGGGTTTGTTTAAAAGGAAATACTAATGCATACTGCAAAGTAATGCAAACTGCATACGGTATTCAAAGTATAAGCATGACCTTATGTTGCATATGTTTTCATTTCAGAAATATGGTCAGGAAAGTAAAATCAAACACAATGCATTATGGGATTGTACAGTATGCACTTTTAGCTCTATACTGCACAACCCCCTGAATCTAGCATGCACACTAACCTGCTGTCCTGGAGGCGGGGAGTGGAGCGGAGCCTGGAGACCCATCTGGTGAGAGATGATTGGCTGTGACTGAACCTGTTGCATGCGGATTGGCTGGTTGAGGAGGGAGCCCTGATGCAGAGAGAGCTGCTGATGAAGAGGAGGGCTGATCTGAAACGATGCCGGTGGCGAGGCACTGAGCGAGGGCAGCATGGCCGATCGGGACAGGCCGTGTCTGGGAGCTCCTGCGGCGTAACTCTGGAGGTCTGACAAAGGGAAGGGACCGGGGCTCAGGTACGGGGAGGAGGGCTGAGGTGGGACGCTGTACAGAGAAGGATTTGGGGGCATCATGTGAGAAGGTTGGCTCGATTGAGAGCTTTTACTCTCCACTGGGTCATTGTAGCTCTGAAAGAAAAAAAAATTATCAAAGATTAGCACATTATTATTTTAAAAAATCTAAACAGGTTTACTTGTGAAAACTATTCCAGTTGTTATGTTTTTTTTTATTTATTTAATATGTATTTACATGTCAGCATAACACTGTGACTGAAAAAGGTAACTTATGCATTTGGTAAAATTTGATTATTTTTTTAGCTAGGTCTCTCAAAAGATTTATCGCGATTAATCGCATACAAAATTGCATTGCATAATATATTTGTGTGTGAAATTAATATGTATTCATAAATACATACACATATGGAATGTTTTTTTGGTCTTTTTTAAATTAATTAATTAAATTATAAAATAATTAATTAAATTATAAAATAAAAAATAAAATTGCAAAATATGTCCCAAATTTGAAAATTAAATGCTAAAATAAAAATTAAAACATTATTTCATTTTCATTTTTAACGTGATGAAGCATCATTCCGGCCAAATTAAAAAATAAAATTTAATTGATGATTTGACATTTCATTTTCAATATAATCTTGAGTCAAGACTGACAATATTAAAATAAAAAGGCAAGCTTGAAAAGGAATCTGTAAATACATTTTTTTAAAAGGCTTTTTATTCATGCCCAAGCAATAATAGGGACAAAATTAAAATGTAAAGTTCAGTTTTAATTTTATGTTTTGTTTAAATTATTTGATTTCATTTTCTTTTTCGTTTTCATTTTCTTTTTCGTTTTCATTTTCATTTTCAACTTGTATGCAAATTCAATGTTAATCAATGGGTGGCGTTTACTTGCTTAAAAAAAGGGGATTGGCTGAAGCAGCGTTGCCAACTCAGCGACTGTGTTGCTAAAATAGCGACTTTATTGCTACATCTAGCGACTTTTAGGCCCATTTAGACAAACTTAGCGAATGTTTGGATGAATCTTAGCTTCATATCTGTACAGATAGGCTACTGTGTCGCTTGTACTGGCCCACGAGTGCCGGGTGGCGCTGACGTCCTGGTGAAATGTGCGTCTGGTGTCTCTGTGCATGGAGCTGGGCAGTGTAGGAGCTGACCCGTGGATGAGATTCGCGTACATTGTTTACATTTCAAAGGAGTAACAAACTATAAAAAGTGTCTGGTCCGCTGTTATATATGTGCGTATTTTCACACATCTGGTCCGGTGAGGCGTAAGTTTAACGAGCTGATACACCGACCAGTCACTTACTTTTAAATGAACATTATCTGTTTATTTAGCCTATGTGTTGTCTGTACAAGTATCAGAACTTGCGTCCTCTGTGAAATGCGAGTCTCTCGGAGTCTTCTGTGTACACTGCACTGGACACAACATACAGTTCTTCTGACCATAGCTGAAGCGTGGAAGACGAGCTACGCACATAAGGGCTGTGACGATATCACAGTAATACTGCATCACTGCTGTAATAAGATGCCAGCTGCGGTGATGTCACGGCCGCAACCTTATAAAGCGCGTCATGCCCAAGTGCTCTGATTTCTTGAACTGTACCAACTCACTCCCTGGTTTTAAACCCCTGCGCGAATAACAACATCTCTGCAAGGAAATGTCAGAGCCATGCCCATGAAAGTTCATGTGCAAGGAGTCCGAGCCACACGCATGCTTTCTCGTTCAAGGAGAAGCAGGCACTGTGCTGGTGATGATAATGATAGCATAATAATAATTTAAAACTATAATGGGCAAACATGACAACTATCGTTATGAAGCCAGGAGCGCGTATACTGACAGCACAACTCGTTATTTGGTTGAATGCTGTGCTTATATCTGGAGCTACTGTAAGCGAATTTCTGAAAGCAATGATTGGAGTATCCATAAGTTTTGTGCAGTTATTTACGTAATGATGCAATTGTCGATTTCGTTTTGTAACCACTTTGAGAAAATCTAATTAAACATACTAACAATAATAACATTAAATAATGTTTATTTTCGATATCTTTTGAGTTTAATATCAATTATGGAACAGTTTTTGTCATTGTTTGTAACCCATTTTTTGTACAATAAATTATTAAGAGTTTCAACATGTTTGGAGAAGTGTGTTTCTATTCACGGAGAGTTTACCGAAAATGAATGTCTAAAGAAATAGGAATCAGGTTTTGCACAACTCATCAGAAACAATCTTAAACTCTGCATGTTCTTTCTGCAGGTTTTCAGGTTGTTATTCTATGAAATGTATTGTATAAAATGGGTTATAAACGATGACATAAAAGGTCTATAAATCATAGTATATTCAAAAGATATAAAAAACAAAAGTTAACATATAGAAATACATATTATTTCACATTGTTATTGCTAATATAATTTGTTGTTTTAATAATATGGGGTGGGTTGTTGTGCTAACAGTCTAACCGCGTGATTCTGTTGCTTCTTCACCACGGTAAAATACAATCCCGTACGGTCACAGCCCTACTCACAAATCAGCGTTACAAATGAGGACCACTTATGCCACAAAGGCTGAAGGTCTGCTCTGCCAGTGTGCCCGCTGCAAAAGTAAGTGACTGGTCACGGTGTATGTCCATTTTCATGAAATGCATACAAATAACACGCAGTGTGATTATAGTGCTATATATACGCAAATTTTGCGAGCATATGATACTCCAGTCCTTCACGGATTTTGGCATAATTATGCATTGCACGATAATCACACTGTGCTATGTGTATGCATTTCATGAGAATGGCTGACGCCTCACTGGATCAGATGTGTAAAAATACGCACATATATAACAGCGGACCAGCCACTTTTTATTGTTTGTTCCTCCTTTGAAATGTAAACAATGTACACGAATCTCATCCACGCGTCAGCTCCTACACTGCCCAGCTCCATGCACAGAGACACCAGACGCACATTTCACCGGGACAGCGCCACCCGGCACTCGTGGGCCAGTACAAGCGACACAGTACTATCTGTACAGATGTGAAGCTAAGATTCATCCAAACATTCGCTAAGTTTGTCTAAATGGGCCTAAAAGTCGCTAGATGTAGCAATAAAGTCGCTATTTTAGCAACACAGTCGCTGAGTTGGCAACACTGCTTCAGCCAATCCCCCTTTTTTAAGCAAGTAAACGCCACCCATTGATTAACATTGAATTTGCATACAAGTTGAAAATGAAAATGAAAATGAAAATGAAAATGAAAATGAAAATGAAAAAGAAAATGAAAACGAAAAAGAAAATGAAAACAAATAATTTAAAGAGAACATAAAATTAAAACTGAACTTTACATTTTAATTTTGTCCCTATTATTGCTTGGGTATGAATAAAAACCCTTTTAAAAATGTATTTACAGATTCCTTTTCAAGCTTGACTTTTTATTTTAATATTGTCAGTCTTGACTCAAGATTATATTGAAAATGAAATGTCAAATCATCAATTTAATTTTCTTTTTTAATTTGGCCAGAATGATGCTTCATCACGTTAAAAATGAAAATGAAATAATTTAATATAATGTTTTAATTTTTATTTTAGCATTTAATTTTCAAATTTGGGACATATTTTGCGATTTTATTTTTTATTTTATAATTTAATTAATTATTTTATAATTTAATTAATTAATTTAAAAAAGACCAAAAAAACCTTCCATATACACATGCATGTAAAAATGTAAGATAAATAAATAAATAAATATTAACTTTTATTTTGTATATGATTAATCGCGATTAATCGTTCGACAGCCGTAATTTTAGCTTTACACATTTGTGACAACAATTGACTCATTTGTGATTATTTTCATGTCTTAGTTCCATAAGAAACTTTAACATCTGAAGAAAACTTGATCAATGATCTATGAAAGAGCAATAAAATCTTCATCTGAATCTCAGTACTTAACATCAGCAAACGCACAAACACGTCTAGGTGTGATTTGTCAAACTGAGAGCGAGTGCTTATAGCCACGCATTGTTTCATTACAGCTGCGTATGGACGCACACATGGTAAATGGCAATATGTTTGTGAAATGTCAGCGCGTGACAGAAACTCAGTCGTGTTCATCAGCGTCACAAACGCACACCGCTTTCATACATCATCATATATTAAGCAGAAGATCCAAAGCCAAGAGAATGAAGATCGGTCCAGAATGAAGAAGTCAGTGTGTGTTTATGAAAGAACATCTGCTTCTCAAACATTTCACTTTTAAATTAAACAAGTGCATTTGGAGACTGTCCAGGACCTGAATATGATTCACTTTACGAAAAGATTATAAAAACTGACTTCATTAAGCATCTCATATATAATCAACTACTCTTCTTCGAGGACCAGATTTTAAAAATGTAAATATGATGCAGTCCAAACTTTTATTTTTACCTTTTATATAAATATTTTTACTTTTACTTATATTTAATATATATATAACACTATGTAACTAATGCATTTGATAAAACATATATATTTTAGCTAGGGCTGTCAAAAGATTAATCGCAATTAATCGCATACATATGTTAATATAAAATCTATGCTATAACTTATGTTGTTTTTGTTACTTTTTGTTATAGTTCATATATTAAAAAAACAAGCATTTTCAAAAAAGATGTACATTTCTTGTTTCCAGTATTTTGCTTTTTATTACTAAAAACTCAAACTTTCTTTTTTAATATTTTAAAAACAATTGCAGTTTAACATTGCAAAAGACAAATGTTAATAGTTAAACTATGAACATTGCACAAAAAAGTGCAAGGGTAAATAAATCAACACATGTATTTTTGTATAGCACTAACTGTAACGCAGAGCTCTTAAACTTTTTTTTTTATAACAAAAGAATAACATTTTTATTTAACTTTCAGAAATTGTTAGATTTCAGTATTCACAACATATAGCCAGTCTTCTCCTAATGACTAAAATTGCACTTCATGTTTTCTTTTTTAATATTTTAAAGATATATCGGCTAAAACGCCTTTGTATTGTACACTACATTCTAGGGATGCACCGATACCACTTTTTTGGAATACGAGTACGAGTATGAGTACTTGCCAATACCGATACCGAGTACTTAATAAAAAACATGATTTAAATTTACAGGTAACAGCTTTAGTCATATAATTTAACAAAAAAAAACCAAAGGACTAGTTTTCCAGTTTGTTGTAAACTCTGCCTCTTTGGACAACACAAGAGGCATTAACCCCTTACACGCCGCTCAAACATAGACATTTCTCATGGTATCGATTCCAGGTATCGGGGGACTTTTAACGAGTACGAGTACTTTAGAAAATATGGTATCGAGGCCGATACCAGTATCGGTATCGGTGCATCCCTACTACATTCGAACACGACTGCCAGAGTTCGCCCCCTAGTGGCAGAAATTTCAGTTTAGTCGTAAATCCGTGTCAACTTAGAAGAGAAACTCATTCCAGCGCTAGAGCCTTTAATCTATGAATATATTTACTTAAAAATGTACTTGTGTATGGAAATGTATAATTTTTAAAGGATTCAAGTGTTACTGATAAAGTCAAACAAAAAAGGATTAATAATTTTTACCTTGCACACAGTGTTTTGATTGGAACACACTTGCACAAGTTTTTTTTTATTAATCCAAAGCTCAAATTGGATCCGATAATTACGCACCCACAGATGGTTGGCACCCCACGCAGCCCGCTTGAGATTCACCTTCCAGTTTATTAGCCGTAATCGGCTGTTAAAAAAGTATCGGCTGCTTTAAAGTAACCAAACTGATTTTAAATCGAACAAAGATGACCGGCGGGCCGGATAAAGATGACTGCCAGTTGACTAGCCCTGGACATATATCACAAACCCTCCAAACAACGTTACAGAATGAAGTTTGACATTATGTGAACAAAATAAGTATTATAAAACTCACAGGGTTTTAAACACGTTGCTATGCTCTCTGATTAAACTTCTTTTACATAATCTGAATACAATTGCGGATTATGCTACAAAATATCAGCAGGTGCATGCACAAAAACAAAATGAAACACAAACTTTAATGTCAGTCTCAAATACGCTCCGCATTCTCCAACAGCAAAACATAAATACATAAAAAACCTCATTTATGCTTCAAAAGAGTCACTTTGCTTTTATATAAGTGTAGAGGAACACTTTTCTCCATCATATTTTCCTCTTTTCAATACACGAGAGCATGTGAACACATCAATCGCAGCATCTGCCAAAAACAGATTTTATGAAATATTTAATTATACGCAATGAATGACGAGAAAGGCGTTTAATAAAAGCCTGTGAGGTTGATGAATACTGTATTCACCGCTTAATCAACGCTCTTGTTTTGGTCTGAGGAGCTGAGATGGCGAGGTAAAGAGAAAGAGAGAGAGAGAGAGAGTATTTAGCATGAAAATGCAATTTGCGTTTTTGAAAAGCGAAACAATGAAGGTAAAATTAGTGGTTTGAAATTGGCGTGTTTTATTATGCAGATGATTTAAATCTGTCAAATCGCTTTCAGAAATTCGCTATCGATTTATAGATCGCACATGCGTAATCGCATGAAACGCAGGCGGCCGCTGCAATCTAATAGATTAGCCGAACAATGAAGGGTCTGCTGGAATATGACAGAGATAAATATCACCGTAACAACATTATTCATTATATACTGTATAAGGGTTTCACGTAATTATGTATAGTAGGGTAACCAAACACAGAATAAGAGAAAGTGGTTTGGGTTTAAATGAAAATGATTAATTATGCATTTTTAAAAGCCATATGTTGTTTCTGTGAAACAACCCATAGCTCAGCTGGTAGCAGAACAAAAGGTTATGGGTTTGATCTCCGGGGATCAAACATATTGATAATATGTATAGCTTTGGAGAAAATGCAAAAAGAATAAACGCATAGACTAATGTCGAATCTCGTCTTTAAAATGTCCATTCATTATATGGCTTTGTGTGGCTGAAAAAATAATGTTTACATTTTTGAGTGAGCGATTCATTTAAACACACTTTTTGTTGATGGCTCTTCCCGTGAGATTTTAGTCTAATGTTTACCCCTCTAACATTACTGCTGACCCATAGATATCAGTCATGTGAACCCGTCCCGTTACCTTGGAAACCAGGCTGGCTCGGTACGCCGCCAGGGCCTTCAGGTACTCCTTCTTGGCTGCTTCTGTTTTCCTCTTATATGCCTGCGAGGGAAGGAAACACAACTGCTATTAGAGACACAAACACCACACTATTCGGCACACACTTAACCTTATCTGTGTATCTGACGTGTGTCACGTTGACAAGTCTTAAACCTTATACATCAAGTGTTCGCTGTGAAACACAAACAAGATGCATTCAGAAATGCATACATTCATAATGCAACAAAAATATGTGCTTTGTTCTCTAAAGCAGAAAGCGGCGTAAACATCATCAAACACTTTTAAATATAAAGTTTCTATACGTTGCCAAAGATGAACCATTTTTGGTTGTATGGTTCTGTAAAGAACCTTTCTGTTTTGTAAAAAGTTCATTAAATGATAAACGAGTATGAAAGAAATTATTCCTAGAATAACATTTTACTAAATGGTTTTTGGGGAAGCAAAAATGGTTCTTCTATGGCATCGCTGTTAGGAACCTTTTGTATCATCTTTTTTTTAAAAAGCAGTGTGTTGGTCAGGTTCCTTTTTTAGGTGAACTACTGTGATGGCTGTTGACAGGTTTACAGTGTAACAAATCCCTAAATTATAATTCATGGATGGCCAATATTAAAGTTCACACATTTCAAAAATAAAGGTGCTTAAAAGGTTCCTCACATTGGCCTTGTACACACTGCAGCTAAATTTGGTTGTCACTTCACTTTTAACTACTAGTTGTTGATGAAGTATTTATGTGCATCATGGACAGGTCTCTCTTCTCTGCCTAAGGGAAAAAAGTCTTCTGTGTGCGCGGTGCAGAAAATAACAGAGGCACGAGCGTTCACTGACTAGTGTTGCCAGATCTACAGCGAACAAGATAAAACTATAATAAACCGAAATAAATCCAGATGCTTTACCTCAAAGATCTAAATATTGGGACCGACAGCTTCTCACTTTAATAACACTTGATCACTTCATGAGACAAAAGCCATAAACTTTAAGCACCACAACGGTATGTAAGTATAAAAAAGACGAGGACCTGGCAACACTGCAAGAGAAGAAAAGCAGCCTCACAAATGCATACAACATGCAATGCCAAGACAGTGGTTTATTTCAAAACATAACGCTGCAATATTATTTTGGTGAAAGCTGTGAATGATAACCATCTAAAATAGGGATGTCCCGATCAGGTTTTTTTGCCCTCGAGTCCGAGTCATTTGATTTTGAGTATCTGCCGATACCGAGTCCCGATCCGATACTTCTATAATAAGTAAAAAAAGAATAAAGAAGAGCGAAAAAACAGAACCAGTCCAGGATGTTCCTTATGTCATGCCGCACGCATTGCTGTTTCTGTGTGGAGTCAAAAGAGTCTAACTCTGAGCCAGCGCATAACTACAGATGTGTTAAAAAATAATGAATATATAGTATATATGTTCAGGGGTTAAACTGGGGTTTGTTTTGTGGGGATGCTCTGTTAGGAGGGAGGGTTCGAGGGGTAACATGTTTTTATCCTGATGACAGCAAAGCCACTGGTGTGTTTCAATGACATTTTGGACCTCTGATAGGATTTTATAAAGTTTCAGCTTTAAAGCTGTGCCACAGGTTGACCCAAACTTTAAAACCTGAACTTTAAATTATGCAAATCTATGAGTCTGACACCCTATATGCATTTGTTGCACATGTCATTATGCACTATTGATCAAACTTTGAAGGAAGTTATAAGAATCAACCGCCTTGACTAATTCTAGGCATAAGATAAATAGACTCAATTAACAAGAAAAACAACATACTTATTCAGCAATAGGCTATGTCTTATAAATTAGCCATAGAGATTCCCTAAGCTGGTCAGCAGTTAGTTAAACAATCACTATAGTTAGGTCGTAATTGATTTGTATAATCAAAATACATCATTTTATTAAACTATACAGTAAGTTGTATCCAGTTATCTAGTTAACATATTGTAATAAGATGATTGACATGGCTATACATACTTTAATACTTTGTTTCTAGACTTCTATTAAGTTTTTTTTGACGTGTGCACCATTCTTACCTCTCTATCTCTCTATCTCTCATCTCTACAATGTGTAATGTGATCCTCCTGCGCGAATGCGAGTTCTTGAGGTTCTGAGTGAGACACGGAGCTGCGCACTGATGTTAACTGAGCACATAGTGACAAAAACGATTGACGCGTCCTTTAAATGAGCGGGAAAAACCCGGTTTTGTCGCGCATGCACGAGTGTGTGAAGCCTATGAATGAAACGTCATTATTCGCGTCAGTTCACACGCACCAGCGCAGTGTGCGGTCCTGGCGCAATTTAAACCCTGCATATGTATCCGAGTCCTGATTGGAAGGTAACGTCCGATTCCGATCGAGTCTGAAACCACGTGATCGGGGCCGATTTCCGATCACGTGATCGGATCGGGACATCCCTAGTGCAAACGTTACCCTATAGGTGGGGTTCATTGTAACAAACAAAGGGTTTGCTGTAACACCTGCTAGAAAATGTAGTTTTAAACACAAATAATTCAATCAAATTCTGTCTTTATACTAAAGGTGGATATTGTTTATATTTCTGCCAATAATAGATAGACATCCACATCCTTCATCTACACATGATTCTATTATGAAGCAATGCATAGAAATAGATTTATTTGAAAGGACAAAAATCATAATTGTGAGTTATTTCCCCTGATATTGTATTAACAGTTATCATTTTAATGAATATTTCATTATCATTGTTTACCTGAGGCTTCATTGTAATACTGTGTGACAACTAACCCCGCTGTGTAAAAATGTTTTCAATCCCAGCTATCAGTTAGTAGGAGTTGCTGACATGTTTCTAAATGCTGTTATGTTTTAGGTAACAACAAGACAGTGATTAAAATAATATAAGGTTGGATTTGGTGACTACACACCAAACTCAGAAATAAAAAAAAGAAATTAACTTTCATGCCTCCAAAACACTCTTTGTTCAATATCTTAACCAAAACACATCAAAACTTTTTACAAAATCTTCTGACAGTAAGAGAAACAGATTGCTCAGCCCTGTATTAATATGTAAAGTAGCCGTGTTACAATTAACCCCGCGTTAGTTTGTGCCTGCTCACCCCTACACATACCCAAGCTATATCCATAGCTATTAAACATATGGATAGATCACTTTCAAGATGAAATCCATCGTCTTCAGTAAACACAAACACAGTCGTAGTTAGTTTGTGTAGCGGTGATCTTTAACTATCGAACGAGATGTCGTTACTCTTTGTCGTAATGAACTCCAGAGGAGAAGCCTAGCAGCTTTAGTCTCAAATTAATTTAACCTCACTAATGAGTGGCCTTAACACACAGCGGCTTTTAAATAAATTAGCATGCCTGAGGATTTCTAATTATTCTAAAGTGAGCAGATTCATTAGCAATTGAAGCCGTCGGAGAGGAGCGCGGCGCTATGAATTAAGAGCAACAGGCGTGTTGGTGCCAAAGAGCATGTGTTACTAATCTTAATCACCACACGTCGCTCGCTCGCCCCACGCAGAATTAACTCTAATTGTAAC
Source organism: Paramisgurnus dabryanus (assembly GCF_030506205.2). Classification (NCBI taxonomy): domain Eukaryota; kingdom Metazoa; phylum Chordata; class Actinopteri; order Cypriniformes; family Cobitidae; genus Paramisgurnus; species Paramisgurnus dabryanus. Next base: position 30,011,826 of record NC_133343.1, on the reverse strand, counting down.
CTAATGAAATGTTCTTGTTTGATAACCTGTTAATTACCGCAAACAATAACTGCTGAAACCAGCTGACATGAGGAGTTATATACAGCGCTTTAGGCCAGGCGTCTGTAAAGGTAACGGTGAGAGATAACATGGGACTGTAACAGGATAAACATTTAAGTTTAAATCAACACACATTGAGTTTGATGTTCTATTATCTATGCCAGCAACATTTTGTTCATTCAAATATTGTTTTTCCATGTTATTGACAGGTGTCAGCTACAGTATATACGCACCAGAGCCGGCCCTCCCTACACGACAATTATCAAAGTGACGTGGGCACGATAGTCCAAAATCTCTACCAGTTGTCTCATTTCTACCGGTTTATCATACCAACTGCTTTATTGCCCACCTATATTGCAGATGCAAGAGAGCAATACAAACAATGATACAAGATACACTGCAAAAATGACGTTCTTACTGTCTTGTTTTCAGAAAATATCAAAAAATTCTTAAATCAAGATGCATTTTTCTTAACAGGAAGATTACCTTAAAAAAAGATAAAATTTCAAGTTTAAGTGAATTTGTGCTTCAAGCCAAAAAATCGGCCAATGGGGTAAGACATTTTTTCTTGAATTAAGATGAAGAAATTTCCCTTAATTTCCCTTATTTTCAAATCACAATGTTGACAGGTACACCGTAAAAAAAGGGGCAGCATAAAGTTAAAACAACTTGGTTTTGCAAGTCAATATTTTAAGCTTTGGAGTCTGATAAGTTGACATAACTTAAAAAATCAAGTTCAAATTGTTTAACTTAATTTTTAAGTTAAAGTAACATGAAAAATGCTATATATATTTTTTACAGTGTGTGTGTTGAAGGAAAACTGGCGACAACGATGACCTACATTACATCCGTAGCAAAGCCTGGGCCCAGCATTGCCGCTTAAATACGACCTTTTCCTTTTTTTTTTTTTTTTGGCCCGCCACCACCCCCCCTCTTCGGAGGACAACTTTTAACTTTTCGGAGAAATACTTATTTACAGTGCACATAAGGGGAGGGGGATTAAGCACCACGTAAAAGTGTAACACATAACATACATAAAACAAAATAACAGACAGATTACAAAAGGACAATACAGTTGCAGTGAGAACTTATTATTGCTGGTTGAATAGAATGATCTTGAGGTTCACGTTCATTAGTTATAGTTAGAGTATTTAAGCGGAAATGGGTTTAAAAAGGGTTGGAAAAAGGGTTGGAAAAACATGTTATGCATGAGTTTAAATAGTGTGTGCCTATAGAGATAAAATAAATACCTTTTCCAATGCCGTCACCTTTCCCTTCACTGAATTTATTTTGGACCGCAAAAAATGAAACAAGTCTATGTTTCAGGTGCAGAAAAGGATAAAGAATAAGGATGACGATGAGAGACAAACGTAAAAAAAATTTTTTAGTAACATTTTAATGTCTTGAGTGTCTTAATTCGTTTAAATGGACACTTTCTTACTATAACCATTATTATTTTTTCTTTAACAGTAATGCAGCCTTTTTCAGCGTTTGAATAGGGATAGACATTAAAGTGTGCATGTGAATAAAAGTAATAGTTATCAAGTAAAAATTGCCGAAGTGAAAAAAAAATAATTAAATAGTCCTCACATCTTCACTAAATTGATAAACTCTGTGGCTTTAAAAGTTTGTTTATAGGTTAAGCCAATTAAAATAAAAGTCTTTTTGAAAATAGTTTAACAATAAATTGTAGGAGAAACTTTTTCTTTATTTGTCCATTTCTTCAGGCCTATTTCTTAAATTTTCTCTCTTTTAAGATCTTCTAAATGTCAGCAACTTTTGTATGATAAGTCCCTGTGTGTTCAAAATATAAAAGAACAGTTAAAATTAAAAGTACTGAAATTATGCTATCAAATCACAATACACTTGTAATGCACAGTTTGTGTGTGTGTGTGCCATCTAATATCTTATTACTACATGCCAAACACAGCAACAGTTAATACAATTGATATTATATATGTTACATTGATAAATAATCAACCATTGACAATAGGCAATTGGACTGAGGGCACCAAGGGCCCCCCAAATAAAATTCTGCTTATGGCCCCATAAAGGTTTGGGCCAGCCACAACATGAGAAATATCCAAACATCTGAAATCTATAGAATGCTGAAAACAAAAAAGAAAATTCATGCATGAACATCAACACTCTTTAAGGACTGTAAACCAGTGTTTAACAACCAGGGTGTGACTGGAACTCAAGTGTTTTTTTAACCAGTATATAAATGTTAGTGATTGAGGGGTTATACCAGTGGTGAAGTGGGTGAGCTAAAATGATGCCCATTCTGTCACTGTGGTTCTACATCATTTCACATATTCATCATTGATATGAGTGACAGGCCAGGGCCATCACTAAAAGAAATGACACTCATCTGCATTAGCAGAAGTCTATCAATCTTCCACTAATGGGCCTTTCAGAGGCTTTCTGCAAGCAAGACTGTCCATACAAGATGTGTAATGTTTTGCTATCTTCCTTAAAGTCCCCCTGTGGTGAAAATCGTTTTTTTGTTTATATTTCTATGTTGTGTTTTTAATATGCACACACATGTTAAATGAGTTCGAGTCATAGATATTAAGAATGGATGCAGCATAGACTCGACACTTCTGTGATGCTGACACATGCAGTGTGAATGGTCTAACATGTTAACATCGATGCTAACCCTAACCCTAACCAATGGTTGTTGTAGCGTCTATAAACATATAGATCTATGGTCCGAGCTGGTGCTATCGAGTGGAGGCGGGGACTAATTTGCATATTCATAGATCCACATACTAAATGAGAACAGTGTGTGGAGTTACATTTAAGCTATTTTAAAGCAGGAAGAAATTACCATCACAAAAAAAAAACACATTTAAATGTGCTGTTTTGATACTCAAAGATGCTCGACTACAAGTGGACTTTTGGGCATTAATGCAAATCCAGTGCAAAACTAAGTGCCCAACCCTAACCCATACCCTATCTCCAACCATAACCCAATTCTAACCCCAACCCTAAATCCAAGTCTAAACCCTCAAACAGTCCTTTAGAGGGGTGCCAGAAAGTGAAGACCGGACAAAATGTCCTCACTTTACTCTCCTTGTCCTCACTTCGATGGTCTTACAAAAAATTGGTTCTCACAAAGATACACACATACACACATGATAAAATGTATAAATTGAATGCACTGTGAGTCACTTTGTTTGCCAAACGCATAAACATAAATGAAAAGTCTCTATCCGATGTCAAAAAGCATTTCCCTGCTAAAAAACAGACACTACTTCCTACGGATGAAGTTAATTTTTCACACTATAGCTAAAGAACGAAATAATTTTCAACAAAAACAAACAAGAGATTGAGGTTTAAAGCCTATATGGTTCCCTTCCAGTGGACAAAGGGTTAAAACGCACAAACAATAACATTTGGGAGAGCAGATGTCCTTGAGGGGGAATTGAAGGGCGCTGGGTGATGGCTAATCTCGTATTCTCAGCATGATCGAATCACCAGGCAACAGATATAAATAAAAAGAGCTCTGGAAATGAGGAATTCACATTCAAGGGTGTCAGCGGCAAAATGAAGATTCATGGTGAAGAGGAGAGAGTGAAGCAGGCAAAAATTAACTGCAAATAAAAGGACACAGCGGTGAGAGAGAGAGAGTGAGAGTGAGAGAGAGAGAGAGAGAGAGAGAGAAATATCAGGTGGTGAAGGGGTGAGCAAGCCGTACTCTGTCATGGAGGCAGGTGGCTCTTATTTGACATGCAATAGCTGCCGTGTGTTATAGAAGATATTCTAAAAATAATGCGACCATCACACACACGCACGCACGCACGCACGCACGCACGCACGCACGCACGCACGCACGCACGCACGCACGCACGCACGCACGCACACACACACACACACACACACACACACACACACACACACACACACACACACACGCACACACGCACGTGCACACATGCATATACACACACTTTGAGTTCATACAAAGCTTATTACTGACACAAAACCATATGTGTGAACACAAACAAATAAAGATATATAATTTACTGACAATGACACAAAGAAACCACGAATATCCATCTGTCTGTCTGTCTGTCTACGCATGAAAATATATTGAATGGAAATATTCTCTATTTTGCAGTGCTATAACATATCAAGCAATGAGATTTAACTGACTTGTTTCTGTTCTTCTCCCAGACTGTCCCACATTGATGCCACAATCTTGGAAACGTCTCCAAAGGTTGCGTTGGGGTTTTGGCCTTTAATGGCAGCCTGTGTATCCCTGAAGAACAGTGCGTATGCTGACACGGGCTTCTGTGGTTCATTGGGGTCCTTCTTCTTCTTCTTCTTCTGAGGTTTGGGTTTGGGCTTCATCATGTCAGAGGAAGGCCTCTTCTCACCCGTGATCTAAAGGGAAACATCACATAAACATTAGCTGTTTGAAAAGCACTGGATTACATTTTTTATTTATGTAATTTCTTGAAATGTCACACTATAGTAACTGTTTTTAGATTATCAAAAAAAAAAGAGTTGTTTGTATAAAACTTCAACAATGCCAGGGTGCTCTGTGTGGTTGCCATAGCGTTGCTATAAAGGATTCTGGGGGTTGCTGTGGTGTTGCTATACAGTGTTCTGTGTGATTGACAGGGTGTTGCTATAGAGTGTTCTGTGTGGTTGCCATGGCGTTGCTATACAGTGTTCTGTGTGGTTGCCATGGTGTTGCTATACAGTGTTCTGTGTGGTTGACATGGTGTTGCTATGCAGTGTTCTGAGGTTGACATGGTGTTGCTATACAGTGTTCTGTCTGGTTGACATGGTGTTGCTATACAGTGTTCTGTGTGGTTGCCATAGTGCCGACACACCGTGTTATGTGTGGTTGACATGGTGTTGCTGTACAGAGTTCTGTGTGATTGCCATGGTATTGCTATACAGTGTTTATGTGGTTGCTATGGTGTTGCTATACAGTGTTCTGTGTGATTGACAGGGTGTTGCTATAGAGTGTTCTGTGTGGTTGCCATGGCGTTGCTATACAGTGTTCTGTGTGGTTGCCATGGTGTTGCTATACAGTGTTCTGTGTGGTTGACATGGTGTTGCTATGCAGTGTTCTGAGGTTGACATGGTGTTGCTATACAGTGTTCTGTCTGGTTGACATGGTGTTGCTATACAGTGTTCTGTGTGGTTGCCATAGTGCCGACACACCGTGTTATGTGTGGTTGACATGGTGTTGCTGTACAGAGTTCTGTGTGATTGCCATGGTATTGCTATACAGTGTTTATGTGGTTGCTATGGTGTTGCTATACAGTGTTCTGTGTAGCTGATATGGTGTTGCTATACAGTGTTCTGTGTGGTTGACATAGTGTTGCTAAGCAGTGTCCTATGTTGTTGCCATGGTGTTGCTATAAAGTGTTATGTGTGGTTGACATGTTGTTGCCATACAGTGTTCTGAGGTTGACATAGTGTTGCTAAGCAGTGTCATATGTTGTTGCCATGGTGTTGCTATAAAGTGTTATGTGTGGTTGACATGTTGTTGCCATACAGTGTTCTGAGGTTGACATGGTGTTGCTAAGCAGTGTCATATGTTGTTGCCATGGTGTTGCTATAAAGTGTTATGTGTGGTTGACATGTTGTTGCCATGCAGTGTTCTGAGGTTGACATGGTGTTGCTATACAGTGCCCTATGTTGTTGCCATGGTGTTGCTATAAAGTGTTATGTGTGGTTGACATGTTGTTGCCATACAGTGTTCTGAGGTTGACATGGTGTTGCTATACAGTGCCCTATGTGGTTGACATGGTGTTGCTATTAGGCATGGGCCGGTATAAGATTCTGGCGGTATGATAACCTTTAGCAAAAATACCACGGTTTCACGGTGTTACGGTTTTGCCATTGCAACACTAAAATGTGTTATTTTTTAAATGCCAGGTAAAAATAAAGCCTTTAAATTATAATATGCTTTCAAAAAATATATAATATTTTTGTAATGTATATTAAATGTAAACATCAAATCAATCACATGACTTAATGATTTAATGAATTTTGTATAAACACAGCTCATACCTTGGAGACGGTATCACAGAATATTTCAGTGGTTTTGAAACCTTGACTGTTTAAAACCTCGGTATACCTTGAAGCCGGTAATCGGCCCATGCCTAGTTGCTATACAGTGTTCTGTGCGGTTGACATAGTGTTGCTATACAATGTTATGTGTGGTTGCTATGGCATTGCTATACAGTGTTCTTTGTGGTTGCCATGGTGTTATTATAGAGGTACAGTGCTCTTGTTACTGGCCCATTTCAAAAGATCAAAGCTCTTTAGGTTTAGTTTCTTCAAGAACCAGAAAATAAACTAAAATCAAAAGATGAAATACGAGTGTACTCAGTTAAGACTTCGAATGCTTCCTTCTGATGTATCCCAGCATGCACTGCTGTTTAATGTGCGTGCTTGGCTATGCAAATGCAAGTTTTATCTGCAAACACAATGAAATAAAAATGGGACGCTTTTAGTCAAGCCGTGGCTATGTAATCTGCTGTGACAGCTCATGGACTCTTCAGAGCTGAAAAACACTGCGCTCAAATTGATTTCTTAATGTAGAGAGTCGATGTTAATATCCAGCCTAAATCAGTGCTGTATCATCACATGTTTGATGCACATTAATATTTGCTTCTTCATCTAAAACTGCTGCGGTGCATTTGAAAAAAAAATCATTAAATGAGTGGAAATGAACATAAAGAGAGATAAAGAGAGACAAAAAGGATTGTAAGACAGATGAACAAAAACATGTTTATAATGAAGAGGACAGAGAATGTTAAAGAGTGAAAGAGGTTTCTAGGTCAGATTTAAATGGTTAGATAACACTTTTCAGTTCTCACTCATCAGCATATTCAATGTACTGAAAACAAAACTCATTTCAAGAAAGATGAAAAGTGAAATGTTCCCTGATGCAGCATTAAAACTTTACTTTCCATTTATGTTTCATTTTAAAGTACAGTCACTCAGAATATCATCATCATACAGTAAAGACTGAGCAAAATGAGTCAAGAGTTTAAAGTGTTCAGTCCTGTTGTGTTTCAAGCTTTATTCTCTACATCAAACTGTGGGTCGCACAGTGGCGTAAGGTTGGCTAAGCAAAATCACTTGGCTGTAGCGGATGACACTAAAACAGATTTTAATATGATATACCATAAGGTATTTTGACATTACAAGCAAACTTACAACTCATGAATAAAATGACAAGGAAAATAAAAACTACTCATTTATAAAATATTTAAAAAATAGTGTTTTAATTAAACAATGTTATGTTTATGTTGGTGGGTCCTGGAATAGATTTTACGTATTTAAGTGGTTCGCAAAATGAAAGGCTGTACATTAACATAAATGCGTTTCCTATATAATTATGATAAAAATGTGGATCTCGTACCGTATGTGCATACATGCATGTGTGTTTGTATCTGTGAGCACAGCTGTATGTTTATAAACTCAAGACTCCCAGATCCAATTAAAGTGCATAAACACACACACACACACACACACACACACACACACACACACACACACACACACACACACACACACACACACACACACACACACACACACACACACACACACATGAATGCATACAGTATATACACTACATATATTAACTACACACATGCACAACCTCAAGCAAATGCTCCCAAGAAATGAATTGGAAACTCGCCACTAAATGTCCCGCTTTAGATTTATAGACTTTAAATTCATTAAGTGTAAACACACAAATGCTCTCCGTGAGTCCGCAATGCATTCCAGAGAAAAAATAAACGTAAGATGGATGTGTTTATGTCCTTATAAGAGACTTAAATGCTTAAAACCATACACACACTAATGCATAACAGACATCTGAATCTGTTTGTTTGTTTTCCAGTCGTGCATACACCTGTGAGAATGAAATGTGCTAATTGTTTCTATTATTCAGAGCGCATTATTATTAAAGTCCACTGGGACTGAATACCGTCTGACAGAAACACTTCTCACTTATTTCGACTAGAACAGACGGCACTTTAAATCAACTCGCCGCAGGTATAATTGCGTCGGACTCTGTGCTGTATTAGGCCGGACCGTCCGTAAGCCCGCTGCAGAACAATGCAATTTAAACATCATGTAAGTTAATTCACTCTTTGTATTCTTCAATCCAATTAAGCATGCAGCACTGCGATAATGAGGGATTTCGAGCTGCCCGCGCATAACATGCAACATTCAAATTAAATTCAAACTGACACTTCCAATAAAAGCAGAGGATGACAGACAAGCAGAAGTAATTGCTTTTCTGGGACAATGAGAGAGAGAGAGAGAGAGAGAGAGAGAGAGAGAGAGAGAGAGAGAGAGAGAGACAGAGACAGAGAGAGACAGAGAGAGAGAGAGTCTGCCAGCAAATGGCTCTGTGAACAAAAGCCGTCAGTATGTGAAGTTAAAATGCCGAGATTTGTAAACAGTAAACAGCATTGAGGCATACAGAAACTCAATCCTGTGAAAGTATTTAACAAAAGTTGCTTCAAATAAAGAGGAAGATTTATTATTCTCAGAGTTTTTTATGCCATTTATGTTTATTTATCGACAGCAACAGTTCTACCTCATAGAGATGACATATGCTGCTGTAAACTTCAATTCGACTTAATCAAAGTAGAACTACATTACCCATAATCCTACAGTGCCATCCAGAAGGTCACAGTTACCATGGAAACAAACAGTTATCAGTGACCTCCCACTCCCATGAAGCATTGCAAATAAAACTAGAAAGTTACTCTTTAGTAGGGCTGCATAATGATTAATCGCAACTAATCGTTTGCAGAATAAAAGTTTTTTGTGTATATGTATGTGTGTACTGTGTATAATAAATATGTATAAATACACACACATGCTTGTATATTTTTGTAGTGCTGGGCAAAGATTAATCGCGATTAATCATGATTAATCACATACAAAATAAAAGTGATTTTTTTTAAATAATATATGAGTGTGTGCTGTTTGTAATTTTTATGGATATATAGATACAGGCACATTCATGTATGTATTTAAGAAACATTTACATGTGTATTTATATATCTATATATATCTATATATATATATATATATATTCTTTATTATTATTGATTATCATTCTGAATAAAAAAAAACTGTATATATATACATATATATATATATACATTCTGAAATTTTTATATGTATGGGTTTGTGTTTAAATATACATAATAATTACATGCAGTACACACACATATGTTATGCAAAAATGCACTTTTATTTTCTTTGCGATTAATCATGATTAATCGTTACCCAGCACTATTGCATATATATTTCTATATATTTTATATTATATATAAATACTTAATATGTATGTGTGTGTATTTATATATACATAATTATTATACACACACACATATGATGTAAACAAAAACTTTTATTCTTTTTTAACGATTAGTTGCGATTAATCGTTATGCAGCTCTACTCTTTAGTATATACTTTTGTATACTTGTTTTATGTTGTACTTTTACTGTTGTGCAGTAAGCTTTACTGTTACATGAACCTAATGGTTCCTTCATATGTCAGCTATTCGAGGAAACTGACAGGAAAATTGCTTCCTGTACCTTTGAGTGGTATTTTGCTTCCTCTTCCTGGGCGGAGCTTGAGGGGGAGGGCGTGGCTGACTGACTTCCTGATGATGATGGGGAACCGTGGGTAAAGGAGCCTTGACCAATCTGAGAGCTGAGCTGTGAGAGGGCGCTCATGGGGTGGGGCAGTATCCGGGCAGATCTGTTTAGCATGGGGCTGTGATGGGCACGGGGGTAATGACTGCCAGATTGCCCCGTAAACGCCGGCATCTAAGGGTGAGAGAAGAAGACCACACTTTACTCGGTGTAATTTTGAAAATAAATAACCAATTGAGCCAGATTTCGTTTTTTAAGATTAGTGTTATTTGTGGTGGAAAGATTCTAGTTTCTTCTTTCACCCCTTGAAGCGACGGTCTGATAATACAGTAGACGAGCAAACTACTTATGAAACTAATTTGATAATTTTTTCGTATAAGAAACTAATGTTCACTTAATGGTTTGAATCTCCATAACTCAGCTGTCTCCATTCCACTTCTTACAATCCAACCACATATACTAACCATTAAACATCTATTGCTTGAAAGCTTAAACTGACTAACACGACAAAAAGATTGGTGTGAGATCTTGATCAGCATCCAGTTACAGTAAGTCATCAACCACAAGTCTTTCTGCATGAATATCAAAGCTTCTTCACAAAGCCACAACACCATCGGTATTCGACCCGGAACCATCCAGAATCAACCGCAGTAATTCAACCACATAAGACCTTCACATAAAGTCAAGAAACGACCTGTACACAAACATTTATTAAGCAAATAACCAGACTGTATATAAAGTAAATGCGCTCTATGAAAGATTTTATGCAAATAAAATAACAGCACGTACTGTATGTACAGCCAACAAATATGATTTACATAAAGCAATTTCACATCTTTTAAAGATTCAAAAGACTACCATAACCCAATACAACTTAAATATGAGAAAGGAGGACAATGGGTTATTCACATTCGTAAAATTCATCATAGTTAATAAAATAAAGATACAGGTATAATTGGTAACACTTTAAAATCAAGTTGTATTTGTTAACATTAATAAATGCATTAGCTGAACTAACAATGAGCAAACTACAGCATTTATTTATCTTAATTTTAGGGACGTTTTCCCGGACAAGGTTTGTCTTAGTCCCAGACTAAAGCCCGGTGCACACTGTGAGATTTCAGCCAGGATTTAGCTGTCTGGGACAAATTTTGAAATCCTAAACGATTTCTGGAATCCCAGGCTAAAATCTGCAGTCTTTGATCGCTAGTTTGACATGTTCACAGACAGCCGATTAATGACCGTTGCGATCAAAATTATCCTCCGACAAAATTCTGGCAGTGTCAGAAATTTAAGATACAATCCTGCTGTGTGACATCTCCCTACGACAACCGGCAGCTCAATAACCAATAGAAGCACAGAACCCAATGACACAATTAGTGCGGCGACACCAACATATCAACGCAGACAAATGTAAAAAAGAACCAGGTAGACTGTACAGCAGGAGGAGAAACTTGTGGAGTTATGGAAACAATAAAGAGTGTTTGTACAACGTGTCATCGCCACTGTACCACGATAGGATAAAAATGAAGCAGCCTGGAGAGAAATCGCGCTGGAAATTCAATGCCAGGTACTCGTCTCCTTCGTTTTGTCTTCTTTTTATGCTCGAGACAAGACATGATTAAAATGAACAGTAGATGTTGTTTCGGTTTGTTAGCCTTCGCTTCAGCGTGTGTTTTCCCAGCCGTCGTCAATCGATGACGTAAAACTGCTGAAGCGTTTGTTTGCGTGCGTCCGATTTTTAAAAGTCTTTAAACTCGTACAGTCTGACATTGATGGAAACTGATATCATATAGTGTGACATGGACTTAATTACGATCTTAATCGCACAGTGTGGCAAGCAACAATCCTAAAAGACTATTTAAAATCGCACAGTGTATACCGGGCTTTAAAAACGTCTTGCACTGATGAATTTTAACATATCACTACCATTGTTTTGTCTCAAAATGCACACAGTATTGATTTTTGAAAGCTGTTTGTAAAAACTGCTTAAATGTGGTAAATCACAGCTTTTTTGTTAAGAGGGCAAGAAATGACAAGTGAGAGTAGATGTGTCTAATTAGTGCATATTGTGGTGGAGATTGTAAAATTCTTTATTAGTATCTAAAAATGCCTCTCATTTTCTTACCAGCACAATGAAGGATAACAGAACATGTGTTTTTGTCACTACAATTATTTTTGAAATAATCTGTAGAATAGTTGTACTCTATACACTTTGAGGTCAAAATAAAATAAAAGGTCAAAGGTTATTAACAAAACCAATAGTAAGCAAATGCAGAGAAAATGATGCAATGTACAGTAATAAGAGTTGATACATTCATACAGTCGTTCTAATACAACCGGCCCTTTGAGATTAACCGTAATGCTGATGTGGCCCGGGATGAAATTGAGTTTGACACCCCTGATTTAAACCCTGTCCAGGAAACTGCCCCTTAAAGTATTTACTAATACATTTATAAAATCAAAAGTTGTAACTGTTAAGATTAGTTAATGCACTATACACTAACATTGACATTAACAAACATTAGCAAAGATTAATAAATACTGAAAAATTATATTGGCACATCATGTTAGCTAATGCATTTACTTAGGTTAACAAATACAAACTTATTGTAAACTGTTACCGTATAATGTAGCTTCACAAGACGAAATCAATTGACTAATTTTCTATAAACTTGCGATTCTTATTTCTTTTAAAACACAACATCGTCTGAACCTCTAAACTAAAGCAAACTTAACTCTTTTTTTATATATTTTACCATGTTTCATTTTTATTGCTGCCGTTCAAAAGCATCTCATCAGATGCGAGCGGATGTCGGCAGCAGAATGGATCTATTCATTTACACATGAATAGGAATACTTAGCCAAGGACAAATCAAAAGGAGAAAGAAAGAGATGAAAAAAGTTGATGAACTAGCGTTTATTAGCAGCATGCAACTGAATTAAACATTGCATATAATCTGTGTGCTTTAATAATGATTCACGAAGTCCTGGCCGAGCGGCTCACGGTAAACATAACACAGTATAGGCTATGATCTTTGCGAGAGCTTGTAATGGTGCTAATTAACCTCTCAAGACATCGCTAACAGAGGAAATTGAACAAGAAATGACTGCAGAGAGAGAAATGTTAGCAGCGAAACACAAATACACATGTTTAATATGAAGTGTGCACTCTAGGACATCCATCTATGTGCAAATAGTAACAAAAGGCTTCACTCGTCCCCTCCAAAACACAACCTACCTCCCACCTCAAATCAAATTTCAGCAACACCATTAGTTCAATTTTCAAATGCAGCAGAATAGCTTTAATGTCGGGGAGCGAGCGACAGAGAATCCATTAATTTTCCATTTTCCGTGGAGTTGCTCTTTAAGGGCTTTCACAAACCAAGAAGCATTGAAAAACCAATTAATCAAACATGAATGGCCTATCATAGCGACGGCAACCCCATTTCCATAGCAACCGCTGCCGGCCAAGAGCATCACCCTGTTTCTTTAATCTTGAAGCACTACATTTCTTCTCAACAACACAAGAGATGTGTGGACCCGCAAAGCAAATGGGTTGCTCATCCAGAGAATTTTCATATTAAGGTTGGAGAAGAATTCTGTGATCGGATCCGTTCTTGTTGTTGTTGTTTTTGGGATAAAAGCTATCGTCCTGACTCTATAGGCACATGTGAAACTACCAATCTATCACAGTTTCCCCCACTCGCTCTATCTCTCTCTGAATAATTTATATTTGTTTCTAAATCAGCATTGCTATGCCCTCATCATACACACAATTCTGAATATCATTTCAATAGCGTTGACTTGAGTTATTGGGTTTTAAAGACTTAAGCATGATTTAAGCATGTTTTTGCAGTTTTGTTTATAAAGTATCACTGTACTGTTTAATTTTAGTATCTTTACAAACACAATACACCTCGCTTCTTTCTCACACTATTCTTCTCATATTTCACATTAAATAAGCAATTTCTAACCGAACAAATCAGTAAACGAATGAAAAGCGTTTTGTGAGAGCGTGCCCGGTCCTGTTATTCCAAACCACATTTGCTTTCAATTTATTTGGAGTCACGGTTATAATCAAAATAATAAAGACGAGCACCTTCGGCATACGGCTTCACTCTTTACTGTCAATTTAGACAAAGCAGTCGGCATGAATCGTTAAACAAACAATATATCGCCTGCGCCCTGCTTACTGCACATTTAGATGACATATTGAATATTTGTTTTTAATGCTGGCTGTTTGCAAATGTCTCTGTGCTGAGGAAAGATGGAGAGAGAATGTGTTTTAGAGAGACAGAACGAGAGAAAGAAATTGATCAATAAGAAATACAAAGAGAGAGTTTAAAATGAGGAAAGCATTTAACAGATGAGTGATTGTCTCAGACTATAGAAAGCTGACTGTGAACATCATACAGAATCTCGCAAAGGTTAATGGTCGCCATAGATACCATATGTTAATTATAATGATTTAATACCATATCCTGTAATGTGTCAGCCCATTTCTACCACGGTAAATATAACTTCCACATACATAGCTACTGTGAGCTAGAGAAAGTTTTCATGTAAGATAGAAATACACATTAAGTTTGATCTGATTATTTATCATATAAATGAGGGGTGTGACGAGACACTTACTCCACGAGACGAGACACAAGATGTGAGACATGAGATGAGATTTTAACACTTTTATCATCTTTAATTCAACAGAAATCATTTTGAAATGTTTGTCACTAACAATTATTTTTGTAATTGATAATGAATAAATTTGATATTTTTTTGTAATAAGTGAGCAATAACCTTTAAAATTGGTTTAATAATTGGTTCAAATAAAGTATCAACCCCAAAGTAAACATATAGTTTTATTTAAAAAAATATTATGTAATAAAAATGTTTCCTGAGATGGGAACGAGACGCTGCGTCTCCCTTGTCATACTTCCTGCGTCCCTGTTACGCATGCACTTTTAAAACAATCAAAAATGGTGAACTTCACGTTGAGAAGAGCTAATAGGTTTGAACGTTACGCCCCACCATTGGTTAAATTTGATATACACATTCAGACGCACTCACGCCTGGAGGAGTTCCCAAAGCGTCGGTACGGCGACGCAGCGCGAGTTCCCTCGAAAGGGAACCAACATTATTTATGATAACAAATGAGTGCAGAGTTTATAATCTATTTTGAAGACAATACAATTTGCAATACCACCAAACTGTAAATTCTACTTATTAATTGTCCTGTTTTCTGTGGTTTCTTTTCTTTGTCTTTCATGTAAAGCTGCTTAAAAACATTGCAACATTGTCAAAAAACTGCTATATGAACAAACTTAAATGGACTTGACTACTGTGCAATACATTTCTATCATTTACTCTTTAATAAAACAGTAATTTCTCAATTTATCTGTATATTGCGACATTATTCAAAATGTATAGTTTGTTTCGGGTCATATATCTCACGTCTAGTTACTAAACTAATTTTGGCCATTATTCTCTTTTTAAACCAAGACTGATCAATGATATTCAATAGAGGCTTAACTGATATGCCAATACTCGGATAAATATTTAAAGCTAAATCCATATGTGTCTCACATTCATCCTAAACATCAAACAAGACTTTTTAAGCCACCATAAATTCCTTATCTACCGGCTATATCATAAAGTGAATTGCTCTTTTAACAAAGACTCTCATTGTTAGCAATAAAAACATTAAAAACCTTAATTTTACTGTTCTCAAGGTGATGTCTTGTGCACTTTGTATGTACATCAAACTCGAATATTAGAGACCAAAATGCAAGAGACTGTTAAGTATGAATCCACACTGTTTAGACTGTGATTGATCTTTTGCTATAGCTGGACTGACCAAAGCAAAGCAATGTTTATAGTAAACCTCCAGTTTGCTATTGAAACTCATACTGTATGCATACTGCTGACTTTCATAGCAGATAAATCTAATGTATAATTTACATTTTCTTCTAGAGTGCACTGTGTTTGCGTCACGTCATAGAGTAGTGTGTAGTGTGCACACTACCAAAGCACACACTGTTTGCATTTATGGCTGCGTCCCAAATAGTGCACTTTATGTGGATTTGCGGTTGTCCCATTTGTCATTTTACGTTTCAAAAAACTGCTCGTGGGCGCCACCTTTCCCTGAGCCCACACTTGTGCGAGCTTCGTAGCAGACTGTCAAAGCAGCGTTACGTCACGCAATGCACTCAACTTGACCTTCTATTTTCAGTGACGCATATTAGATAAATGCCAAACTAAACAAGCCCTCATCTCTTCAACAGAAAAGGTATGGAAATAAATACACATAAATACATAAAAACTCATTAAATATCACCTATTTCCATTTTCAGCAGATTTCAATAATTGCGTATAGTATTAAGCCTGTGCGTTTCATGGTAGTATTAATACATCAACGTTTGACTCAGGATATTTGTTTACTTATGCATGAACAGTAAGGGTGTCACGGTTTCGATTTTAAATCGAAATCGATCGAAATTAAGTCACAACCTCGAACTTCGAATTAAAAAACGGGATCGTCGATGTTGCCACGCCCCCATGTCACATCCCTTACTAAATTTACCATGATTACTATAGTAAGGGTGTCACGATTTCGATTTTAAATCGAAATCGATCGAAATTAAGTCACAACCTCGAACTTCGAATTAAAAAATGTGCGTGAGAGAGCCGCCAAGATGCAGCGGGTTATATTTTAAACAAAAGGGATAGTTTGCCTTAGTCTGCATAAAACGCATAAAACTGAACAAATACGTTAGGATTGCTACTTTAGTTTATGTTTAGACTTTTGACAGATGCGAGAGCACGTGCACGTGAGACAGAGAGAAGCACAGCTGCTTATGACGCACCGGTTTTATTTCAGATGCTAGGAGGAGTCCAAGACGCGTGTTTTAAGTCCATCTGCGTGCAAGAAGGAATCCTCTCTCTACATACATGCTCTCTCGCGTAAAGTAAAGCCCACAAACCCCCATGCGAGGAAAAGCACGCAATGGGCATGTTAATGTGAAACTATAATAATAATAATAAAGGCATATAATTTTTGTCTTTAAAAAAAAATTAATAATTTCAAAACCGAGAATCGAATCGAATCGTGGCCTTAGAATCGAAAATGTAATCGAATCGAGGATTTGAAGAAAAGTGACACCCCTAATGAACAGCTATGGTAGCGTGTCCCGAAGCCACGACTCGAGGCATCACAAGTAGAGACTCTCTCTCTGATCACAGACATCTTGTTGGGAGTGATGGCTCACTCGGCGCAGGTTCACAGTTGCTATTGTAAAATCACAGAGCGGTTAATTGAAACAAATGACTATAATAATAGAACATTATCCCGGCAGGCTCGCGGCCATGGCAGCTTTAATTAGCCGAGCACTGGAGACTGATCTCCCTCTCTTGCGCTCGCTGTAAACACAACGAGCTGAGGGCGGGGGAATCTCATCGCGGCCTGCCCTCGACGCGACTCCTTGTTCTCCTCGAGGGCAGAACATGAAAACCCGGCACTGACGTTCACCTCCCTCTTCCTTCTGCACTTCATCTTTGGCGCTGTGAATGGCGGCGTGCCCTCGGGGGTCATTTATAACACCGCTCCGAGTGCTAATAAGGGCTCCAATTTATAAATCAAGCGCTGGTTAGGTCTGTAAGCAAACGGAACCTGTCGTCCCTGAAGACGCTCGAGTTTCATCTCTGAGACCGAGCGTGTGGAAATGAGCACGTGTGGAAATGAAAGACGGTTACAAAGCACCGGTCTTTGAACTCCAAGCTGAACTAAAACCTCAACGCACCACATCACAGAGCGTCACAGCCGGGCTGTTTCATTCACAACCATTCTCGGCCAGATCCACAGATTACGCATTAACTGCACGCTGACGCTTGAAGAGATTTTCCATTCCTGCATTACATTACAGCAGAACTGATGATGCAAAAGCACACAGATGAATGATGTTATTATCAGATCTAACGGCCCATAAGAAGGAGATTTCACAAATCAATCCTCTACAAAAACATCTCGATTGTTTCTTCTAGACAACAGTGAGATAAAATGGAGATTTCGCCTTTAGATTCTTGTTGCTTCAGATAAATAAAACAAAAACAAATTCAACATCACTCGCAACAAGAAATTAAAGCATCAACAATCATTTTATTTTAGCTTTGTGCTTTTACTGCATGTCAACAAGACACATAACAATTAAATCAACTCTTTATTCTTTAGCATAAATGTCTCTTCATCTCTAAACATTGAAGTGAGACATATTTTTATTGTACTTTCTTTCCTATTAATACATTAAGGACAGGACAATCAGCCTATTTCCCATCTTTATGGTTTAAAATTACAGATATCATTTAGGAATAAGACACATCCAGAATGGACTAAAAACTACAACTCTAGTTGAGATTTCATGCGGTCTTTAACGTAGAAAACGGATACTTGAGGCAAGCATTGAAATAATGTGATTGGACCTTTATTTCATAGCTGGGACAGTTTTATTGCATTATATTCCCTTTCAATTAGATTGGATGTAAATCTGAGGAGAGCAGTGATCTACAGTACACGACTCTATAGAGAAACAGTGAAAAGAAGCCGAGCGTCTTTAGTACTGTCACAAAAGTAGCATGCACGCTTATACTGTACGTTCGTTTAAAACTGAAGCCATCACACACAGATGTTTGTAGTCTGGGCCAAAACAACAAACCGGCTTTCATGCGTTTAATACGATTCTTCAGCACTGCAATGATTCAGACTTTACAATACAGCCATGATAAACTTCACAACAACGAGCAACTGGGTCAGTTAGAATGTGCTGAAGCTTCGAAAAAATACATTTTGGTCCAAAAGTAACAAAAATTACGACTTCATTCAGCATTGTCTTCTCTTCCGCTTCTGTTGTGAAGCGCATGCGTGAGACTAAAGTCACGTGACTGCAGTGACGCGGCTGACGTGTTATCTGGTGCGCCCCAGCTGTTTTTTTTGTTTACAGTCTGAGGGAGTTTAAAAAAAAACTTTGCAAACATGTCTCAGGATAACACATCTTTCGCGTCACTGCAGTCACATGACTTTACTCTTGTGCATGCACTTCACAACAGACGCGGAAGAGAAGACAATGCTGAATAAAGTCATATTTTTTGTTATTTTTGGACCAAAATGTATTTTCGGTTAACTATTCCTTTAACTGTGAGTTGAGTCTCCATTAAGGACTGCAGTTTTGTTTATTATGCAGTATTATTATACTTACTATAAAAATCATTTAGTACACAGCAACCTACAGTATTATATTCTTAACATATCCAGGGATGTACTAATAAATTGGGCTATAATCGGTATCGACACTATCAGAAATCAGCCGATTGTTTAAAACCAGCCGACGATCATGAAAGATTATATCCTGACAATCAAAAGTCACAAAGACAACAAAATTGTAGTTTGTACACTTTGCACATCTAGGATTAAAAATATTTTGAAACAAGGAGTAAAAAGCAAACTATCGGTATCGTTCTAAGTTACCGAATATCGGTATCAGCACAAAAATTAAGCATCGGTGCATTCCTAATTTCCAGCAATGCATCTTTCGGATACACATGTACAAAGAGCCAGAATTAAAAACCTGCACGAGTGTATCCTGTGTGTTCAGCCCTTTAAAGGTAACAGTCCATATAGACACTAAACAACTGAGAAGAGTTCAGAACAGAGCCTCATCTCTTTCACTCTCTGGTTTCAGTCGAACGGCTGTGAACGCTGTTTGACATGACAGCTCTGGAATGACTTTAGAAGAAGAGAGACGCTGGTATCAACACATGGGAGAGACAGAAGATTCCTTCAACAGCTAATGAGAAAAGAAGCCTGCCGTCAGAAGTGAAAACACACTCACAATACACCGCAGGGTGTCGAGGCAACAATTAGGTTCATTTAAGGATGATTAGTAAGTGTGTTAATGTTTAACACATGCTCGGCACGTGTTCATGACAGCGGCTTTTAGACAGAGTCATGCTAGCTCAGATCTGCTCTGCTTCTTCTCCACTTCATCTCATCTTGTTATATGACAAGAAAGATTTATTCATTATATTCTTTATATGTTACACATCTGTACTGGAGTCACTGGTGACTGATTCACTTACTGGCACACACAATGATGTTTAAAGGTGCAGTGTGTAAAATTTAGGAGGATCTCTTGACAGAAATGCAATATTATATAAATTACTATATTATCAGGGGTGTATAAAGACCTTACACATAACAAATCGTTATGTTTAAATTACCTTAGAATGAGCCATTTATATCTACATACAGATATGGGGTCTACATACAGAGGGTCCCCTTACATGGAAGTCGCCATTTTGTGTCGCCATGTTTCTACAGTAGCCCTAAATGGACAAACTATAGAGCACGTTTCGACACTATGTTGTCTCAGACGACAACTTGTTTGTCCTGTGGCGGCTAACCGTAGCTTTTTCTATGCGTTCTGAAAGGATCATTGATTGCAATTCACAATCTCACCACTAGATGCCACTAAAATCTACACATAGCACCTTTAAGATATAAAAAAATGGTACACGGCAAACAACAAAGTCTTTGGGGTATTTATGTTCAAATCAATGTTGTGTCGTATAAAATATAACGGAGAGCTTCATTAAACTTCTGGAGCAATAAAAGAGCAACGTTTGAGCATTAACAGATCCTCTGTGCAGTACGACATCCTCGTCTCGTTGGGAGCTGTGAATGAGTCGAACTCAGCTGATGTGTGCTCAGATACCCAGCGCATGGGAATATGGAGGCGATTTCATGCTTTGATAAGATATAGAAGCCGGTGACAAAATGAGATACATAAACCAGTCCTTTATCTGCTGCAGTTAGTGCTGTATCAGACAGACGCCTCACTGTCTCTCCTCCACCGTCTCTCTTTCTGTTTCTCTTTCGCTCTGATAAGAACATTGTGGATATACTATAGATATGCTGACTTCAAATCGAATCACTTTGTTTCCAGGCAACAACTAATGTCCTTCCCATCGCCGCTGTTCTTTTCCCAGTAAACAATAAGAAGACAACCATTAAAGAAAGAACAAAACAATAACGCTGACGACAACATAAAACTCATCTCAGGATTACTCATAAAAATAAAGCACAATTATTTGTAGCTGCTGGGTTTTGCGCAGTGCTTTTGCTTGGAAACTAACTCATTTGATCTGTAATCTGTTTTCAATTCATATATAAGATATAGTGCTTTTCTTATTTATTTCAGTGCAAATCATAAATCGGAAAATGAATGAACCCGAGACGTGAAGTATACAGTAGCTCTGTCTGCAAACACCATCATAATTTCTAAATGCAAATATGTTAAATCTGAAATATTTTCCCTACAGTAAACATATTAAGGGGTTAAAGACTTTTGCAATGCTGACCAAGAGTACACGAATGCAAAAGATGTCTTTAAATTAAGCACGACCCTAAACCTAATAGACTTTATTAGAAGAGATACCATCTGAAATCCTCTTTCTTTTCCTTAGCCATTTTTTATAATGAAATTGGAAAATAAATTCTATTTCTTTAAAACATTTCTTAATATACAAGGCCGCTCTCGTATCATATTGCGCAGAAGGAAATAAGGCACCTTCTCCCGAGAGATAATAAAAGAATTGAATTTTTCCTTATCGGCCCGGTCATCTATTTTTCCACGGAATGCTATTACTCGCTGCCTGCGGTTGCTAGGCAACAGGAAATATTAATAGGGGCTTTTATTAGGCCGGCTTTCACAGTACAGCACTAAAAGAAGAGGCAGAAACATGAATGCGTTACATAAATCTTTAGCGCTCCTCCGGCTTTCGCACGACTCTGTGTTTGGCTCTTGATTTATCGCACTTTCTCCTCATTTATGGGAAATAGCACTGTGAAATAAGAAAATGGTACATTACCCTGAAGGACTATTTGAAAATAAATAATCGCAAAGGTGAAAAGAAAGCTGTTTAAAAACCAGGGGGGTTCTCTCTCTCTCTCTCTTTCACGTATGCTCTCGGCCTTTTTCTCGGGCCAGATTTCACAGGGCCTATTGAACAGCTGAATGTTTTCCTCGGTTTTCTTCGGATCCATCAATCACGAGTGTAATATTCCTCGCAGGAAATGCATTCTATTATGCTCTTTGAACTGCGATGGAGAGAAAGAAAATAAAAGATATTAATAGTTCCATAAAGCATTTCCGCTACAAATGTAATCCTTGAATTGTGCCACGATGCAAATATCTTTCACTTTATCCTGATGAATCGATGCACTGTTCCTTCTTTTGGAGGAATCGCATTTTTCGAGCCGCGGTCTCGTGTTTCTGACAAAACCGGCCACATCAAACCAGACAAACGCCATAAACTGCGGGCATTTATATCGAAAACTTGGGTGGAATTCAACAAAAACACATTTGATTAAAGCTGGTTGAAAGCCTAAGGTCTGCAAATAGCCTGTGAGTTAAGGCAGGCCATCATCTTCTGACTATTTCTGCTTCAGTACCGACCGCAGTCCGGTTCATTCAGGCAGTGATGAATCTAACGGTCCAAGAATACCACTGCAAAACCATTACTACATTCACATACATACTACAAGCCCAGCTGAACATGTACTCTAGTGTACACTACTGAGTGTGTGCTTTTGAGAGAAGGATATATAAAACTGTGAAACTAACATTTACAAAATCAGCATAAAAATTTAAGTCTAACACTGGACATTACTCTGCAAAAAATGACTTTCTTACTTTCAGCACAAATATAAAGATACATTTTCTTGATGAGCAAAATGACCAAAGAAAATAAGTCTAGTTTTTAGACAAAAAGTATCAAATTAAAGTGCATTGTGCTTAAAACAAAAAAAGCAAAAAATATATTCTTGATTTTTCTTGAACTTTTCTTAAACTTATTTTAATATGTTTTCTTACCACATTAGTAGATTTTTTGCTTGTTGTAGGCACAAATTCACTTAAATTTTATATTTTTTGTTTAAAAAAAGGTTTTATTCTGAAGTAATTTTGCTGATCAAGAAAATACAACTTTTTTGATATTTGTACTGAAAACAAGACAAAAATACTAAAAAGTCATTTTTTGCAGTGTAGGATTTGATCTGCACTAGAGTTGCATGATCACCCAGTTTAAAAACAAGTATATATAAAATAAAAAATTAAAAAGATTATACACTGCAAAAAAAAAAAAAATGATAAAAAAAAATTCTTAGTATTTTTGTCTTGTTTTCAGTAAAAATATCTAAAAATTCTTAAATTAAGATGCTTTTTCTTGAGCAAAACAACAAAGAAAATATGTCTATAGACCAAAAATATCAAATTTAAGTGATTTTGTGCATAAAACAAGCAAAAAAATCTGCCAATGGGGTAAGAAAATTTTTCTTGAATTTTTCTTGTATTTAGTGTTTAAGAAAAATTTTCAATATTTTTTTGCTTACCCCATTGGCATTTTTTTTTGGACTTATTATCTTGTGTTGTTTGGCTCATCAAGAAAAAGCATTTTAATTAAAGAGTTTTTAGATATTTTTACTGAAAACGAGACAAAAATACTACGATTTTATTTTCTTGGAAATAATTTTTTGCAGTGTATATACATCATAACTCAAATACGTGTGACTTTAAAAGCTTTGCAGTTTTATAAAAGACACATTTCAGTAATAGTGGAAGAAAAATCATGAAAATACCAAATGTCTCAAACATAAAACTGTCAACAAATGCATTTTACTCAAGGACACTTTCAGTACTTTAATCTCTACAAATGTTTGCAACTGCAAAAAAATCTTTATGCTAATGATGTTATTTTCTCACCGCTTGATTGCCCTTGAAATTTTAACGAAATGTGACATTTCAATAATGAAACATGTTGCGTGCCAAATTCACATCTGCTACCCTGCCCAAATTTGTACCATTTTTCTACATACAAAACTGAGCACCTTAGTTAAAGCATTTGAGAAAGTAGTCAGGTAAAACTGATAATTAAATAATAAAAGCATCTGGTCTACAGTAAAACACTTGATGGTGAACATCAAGAAAGAGCTGATATTCCTCTGGAAACATCTGATCCTGAACAAACTTCAGTCCTGTTAGTTAATGACCAGATGCTTTCAATACCACACACTGGATTTCAAAGCAATATCAGCTGTCTGAACATGACCATTTACTAAATGCACTGTGCATGTGTACTTAAATACTCAACGTCTTGAAATGTTTCATATTTAGGACATTTTGCATTCAAATACAGCGACTAAACACAAACAAGTCATATCAGTCGTTTCTGCACATGTTGACTTTTACTACTTTTACATCAGTCTGTTTGGAGAGGATTACACTTGTAAACTTGATTACACTTACACACGTTTTCTTGTAAATGAGCATTTTTTTTCAGGATCTTAAATATAGATTTAGAAGTAGAAACATTGCAAATGTTGAGTCAGAATTCAAAATAAAGGGGGTGCTGTGATGCATGTGGCCGCCACATTCAGGTTGTATTTTAGGTCTAAGTTCTCACAAGGGACGCAAGTTTAATTGTGATCCACAGTTCTGAATGGTCTGAGACCAGGATTAAGCAGATCTGAAGTGAAAGTATTTAACTCTTTCCCCACCAATTAAAAGAAAGTGCTTCCCTGCCAATGACGAGTCTTTACGACAATCCATATTTCCGCTATTATCCAGTAGGTGGTGCTCTTACCCAGCTTATAAAACACTGAAGCATCCACTGATCCAAAAACAAAAAAAAATCAATCTGAATCTCTAACAAAAGTCCTTTAAAAAAATGCAATTATCTCAGCTTTTTGCTAAATATTTTGTGTTTTTTAAGAAATCTATCCATTTTTGAGAGGAGATATAAACAGAACAAATGTAGAAAGGATGAAACATTTTTTTTTTTTGAAAGCAAAACATGTAATATATGTTAATTTAATATATAGTATGTTTACATAAATAAAGTTTTCTGGAAAGCATTAAACTTTTGTAAAAATCATAAATGCTGCCGTTGGCTGGCAACTTTTATTAAAAACATTGGCAGGGAAAGAGTTAATAAACATATAATACGTGCCGAGTGCTATGGGCATATGGTGCAGGACAAAGGAGAGTACGACAGATCAACATATAACTTTTAATAAACAATCTCTTGGAATACACAACGCAACAAACATGAGAACGGACCAAGGCTGGAGAACACAATAGACTTAAATAGTGATGAACTGATGAGGGTGATGAGTGGCAGCTGCCATGACGACAGACGATGATCAGGTGAGGGAGAGTGAGGGATTATGGGATTTGAAGTCCAATGACAATGAAAGGCAAGAACAAACCGGGACTGGGACGATGGTGGCGATTAGCGGCTTTAGCATCTGAGTTCCTCATATTCTACATCAGCAACATTTCTCAGTAATATAATGAAGCCAGGAGTATAACTGCAGTTCTTGAGATGGAAGTTTTGTTCGTAAAGCACTAGACACTCTCTAAATTGTTTCATGTACTTTAAAAAGCTCTTAGTATGGATGACATTTCATTCAAAGCAGTTTTCCCTTTATCCCACTGCTGGGTTCAGTCACTCAACATCTTTGAACTGCTCTTCTCCATCTCTGCTCGATCAGTCTCCCGGCTTCTCTCGTGTATCTCGCTCATCTCATCTCTCTGACAGTGTGATGCTCGGCAGCACTAATGAAAAAAGATCTCCTCAGCGCCTCTGCTCCAGAACAAAGATGAAACCTAATGGCTTTTTCTCTTCTCTTTTGGAGATGGAATATATATGCACTGACCCCCCTGACGCCACGCATTTATTTCTGAAGATAAAGCGTCTGTTTCCATTGACGCTCGGGCAAAAATTATAGTTGTACGTCCTTAAAACAACTACACAACGACAAACCCATCATCCTCTACACATAAACACATGTGCTGTGCATAATAAAGATGAAGTGCGTATTTTAAATAAGTTTTCTAAATACTCCTTAGTTGTAAAAACAGATACTGTAGTCCCGCCCCCAAACTCATGCCATTGGTTGAATCAATGCTTCCTGAATATCAGACAAAAATCCTTTCTCTTCCTTAAATCCCTCCCTGTTCGATCTTATGCGTTTCTTAGCCAAGTCTGAAACTTGTATTGTGAGGACTTCTTGTGTCTATTTCACAATGTATTCATCATTTGTAAGTCTGCTAATAACATTAATCTACCAAACAACACAAAATCTACAATTTCATTTGATCAATCGCTGATGTTTGCAAAGGTCATAAAAGGTGAAAGTAAAGCATGAAATGTTATCAAGACAATGAATAGGGCACAAAACACATCTATTCTCATTTCCACAGCTCATAGAGCACACAGCTTTACACAAACACTATTAGATTGACTCATGTATGTGTGTGTGCAGTAGACATGAAACCACCCCACAGCCTGTGGTGTCCACTACAATTTAACATCCACAAATACTACTGAACATTCCTGGTTCTGCATGTGGTTAAAAAGATTTTCCTGGAAAACATGGAAAGAAAATGCTACTGTAGTCTGTCACTTTTTCACACAGGGCCATGTGTGGTTGGATTTTGTTAAAACTGCATGTTGTGTTTACTTGTGTTATCTTTGATTAATATTTACATTTGTTTGATGAAACATTAAATTGTGACAAACTCAGAGGTCCTCTGAGAAATTGTATCCTGTCCCAATGCGAATGTCTGTGTTCGCCAGCAATATCTTTTGAAAACACGGTTCTTTTCATGTTTTGGCCAATGTGATCTGCTGTAAGGTCTTACTAATGCACGTATATTGTACTTCCTGCATCCCATTCATTCAGACATGGATGCTTTTTCCATTGGGCGGAATAAAAAAAATCAAGATGAGACAAATCTTGTACACTGTTAAGACTTATTTTTTTTCACTCCAGAATGGTACATTGGAAAAAATTAGCTGTAATTATGCATCTGGTTGCCAGTAACTTACTGTAGAAGATAAAGACTGGAAATGTTTCATGTTCATTTAACTTTGAACAAACTGTTGCCAGTAAATAACATAAATGTAAAATCTACAGTAAGTTACTGTCAGCTACTTACCAGTAATACCCAGTAATACTGTAATTTCTACAGAAATTTTTATAATGTAATGTTAATTAATGGAAATAATAAATTATAATCAATTCTTTTAAATTCTATGAGTTTATTATAAGCAGACAGTTATATAAAACACATAGGTTACTTTCGTAGGATTTGGCTAAATTATTTTAATTAGTTCAAATTAAATAAATAAATTACATATGTTCTGTAACTATTTTAAATTTAAAACAAAATTTCAAACATCACAAACATGCTTATCCAAAGCACGTGATCTTCTTCACGCCCAAATGCAAAAATAAAATGAAAAATTAAACAGACACTCCCATCGCTGTAATAGACTGTCTTTCGCTGTAAAATCCTCTAAGTGCATGCAAACATTTAGGCAAAAACCTTTACTTTAAAAAAATCCACTTCTTTAGACAAGACCTAGTAAACAGTTGCAAAATCACTAAAGATGCAATTAGAAACAATGCAAATGCTGAAAGTCAGAATTCTAAATGAAAAAAACTGAAGCTATGATGCATGTGGCCGCCACATTCAGGTTGTATTTAGGTTCAAGTTCTCACAAGGGAAGCAAGTTTGATTGTGATCCACAGTTCTGAATGGTCTGAGACCAGTATTAAAGGACAAGTTCGGTATTTTAGACTTAAAGCCCTGTTTTCAGATTGTTTATGGTCAAATAGAATGGTTTTGACTGAAATTTCGACATTTTCGGCTGCCCTGAGAATTTTCGCGTGTTTGTGTTTCAGCTCAGACCTCTATAATGGCTTTATAGGTGCACTGGAACAATCCTTCCTAAAATGCATTAAACTTTCGTTTACAAAGACGTGAAACTCACCGAGTGGTCAGGGGTGTTCACTGATATGCTCACACAAAAATCGCTGCAAAAGACGCATTCCAACAGCTGTTTTAGCATTCGTTGTTAACTTGTGGACCTATTTCCCCAAACGCCTCACACCCGTACATTCTTCCGCTTAGAGCTTGAATAATAAACACTCCAGCCCAGGTGGTGGCGCTAATCCGCCTTTGCCAATTGCAAGAATAGAAACAAAGTTCCCGGCGCGGAGTAATACCGTACCTCACAGGACGTCTAATACAGTCAATGGAGTTGGTAAAAACTACGATAAAACCTGTTGGAATGCGTCTTTTGCAGCGATTTTTGTGTGAGCATACCAGTGAACACCCCTGACCACTCGGTGAGTTTCACGTCTTTGTAAACGAAAGTTTAATGCATTTTAGGAAGGATTGTTCCAGTGCACCTATAGACCCATTGTAGAGGTCTGAGCTGAAACACAAACACGCGAAAATTCTCAGGGCAGCCGAAAATGTCGAAATTTCAGTCAAAACCATTCTATTTGACCATAAACAATCTGAAAACAGGGCTTTAAGTCTAAAATACCGAACTTGTCCTTTAAGCAGATTTCAAGCAAAAGTATTTAACTATTTTTCTGCTAATTAAGAGAAAACGCTTCCCTGTCAATGACGAGTTTTTACAACAATCCATATTTCCGCTATTATCCAGTAGGTGGTGCTCTTACCCAGCTTATAAAACATTAAAGCATCCACTGATCCAAAAACTGTAAAAAAAAAATCACTCTGAATCTCTAACAAAAGTCCTTTAGAAAAATGCTATTATCTCAGCTTTTTGCTCATTTAAAAAAAAAACTACCCATATTTGAGAGGTGATATAAACAGAACCAATGAAGATTGGATAAAACCCTTTTTTTAAAGCTGCTTGAATTTTAGTCCTGTATGAATCCGTACCTAAAATTACAGATGTCATGAGTAATAAGATGAAACTCAAACAAAATATTCCCATCCAAACTATAGTTTTTATTACAGCATACTATTGATGTAATAAACTGAATACAGGAAAGGAAAATGAGCTTACTTCTAATAAAAAACATGTCACAATTATTTTAGGAGCATAAATATTTGTACATTTGTAGGCAAGTCTTTTATGCAGAATATATTTTCTTAAAGCAACACTATGTAGTTTCCATGTAAAAATGACTTACAGCTCCCCCATGTGGTTGAAAAGCGCAACAGTGCCTGATATCAGACACTCTTCTGCAGGCAGGGGGAGGGGCGGGGCTGTGTTTCCTACCCTCCACCGCCACTTTCAGAGTGTGCTTGTAGCAGCTAGGAGGCTGCTCAGGCTGCAGCAACAGTACAATTTGTCCAGTTAAAAGTTGTTCTATCACTGAAATAATTTTAGAGACATTATTTAAAGGTAAAAAAACTACATAGTGTTGCTTTAATACATTTAATTGATTTTTTATGTTTTCCTTTTGGTATAACCCAGCAAGCAAATCTGCATTTGAAAGAAGTCATTTAATAGTCGTCCAAACACAACTCATACATCTAGGCTAAAACAAGGTGAAATTTGGATTGAAAGTTAAAATTGAATAGATGTCTAACCATAGCCCAAAAATAAATGGGTACACTTCACAATACAGATATGGTTGTTTTAGTAAACATTAGTAAATGCATTAACTAACATGAACAAGCATTGCACAATATAGTTGTTTAGCATGTATTAATTATGTTAGTCCATGATGCATTAACTAATGTTAACAGTTTAAATTCTTGATTTTATAAATGTATTAGTAAATGCAAAAATGAACATGAACTAAGATTAATAAACACTGTAGAAGCATTGTTCATTGTTAGTTCATGTTTGCTAATGCATTAACTAATTCTTAACAAATACAACCTTATTGTAAAGTGTTACCAGTAAATGAAATACATTCAATAAAGGAAAGCAAACACCTTGTAATCACTGTTGACTTGCAAGTTATTCTGGCAAAAGTAACCAAATTCAAGAATATTTTGGCTAGAAGTGGGTCACTCATAGCCGGACTATATCTGGTCTTCAGTTAACCTAGATGGTGAAATGACTTGCTGGGATGTCTCTCACATTAGTGATTTAATGGAATTTGCAATAGTCAACAACATACAACTAATATAACTTTAACAACTATGTATATGGAGTGACAGAGAATAAGGATGCTGATGAATTTACTCATAATTCCTTTAGCATCACTGCTGACACAGTGGCCACCACAGAAAGATAGATGTGTCTTCGTCTCAGTCATTATCATCTGTCTGTCTTACAATGCAATTAGAGAATTGTAAGTAGAGTCAAAGGTCTGCTGTGGTCAGTTAGTTAGGATGAGAAAACAATCGATTGTGTTTCATTGTCAATAAAGAGCCATCGCTTCATCTATTCTGAGGAGACGTAGAAAATAAATGTGAGAAATCCCAACGTTCACTATGACAGCTTTATAAAACGAAAGTCCTCAGCCAATCACTTTTACAAGGCAACTGGGCCGTGAATCTGAACAAGTATAGATGCAAGATTTATAAACTATTGTGGGAAAATCTGTACTTCTAATTTGATGAATAAGTCCTCCATACCATCTGACATTAGCATGTCATTAAAATAACAATACACTGATGAGCAAACCGTGTTGCTAAGCTTTTGCAACAAAGCAAGACAAATATGCTTGGCACAAACACAAATGCTGGGTGAAATCATCAATTTTAATTAGGTGGACCTTTTCCATCCTTTCAGTACTGAATATAACAACTCTCAATGTTTCCATACAACATAGTTCACCGCAATACGATCTGAAATGTTCAAGTTCTGCTTCAAATTTTGACCAAAACAAGGCGTCTGTAATGCACATACATGTGGAGCCATGTGCACACCCATCCTTAAAGAGCACCTATTATCCTATTCAGAATTTTACATTTCCTATGGTGTGTAAGTGTGTATTAGTTTGGTAACAATATGCAAAGGAACAGATCCAAAATGTAAATGATGACGTGAGTTATTGTCTCCAACTTTTCAAGCCAATCACAATGTACTGATTAGTTGGCCAATCAGAGGACACTGCACTTTTCAGAACAATGGGCTTTGTATAAAATCAATGCGTTTCAGGAAGGCAGGGCATTGAGGAGCAACTATGTACGCTATGTGGAAAATAATATACCCTAAACAATGCAAACACATTACAGAGCCCCTAAGGGGACATGGAGAAAAAATTAAAGTTTAGTTTCGCGTGCGCACGTGAAACTATCGCGCGCGCACATGAAAGCACGCAAAACTAAACTTAAAAAAAAATTCTGCACATGAAGGTTTCACATGAGCACGCGAAACTAAACTTTAGATTTTTTTACTCCAATGTCACCTTAGGGGCTGGGTAACGCATTGTATTACAGCAAATACACAACATAACGTTGTTGTTAGCAATGTAATAGGTGCTGTTTAAACTAACGTGCCAGTACACGGTACATGTCCAAAAACTGTATGTACTGTCTAAAAAATGCTGTCTAGGCAGGCAGCTTACTGCAGTTCGGGACAGAGTCGAAGCATTTGACTCACCGAGGGCATCTGACTGGACAGCAGGTGGCCGTCCTGGGCGAGCATGTTGGACATCATCAGGGCGGGCAGCTCGGGGTAAGAGTACGGATTGATCAGACCGTTGTGAGGCAGAGAGTGACACAGGTAACCAGACTCAGGGTCCATCAGGTGCAGTAGAGGCGGCTCAGGGTGATTTGGAGGGGTTATAGGGGGAATCTCATAATCCTCATCACCTCCACCACCTCCATTCCCGGTCCCCCCTCCCTGACCTGAGTAATTCTGCTATAGAGAGAAAGAGAGAGAGAATAATTAGATTGAAACATTGTATGATGGTAATGCAAGTGCCATGATGTTGCCATGGTGTTGCTATGCGGTTGCTAAGGCGTTCAGAGTGGTTGTTACTATGCAGCTGCTCATCCCAGCAAACCCTAATAATGACTTTGTGAACAGAGACACATAAACATGATGCAGTGAAACAAGCATGAATCACTTTCTTTGGAAACGTGGCTTTAATATCACGGAAAGTTGGTGGAAATGCAATATTATCACAATCAACTTCTGCAAGAGAAAGGCATGTTTTTGATTAGCTCTCATGTTTTCTCATTTCCACACCGGCCGTATTGATGCTCAATCCTCTCGTCGGCTGTGTCAATCTAACTCTGAATGTGATTGAGGAAGCATGTAACGTTACATTACAAAGAGAGAGAGAGAGAGAGAGAGAGAGAGAGAGAGAGAGAGAGAGAGAGAGAGAGAAAGAGAGAGAGAAAGAGAGAGAGAGAGAAAGAGAGAGAAAGATTGCTGAGGTATTCAAGAGGGAATGAGAAGCAATTTTGTGGGAGGCGATTTGACTGGAGCTCGTCTATAATGACTGACTCAAATTAATCATCAGAAATAATATTCCGCTGTCAACCATTCAAGAGGTTTTTTAATAGAATTTTTATGATTCATGTCTGCCCGTATACATCAAACAGTCCGTTCTGCAACATTTCAGAAATCAATTCAATATCATCTTTGTGTTGCCTGTCATCTTCGCCTGGAGAACGGCCATTTATCTTGCAAACAAATACTTTTAGCAAATATGCGGCCGTGGAAGAGGACAGAAAAGCATTGTGGGACGTCAGATTTCACCTTGTTGCTGTGCATTACTCAAATCATAAAGATCTCCTAAATATATTACCTGTCTGATGTTCTCCACAAGGCTAAAACGCTAAGCGATATTTTAAGAAAGAGACTGTAAGCGCCCAGAGGAACATTTCATTTCGTACTCCATGTAGTTCTCAACGCAGAGACATGAATGAGATCTCTTCTAAAGGCCAGATTTACTATCATGTTGATAAAAACAACTGTCGGGATTTACAAAAGACGCACAGTGGATAATTAGCGCTGTAAAGGTGTGGTCTAGTTATTTTTGCATATGATCTTATTGCATATGCGATTTCGAGCAGTTTCCCTTTTAGACGCAAAATTGATGGGTGGAGATTTTTTAAAAGATTTTACGCAACGTGATTTACTAATGTTTGCTCGTGTGATATTACTGGTTTTTGCACCATTATTTAATGCCAAAAAGCATGTCTTAAATCAATTGTGCCTGAAATCAGAGATCAGAGAGTGTATGGTACAAGATTTTTTAAAACGTACAAAGCCATGTTCGTTAGCTGGGATTTCACACCCTAAAGTTCAGCTGAGATGTCTGTGGTGCTGAACTCAAGCTCATCAGGTGTAAGTAGATCACCCGCACCTCATCAGCTCTGCTTATTTGTGATCCTGAACACATTTGTGCTACTCTTAGTAGAGTGGTTGGTCATTATGGAAATCAACTGTTGGGCCTGTGTTATTTAATTTGTGCCTTTTTAGTAAATAACCCACATATATTACCACTTCCATTGACGCTTTTTTAGAATTGCGCTCTCGCGCTTATTTGCGCCGTTTAGTAAATCTGGCCCTTAAACTCTAGAGGAGACAGATGTGTGATTACTGCAGGGTGTCTTTTTCTCAGGAGGCAAACATCTACAACCGTGAGTTGAAAAATCTGATAAACAAAAGATGTGAAGTCCTCAACTTGTACCCCTTCAGTCTTAATGCAGCTTTGAAGAGACAACTGAGATATTAATAAGATGATATTTTTTTCTCACTGTCTCAAGTGACTTCAGTGAGGAGATCCAAAGTTCATTCAAGATCATGTTCTTTGACCAAATCTCACACTATTGCAGAAAGTATTTTGCTGTGACATGCGTTTGTGCTGCTGGGGTTGGATATTAATCATCTATATAGTTATAGGTCCCTTTGAAGACAGATGTCTTTGTTGGCTTCAGGGTCCCTGTTATTGTCTGCAGCAATAGATGTGAAAATGAACATTTCCTGAAATTCAATTTCCTCATAATTGTTGGAAGGAAACTAAATAGTGTGTTGTAAACATTGGGTCGAGCGGGGTATTGTGTGAAGAGAGAGAATCGCTGAATCCTCAGGAGAATTCAAACACAGCCACAAATAAAGATTCACCTTTAAAACATGGAAAGTATATTAACCTCTTTATAGCCATAATGCATTACTATATCAAACACTCATATTTACCTTGCTTTTTTATGGTACACACTAATAATACCATGATGTGTCTTTAAGACATATTTATGTTAATTATGTTACATTTTTTTAAATGTGTTCTGTACTGAATACAAGGGTTTAAATTGGCCTGGGGCCGTCCGGGGCTGAGCCCTGGCACATGGGCTGAAGGTCTTGGCCTGGTATGCGCCAGTGTGCCCGCTCGTGCCAGTGCGCGTGCGTGTCCTACGGAAGGTAGACTTAACACTCGTGAGTGCGGGGCTATTTGCACGCCGCATCAATTGTTTTTTTGTCACCATGCGTTTAATATACCGATGTCTAAGCAGCCTCACGTGAAGTCAAACACAACTTAATGGGGCGTACACACCAAACGCGAATTCAACATTTGCGCTTTCCATCTGAAAGGTGTCTTCGCACAAGTTTAAAATATTCAACTTAAGCGATTAATTTGTGCGATTCACATCAATTTGCCTCTTTGCATTGACATTGTATGTATTCTTCTTGCGCAAATTGTTGAATTCACGTTTGGTGTGTAATGCTGCGTACACACCAAACGTGAAATATAACCTTCCTCGCTCTAGATTACTTGCGGGATTTAACTTTGTGTATATTGAATATTTTCAACTTGTGCAAAAACGCATTTGAGGTAAATAGTAGGGATGCACCGATAGGATTTTTTTGGGCCGATACCGATTTAAACAGACAACTTCTGGCCGTTACCGATGCCGATATTAAACACTTGTATACAATACTATACAGTTGGTCTATTTGCTAGTTTATTTCTGCATCAAATTATTTTTACTGAACATGGATTGAATCTAATTAACATTCAACTGACCAACATAATAAGAGAGGCACAAATTAAGCTAAAACAAATATAATAAGACAACATGACAACCTTCAAAGGTGGTTTTTGCTATTCAGCATTTATTTTATTAACAACATTAACTCATTTTTTACATATAATGGATTTCTTTATGCAGTTAATTAATAAACAATCGGTATCGGCCTTTCTCGTGCTATTGCTGATATGCCGAAGGTTTCAAATTCATTAAAAATTGGCCGATAAATATCGGCGGCCGATACATCGGTGCATCAAATAGCGCATTTTTGCGGCAATCATGCCGTCCAATTTGCGCCATTTGCATTGCCCTGCCCAGGTTTGCGTTTATTCGTGTCTGCATTGACTTTGTATCTAAACTAATTGTGCAAACCGTTAAATTCACGTTTGGTGTATACGCCCCTTTAGACATCAGGTGCCCAGGACAGGTAAACTACATAGAAGACGAGAAACGTGTTAAGGATACAAGTATGTAGGCTATATAGCCATGTCACTCATATCATTACAATATGCTAACTTATAACATTGGATATAACTTATTGTATATATAGTTTAAAAAAATTATTTGTCAAGGAGGTTGTATGATTCTTGTAAGTTGTAGGGGCAGTTGTAGCCTAGTGGTTAGAGAGTTGCTGGTTTATACGTAATCTATTTGATTATTCAAGCTGATTTTAGGGATAAAATGTTAACACTGAATTCTGTAAAGAGAGGGGAGAAGAGATTTGGTTTAGATGTTTGTCAAAAGTAGCAGAACGTCCTTGAAGATAAAATGTAAATCCCAAGGACGAGCCCAGTTGAATGTTTGGAAAAAATACATAATTCATCAGGCTGACTTCAGAATGCAATTGTGTGTATTACACGTTTAATTCAGATATAACTTGTTCTTCAAAACTCAAGTCTACACAGTCAGGGTCTGTAATGAGACAAATGTTTTGCTTTTCGTCAGAAAACACATTGACTTTGGCTTTGTTTCTCTCTTTTTCATCTCTCCAGCTCTCTGTGTCCAATTTTCAAGGATATTAGAAGTGAAATTGGATGCAAGATGGCGTTTATATTGAGTTCCTGGGAATATTTACGACGTGCGCTCGGGATGCTGAAAACATTTGGCACTGGTTTGTTGACTCAAACGCACTCCATCACAGTACACATATGATCATATCAGACGCACACAAACCCAAACGCCTTCTGTTCTTCTAAACAGATGAACGCTTGGTTTATATAAACCATGAAATAATGCAAAGAGAGTTCTTAGATTGGGAAGGCAACCAACTATCTCTGGCATCAATTTAAAGCCATTGTACGCTGTTGGGCTCCACCATATATGAGCGAGATTCAGTCTTAACACAACAGATGTCATTCAGCCGTAAATCTATTCTGATCTGCCTTATTAAGACCACTAGATCTGCACAACTACATTTGGACATTTTCTAAAAAAAAAAAAATCAAAAAGTTGTGATGCTTACATTTCCACAAAACTTTCTCAGAGCAGGTATCTGTGTAAACTATAATATACTGTACTTCTGTCCTGTGATATACAGTACAATGAAGACAAATGACTCTGAACGTTATATTAATATTCACATCTATTCAATCTTAAATATGCCCTGCCTGCTGCAAACTTCCAGCTCTTGTGTAAAATAATATTTCTGAATTAGTAATATGTCTTAGAGGAACACTTACTCAGGTGAAAATAATAAAACTCTAAAAGTTATTTTTGTGTAGCGAGGCAAATGTAATTCAGTGTGTGTTTAAAAGCATAATGACAGATTTTTCTAATAAGCACTTATCTGTAGAGCCTACAGCAACATTCAATGATTGATGTCTATGAGTTTTAACCTAAAACCCCCACAAACCCTGCAGAACAAAGGCACACACATTTATCTGATTCCCATTGAATGTGTGTGTGTGTGTGTGTGTGTGGATGACAGGCTTTATCAAAGATGATGTTTTAGAGCGTCATCTGTTTTTATTTGGATGACAGACAGACCAGCATCATAAATTACTCACTGCTATGACTGAAAGACTTTGTGTGTTTGTGTTTATGGGGTAAAACTATATGTAGAAGTTAGTTTATGCTGACAAAAAACTTATTTTGGGGTCCTCAAAGCTAAAAATGAATCATACTAAAGATGTTTATGTTGTAGAGTTACTAAAGAAGTTTTAAAGTAAAGAAGTTAGGCTAATAATAAGAGTCAAGCTATTACTAAAGGCTCATTCACACCATGCATGGTAACTATAATGATATTAGCATCCACACTAATAGAGGATATTAATGTTTATTATAAGCTTGTGATGCGGTTTCACATCTTAAATCCACACACACTTTAAATTTGCAAGGATTTTGATTGTCTGTCAATGATTTATTGCTCACCGGTGGAAAAATGACTCCTCCTAATATCATTCATTTGTATTGTCTTATCAGTATAGTTGGGATATGGACTCTGCTATTCTTTTACATTAAAAATGACTAAATGAATAAATTAATTTTTATTATTACACTTTCATAAAAAAATCCAGATAATTTACTCCCCCCTTGTAATCCAAGATGAAGAAATTAAGTTTTTGAGGAAAACATTCCAGGATTTTTCTCTATATAGTGGACTTTAGTGGACTTCAACAGTTTACGGTTTCAATGCAGCTTCAAAATGCTCAAACTATCCAAAGTGAGGCATAAGGGTCTTATCTAGTGAAACCATCCTCATTTTCACCCAAAAAATACCCTTTTTGACCACAACTTCTTGTCTTGCACTAGCCGTGTGATGTGCCAGCGTGACCTTACGTATCGCCGAAAGGTCGCGCATGCGAAATTACCGCTCCAGTGTTTACAAGTGTGAAGAAAGAGGAGCATTCAGACATTGTTGTATGTGGAATGATGCTAATTTATGTCTTTGTGTCAGTTTATTGTTTAAAATGGTCCAAAGTGTGCGTTTTACATATTTAACGCATGACCTTTTGACGTGATTACGTAATATGTTAATATTTAAAGAGCACCAATTATGCTAATAAATTGGCACGTTAGCACGTTATTGCAATATCCCATAGTACATACATGTTATTAAAACTTGAACTAATGCATTGTGAGTCTTATAAATTGCTTACATACCTCACCGATTTCCCACTGTCTGGAAAACGCTCGGTTTAGTTCCTGTCTCCGCCTCCCAAAATGTCTAGTGTAATCGGATTGGTCAGATGACTACTCAACTGTTATTGGTCAGCTGGGTTCGGCTTGTGTTTGAAAGGTTACGCCCCTGACTACGCATGGGTTGACACAGATTCTGACTGAGAGTCACAGCCTCAGAGGCATCGTAAACAAGCGTTATATTTCTCTATAAACGATGGTGTCTGTACTGCCTTACCACTTCGAGCTCGATCCAGAGAGTTCAGAAGGCCGTTACGATACAAACGATCTCCGTCAATGAATGCGATTGGATTTAACTTTTTTAGGTGTCCTTAGCTCTGCCAGAATGCTAAACGAAGACGAAAATGTGTTGCAAAGACATCCAAAAGGTAATTATAACGTACTACATAACTATATGGAAACACCAAATGTAGCACATAGAAAGTATTTGTTGAAATGATTATAAAACGATTTCACTTGGTAATTTCTACATTATTTTACTCTAGTAAAATTTATTATAAGACTGCTTACATACTGTATTACTGTGCAAACTATATGGAAACACCAAATGTAGCACATATAAAGTATTTGTTGAAATGATTATAAAACGATTTCACTTGGTAATTTCTACATTATTTTACTATAGTAAACTTAATTATAAAATACTGCTTACATACTATTTTACTGTGCAAACTATATGGAAACACCAAATGTAGCACAAAAAAAGTATTAATTGAAATGAATGTTAGTTCTACATTATTTTACTATGGTAAACTTTATTATGAAAGACTGTGCTATGTTTTTACTTACTAGGTTTTAAGGAGAATGCAACATGTTCCAGGGCCTCTTACCTGCGTGATTCATCATCCAGGTTTTGCACAAATTGTCTAAATCCCTACACACAGAACATTTATTGTACCGAATATAAGCCTTTGAGGCGCAGGACTAGAGTAAGTTTTATTACATTTTTAAACCAATAACACTAAAGTATCATTATAGTAACAAAGTACCCAAAAGAACAAAAGATGTAACTTTAAAGAAAATATAAAAGTCAAAAGTTTATTTATTACAAATATATATTTAAATGTTAAACAATATACAAATAAACATACTTTAGTAACCATATTGTGCTCTTCTTTCAAAATTGTTCAATTCACTTCTTACAGCTATCTATTCAGATAAATGGCATATCAAAGCTTTGTCAGCTGATGCTATCTAAGATGACACTTTAGGGTTATCATCCTGTCGTGTGTTGTTCTCCAGATACGCTTGGAGCTTCCTGATCGGAATGTTGGCTTCCGACGACCCCTGCACTGAAGATGGCATGCAATCACGTCCTCCTTTGAAGGTCTCTCAAACTGTGATGCCAGGTCCATTGGAATCGGGGTTTCCTTCAGCTTATCTTCAAATACCTCAGCAAACACAAGCCTGATCACATCATCCACATAACTGTAGAAATATTGCGGTCAATAAATCTTTTGTTTTGATCATTTATTTCCCTGCTTCATACATTAAGTTTTTAATTATGAATGTATTTGAAATAAAACATTACTGCTTACGGTATGTCATTTGTGTGTTTTGGGAACATAGCCTTGTACTTTCCCTCTCCTGCTTTTGTTACGGCTTGGTGACATTGTAATGGATGGCTGCAAGGTACAACCTGTAAAAATATAAGCAAGCATAAATTTATTGTAAAAGTAAATACTACTTTATTTAACACAGTTACTAAAATACTTAAATACCTGCATAGCATTCCAATAAATGAGAAAATCAATTTTTTTTGCTGCAAATCTGAAATCTCAGGCTACGGACGGCAAAGGCATCCACTGATGATGGTGATGGAAACATTGTGAAACGATGCTACTGTCTGGGTTCCTATGATTATGCAGAGAAAAAAAACTTTGTCATCATCAGTTATACATCTAAGACTGGTAGTGGTTTCACTAGCTAAATACATCATTTGTGTTACACACCTTTGCTCCTCATATGCCAGTCTGACTCCTTGTACTGTGTGTTATGATGTTGCATGTTTGCATACAGTGTAGAAGGATGTGTCCAGCTGCGAATCTAAGATATAGACAAATAAAACAAACATGTATTCAGTCAAAAAGACATATTATAACAATAGAGTACAACGACTATAACTCGTTAGACTATTCATTAAAACGTAAATGTATTACATGTTACATGGCCCAACATTAGCAACACACATTAGGCTACGTGTTTACTTCGTTTCAAAATCTAAGAAAGCTTCAAGTAAAAACAACAGTAAAATACATATAACTTTAAACAAATCATCTGTACTTATAGTTTCTTGAGTTTGATCATGAGAACAAATTTTACCGGTAACAGTTTAGCTGGTAACTTAGCAAGTTTGTAAACATGTCTTAACCAACATCGATAAAAAAACGATAGTCTGCATAATTCAACATACACGTGTGTAAATATGGTACGTTGTTTATGAAATACAGTATTACAACACAAGACAATTAGCTTGCAAGCTTAGCTCTACACGCACATTATGTTAATCTCCGGTTACCGGTTACGTAATGTACAGTAAAAGGCAAATAATAAACGTGAATACTTACAGCCTGTGATCCAGAAGTGCACAGTAATCCAACTTTCAGAAGGAGACGTCCAGCTTCGGTTCATGAGAAGCAGTTATTGTGAAAACTCCGTGAACAACTTCTGACTGGATTTTTCCGGAACCGTATTAAACATGATGTCCTCTGTGTAAGTCCATAAAGTGCTATTTTTCCCTCGCATCTAAAGAGACAGCGTCTACTCGAGAGATTTAATCGCTTAAACAATGAAACAAGAGTTTGCAAACAGAGTCAAAGCAGGGACTCCCAACCTCCGCCATTTTAGCTCTCTTCTGACTCGGCGCTCCCCACCCTCGTCTTTGAGGGCGTACCCAAGCAAAGCAGAGAGGGCTGAACTATGATAATGTTGGTCTTATCTACGTCACTAATCCCAGGAAGTAAACTGTTGCCTACAATCCGAGTGTTTTTTGTAGTCCTCGAACGTTAGAGACGATAACTCGCGTCATCGTTTTCTTTGAGGTATGTACTTTTTGAATATCGTTAGCATGTACTAATACACACTTACACACAAAATGATGTTTAAAAACGTGTATCCCATAATAGGTGCTCTTTAAGGTCACGCTGCTGCTTCATAGGTGCATAGGTGGGGATTATGCTAATTTTGAATGAGTGTGCATGCGTGCCCTGTTAACAAATGATTGAAATTCATTAAAATGCACACATTTAACTATCAAATCTGAAGTTTACGAAGTATTTATGAATCGGCAGGAGAGTTTTCGAAAAGGTCTGTTTACATGCAAATCATTCACATATTTACTCGTATATTAACGAATGTTTCATAAATGAAACCCATTGTCATCATCCTGTACACATCAGTGTGAATGAACCTTAAAGTCACAATCGACTTTACTTCCCTATTGTGACGTATTTCCGAGGGAACTGGAAAATTAAAGAAGGAAAATAGAAGGCGTGGCTTGCGTTTCCACTGTGAATTGATTGGATATAGAAAAGTAGGCATTTTTATTCAGAAATAGAAGTCAAAGCAGACTGACAGTTGGAGGGGGCGGGGTTAACGGATTCTCCACCCAAGCCGTCTAGCTGAAGTCATCAGAGAATGATGTGTGGGAAAACAATTATTCCAACATGGATAAATTGTTTATTATCACATAAAAAATAAGAATTTCCAGTTTTGATTTCATGGGGACTGACTCTGCTTATACTCCGAATTTTTTTTTCCAAAATATCTGTAATACAGACATAACCCAGTTTGTTAAGGAGAGCTTTTTATTGTGCTGTTATGGATCAGACTCACATGCAGGTGATTTAACAGGTGTATATCATGTATTTAATAGGGTGTATAAAATATCATTTTGAAGGACCAGTGTCATATCTAGACATGAAAATATCATAGAAACCTGGAGCTCTTTTGACTTGGTAGTAACCAAACCCCCAGAACTACACAAGGACCCAAAAATTTAAGCTGCACGATAAATTGCATGCGATAGGAATGTGCATCTCGTCAGTAAAACCGGTTCCTTGATTAGTAGTAAATCGCCATCACCTGCTTTCAGATGAAGCATCATTTACTACACAGACACAACACTTACTTCTATGACAAGCTGGGCCATATCGCATACATATCGCATGCGATACGGCCACAATAATTAATGCGAAATTGCCCCAATTGTCAGTAAACTACGGCTTTGTGTAGTAAATGTGGCTCCATCTGAAAGCAGGTGATGGCGATTTACTACTTATCAAAGAACCGGCTTTCCTAACAAGATGCACATGACAATCACATGCGATTTATCGTGCAGCCCGACAAAAAAACAATCGCATCTCAGTACCCATGAGTTTTAACTGGTAAGCACCAAACAAACTGCATTTTTATTCATCCAACAATATAAAAAAGCATCTATAATAAGTTAAATTAGGTCTTAGATATGTCTTCATGTACACTACTGTAGATAAACCTGTTTACGGAATAAATGTGCTGTAAAAATAAGTGCAGAGATTTCAGTATCGAAAGTGAAAATTGGATATAGTTAGAGATAATGAATAAATAAACAGCTAAATGAAATCTAATTGCAACAGTGGCACGCACACACAGTCTTATTCACCCATAAATAAAGTGAATGTCTATACAGCCTACACGCCATCTGCTATAGTCCACATTATACTGAGAGCATGTGGACGAGAAGAAACATTTAACCTTCAATGTGTTCATTCAAACACCATATGCTCAAGCTGAGACAATTTACAGTCTGAAATATTCACAAATCTTTACACCGGAGTTTGATAAGAGGCGATTTTTTACACTTCAATAGCACCTTAAAGAAAAGACGAGTCAAGAAAGAAATACTTTATGAGGTCTTTTGTATCTCACTGTCTGTAACTACTGAATGTGCACACACACACACACACACGCACGCACGCACGCACGCACGCACGCACGCACGCACACACACACACACAACATAACATTACTAAAACACAACATCAGCTTAAATACCTCTCTCGCTGATAAAATTATAAAAAGTATATATAACATATTCATTACAAATGTCTTTCATCCACAGAAAACAATACTTGTATTGTACTTAATACTTTTGGAGGGTACTGTACTGTATATCAAAGTGAATTTTATATGAATAAACTCTTTATATAAACTTTATATTTATCTGAAAATATTTTAGGTCAACAACAAATCCTTTTGGGACAAATATTTGAAACAGATTTCATTTTTAATCTCTGTGTGACCTCGGGTAGATAATAAAATATCATCAGCAAAGCTATTTTCTTTCTTTATTTTATCATCAATCTAATAATCATTCAGTCAACACAAATGTGTTTGTCGTTTTTTTTTCACCGCATCTTACTGGGTTATATTTGTGTGATTTCATTTTCATTAAACTCAAGACTCTTCTGAGAAATGGAGATTATAATTAGCAGACAGGAAGTATTGATATATAAAGAAGTCTGCAGGTAAACTACGACTTAATCACACCAAATATGTACATTAATCTGTGTCTCTGTCAATATGAAAAACTGATATGATTCATATATAAGCTGTAAATAGTATGATGACTCAATAAATATAAAACTAAATCTCTCTCTGTATGTTTCTCTGAGCTGGATGAGATGAGCTGAAACACTCTCAGGTCATTATTACTGCACACTGGACCGGAAGAGACACAATAACAGAGAGATGAAACTAATGATGTGAGAGAGAGAGAGAGAGAGAGAGAGAGAGAGAGAGAGAGAGAGAGAGAGAGAGAGAGCGAGAGAGAGAGAGAGAGACACAGTCCTATAAAAGTACTGCGCATTTGCAATAATCTGGTGATATACATATATGTGTTACGATGCAGCTTGTTGCAATACATTGCACTATAAGCATGGTGATACATTGGTGTATTTCTTATTTTAGGATATAATTTTAGGAAAGCTGTCATTAAGAACACACCACCATGGAGACCTTAGCAAGTTATGTAGTATGCTAGTACTAACAAAAGGTGGAAGAACGAAAAAACACTTCAAAACAACGCCATCCATTCACTCTCTATTCATTTGTTACCTTAACAAAACACTTTGTTTAAAGCGGACAATTCACAATGTGACTTTTTAAGATGTCAAATAAATCTTTGGTGTCCCCAGAGTACGTATGTGAAGTTTTAGCTCAAAATACCCCACAGATAATTTATTATAACATCTTAAAATTGTCACTTTGTATTGTAGGTGTGAACAAAAATGTGCCGTTTTGGGTGTGTCCTTTAAAATGCAAATGAGCTGATCTCTGCACTAAATTGCAGTGCTGTGTTTGGATA
Organism: Paramisgurnus dabryanus; assembly: GCF_030506205.2. Classification (NCBI taxonomy): domain Eukaryota; kingdom Metazoa; phylum Chordata; class Actinopteri; order Cypriniformes; family Cobitidae; genus Paramisgurnus; species Paramisgurnus dabryanus. Next base: position 29,967,823 of record NC_133343.1, on the reverse strand, counting down.
GAGCAGATTAAGGGGCGGTATTATCCCCTTCTGACATCACAAGGGGAGCACAATTTCAATGAGCTATTTTTTACATGCTTGCAGAGAATGGTTTACCAAAACTAATTTACTGGGTTGATCTTTTTCACATTTTCTAGCTCTGGGGACCCAATTATAACACTTAAACATGAAGTCAGATTTTCATGGTATGTCCCATTTAACTGTACCGATTATCCGATACACAATATTACAGTTCTTTTGGTGTGCTAGGAAATGTTAACGATATGCAAAAGGTACAAATCCCAAAGAAAACGATAATCCAAGTTATTGTCTACAACTTTAATTTCTTTTCTTGCACTACAACAAGCACACACATTGTAGGCAAAAGTTACTTTCTCGCCTTGTTGATGTGGACATGATGCTCATTATCATAACTCCACCCACTTCTGACACACAGCCTGAAAGTAGTCGATGTTTTCATATTTAATAAATTAACTACTGCCTATTTAAACTAAATTGACATTTTGAGCAGTGTAGAGTAGAGCTTCTTGTTGTTTCTACAATCACAAATGCAGACCTGGTTTTATGTTTTAGTATCCTTACTTTACCAATCTGTTAAGTTCTGCTCAAGCCGCGTTGGTAAAGTTGATCGATCAGCTTGGTCATCTGCATTTCTGGATCAGATTTGGCTCGTATTGATAAGGTAGTAAAGACGATATTAACTCCTTCTCAGCGTTGCATTGTGAGATGGTAATGAGCATCACATTTCCGGCTGACGTCAGAGGTATTCAGGCCAATCACAACGTACAGATTAGCTGGCCAATCAGAGGACACTGCGCTTTTCAGAACGATGAGCTTTGTACAAAATCAGAGGGTATAAGGAAGGCAGGGCATAGAGAAGCAACAATAATATACAGTATGTGGAAAATAATGAACCATCATGCAAACACATTGTATTACAGCAAATACACAAATACCTCGTTGTTTTTGGCAACGAGATGGGTACTCTTGCTAATGCATGTGTTATGGCACGCGTTCCTTTGAGAAGGAATTGTGTGATGCAAACAGACTGAGAAAATGTTTATCTATCCGTTTTCTAGAAGAGAGATGTTGTGAGGATTAATACAGGTTTGTATTAAGAAGTGTTTCAAACAGACATCACTCTTACTAACAGAACAGATGAGGACGAAACATCGGAGGATTTGGCAACCACAGCAACTTAAACAAACACTCGCCTGTTTATTTAAGCAGCCAAAGACGAATGAATCTCATGAAAACACACCCAGCTCATATTTCTGCCCAAAATCAACAGAAAGAAATCAATGTACATAAATAAAAACACAATCTATCCTCTCTAACTCTACATGGACTACAGCAGTGGATCTGTGCAGGTCAGATGAGAAGCACTTACATTACAGTTTTGGGTTGTGTTTGAGGATGAGGGCTGTGTAGTTGTCGATAACAGTTCTAAAAATAATATTCAATTTCACTTTTTTTAAATTTTAGGGTGACCTGGGTGAGATTGAGCTCAAATGTGCAGAGAATTCTGGGAGATTTTGTGAGAGGTTTTTGCTGTGGCATCAAATCTGTTTGGCCAGCCATCGCTCTCATCTTTTGCCTCCTCACCGAATCTCTGCTTGCTCAGCAATCGTCTATAGAAATATTTTGGCAGCCCCGTGCTTTGTTTTCATTTCACAAAGGATCTGGGGTGTAAGCGGGCCGTGGGGGCAGGGCGATCGGGCTCTCTCTCTCTCTCTCTCTCTCTTCAATCTAAACAGCGGGAGGAAGTTATAAATCACAGTAATGTACTCAGCTGTAATTCAGAACAGCAGGGAGAGAAGCTCTCACACACACACATTTACATACATACACCATCTATACAGAGAGTTCACTGTTCACATTTCAATGTTTTAATCAAAGAAAAACAACCAATGACATCACAGCCAATCACAAGCCTTCGCAGCCGAACATAAACTCCAATCAGAGACCTCGGTTATGATATGTTTGACTTTTAAAACGGTTCATATCAAAGTTATACTCTGATCTTTCCATTTTTTTATTTATAGATACAACCACAATTTATATCTATTTTATAAAGCGGTTCATTGGTACAAAATCTTGTCTTTGTTTACTATCATGTTATTTCAAACCGTATGCTGTTATCTTTCTATCACAAAGCTTCAGTCTATGATTAGTGTGTGATATTTCTATAGAAAGAATAGCTTGATCCAATGGAAATGTATCGTATCAATTATCTAAATGAATCGTACAAAATTGTAAAACTATTATAAAAAACAATAATGAGAATTCACCCCTAACCCCAACATCACTGGGCAAGCAAATTATACAAAAATGTACTGATGTGGTTGTACGAATTAATACTACAATAATAAAAAATTGGGCACCTCGTAAAATATATATTTTTATTTATAGACATGACTTGTTGCACTGTTGTTAGCCCAGATAACACAATCTCACAACAATTTATATCTATTTTAGGAGATAGCCAATTTCAAATTTGTACTCCCCCATTTTTACATTTCAGTATGATCAGCTTTGTAACTGGATTTAGGGGTGGGGTTAGGGGTGGAGCTTCCTTCTTACTTTTTCTAATAACCGTACTTTTCACATTGAACTCTCCACCTTGTAAAATAGTTTTGTTTTCTTGTTAGATCAGTTTGACCCAGACCAATTTTAAAGGGGTAAGTGCCCAACTAATTTGTTTTTAAGTGTATGTGGGCGCACCTTGTGAAGTATACAATGTATTTGGCACGTACGCGTCACAGCCAATTATAATATTTCCAAACCCACGATGTCTGATGAATGTCTTCGCTGTTTTCGCTGCTACAACTGCTTTGTTGCTGCATTGCATTCACATGCTGACACGAGCACATAAAAATAAACGAAAATGCGCGCTTTGGTGAAAATGCGTAGATGGACGTTACTTCAAAGAATGAGGACACAGAGAGTGTCAAAATAAAGGTAGCTCATATCGATATTTTATGTGTGGATATGGATTGATTATATTGATCCATATCCATGTATTGTTACATCCCCAATAGTTTTCACATTATGGTGTTAGGGATCTGTGCTAAACCTTTGGGGCAGACGAAACTGAAGAGAGGCAGTAGGCTCGTGTGAGATGAGTGAATTCTGCACAGAATTAATCACCGGTGATCGCCGCGAGATGCATGCTAGTTAAAAAAGTGTCCAAGTTATGTCTGACTTGCTCTGATGTCATACTAAAGTGTGCCAAAAAACTCTCGCGATGGCAAGAAGGGCTCTTTAGATTCCGCTCTCCACCGACTGCGTTGACAAAAAGCATGATGGGAAAAGATTTGCTGATGACACAGCTTAATGCTCATTGGCCCAGGGATGTCAGCTGATGACTTCTTAATTTTACCTGTAGTAGTTTATATATTTTTTTTAACTTGTTATTGACTTATGACATTTATATTTTAATAACTTTTGTATTAGTGTAGAATTACTTGTACTGTGAGCTGTTCATCAGTGCCTCCAGAAAAACGCGTTTATGCGATCGCATGATTTAATGCATAATCAGCCAAAGTCTGCATATTTATGCAGGGGGGGGCAAATTTTTTAAATACGGCACACATTCGCCGCATAAATTGCAGATTGCTGCTCGCACAATATGCAGGGCTTGCATGATTTCATAATCCTCGCAGTTTCGTAGGAAAAAGTCATCTTAGCAGAAAGGTGAAAAATGTTGCATTTGCAGTACTTCACACATGCACAGCCATGTTCCCTGTTGTCATGGGAGTGTTAGGAAGTGACGTAATTACGCAACGTGAACATCAATGAAAACTTGCAAAACAATTTTTGCAAGTTCACGCAATTTCATTGCATAAAATTGCATAAATATTTTTTAAGAAAACGCGCCGTAAGATCAAGGATTTTCGCCGACAACAATCACAAAAAAACTGCGTTTTCTGGAAGGATAGGTTTATATTTTACACAGCAGAAAATAATTTGTACTAACACTAGACTTAGATTTATACATCCCAACATTTTCTTTCCAGAAATTAACATTTCACATTGGTTGATTCTCCTTATAAACATCTTCATGTAAATGCATGCATTGGTATTTCAGTTGCCGCATCTCAAACAAGCCTATAGCTGCTACAAACACTCAACACCTTACAGTCCTGTAGTTAGTTTTAATGGTAAACACATCATATTTCAGTATGTGCCGTTTCAACCCTTTCAGTTTTCTCCTCCTGATCCTCTTGAACCCTTGTTGTTAGCAGTAAACAGCATTGCTCCTGATCTGAAGTACCAGACAGACGGACAGACAGACAGACAGACAGACAGACAGTTTTCTTCTCTTCTCTCCTGTTCTTCTAATCACAGAACTACTTGGCAACCAAAGCTCTGGGAAGCAATCAATAAAACCTTGTTACTCTAATAGTGAGATTATAATCTTGACCGCAACGTCTCCTGCATACTCAAACAGCAAGTGCATTAAAGAAATGTCCCAGCTACTTTCCACCGCCAATAATGCAAATGTAAAGACTAACATTTGTGCCGCTCGATCACATAGAGATGAACTTCGAAACGATAGATGATGAGTAAATTGACACAGTGATTGAGGAAGATTTAACTTTCAAATCAAAATGAGATCATGCTTAATGGATCAATCAATTCCAAAAATGATCATTTACTCATCATCATGTCGTTTCAAACCTTTTTTCTATCATAAAGGTTTAGTCCGTATGACTTTTGTGTGGTTTTGAATGACATAAAGGTGTATAAATATTGACAGAAGTTAATTCTTTAATAACTATTATCGATATGATCTCGCATTGGAATTCATCCACGAGGATGTAAAATAAAAAATTATCAGGATGTCACAAAGGCATTGAGGGGTTTTCTTCGTAATCAATCTATTCTCTCTCTCTCTACTCTTGTTCACCCGCTATCGATCGGTTCAGTTGGCTGGAGGTCAACCCTCAGCAGACTCCAGACTCTTTTGTTCACGGTGGTTACCGTGGCAATCCTACGTGACCCCGGACACGCAGAAGGCTTGTTAGGGGCCAAACGGAGACGATCTCTCCCCTATAATCAGACAAGGTCAAAGGTCACCAGAGGACAGTTCAGTCAACGTGAATGTTAAGACTCCTGGGACCTGTGAGACGTCTGATCTGAGACCAGGGCTGCCGTGAGATGGACTGACTTATGTGTGGCCATTCAAAAATGAACCGGGATCATTTTATGATTTATTTTGACTAGAACGACTCTGAATAGAATCAAAGAGAATGAAGATGAATCACACACATATAACACATGCAGTGGGGTTCAAATGTCTGACACCGCCATGAATATACGTCTGCAGTTTTGTGATTAATAGAAACTTCACAGATATCCTACAATATCTGAATTTTAGACTCTCTGGGTCTCAAAAAGACTTCAGCCAATCCAGTGTAGGAATTAAACCGGATGATTCAAGGTATTTCATATAATGCAAACGCATTTACTATGAAATCATTTTTATGCTAGATAATTTTATGAATTATGTCAAGTGCTTTGTTTTGTGCAACACTTTATATAGTGTTGTTTGAAGAACCAAAAATATACTTCTGAGTCTTAAGGTTAATTCATACTGATTCAACAAACACTGACATTATAATTTAGAGTAAATGAGTTTGTTTGCATTTCTTGGATCGGTGTGAATTAACCTTTAACTTTGGTAAGAAATGTATCCATAAACACTCATTTATAGTTAGTTTCATTTACTTTAATACAGTTAATGATAAAATGCATAATACATTATTCCTTTGATAATCTCAATTATACTGTGTCAGTAGGTACTAAATTAGATGAAGTACCTACTCATCGAGCAATAAAACATTAAGTACTATATAGTATGAAGGATAGTATGAATGCATTTGGATGCACTACATCCACCCTGTTGATACATCATCTGACAAACGTCACCATAACAAGAGAGTCATTGATTGGTATGACGTTAAACTGGCGCAATTTGCATTTGAATAAAGCCGTGTTACCACTTTTTTACATTTTTTTTATAAAACAATGCATCTCCTTCTTCTTCTTTGGATAATTCCTCTTCCGGGGATTACGGGATATTAAAGTGTCCATCAAATTAATTTTTTGGGATCTTGCCGGAAGTAGTAGGTCTTCCGGGTACTTTTCGCAAACTGTTTTTGGCATACTTTGAATTTGGACAAACTAATTGCCTCGCCTACTGCTTTTAGCCTACTATATAGTACGGAAGTTATCAGTTTCGGACACAGCCAGAGAAAGAGAGAGAGATAAATGAATGAATGAATCAATATATCTTAAAGGCTGTTGAGCTTCTTATCTCTAAAAGTCTCATAATGATAGTGAAGTATAAATCTTTCACCACTGTTGTTTTGTACGATAAGACGTTTAAATGCAAATATCCTTAACTTAAGTGCAAAAGTTTGTTCACTTTAAACCGTCAGTATCACAGATGTTTCTCATGAACAGAACAACATTTTGTTCGTTTGTACGTTTCTGAGCGGTAAGTTTGTGTTTTTTCAGTATGGACCTGCAAAGCGTAACTATAACGTCAATAGAAGAACTTCAGACTAAACACTAGCATATAGCATTAACTAGCATATAGCGCTAACTCAGCAGTCACAACTTTGTTTTTAGCATTGTAACAACATTGTACTTAATTTAATGTTGTGCCGTACATCTGGACTGTAACGTCACAGTCAGTGTTATGTTGTGATTGGTCTGTTTTCCAGCGGTCTTTTGCATGCATGAGGTTTACAAAAGAAGGAGGAAACAATCGTGTTTGAGGATCACGAAATTTCATTACCATGTAAACAACTCTTATTATTTATCTATCCCTAGATAAATACAGTTTTATATTTTATGTCACCTTTAAAAACAAGAAAAAAGAAGTAAATAAAGAAAAATAGACAAAGAACCTCTCCTTTGGCTTTGAAACATCCAATCTGAATCTTACCTGACTCGGGGAGAGAAACTCTTGGTTGTTCTCACTCATGTACATATTGTCACCATCAAACTGTGGGCAGAGAGAAAGAAGATTAAAAGTTTGATTGGTCACACAGCTGAAATTAAGGAAAATGATTTGCATATAAGACAATACAGAAAATTGAAAAAAGTAAATAACAAATGAGTTGAAAGTCAACATTCAATAAAAACATTTCCTTAATTTGGCCAAAGTCTAATGGATGGCATGTGTCCTCTGAGAATGCATTTTGATAAGCTTTGTTAAAAAACATTCAAAAAGTTGAGAAAAATACAAATTATAAATATATTTTATTTAGTATAAAAATACAAATATTTCTGTTCTATTTTACACAACATCCTTGTTAACAAATATTTTGTTATTAACCCTTAAGTCCACTGTTATTGAATTCAAACAGATGTGTCTATGGGTTTATTTCCTATGTCTTTATAGACAGTACGGTTATGAATGTGAGCCGCTGTATCTCTGAGCAGACAGTCATTCAAGCAGTTGTGGGAATTTCACATGTGGTCTATGTGTGACATAAACGTTAGATGGGGGATCGCAGGGGATGGAAATACAGAACCATTGATTATACAAGAACATCTCACATACACCCACTAACCAACACACATGCGTACACGTGTTCATCTGTGATTATGATGAAAACTTCGCTTCTCAAGGGGGCGATAGAGCGTCTTTCTAACATCTGTGTAGTTAAAACACATTTGTTTTATTCAGGGAGTAAAATATAAACATTATTCTTCTTTATAAACTGCTGCTCTATAATGACCTGAAAGTAAAAGAAGACAAGCTTATGCAGGTGTCTGTTATAGCGCCCCCTGTGGTACCCCTAAGAATGCACTTACATGTTATATTTGTGCACTGAGAACTGTCAACAGTTAAATTAAAGGGATAGTTCACCCAAAAAAAAAAAAAAAAAAATCTGTCATTATTTTCTCATCCTCATGTTGTTTTAAACCTCATGTTTGATGAACACAAAAAGAAGATATTTTGATAAATGATTGTAATCACACTATTGTGTAAGTATAGTAGGAAAAACAAATGCATCAACTGTGTGCTTATCATCATTTATTAAAATATCGTCTTCATCATTTATCACAATACTTCTATAATATTTGTTTTTAGATGTGTACTTACCATTATTTATCAAAATATCTTCTTTATCATTTATCAAAATATCTTCTTTTGTGTCCATCAGAAAAAAAAGATATTCATACAGAACAACATGAGGATGAGAAAATGACAGAATTTTAATTTTTTGTGTGAACTATCCCTTTAAGAGAGAGAAAAAAACAGTGAACACAATTTCCTGACATTACATTTAAAACCATAAAAATGGCTAATATAAGGAATCAGAATGCAGAAATAAACATTTAAATCAAACCTTCACACAGAGAGATCTTATGCACAAACATATAGAGCATGCTTAGATGACTTCACTGACATTTTATACATCACATGCATTATTATACGTGTGTGTGTGTCACAAGAGCTAATGAGCCATCATGCATTTATATATTCCATACTGCCGCATCAATAATACAGTATTATAGCATCACACTGCCTGTGCACACACACACACACATACACAGTAAGGCAGCTATTATCATTTTGTTTATGGTCTTCTTGACGAAATGCACAAGCATATCTAAAGGCCTTCCCTAATTAACATGCAAATATATCCAAAAGCAGACTATAGACATCTACAAAAATTACACCCTTTGGCAGTACGTTTCTATGTGTGTGTGTGTGTGTGTGTGTGTGTGTTGTGGGGGTATAATAGAGGGGTATATTATCCGCAGATCCTATTTTTTTCACCGTGATGACACTTATGCTCATGAGACATTTGTATTTCTATGTATTCTTATACAACTTCATTAACTAAGAGAGTTATTTTTGCCAGACATATAGCATTCACTTACAGTAGCTTTATATTACCTAGGTTACCATAGTTTTCACCAGGATAACATGGTATAAGGTGTGGTGGGTGGTTGCTAGGGTTACTTGCTAACATCTCTGTGGCTCACGTCACTCCATCAGGATGTTTTTCACTCATTTAATGGCTGTTAATGTGTAACAGTGAGTTTCTCCTCATACAGCTGTGTGGCATCATTCACAATAATACTCAGAGATCAGGGTTTGAACCGGTGCGTGTGTGTTCAGGTGAATATATAGTGAAAGAAACATTCATTTGATCTCATTCACGTGATGTTTCTTAGCTCTTTATCTTCTCTGCATGGAGACAGATGATGTTTAAATTACTTTCTGTCCTGGACTATCCTGTTATTTTTAAAAATGTACTGCTGTTCAATGCATAATGTCTATCATGTTAAAATAATGCTTCCAGGTATAGCTCTGTAGTAGAGCACTGCATTAGTAGCGCCCAGGGAACACACATACTGATAAAAATGTATACCTTGTGATGAACTAAGGGTTGCTTTGGATTAAGGCATCTGCCGAATAGGAATAGAGGGCTAAGTTGAGCGCATTGCATTGTGGGGTGGAGTATAAAGTTTGCTGTGTTTTAATAATCCACTGTAGTATGTAGTATATATACCGTGCCCAGCATACAGCATACTGGTCCTGTCCTCATGCACCCCACCACCTCATCTCTCTCTCTTTTTTTCTCTCTCTCTCTCTCTCTCAAACGCCAGACGTTTCTATTAGCAGTCTAATTGCACATTCCACATTGACAAGAGCTCATTAGCGCTTAATTACACACGTGTTATTTAGTGCAAACATCTCCATTTGGGCCTTTTGCCGTGTAATTGTTCTGCAGGGACGAGCGTGGAGATGAAGGGCACGTCTGAGTGATCCGTACTGACTATGGAGAGCTGGAAGTAGGTCATGTGCAATAGCAATAAACAAGAAAGACTGGAATAAAATAATAACGCACACACACACACATGTGCACACACACAGTAATATCCAGAGCTCATGTTATATTTACAGTGCACTAATAGATGGCAGAGAGAGACAGAGAATCTTTTTACATTTGAATTTCAGAAAAACCTGCAGACTACATTCATACATCTGCATGTGCATGCATGTGCGTGTATACAACACTGTACTGTATGGGTGTTTCAATAAAGAAACCAACCACTGACTTTGACATAAGTGTCACATATTTTGAAAGTTTCAACCATGACATAATGCAGAAATAAATAACAAAAAAGTCTGTTCATTTTTACCATGGGTAAAAAAAATATTGCACAACCTCAAGATGCTTTTTGTTTCCATAATCAACATTACACAGTATTATGATGATCAATGGATAATCAATAAGTTTGCTATATTAGTAATAATAAAACACTAAAAAACTATTTGACTGCATGCACTTGTCAGACAACATAGTAGTTTTGCTGCATTATTATGTACAGTAGGGGCGCAAACTTATGAGGGGAAAACAGGAAGACAGATGTGAAATGTTTTAGATATTTTCTTTTAAATATTTGTAATGCTTTTGTTTATATTTTTTATGGTTAAAATGTGGAATACTTTAATGAACAAGTAGCTTCAAAAAAAGGTTAAATGAGTCTAAAGGTGAGTAGTTTGCATTCCTGAACACAAAAGGTGCTTTGAAAATGTGTAAGTTTTTTTATTTCTATTTCACTCAATGCAGTCTGGCAACAAATACAATTGGCAAACTAACTCGGACCGAACATTTCAAACAGTTCGGTTGTCGCCCGAACCACGACACAATCCGACAGAAATCGGGAACGGCAGAAATAATGACGGAAGTCGCTCGTCTGCACGGGAGAATGAATAATATTCTGGCAGTGCTGAATCTAATAGGCTCTCTCTCTCTCTTTCTCTCTCTCTCTTTCTCTCTGATATTCAGCAGAGAATGGCACTTATGAAATATTAATATCATACAAAAATATGGCAACTCCAGCACGCTCCATCTCTCAAACTCTAACGTAATTGACTATGCGAGTCTCTCCGAATCAGGCCGCAAAGAAAACGAGAAGAAGAAATAAAGGAAGAGGGAGAAAGTGGGAATCTGTCAGATTTGTGGCAGAAGATGACGAGCGGCGAACGAGGAAGAATTAAATATACAACGTGCCAGATGATAATCCATACAAATGCATGCACAACAGAAAGTCATTAAACAATGTTTGTGTGTCAATCAAACACAGATCAGCGAATAAGAACGTTAGATGATTTGTGCATTCAGATAAACTAAAGCATTAATAACAAGTAGTTCACTGGATTATACTGAAATTATAAATTGAATGTTTATTCCGCTATAAGTTTACTAGACAATTTCACATGTCAGAGTAAACACTCACGCTGTGTATGCAATACAAGATTTAGAAAGCTATTATAAAAGAAAGCTTATTTTCATTATAGGGCCAATCGACAATTATCCTGTTTAAATTGTGTTTTAAAGATAACAAATCAAAATATTGACATACAGTACATAATGTTTGTGTTTTTTTTTGTGATTTATCAGTCACTTTTCCAAATAAAAATGTACAACTTTCATTTTCCTGACACATCAATAAGCTGCCATGATTCAAACCCTTCCACAGCTGTCAATCAATACTTGTTTTATCGTAATGTTAGGTAGGGCATTTTTTATGTTTGTCGCTGCCCATAATCCCTCTTTATTGTTTATTTGTTCGTCTTTTGTAAATAGTATATAGCATTTTTCCCCTTATGTACATCACTGTAAAAAACACTTGCTTTTATATTTATATATATATATAGACACCATCACAGAAATACTATTGGTTTTATTGGGAATTTTATTGGTTCTAATGGAATATGGCCCAAAACACAGTACAGTGTAGTGGTTTTAATGGTAAACGTTAATGGTTCCTATTGGTATTTTAATGGAAACCATTAGAATTTTCTGTAATGGTTTTATTTATTTTTATTCAGCAGGGCCCATGGCCCCTTATGGGGTCATAACATGAAAACAGGTCCAACTTATTCACTTACTGAATATTTTTTTTTCATTTAGGAAATATGTACAAAAGTAAAATGTTTAGTACTTCATATCGACTAATATACAGATTAAAACTGGACGTTCGTTGTAATAAATCTCCTCCCTCGAAAGCTGTTAATGCCGTTGAGACGCCTATAAATCACATGAGATTATAAAACCAGGATTAGAGAGGTCAGAAACCATTTTGAAAACGGCCACAAATTGGCATCGATTGATATTGCTAGTTTGTCGTTCACAGCGTTTTCTGGATTACACGCTCTCGTGGGAGCTAGCATGAAAACATTACATTAGCACATATTTAACAGAGGCGGGAAATCTGAGATCTCATTTGGTTAATCCTGCCGTCCCTTCAGAGGGTTTAACATCGCCAGGCGCGTCCTTGTGCGCTTAACATTTGGCTTAGAGATTAAATGGCACCATGTGGCAAATATTCCCAAAAGAAAGACAAAATCACAAACCATATCTCTTTAATATCTTAACTGTTCTCAACTTCAGGTCTCATGATTAGTTCTGAAAGAGAAACCTGTGAGCAAAAAGAAGTAGGAGGGGAGAACGAGTGAAATGCAGAAAAGTCCCAGTGTTAATGCAAACTGGTACATACTGGTGGTTTTAAGAGAAATAAACCCCTCTGTATTTAACTATGTGTATGTGTTGTTCACTTCCAGAGGAAGCAGAAAGGTAAAGGTGGGTGTGTGTTTGTGTGTGTGTGTGTGGGGGGGGGTTTGGTTATTTAAGCAAGTGAGCGGATGTTTAACTGAACCAACTTTTAACTGAACCCTGTGTGTGGAGATATAAAGATACCGAACAAAGAGCCAAAACCTCGCTCTTTCCCCTCACCGCAACACCTGACGCACGGGGCCGAGGAGAAACGGCACGTTTCCTCTCAGAACTGTTAAAGTGGTTCTTCTGAGCTCAACCATCATGCCACGGTTTGGTTAGACTTCTTAAAGACTGCTGAGGAGACGCTCGATACAAGGCAGATAATTTTAAAACCATTCATATGTAAATGTACGCGCGCATCCGGAAAACTCAGCCAAAGAACTTTCACGTCTTTTTTTAGACGACTCGTCAGAACCCTGGGCATTGTAAAAATGTGTTTTTCTTCTCTAGTTTTATTTATGAAAGTGTCAAGACGCTGGGATGAAACTTTAACTAACTGGAAAATAATGAAATACGTTTAATAAACACATCGAGTTTCTTACAATGGATTCATTCGACAGATTCATGACTCTTTCAATTGTTAAAAATCATTTTGCATAGACTGATCATTAACTGAGGATAAAATGCCATTAGTTTCTCTTGAAATATAAAATGTGTCATGCAAAATCACGTCCTTCAGAGAATTCATCCAGAAATCGGCACAATGGTGACTTACTTTATTAACCAGATTTACAGCAGTTCTTTAGAAGTTAAACCTATCATCCATGTAACTCTGCAAGCAAGTTGTAATTTAGTTTTCAAACAGAGATGATGATAGTGTTCATTAAACTCTAGGCATTTTATCTATTGCAATTAATATTTTGGCTTTCTTCCTCATTTTAGTATTCCTTTCTCCAGAAAAAGTTAAAATTTTTAAGACAGGAATTTTTGACACGGAATGACCAGCAGGTGTTCACTATTAAGGACTCAATCACTTCATTATCTTATTAATTTTAACACTAATTTAGTGTTTTTTTAACACCAATCTTGGTGTGGATTATATAAACACGGAGCAGTGTTAATTTAACACTGGGGATTTTGCTGTGTAGTCAGGTTTTTCCCCAAATGTGCTGGGTAGATGAACTCACAGCGTTATTTTTTTCGTCTAGATGTTCCAGTGAGTCGATGTTATTTTGTTATGTTAAATATAAATGTCCTTTCAAGTAACGGAAAGTGAGAAAGGAAACTTGGGTAATTGTGAGTCAAACGTGCTCATATTTGTTAGTGAGTCATATTCTTTATATATGTGTGTGTGTGCGTGTGCATCATTGCAAACAATCGCTTTGTTTGTGCAGAGAAAACCAGTGACTGCTCAGCTGCAAACATTGTGTGCATGTGCACAGAATTAAACCGATGTCTGCCGCCTGCTCTTTAAAGAAGGTTTTTAATCTCTGTATGTATTTATGTTCATTCTCACTACACACAGTTTGTTGTAATATATTAAAACATGATAAACATTCACATTTCAGTGACCTTTACAATGTGCAAAACTCTCATGAAACGGTTTAACAAACAGACTCATTTCGGTTTTCAGAAATGATTTGCACAAACTGTATTCTGCAGCCTGATATGAGATGGTAAAACAGAAATAAACATGTTATCAAATAGTGACTAACAAAAAAGTCCCAGAAAGATTGCGGTCATTATTGAAGTACCTTGTACTGTCATGTGAAGATGGCACATGAGTATGGTAATTTTAGAGTACTATGGTATTTGGTCATGTACCACCAATTTCTTTTATCTTGACTTTTCAGTGTGTGTGTAGGAGGTATTGTCGGGTGTGAAATGTGGCCCTATGTGGACGTGTCAGAACTGTTGGGCTCACGGTTCATCATGTGACACTGAGAACCACAAAACCACCAAAAACAGACAGAGCCACAGATAACAGAGGGCGCTAGCGAGATAATAAAAGACACAATGCAATAAAGCTCTGTTGTTTTATACCAAAAACATCATTTTTTATAGTAACTAGACTATTAATGCAAGTTTTTTTTTTTAAGCAAGATTATGCTGTTATGTAAGATCAAATTCTATAACTGATGTGCTTGTATCTTTAACAGATTCAGCAATCCCAGAATGCATTCTGATTATGAGCTAAGTGAAACAAATGCCATCCAACATGGCAGATAAAGCTAAGACAAATCAATAAATAATTGCATAAATAAATAGATAATTGCATAATATAGAGTAATGCTTTATTATCAAAACAACAGAGAGTGAAATCTTTTATGTTCTCAGTAATATTTTACGTTGTTTCTTGATAGTTGGTCACTATATTGACATTCTGTTAATTATTTGATGTCTTGAAAGTCATTTACTCATTTGGGTCAATGTTTGAAATTGAGGTTTATAATAGAGATAGACCGTTTAATCATTTTTGCTGATTAATCAGCACCGATAATTCATTGGTGGAACAAACAGCTATCAGCAAAAATCCATGCCGATAGTTTTTCCGAGTTTCGTCCATTAATTCATATCATTATGAAGGAATTAATTTGCTGACTGACTATGCAGCGTTAGCAGAAAAACAACAGTTTGTTTTCAAGGCTGACCGACGCTAATATTAGTAGTTCCTCAAACAGTTTCACAAAAATAAACACAGATAAATCCAACCAAAATGTTTAATGTCATGATTATAACTATCTATTTGCATTAGTTTATATCCAGCTGGCTGCTTTTCTCCATGATTTAAATGGCTAAGCTGCATATTTTAAGTTAATAATGAGAGAAAGTCAACTATATGCAGCTGTCGGCTACATTAACATATCAAACAAATCAAAATATGATTTAGGTTATTTTTCTATCATGGCTGCAATACATCTTTTGTTATTTTGATTCGATAATTATTAAATGTTTAAACAGAAGCAAATAAAGTACAATTTATGTCAGTAGTGGGATTATTTCACAAAAGTATTTACTTCAATACTTATTTATATCATTTATATATTTTTATTTATAAAAAAGCACATTTTAATGGTTCAGTGCTGTTGTTTTATTACTTGTGTAATACATTTTAGCACTGTTTCACTTTGAGTGCTTTGTTTGTTTTATCCAGTATCCATTTAAAACAACCATCAGTCGATTAATCGGTTATCGGCAAGTACGGAAAAACCTAGTTCTCAGTATCGGTAAAATCCACTTTCGGTCGACCTCTAATTTATACATCTTCCAAAAGCTGAATAAATAAGCTTTCCATTGATGGACAACTGAGGACAACAATGCAATTCATTTCTCTTGAAATATAAATGTGTCATGCAAAATCATGTCTTTCAGAGAATACATAGTCAAGTTTTTCCCCAAATGCTTCTTTATGTGCCGAGTAGATAAACTCACAGCTTAAACTTTTTTCTGTCTACTGTTCCAGTGAGTCAATGCTATTTAGTTATGTTAAATATAAATGTCCTTTCAAGTTTATCCAGTATCCATTGTAAAAACTATTGGTCGATTAATCGGTTATCGGCAAGTACGGACCAACGTAGTTATCGGTATCGGTAAAATCCACTATCGGGTCGACCTCTAAATTATACATCCTCTGAAACCTCAATAAATAAGATTTTCATTGATGAATGGTTTGGTTTGTTAGGATAGGACAATATTTGGAGGAGATACAACTATTTGAAAATCTGGAATCTATGTAAAATATTGCGAAAATTGCCTTTAAAGTTGTCCAGATGAAGTCCTAAGCAACACATATTTTTAATGATAAATACATTTTTGAGAAAAATGTTAAAGATCTTAAAGCAACACTATGTAGTTTTTTTTACCTTTAAATAATGTCTCTAAAATAATTTCAGTGATAGAACAACTTTTAATTGGACAAATTTTACTGTTGCTGCAGCCTGAGCAGCCTCCTAGCTGCTACAAGCACACTCTGAAAGTGGCGGTGGAGGGTAGGAAACACAGCCCCGCCCTTCCCCCTGCCTGCAGAAGAGTGTCTGATACCAGGCACTGTTGCGCTTTTCAACCACATGGGGGAGCTGTAAGTCATTTTTACATGGAAACTACATAGTGTTGCTTTAACTTAATATCCTTATGATTTTTGCCATTAAAAATGTATCATTTTAACCTATACAATGTATTTTTGGCTATTGCTACAAATATACCCGTGCGACTGATTTTGTTACCCAGGGTCTCATGTACTATAGGCAGTAGATAAGGGTAAGTGTCCAACAAACACACATGCCTGTCATTTTCAAATAATCCTGTAGATTTCAAATAGCTTCTTCAGGTGTGTTGGTTTAGGGTTCAAGCTTAAGGTTTTAGGACAGAGCTATAGACAAAGAGAGAAAGAGAGAGAGAGGTAGGGATTTTTTCTCACCCCTACAGAGGGCAGTCGTTTTCCCTCAGGGTCAGGTCTCACAGGTAAAGCGCTGTACAGTCTAACACCTCGATCTCCTACACTGTATCTGTTCTGTAGAGATGGACAGAGACAGAGATGAAGAAGAAGAAGAAAGAAAAACAGACCAAACAAGACCTTCAGTCTCAGAAGCACAGGAAACTCACTCATCATCATTACACAACCAATAAAAGCTTCACACATAAATAACATTGACATTAAAAAGATTTTTGCAAATGGTGTTTGAACATGCAATCCTCAAAAAAAAAAATGTTTATTTCTTGGTCTAAAGAACTTTTTCTAGTCTACATAGAAACTTTTTGGCAACACAAAGGTTCTTACAAATCACACTGCACAAAACCTCACCTATGGGCTAACGTCCTGTCACTTTCGGTGTAATTGTACGATAACGGTAGGTCCCACAAACAAACTTTTAGTGTTCTTTTGTAGCAGAGATGTGTGTGTTGATTGTGTAATAAATGGATTTGTCTAACTCAAATATGTTTTTAATAATAGAGCCAAATAGCATTACTTTGTGCCCCTCTCTCCTCTACAGGTGTGTAATGTTACCTGAAGGTGGTTTACGAGAGTTCACGCCCAATTCTCAATGATATTCTGCTATCTTACTGTATTGTGGTTTAAGGTCAGTGTCAAATCTCTAAAGTTAACTACAGTATGAGCATCAGTAATAGTGATGTTTATCTTAAATAGCACTAATAACATATTGAGCACAGCAGGTATAATGACATCTGAACTGATTTCAGTCAGTCACGCTGGCCTGATCCTACTGCGCGTGTGTGTGTGTGGTGTCTGTGTGTAATGTCGTCGCTCCGGCTGTGTGCGAGGCTTGTCAGAGGAAACACTCCCTGCAGGAGATTTGGCAGTCTGGGTTTGGGAATCGGAGTAATCCAACATCTAATGATTCACACAAGAGACTGTGCCAAACACACACACAATGATTGGGCTGAAGACTTTGATGAATCTGAAATATGACTCTGAATCAGGTGAATCTACAGACATCTATTTACTGCTGACAGACCGGCTGAAGGGATCGCAGGGATGTTGTCATGCGTTTTCTCTTGATTCGTATCTCTCTGTGTAGCTGCTAAACTTAGCAACAAACTCGGGGTTTTCTGCGCCTTGTGTTTTCCTGTTAACCGCCGCACGTGTCTGTAATCAATTTGTCATTTTTAGCAAACTTTACTGTAAACCGTGGGCAAGGATCGAGCTGAGGGGAGGTTTTCTGATCGAGCAGAATGAGGTTAAGGTGCATCGTTTGACTGGAAGTTTAATAACATGAGCTTTAAAAGTTTACAGAAAGTGAAATGGTTAAAATGAAACCACACCATCACACATTTAGCAGTTGGCACAAAATTAGAAGGAAGTGCATTAGCAGAGTTCCTGTTAGTTGGTTTCTTACACGACAGAAACAAACAGTCTATCAAATACTTTTAACCAAACCAAACCAAACCAAACCATGCAAGATAAATCACAACATTACAACATCTAATGTGAAGTAAAAATCAATCACATTCAAATTACATTATCCTTACATAAAACGATTCAAATGATTAAAAATAATGGTATAAGTAACAATTAATCATTCAAAGAAAGGCCATTTATCAGCCAATTACAAATACCTTTGACAGATCCCTTCAGCCAATCACATTCCTCGGTTTCCTTTACCCAACCAAATGGATTACATATACTAATTAACATTTTGCAATGTGACAACCATGCAGCGTTCATCAGAGAACTGAGAGAACACACACATGTATGAAAACCACTAATAGTCTATTCATTTTTTTATGCAATGCAAAGCTATAAATAAACAAAAGTGGAAGGCATCAAAGCACCGGCTGCTATGCAAATGTGCATTTTTGAATATTAGATATTATTACAATGCAAATTACATTGGCCAGAGATTAAGCTGCAATTATGGACTGAAAAAAGCATATTGGGCTTTTTTTCACACTGCAGCTAAATTCGGTGCTCACTTCACCTTTAATGCTTAATCCTGTTCTGTACACACACAACCGCATTTACAGAAACTCTGCGTACAGTATTTATTTAGGTCTCACTTTTGATACAATAATGCTTAGAAGGGAAAATGTCTTCAGGGTGTGCGGTGCAGAAAAAACTTCATGAGCCACAGCCAAAACCGGTTAAGCGCCACAACTATACAGTACTGTATGTAAGCCCAAAAAAGATGTGGACATGGCAACACTGCAAGACAGCTCTGTGAAGCAGCCTCACAAATGCGGACAACACACAATGTCAAGACGGAGGAATAATAAAATTGCAGAACATAACGCTGTAATATAAGTATAAAGTTTGAAGAAAAAAAAAGATGCACATGTGTGTGAGCTTTAATGTGATTGTGTAATATTATGTTTAAGCGCATATAAAAACAACACCAGCCCATGTTTGTGTTTGTGTGTAGCACTGGCAGGCACTTAACTCTGCTCACTACAGGTGCAATACATTTCTGTGACCAGCAGGAATATAAATGTTAATCTGGCAACATAACCCAACAATTCACCCCAAACTGAAAATTCTGCACCATTTTAAACCTTTGTGATGTTTTTCAACTCAAAATGAAATCTTGCTTATATTCAAAACTTAAGTTAAACACCTATCATGCTGAACATCTCTGATTGTGTTGCACAGAGAAACATCATCATCATCATCATCATCATATGTGTTGGAAAAAAACACGAGTCCTCGCATCCAACACAGAATCCAGCTCATTATGGAAATAAGGACAATTGTATTACTGCTTCTGTGCTTTGTGTGTGCGTCTGTGAGTGTGTGTGTGTGTGTGTGTGTGTGTGTGTGTGTGTGTGTGTGTGTGTGTGTGTGTGTGTGTGTGTGTTTGTGATGCATTGACTGTGTGTGTGTGTGTGTGAGAGAGAGAGAGAGCTTTAAAGAAGCACTAGTATTGTAGTGCAGGTGTTCTGTTAAATAGCACCCCCACCCCCATTTTCCTGTTATCCTAATTTGAAGCCCTAAAAAACACACACAAACACACACACACACACACGTACAGATGCACAAATACACACACACAGATGCGCGCACACACAAACACACTCACAGATGCACACAGACACACATACATACACACAAACACTCACAGATGCACAAACACACACTGACACACACACCATCACACACACACAGATGCAAAAACACACACACAGACACACACACACTCACAAATGCACACACACTCACAAATGCACACACACTCACAAATGCACACACACTTACAGATGCACACAGACTTACAAATGCACACACAGTCAAAAATGCATACACGGTCACAGATGCACAAACACACACAGATACAAATGCACACACTCACAAATGCACACACACTCACAGATGCACAGAGATTCACAAATGCACACACACTCACAAATGCACACACACTCACAAATGCACACATACTCACAAATGCACGCACACTCACAAATGCACGCACACTCACAAATGCACACACACTCACAAATGCACACACGGTCACAGATGCACACACGGTCACAGATGCACAAACACACACAGACACAAATGCACACACACTCACAGATGCACAGAGATTCACAAATGCACACACACTCACAAATGCACACACACTCACAAATGCACACACACACTCACAGATGCACAGAGATTCACAAATGCACACACGGTCACAGAAGCACAAACACACACAGACACAAATGCACACACACTCACAGATGCACAGAGATTCACAAATGCACACACACTCACAAATGCACACACACTCACAAATGCACACACACTTACAGATGCACACAGACTTACAAATGCACACACAGTCAAAAATGCATACACGGTCACAGATGCACAAACACACACAGATACAAATGCACACACTCACAAATGCACACACACTCACAGATGCACAGAGATTCACAAATGCACACACACTCACAAATGCACACACACTCACAAATGCACACACACTCACAAATGCACGCACACATACTCACAAATGCACGCACACTCACAAATGCACGCACACTCACAAATGCACACAAACTCACAAATGCACACACGGTCACAGAAGCACAAGCACACACAGACACAAATGCACACACACTCACAGATTCACACAGACTCACAAATGCACACACACTCAAAAATGCCCACATACTCACAAATGCACGCACACTCACAAATGCACACACACTCACAAATGCACACACACTCACAAATGCACACACACTCACAAATGCACGCACACATACTCACAAATGCACGCACACTCACAAATGCACGCACACTCACAAATGCACACAAACTCACAAATGCACACACGGTCACAGAAGCACAAACACACACAGACACAAATGCACACACACTCACAGATTCACACAGACTCACAAATGCACACACACTCAAAAATGCCCACATACTCACAAATGCACACATACTCACAAATGCACACACAGTCACAGATGCACACACATACACACACACACACACACACACACACACACACACCATCACAAACACACACACACACACACACACACACACACACACACACACACACATATACTCACAGACGCACACAGATACACACACAGACACATATTGAGTATCTGAGCTCTACATGATGATGAAGGTCTTCTGTAGAAACAATGTAAAGAGATTGAGTGATGCGAGTCATGTGACTGATGATGTCATCACACTACAGCCGAATTCTGTGAAGAACACAACATCTTCACAAACCTCCAAGAGCTGTGTTTGTAAACCAATGAAAAAAACAAAAAACTAGATCAATCTGCTTTGAATATATGCAAAAATAAGTCTTCATCTAGATCTAGTGGTGGTTGCCAGGGCTCTGCTACAGTTGCTAAGGTGTTCTGATTTTACTGCGGTATTACTGTACTGCTTGTGATGCCAGGATAAAGCGTGAACGTTTGGTCTCATTTGAATCTCTCTGCACGTGCAAACATATCGCTTGGATCAGCGTTTCAGTCCCTGTCAATCACATTCACACTCAAAGCGAAAGAAACGAAGGCCAATCGTGTTACTTTCATTTCAAACACATCCCAACACAACACTCAAACCGGCCAATCACAGGCGGCTATCTCATCTCACGTTCAAAACGACTCAGAAGGTGATACTGACTGCTCAAACCATTCAAACTGAAACTCATTTTGACTGTCAATCAACATTTTGGTTTTTACATTATGACACATGCTCGAAAAATAAATTTGAGAGTCATTTATAACCCAGAGAAAAATCTCTTTAATATGTTTCTCCTAGACAGTAATGAGGTTCAATGGAAAGTGTCTTTTATGAAGAGAAAAACATTCGAGACAAAGTTGATATACGAAATAAAACATGACCTGTAGAGCAGTCATGTTTTCTTTATAAATTTGCTAACAGGTTTCCAATCACAGTCAAGTTTTCTCTGCTGTTCCAGTATTTCACCCTCCCCTGCACGGTAACAACACAAAGAACGCTTGCATTAAAATAATCTTCCGTTTGCAGGCCACACAAAAGAAGGAAAGTCATTTCTTAACATGAAAGCAATCTCCTTACAGCCATCTGCTCGTCGTCTAAATCAAAAGTGCTGTTTCCAGTGAACGGCCGTCCAAATACTGCTGCCAAACACACATTTGAGACGCAGTGGAGTTTGAATGAAGCCAAGTAACAAAAACATTGTTTTCCCAAGTTAGAACAAACCCGCTTGGATTCAATCAGACAGATAACAGACTGCTGAAAATTATTATCATTTATTCTGTCCAAATCAACACACACTTCACAAAAAAGGACACCGGAGAACTTTAAAGAACCACGCACTCCTATTAATATGAATAGGGGACAATGCAATGATCAATATGGCCGCTCTGCCGATGGAAGTCCCGCCTTCCAGTTCAAATAACCAATCATTAATCAATAAAGTCACATGAGGCGCTTGACAACATGTGTGCATGCTCAGTAGCTAAAATGACAAATCGAACCGAATGCTGACAGACATTTCGCCACTTTTCTATCTTTAATCTGTTAATGTCCTGTTAATGACACAAATTATTGCTGCCCTGATGGTCTGATAAAGTAAACATTTGTACGAGAAATCATTTGTGTGCGTGTTTGAATATGGTTTGGAAGCTGAACGGAGACGCGCGGTCTGTCTCCGTCTCGCCCACATCCGGACAGACCTTCGCTAATGGCGTCTCTTTTTGCACAAACGGAGAAAGACGACGCAAAAGCAAAACTTTTTGAAATGCGTCCTGCTTTAGAAATGGCCACTGTGGTAGATGAAAAAGAGACAATCTGCCCAATTATTGGATATTAATCATCTGGGCTGATCGCGTGCTCTTTGATAAGGTAATGTTGCGTGAATATCTGATAATGTATGAATCCTGGTTCTGTTGTTGATCTGTCGCTGCTGTTTGCACATTCAAATGAAATAAAATGATTTGTTTTTACCAAGTCACAGACAACCGTTGTCCGCTGCGGACAACCGCTGCGGTTGTCAGTCGGGAAAATTAACTGATATGAACGTCCCTAATAGGCATGTGTGTCATTAAAACCCGGGCTTGGATCGGTCAAAGTACAGTGTGAGTGCATAGGGAGTGGGGAAAATCGTGCTCGGGCACTGTTTGGTTGGGTTAGGTATAGGGTTGCCAATTTTCTCACTCTGAAATACAGAACCAAAGATGGCCTGCCACAGTACTGCGGATATGTTTTTTTTTGTATACATTGAATTTAAGCCGTTTGTCAAAATGATAGCTAATCACCTAATTAAATATTAATTCATAACTCTTATGCCTTGGCAACATACGGTAAGTTTATGTATAGTTTGTTAATGTACAGCAGGTCCTTTAATTGAACCATTACCTTTATATGTGTCTAAATCAAAACCCCTTCATTTTCATTTTACGTGTGACAAACTAAAACTAACGTAGATTCTGTAAGATGTAGTTTCAACATCAAAAACTTTAATTAAAATACACTTACAGGCTGGGAATCAGAAGCACGAGAATTTCCTAACAAAGTTGGAAACACATTGGGGAATTTTAGATTGAGGCGTTTTATTAGGCAGGTCTGGGCGATCTCTTTAGAATTGAGACCAAACTTTGTAATACAGCCTGATGTATCAGTCACTGGTTTGATCAGCATAGCATTTAAAAATGGAACACAGACATCCCATACGGGACAAATAAATTAGGCTTAAAAAACGGGACGTCCCAGCTAATACGGGACAGTTGGCAACCCTAGTTAGGTATGATATGAGTGCACCCTTAGAAACAAAAGTTATGCAATACTTGTTGTCTGGTTAAATTGTTGGTCATAAATAAGTTGCTTAATTGTGATTTTAGCATGCAATTTTAGAAATATTTGTCTTTCCCCCTTCAAGTAGATATGATTTTAGTTTGAAATAATTGTCTGAAGGTGTTGCAAACATGGTTGCCTATTGGCAGGACTTCCTTAAAGAAAAAAAAACAGATACAACATATCTATACAACATGAGAATAATGTATAGAGAGCATAAGCTGGAAGCTGGTTTTAGCTGGTTTAAGGTGGCAGTAGCTGGTGGGTCAGCTTAAAAAAATGACCAAAACACAGCTAGACCAGCTTGCTACACCAGCAAAACCAGCTAAAACCAAGCTGGGAGACCAGCTTAAACATGTTCACCAGCTTATGCTGCATTATGCATAATGGTCTTAGCTGGATATTTCAGAAGGGCTGTTAAAAACTCTAGATACTCTCTCTTAAAAATTAAGGTGCTAACAAAGGCTCTTTGTTTATTTTTGATTCCCAAAACATCTGTTTTCTTATTTACAGGAATACCATTTTCCCAAGAACCTTTCATGTGATATACACTAAATGTTCTTTATATACAGCCTATACAGCCTGACAAATAACCTCTTAGGACATTTATTTTTATGATAAAACTTTGTTGAACATAAGGCGTCAAGATTTGTATATTTGTTTGTGCAACTGTAAAGTTTTCACTTTGTGTTTGATAAAATAGAATGAAGGAGCAGAAGATCAGAGACGCGGTTGAGTCGGCAGTGAATAGTCATACAGAAAACCTTTATAACCTTATAACACCTTACAGTCTGAAAGCACAAATAAATACTGTCTGAAGAAATCCTTTAACAGAGTCGAACGGAAGAAAGACAATAACAAGAATTGAAGAGCTCAGATGCAAAAGGCGCTAAACGCCATCTGTGTCAAAAATAAGATAATTCAATTAACCGAATACTCTTGGCACGTATGATATGTTCATCCAATGTTTCAAATCCACTTAATCCCGGCCTCGGGTCATTCAGAAATAAAGCTTTGTTGGCAAAATCTATTAAGAGTCTGATTAAAAAATGCTCATTTACAAGAAAACATGAGGGGTTTGTTTCTGAGCTCTTCAATTATTATGACAAGTAAGGATTTGTGCAGATTGTAAACACAAAAATAGCTGATATATCTCTGTACGAATCTCTAATACCTTTCTAACATGTCACATATTTATTATTGTAGCCAGAGACTTAGACTGGCGACAACACTGGAGACGGTTTTAGCCTGTGAGTACTGGACCTGACTGTATGATCTCATAGTGTGTGTTTGTGTTGTGTGTTGTGTGTGCCTGTGTGTGTGTGTGTGTGTAAAACTCATGGGGTTTTATTTTCCACAGCAGATGTCTCGAGTTGAACAACACAGTAAATTAGCGTCCAGGCTGACAGAATGATCAACATGTATTTGACATCACACATAACACACACACGCACACACGTTTCATTTATATTAATATTAACCAATTAAATCTAATTAAATTTAGCTTCAGATCAAAGGTGGACGGATGCATGAATGTATCAAAACATTTAAACTCATTTCAACTCATTTTCCATAAAGATCATCTCTAACCAGCTGGTCGGCAGAAGTGAAACGTCTCTTTAATAAAGCCTATCATAGGTGAAACAGTTTAGGAAACTTCATAAAGATGCATATTCATAATCCTCATATGAAATGCAAGGAAACACGATTGGTTACATGAGCCAAATAACATTGAATAAAGCCATTTGGATGCGTGTGTGTGTGTGCATGAGAATTAATTCTTTAAAAATAACACTTTAACAGTTTTGCTCAGAATAATGTTGAATCTGGCAAGCGTGTGTTTACTTTATGAGTAATGCAATTACATAAACTAAGAGCAAACCATCTCACACCCTCTTTCCAAGACAAAGTTATTTAGCCCTGATCTAAGGTCAGTTTTTACTCAGAATAGGTGTTAGTGGCGTTTTTGAAAGTGCAGTATCTCGGTGCATCTCTATACATTCAGCAGTGTGGGAGATCGCTGTCGAAAAGATGATTCATTGTTTTTTAACCTGTGCACCGCGACAGCAAACGCTCTGTGTGATACTGAAAGTGCATGCTAAGATATTGTGGTCACCACAAAACACCAGGCAGTCATTCTAACAGCGGGCAAACAGGTCTTTGTGAGCTTATATCATAACAAAACTTTTATAACCTACTGCCTGCCTTGATGTCTACATAGGCAGCGACCTTAAAGGCAACATCCTAACGGGGAAAAACCTCATTAGGCCATAAATTGTGAGTTACGAAATGTGGGAGGATGCAATTCACAATTCAATTCCAGCGGATGTCGCATTCTCAGCGTGACCAGAGGGGGCGCTGCAGCAGATATTAGCATTATTCTTGTAGTATATCGTTTCTTATATAGTATGAATACAGTATGATGCCTAAAAATGTTGGGAGCTCATTAAGTTTTGGAATAAAGCCATAATGATATTCATACACATTTTAAGAGTTTAAGACAATGGATTGTGTGTTTGAAGATATTGTGTAAATGCTCTGTTGTGGTACCACACAGTCATTAACACAGACTTTAAAAGAATGATTTATGTGTGCATATGTGTATGTATGCATGTGTGTGTGTGTGTGTGTGTGTGTGTGTGTGTGTGTGTGTTAGCACACAATATAGAGACTGTCTTTATCTGATGAAGGGGTCCTGGTAATGCCTGACATTCCAGTCACTGGAGAATTTCATGAGCACATCTATTCAGTTAATCTAAAGGGAATGTTATGTAGAAACACACACACACACACACACACACACACACACACACACACACACACACACACACACACACACACACACACACACACACACACACACATGGGCCACTAATGCAAAATGGCTGTAAATGATACAACATGCGTTGGTTTGTGTTACAGGTAACAAAACCCTGGCAGCTGTTGTCGGGAGTCTCGCGTCAGCAGCTACACACACTGAACGTTGTGTGTGTGTGTGTAGATGATACACATTACTGATACATGTTAACAAATGTTACATACTCCAGACTGTGTCTACACAACCATTATAACAATACCACAAAACATTACCATGGTTACTATGGTAATACCAGGATATTCTTTGAGGACCATTAAAAATACTAATAAATATGCAGTATGGTTACCGTGTTCCCATCACTTTACCATAGTACAACCAAAGTACTTCTTTTTAAAGATGTAAAAAAGTATGAATCAAGAAAAAGTTTTAATTAATTTGATTAATTTAATGTAATAATTTATATTTAAGCTTCAATTAGTAACACTTCTGTCTAAAAATAAACAAATATTAGTTTTGAGTAATTACATCTGTTTACCTTAACCTGAATCACAACAGTAAGCTTTTAATAATGATTTATAATTCGAGGTGTGGGGTACGATTTTGAAGAAAATCTGTCAGTTTGATGTTTTCAACAGAGATGGTGATAGAGAGGATAAAGTTATAGATTACAGATAACAGAGTCAATAACCTCAAGCCAGTTACTATTTTCGTTTTTTATAGAAAGTACCTGTAGTAAAGTTTGCATGAGTTTAGTATTGAAACATATAGTACAGATACATTTATCTCTGTGTCATTGAGTACTTTTAATCTTTGATTGAGTTGTTAAAGGAAAAATCTATTTGTGTTTTTAAATTTGTGTTGGGTTTTGTGCCTGTCCGTCTTAGTCAGGACACTTCTGATAAAGAGAAAATGTTCTCCTGGTTAAATAAAGGACAATAATATCTGTGAATGGCTTAGTTTTGGAGGGACGTCTGAGAAGAATGTAGTGTTGAATATCAGCAGGACTCTTAATACGCTGCTTCTCCAGTCATAAACTCTGCCAGTATGGTATCAGTTTCTGCTTGGGTCTTTGGCCGGATGCCCGGTGTCCACTGTTTTCCCTTCACATCCCACCCTACACTCATTTACAGCTCCTTCTTTCCCTGTTTGTTCACAGTGGCAACGGTCCTGCGCCCTGATTGGACGGATTATCTGGCAGCTCAATAACCGGCAATGTAGTGTTTACCTTTCAACCCAGCAAAGAGAAAGTCCCAGTCACAACACACACACACTTACATAGAGTTGTGCAGATGTGCATCTTGTGCCATGAACATGCCAGAGTCTTATTTCGAATTAAGACAACATTTATTTTTAATGTCAATTAAAATTAAGCAAATATTCATTTGTTTGTCATGATATGAAGAGTTCAGACGCAAAACCCTCTAAGTGCGCCTGACATGTTTTCTTGTAAATTAGCATTTTTGACTCTTAATACGTGTACTACCTATTACATTTTATTTTATTTATGTAGCACTTCGATATAGAATATTTATATAATCACAATTGTTCAAAGGAAAGAACAACAAAGCAGTTTTTAAATATAATCTAGCGACACGCAACGTGACAACATGTGATAAAAGGGATCTTTTCCATGTTAATCTGAGTTTTTTTCCTAACTGGTCGCGATGCGATGCCATGATGTGCGACAGTAGATTCTATTTTAGAAACAATTTCTGTGATGTCGCAGCGGACAGGTCCACATACACGGAGATCTCATTCAATAATCTGTCAAATAACTGTTCTGATTGGCTGTTAATTGTGATTGATTGCGTACCTATTCACATATTACGTATAACACCTGCCGATAGCATTCTGATTAATATCGTTGAGTACGTTCACATGCAAAGTCTTACGGTACGTTCACACGGGACGAAAACCCTTGACGGAAAGCTTGTCTGAAGCGTGGCCAACAGCCAATCACAGTGGCCGCAACACATGCTACGGCCTTGCATAAACGTAATTTGTTGGTTTTTACGTAATTTGCATAAGGCGATCTGATTTGGCTGACGCACGTGTTTGCACTTGAAAAGTTGAGAAATTTTCAACTTCTGCCGCGAGCAACGGCAGTGATGTGACATTGACCGATCCACAATTCAGTTTGACAACGCATGACGTCACCCATTGAAAGTAATTGAGAAGCGTTAACGCTTTCGTCCTGTGTGAATGTACCATTTAGCCGATTATGCTTATAGGGACAAAAAGTAGGATTTACCCCCATCTAGTGGTGAAATTGAATTTTGCATTCAAAACGAATAATGCTCTCTAGCGCCTCGCTTTTCCAAATGCATGGTGCAACTACTACTATAGGAGATGTCACTGCTTGCGGGAAAACTCACAAATCTCCAAATGCATAGCTGGTTTATTGATTTTCATATAACCGCATAATAACAAGTTTCTATAATAAGCATATTTTGAGAGTTATCCGCTTATTCTGTGCATGTAAACGCATTTGATGGAGGTGGCTTCTAGTGGCTTTTGCATCTGAGCTCCTCATACATTATTGCTATAGTTTCATAGGATGATACAGTACAGTATACAGACACAGTTTCTTTTGATTTTGGGATGAAAGGTGACCTGAAGCAGTAAAACTTTGCCTGAGGGCTTTTGGGACACAAGTTGTTTGTGAATAGTTGTCGGTGTAAAGGCCTCAGGCTGATGTTCTGTGTAAGCAACAAGAATTAAACATGTGACGTATTAGCTGGGTATCATTTCAGCAAAGATGCTCTTACAGCTCAGAGTTGCGACCGGGTGCTTGGAAGGAACAAGGAGCCAAGAGAAAGAAGGAAAGAGAGAGAGAGAGAGAGAGAGAGAGAGAGAGAAAGAGAGAGAGAGAGAGAGAGAGAGAGAGAGAGAGAGAGAGAGAGAGAGAGAGAGAGAGAGAGAGAGAGAGAGAGAGAGAGAGAGAGAGAGAGAGAGAGAGAGAGAGAGAGAGAGAGTCCTTCATTCAGTGCTTGCCAGTTTGTATAATGAGTGTGTCAGTGTTGGTTAGCGTGTCTGTCTAGCGCTGACTGTCGACAGCCCTCATTAGCCCAGTAATGGTGTGCCGCAGGGTCTATCACCACACGGAGGTAAAGAGGCAGAGACACACATGGACAGCAGATTTTACAGTAAAATAAAGTCCTTAGGAAGGAGAGCGTACGGAGACGCCGTGAGCGGAGGGCAGGCGAGAGAGAGAGAGCGAGAAAGGCAGATGTCTCGTGGTCGTCGTGTCCCCCGCGGGACTTTAGCGCTACAGTCTATTAGCACATAATAATATCACCACAAACATGACAGAATTACACCCGCCTACAAATTAAAAAACAACAAATTGCCGCGTAAATGAATTAGAAGCGAGGCGTGAAAGCATCTTTAAGTGTTTAAGCAAATGACGTGATGACACCTGAAGAGAGATCGGGTCAGTGTTCAGTCAAACAGCGTTCAGAGACAACGAAAACTCCTTTAACTGTTTACTTGGCATGAGATAGACAAGGTGGTTATAATTTAGCAAATGATTTACCCCCCCCCCAATAAAATGAAACCGGTTTGACTTTAGTGTCGCTGATGGCTTCTTATCAAACGCTCAACTGATAAAAGAAGGTTTGGATTCCCATTTTTCACACAACACAACATCAACATTCATTTCCCATTTCCAGACCCAAATGCCAGAGAAGTGCAGCATGTTTAGCTTTCACCACATGAAAATACAGTTGAGATGAGAAGATAAGAGGGTCACTGAGGTCAGACTGCAGTGTGTACACAAACGCACACAAATATACACACAGACACACACATAGACAAATGCAGAAAACTCGTTCTGGGGGATTCCAGATCCTGGTTAAATATCTACCTGAACATAGTGACATGTTTGCATCTATCTGTGTGTGTATGTACTGTATACAGAATAACCACTACAATTATTTATTACAGTTTTTGTGCATAGTGATGTTTTTTTTTGTAACATTTACATTTGCATGCATTTGGCAGATGCAACTTTTACAAGGAACGTGAACATTTTATCAAAATGCATATTGGGAATCGAACCCCTGACCTTTTGCGCTTCTAACACAATACCAGCAGTGCTTTTCAGCAGCGGTCACAGATTTGGAAGGCATAGAAAAATGCAAATAATTGAAATGGCACTAAACATATATGTGCATCATTACTAATGCAAAACAAGCATGGTGCATTCAGCCAAATTCATTTGTCACTTGTAATACAGTATGTCTAAAGACAATATTTGGCTCAGAGTTTGGTCCATCTGTTAGTCAGGCTTCTGCTGTTGTTTATACATTTACAAAATTGTCACTTTCCTATTGAGCCAATTAATAATTTTGCATATTGTTGGGCCTGTGAAGTTTAGAATATTAATGCATTTTAATGTTTAACTTTAAATACAGGTACAGTGTTGAATCTTTACTTTAATATAAAAGTATAATGCACTAGTTGAGATTAACTGTCTTACAGTACATTGACTGGCATTATTTTATTACCACATTTATATCCTACAATTCCCTTATAGTGTGCTCCTGTATAGCTCAGTGATAAAGCATTGTGTTTGCAGCAGAAAAGTCATGGGTTTGAAAGCAAGGAACATACATACTGATAAAAATGTATAGCTTGTAATGCTGCGTTCACACCAAACGTGAAGAATTGCGTTTCTCGCTCTAGATTACTCACTGGATTTATCTTTGTGTCATGTGAATTTTTTGCTAGAGTTGAATATTTTCAACTTGCGCGAAGATGCATTTGAGGCAAATATCGAGTGTTTTCGAGTGTTTTCATGGATTACTTGTGGGATTTCACTTTGTGTCATGCAGTTTTTTTGCTTGAGTTGAATATTTTCAACTAGCGCAAAGATGCGTTAAAAAAGTCGAATAGCGCATGCTTTTGTGGCAATTGCGCTGTTTGATTTGCTTTATTCACATCAGCCCACGCCAGTTTGTGTCTATTTGCATCTTTGCATTGACTTTGTATGTAATATACTTGCGCAATTTTGTATGTAATCTACACACACAAATCACTAAGTTCGCGTTTGGTGTGTACACCCCAAAATGCTGTGTGCACACCAAATGTAAAGCATTGCATCCCTTGCTCTTTACTTGCTTGCTTTTTACTTGTGGAATTCACTTTGTGTCATGCAAATGTTTTACTTGAGCTGTATATTTTCAACTTGCACGAAGACGCGTTTAAGGTGAGTAGCACGTTTTTTCACAGCAATCGTGCCGTTTCATTTGTATCATTCCCATCGGCCCACGCCAGGTCGCGTCTACTCACTTCTTTGCTTTGACTTTGTATGTAATCTACTCGCGTAAATCGCTGAATTTGCAAACCATTGCGTTCCTCACTCTAGATTACTTGTGGGATTTCACTTGTGTCATGCAAATTTTTTGCTTGAGTTGAATATTTTCAACTTGCGTGAAGACGCGTTTGAGGCGAGTAGCGCGTGTTTTCACAGCAACTGTGCCAGTTCACATCTATTACGTCTTTGCATTGACTTTGTATGTAATCTACTCACGTAAATTGTTACATTTGCATTTGGTGTGTACGCCCCATAATGCTGCATACACACCAAATGCGAAGCATTTAGTTCTAGATTACTCACTGGATTTAACTTCGTGTCATGCAAATGTTTTGCTTGAGTTTAATATTTTCAACTTGCACGAAGATGCATTTGAGTCGAATAATGCGTGTTTTTGCGGCAATTGCATTTGATTTGCTTCATTCATATCACCCTGCACCAGTATTCACATCTTTGCGTTGACTTTGTATGTAATATACTTGCACAATTTTGTATGTAATCTTCACGCGCAAATCGTTGAGTTTGTGTTTGGTGTGTACGTCCCATAATGCTGTGTGCACACCAAACGCAAAGCATTGCGTTCCTCGCTCTAGATTACTCACTGGATTTAACTTTGTGTCTTGCAAATTTTTCACTTGAATTAAATATTTTCAACTTGCACGAAGATGCGTTTGATTTGAAAAGCGCGTGTTTTTGCAACATTCGCGCCATCTGATTTGCTTTATTCACATCACCCGTGCCAGTTTGCGTATTTTCACATCTTTGCTTTGACTTTGTATGTAATCTACTCGTGCAAATTGTTGAAATCGCGTTCGGTGTGTACACCCCATAATGCTGTTCCTCGCTCTCGATTACTCACGGGATTTAACTTTGTTTCATACAAATTTTAGCTTGAGTTGAATATTTTCAACTTGCGCAATGGTGCGTTTAAGTTGAATAGCGCATGTTTTCACGGCAATCGCGCCTTTCGATTTGTTTCATTCGCATTGCCCTGTGTCAGTTTGCGTTGACGTTGTACATAATCTACTCGTGAGTGATTTATAAGGTTCTTTAAAGAATACCATTAAATATAATGGTATCACCAAATGGATCTTTTCTGATGGTAGTTTTGAAGGGTTGTTGGACATGTGTGGACATTTTGAAGGGGTGTGTGTGTGTGTGTGTGTGTGTGTGTGTGTGTGTGTGTTAACCTCTTATCTCAATACAGCAGAACACATTCCTCCATGAGGCCACAGTTTGCTAGTTTCCTGCCTTCTGCCCAATGCCCTATTTTTACCCCTTTTTTTACCCATACCCTCCACAGGCTTTTCCTCCACACACACAAGCGCTTCCTGCCATTCACAAACACTGCTACCGTGTTGTGCTTAAAGGTTATAACCTGTGCCAAACCAACGGCACCTTCACTAAACCAAAGGTTCTGAGGAGTCACTCAGGAAATGTTGTGCGTACGAGGAATTTGTTCACATCACTTTACGTTCAATCTGATATACGCTACATCACTCCACACATCTCAGAAATGACCTGTCCCCATCTCCAAGCTCTTCTTAACAATATCAAGAACACGCAGTTTAAAAACATTCAGTTTTTCTTTGGTAACATTGCTCAAGTCTGTTGACTCTAATATAGTAATATTTCACAACACAACCAAAGTGTTCCTTCCCAGTAACAGTTCTCTAAATGCAAATTGTCACCACTGAAGTGTGTCTGTGGTATTTTTGTGGAAATAAGTGATTGTTTAATGGTGTATGAATGAGAAACCAGCGGTTGGCTCTTTGAATGCTTGTGGGTCACTGGACAGCAGTGCGATTTACAGACGAGTGAGAAACTGCTGAAGGTTTAAAAAGCGCAAGAGCGTTTATAATAAGAATGGCACACCGCACGTGCATGTTTTAAAACTCCAGAAATACATTTTAAACTTAAAACCACACAATGCATGCATAAATATAGCAAAATATAGTTAGACATTTAAAATGGTTATGGTTTTTATTGTGCACGACGACACATAAAAATGTTAATAGTGATGGTACCATCTGAAACGGTACTCCATCGTACCTTTTGTGAGGAATGTAAGAGTAAATGACATTACCCTATAGAAATCTCTCTCTCTTTCTGTGTGTGTGTGTGATATCATTTTACGGTCTCTGCTCACAGCCAGACGACGGTTTTACCACATACAGCAGGTCACAAACAGCACAAGTCAATAGAAACACAAGATGATTTGAAATGTGAGTTAATAATGAATAACGCTGCACGCAGGAAATCACGTTTGGGGAATTGAGAGTTGAATCTATTTTTCACCGATGGACATAAAACACAAAAACGGAAGCTCTTATTCCACTTCTCTATTGAGCGCCAGCGAGATCTGGAGGTCGAGTCTTTTGTGTCTGCCCAAGGTCCTTTGGGTCTCTGTGTACAGTACGGTGGTGTTTAATGGTGGCCGACTGATACGAGTCCTTCAAAGGCTGATATTGATATGTAGAGAGCAGGGTCGCTGATATATGATATGTATACAGTTCAGTTAATGCCATGAACATTTATGTGACACCAAAACAAATCTCAGACTACTTCTGTGATGACAATTATTGTTGCTTATTGGGCGAATAGGAAGTTACGGATGCCGATCGTTTAAAAATACAGTACCAAAGATGATGTGATTTAACAAAGTGCCATATCAGTTGACCACCATCATCTCACGTCTGTGAGCTCATCTGTGTGTGTTACTGTAATTATTTGGCCATGGTTTTCGAGAGGGACACCTGGTGAAGTTTTATGAGGGTGGAACACTGAGGTCATTGTATGTCTGTGTGTGTATATATATATGCTGGGAGATACAGACTGAGTGACCCATTTTAGGCACACACACACACACACACACACACACACACACACACACACACACACACACACACACACACACACACACACACACAGGCATACTCAGTGTGATGACATCTGGAGCGCTTCAAAGTGTATACATACAGTATATACACACACAACTGCATGAAAAGACACAGACGTAGACAATCAATCAAACACAAACAGGGAAAGATGTTCATTTGTGTTTCAACGCTAAAATAATTGAGCAAAGAAATACAAGATGTTCACAGCTGTGACGTAAAACTCTTTAAAAACATCATGTGATTCATCCCGCCCCAACTCCCTGTTTTAACAGAAAATACATCAACACGTGAAAAAACAAGAGATTTGAGAGAGAGAGAGAGAGAGAGAGAGAGAGAGAGAGAGAGAGAGAGAGAGAGAGAGAGAGAGAGAGAGAGAGAGAGAGAGAGAGAGAGAGAGAGAGAGAGACGTCTGTCCAAAAAATTCATGTCCAATCATTCATCCACCATTCAACCAGAAAAAAATAATCAAAACAGGAATTATGGGTTCGGTGAAGCATGCGGTTGAATTCTCCGTCTCCCTCTCATCCTGCAGTCATGGAGAAGAACAAATAAACAGAAACACAAAAATGCCAAAAGATTTCTCTTTTATTAGTGTTTAAAAATACAATAGTATATAAAACCATACAGTATGATGTCTTTGCTTAAAAGAGGCACTGTAGGACAGTAATGGTATCAAACATATAAAGCTTAGCATTGCGTTAGCAGCGTAAAAGGTTATCGTGGGTTCCCAAAAAACACACATACTGATAAAAAGGTGATGCACCTGGGATGCACTTTGAATAAAAGCTAAATGCATAAATTTGAATGTAAATCTAGCACCCAATGAAATCAGTTTTATTGTTTTCCAAATTCCGTTTTATTTTTCTGAACTCTTTTTTTTTATTCCATTTTGTTCTGTAAAAAATTTTATCTATTCTGTAAATTCAAAAATTAAATTTATGTAATCAGAATGATTAAACTTATTATACAATAAAAAATGGTTATATAAATGGGTCAAAAGTACATTTTGATAGAGTTTTAATATTTGGGTAATGCTTACAGAATTTAATAGTAAATCCAACATTGAATCTTTTTGTCAGACAACGGGCTGTCAAATTTTGTGAACAGTAGAGATAAAAAACTGCTTGATGGCCATTAAAATAAATTAGAGCCAGCTTCTGCATTTAACTTGTTTTATGTTTTTTTTAAGACTTTTTGGTTAAAGATGATCTCTTCGACATGGTTTTATCTATTCAGAATTAAAGGATTAGTCAATTTTCTTAAAAAAAAATCCAGATAATTTGCTCACCACTATGTCATCCAAAATGTTGATGTCTTTCTTTGTTCAGTCGAGAAGAAATTATGTTTTTAAAACTTTCCAGGATTTTTCTCATTTTTATGGACTTCAATGGACCCCAATACTTAACAGTTTTACTGCAGTTTTAAATTTCATTTTCAAAGAATTTCAAACGAGGCATAAGGGTCATATCTAGCGAAATGGTTGTCATTTTTGGCAAGGAAAATTAAAATATGCACTTTTAAACCACAACTTCTCGTCTATCTCCGGTCGTGTGATGTGCCAGCTGGACCTCACGTAATACGTCATGACGCCCCAGTGTTTACAAGTCTGGAGAAAGAGGACCATTTCAACATTGTTGTATGTTGAATGATACTAATTAATGTCTTTGTGTCTGTTTATTGTTTAAAATGGTCCACAAATGTGCGTTTCATATATGTAACACGTGACCTTTCCACGGTATTCCGCAATTACGTGAGGTCGCGCTGGCACGTCACACGAGTAGAGATAGACGAGAAGTTGTGGTTTAAAAGTGCATTTTTTTATTTTTCTTGTCAAAAATGACAATCGTTTTGCTAGATAAGACCCTCATGCCTTGTTTGGGATAGTTTAGAGTCCTTTGAAACTGCAATTTTAAACTGCATTAAAACTGTTACGTGTTGGGGTCCATTAAAGTCCATTAAAATTTCTTGAAAAAACATTCCTCAAAAAACATAATTTCTTCTTGACGGAACAAAAAAAAACATCAACATTTTGGATGACATGGTGGTGAGTAAATTATCTGGATTTTTTTTAAAGAAAATGAACTAATCCTTTAATGTTTATAGCTGACGGTGACCGTGTTTCGTCCCGCTAACAGTGAAATGTTTCCACACATTTCAATCATTTTGCTGGTTAAGAATAAATGGCTTTTAATAAATAATTCATACAAAATTTGCAAATTCCATAAAATTTCACACTATAGAGTATAAATTCCGTTTTCATTTCTCGATTCTGTAATTCTGTCCGTGTTTTCTGCATTGCGACCCTATAAATGAATTACTTCTACATGCTACTCCAATTTCCTTGAAAGAATTAGTATTGTACATGCTCAAAAAACTACAAAACATATGCAAATAAACATGGTAGTACTATGATAGCATTGTAAAAACATCTCTGTATTATGTCAAAATATACATCATAAAACTATGGTATTTGTTGACAGCTATGGCTTTTGTAAATCTGCTGTTGAAAGTAAAGAGGACTCAGACAGATGAACAGATGTGTATTGTGTAAGTGCGTGTAATCCAGCTATAGTATCAACTTTAACATCAAACCAATGAATACGGCTGTCTGGGAGAGATGAAGACTGATGTTCATGTTGTAAAACATGCGTTGTTCATTAACATGAAATCTAATAAGCGTTCAGAATCCTCTGTTTGTATAAATGTGATGTACAATGATCAAAAACAACTTAACATGTCACAGTATAGCCTGATGTGTACTGTATGCTATAGATGTTTAGTCTGTAAACATTTTCTCACAATTGTTTACTCGTTCAAAGAGTAGAACAAAGAGCGAGGGTGGGTAAGAAAAGCAAAGCCGAAGGGTCAAGGTCTCGTCTCATGGATGTGTGGATAAAGGCTTCACTTTGTTGAGACTAGTCTGCATAAAAACTCAAAACATTCAGGCTTCAAATTAAGACGTCATTTGCTCCCTAGCTGGCATCTTGCTTTAGTTTCCTCTAGGAATGTAATCGGATTCCAACCGGCCAAATAAATCAAATTTGCGGTTGCTGAAGCGGGCGGGGAAAACAATCGAATCAAGCCGTGCCGCGTTTCAGGTTCGCTATAATTAATAGACTTAATAAAACAAAACGTGTAAATTCACCAAATGATTTAGCTGGAATTATCGTTTCTAATCACAGAGGATTACTAAAATAACTCAATGCATTTGTAACGACCGCGGCTGCTGGTGTCAGCTTGTTGCTTCTTAACACATTGTTAATTCACGCAAGTCCCTGTAGAACAAGATATCAACAGAACGCCAAATACTTGTTGATGTTTGCCTGCAGATATACTGTAATACTGAATAATGAAATGGCCTCTGGGTATGTTTGACTGCGCTCACAGGTGTGTGGTTTTTGAACACAGGTAGACATCTCAGAACGTTAAAATCAAAAATGACACGCTACATTTATTCTGTCTGTTCATCTTTAAATGTGTGTTTCCTATCCCACCGTTCAAGCAACTGCCTGTAGAAACCCAGATTAAGTAATTTTTTGTTGACTTACGGTTTTCTACATAAAATCAGCCTACATAATGTGAAGAACAATTAGTGAAAATATAATACAGTATTAAATAATACTTCAACAGGGGGTCCGGGGTAGTATTCTTGGGGGTCCTGTTTAAATTCTTTTTTTATTCAATTAAGGCATAAAAAAATGCATTATAGACTTCTAATAGAAATGATAAAACCTGATTGAAATGAAGGTTCCCCCCAAAAAAACAATTCAGTAATTTAAAATGTTATGTAGTGTATACAAAACAATCATAAGTTTAATGTATTTGTAACAAAACTGTTATAACAAAGTTATATTAAAGTTATATTGACTGAGTATGATCACGTCAAAGATTCAAATCAATGAGTGAAATTAAACTTTGAAGCTCCTCATCTTATTAGATGTCACTTTTTTTAAATGTACTAATATGTACACGGTGCACACAGACTTACTACATCCATGCACGCACATCTGCTAGACCTATTATTTATTTGTTTTTATTCATTATTTATTATCAGACGAGGAAAAGGAAACACACAAGGAAAATGCGGTTAATGTGATTTCACCAAGTAGGATGTGATCCTCGATCAACATCATTGTTGGTCCTGGATCAACATTTTCATTAACCAATCAGATTGCAGGATTAGGATTGGGGTGTATGTTAGATTTAGGTTTAGGATTGGATTAAGAACTATTATAAATGGTAATTTGGGGTTTCTTTGATTAAAACGTTGGTCCAGGACCAATAAAAAAACATACTTTGTGAAATCACGACAACCGGAAAATGCACAACAATGTACCTACAGTAAGCTCTGATTTACCTGGTGGATAATTAAACAAATCCTATAAATGTCCAATAAATGAGTACCCTAATACAGCTGATACATAATACATACAGACTTACATGTATAGCAGCCACCATAACAACAAGCGTAACATTTAAGCAACAATGTATCAGCGTCATAGCAACCACCCGCAACACTCTTAGCACTGTAGCGGCGAGTTTAGCAAGGGTAACAGTTTCATTTCCTTTAAGAAAAATCATTTTCATCAACAGGGCGACTGTAACAACACATCTAGGAGCTAAAACGTGACCATGTGACGGTCACATTTCCAGTTTCTATGAATTCTAAACATGTGAGCTGCCCATATAAGCTTTGGTACTGCGATGACCCGACTCGCCTCCACCAATGAGCAGCTTTCATTTCAGAACACAAAGGACACATAAAGAAGTGTTTAATGAGATAGATGCTGCTGGAAACACAGATATCAGTGCTAGATGAAGGTCACATTGGGCTCACATCTGCTTACGATGGGCATAGTGGGTTGTTAAAGGGTTTGGCTTTGTACACCAGCTGTTACCGTTCTAATCCCACATTCTCTGTATCCATCCACGCATCACATCCTGAACATACAGTGTCTGCTGTGTTTTTACTTTATTGCGGTTTGTGTGTCCTTATCTCTAAATCTGTCCATCATCACATCTAAACCTCTTTCCCTGGGTCTCTTCCACGCACACAACGCTGTACATGAACACCTTAAAGAAGATGTAACCGAACGTTCATGCAACATTAACCCATTAACTGGCACTGTTCCCTGAGTTTACTTTAATATTTTGCATGTAAAAGACACTTTTTCACGGAAGTGTCTGGAGGTGAAAATATAAAAAATTATAACATTTATTGTAATAAATAAAATAATGCAATAAAGTATTTATTTTATACAAAAATTGAGGTTTGTGTTACACTTTTAGTGGTTTTACCAACAATGGCCACTAAGTGTCAACTGTTCGCTGCATACTCTTGTCACAAATTAATAAATTACTGTCACTGCAATATTATTACTACTAAAATGTTTTGTAAATATAACAAACTACATTCTTAGACGTTTTCAAGATATATCGTTTTTCGTGATAGATTAAAGTGTCATAACTTTACCTACATTTAACACACTGTAGTCTTATTTTAGTCTTATATTATCTCTGGTCACTGTTTGTGTGTAAACATCTCAGTTGTCCTTTACTCATACAGGTGAGCTTTATTTTCAGTAAATTATACCTTAAACACGGATATTCGAGTGAGTTCTCTGTGTATATTTGTCATTGCATGTTTAAGTAGATGAAAGCTTCGCCCCACACATGCCCTCTGGGCGCTGGCAAACATCCACTGTAGCGCATTATAGCTGCTTTTTATTTGATCTTTCTCTCATTTTTTCTTTACGTCTCCTTTCTGAATAACTCTGAGTGCTGTTCTCTGTGTGAAAGACAGCCGCTTTAAGATGCTTTTGATGTCTGATTTACCACGGTATTCCAGACGAGGGCTGCTTTGAAACCAGCGAAGGATTTCATATACAAAAACAGAGAAAGCTACATCATAAACGCCTCATGAAACATCATCCACTGGTCCAAAAGCATCTGTTAAACACAGGGATGGACACACAGGTTATACACAGTACAGAAAGCTGGCTTTTTGGTTTACACAAAACACCCTAGGATGTATAAAACACTAGATGCTGTGAAAAACTGTGCCAGACAACTTATTTCATCTCTATTAAACACATGATGGTGTTTGGATGTGATCCATCTTTAGCTGCATATACAAGATAAACATTAGT
Source organism: Paramisgurnus dabryanus (assembly GCF_030506205.2). NCBI lineage: Eukaryota > Metazoa > Chordata > Actinopteri > Cypriniformes > Cobitidae > Paramisgurnus > Paramisgurnus dabryanus. Next base: position 29,926,342 of record NC_133343.1, on the reverse strand, counting down.
GTATTACTTATCTCACAAACCCCTAACCAGAACATCACAAACTAGAGATTGCACCATGCTTACCACACATACCATTCCAGAATTGTGTAAAGATTATGGATATATACAATTATAGTGGACCAGATTATTTTATTGGGCCATGAGGTGACGGAATTTTGGCCAAAATGGGTCAGAGGACACAGAAACTCTAAAATGTCAACACTACACTTACTGATACTGCTGGGTTTCCATCACACTGATTTTATGGGCATTTCGAAGTATCACATAAGAAACATGTGATGGAAATGCCAAATCTCAAAAATTTAAAATGACGCTCGCTTGAGAAGTTTTTGACTTATGCAAAAAAGAGTAAATGTGGATAATGGTAGATGGAAATGCATTTGCTAAATAAATTCTAAAGTAGTGAACATTAAACCCACGTGACTGATCATCTAGCTGTTTCAGCTGTCATTGTCTTTATCATATATGGAGCTCGACGTCGTCTTAATGCCCTTGCTGTTAGTGCCTGCATCAAAAACTCTGCATTCCTTCTTCCGTGCACAGCATTCAGTTTAGCAATTACAACCTGCACTGCTAGTTAATTTATAACTTACCAAATTGTAACTAAATGCAGCCCTGTCTCTATTTTCTAAGCATGCCTTGTTTTATTTACTCTTGGTTACTAGGTTACCAATACCACCGACATTCGCTCGAACTTGATGGAAACGCACCCAATTCGTATTTGTTTGTTGTTCTTTTTTTGCAAATTTTCAAAAGATTTGCTTAATGTTTCAATGGACACTTAGCTACTGTATGCATGTGTCAGTTTTAATTTGAGCTGCTGGAACATGTGACTAAGACATTATTTCATCTGCAGTCACATTAGGCTATATTTACACAACAGCAATAAGATAAAAACCATAAATGTTTTTCCTTTCGCTTTTTAAAAAAAATGTAACATCCACGACAACAAAAATGCTGTATTCACGGTTAGTTTACATATAGAGAAACCCATCATCAAAAGTTTGCATTTTCAGGACCCCAAAACTGTCAATGAACAACCAAACCACATTAAAAACCTTCTCGTTTATGGTTGAAAACATTGTGTAAGGGCCCCTTAGTCTTGATGTGTGTTTAAAGATGCCACCCAAATGGTTGCTAAACCGATGCTAAATTGTTGCAAAAGATTAATAAAAGGCTTAAAGATCAATGTTGAAATTTGGTTAAAATAAAGGTTCAAAATAAAATAAAATAGTTTCTTCAACATTGATTCAACCTTGTCATTGATGTTGATTTTTATTGTCATACCTGTAGTTGTGGTGTGAACTCCGCTATTCTCTTTAATATAAAATGATGATATATTTTTATCATTATAATGTGAACTGCATTATCAGGGTGATCACACTATTATTAATTAATTTAAATTTTTGTATGTTTGGACAAATACAAAAGCATCCAATATTAGAGATGAACAAATCTTTACAATATTGAAACTTCTGTAAAGTATTGCTGGTAACAGAGTTCAATATGATTATATTAAAATCAGATATAATCACAGTCAAAACTTTCATTCATCTGTAAATGATGGATAACCTCTGTGGGGGAAAAGATCTTTTTAATAGCACATTTATTCATGAAAGAAATCCAGATGGAAGTAATAACAGTAAACTCATTTGCACTCTTTGTGTGGATAAATGTCATTATCAAAGCTATCTTATAATTGAAACATATGCTACAGCATATCAAAAGCAAACTATAAAAATATTAAGCTAAAGAAATGTCTTAATGGGAGTAAATGAATGTTAAACATGTTTAATTAATTTCTTTGGTCATTAAAATGAACTTATGAATTGAATATTTGATGAATAGTCTGTGAAGTCATTTAAAGGGCACATAATATGCCCATTTTTAAAAGATGAAATATAAGTCTCAGGTGTGTCTGTGAAGTTTCAGCTGAAAATCATTTATTAAAGCATGTTCAAAATGACTCAATTTGGGTGGGAGTAAAAATGCAATTTTTGTGTGTACCTTTAAATGCAAATGAGCTTCGCTCCCTTATCAATAGAGATACTTTGGATAAAATTGATCTGATTTCGCAAAGAAAAAAAAATAGCAGACAGTGTCCAACTCACTAAAGGCAGAATAATGCAAGACTGTGGGCGGGGCTTTATCAGTGTGACATCACATTGCTAAGAGAATCAAAACAGCATGTCTAATGAGAATGTTTTGATTAAATTGGGATTAAAAAAGAAGGGGTTTTTATTTTTTTCATTGTAGGGTGGTTGTGTTCACACACTGCCAACACACATTTATGTCAAACACCTTGTTAAAGTGGATTTTGTATAATAGGTGCCCTTTAATGCTGTCGTTGTTGAATGTACTGTACTTTCCGATGTTTGTTGAAGCACATTTGTGCCAATTCCATATCTATAATTTCTAAGATGTTTTTCCACTTTTGGTTGCCTCTTAAAATTCCTGAAGTCTTTTTGAAAACATGGGCATTGTTTTAGATCCAAGCTTTCTCTTTCCATTCACTTTTGGAACACTGGGCACTAAAAAAAAGAGTCTGTGTTTATTTTCACATGTCTGTCATTCATGTTTCTTGTGTTAAGAGTCACTTTTGCTAATCTGTAAAATATTCCCACTGAGCAACACCGGACTGGAAAAAAACCATTAATAATCATTCAACATATTTGAGGGACAGAATTTTCTGCAGGACAGCGGCTCTGATGGCTCATGGGTTTGTGCTGACGTCAAATTTATAATGACCACAATTCGTTTTTGCCTGAGCAATAAAGCAATATTTTTACAATTCATTTATCATATTTTTGGCATATGCAATTCATGGTAATATTCATAAAATTAAATGTTTAATTTGAAGGACATTTTTGTTTACTTTTGCACAATAATATCAATCTAGGTCCAAATCTAAAGGAAACCAGTTAAGAAACACTAATTGTAGGAAATACCAGTTTAACCAGTCCAATTTATCACTTCATAGTTGAACCGATATTCTCCCAAAGAAGTCTGCTCTCATTAATGTTTATAACCCGACCACAATATCAATAGCACAGATAAAAATAAAGGAATAGAAAGATTACAGTAAGACGCGGCTCAGAGCTCCGAACGTCTCGTTCCTTTGAAATGTCAAGATGAAGGAGGAAGTAAAACTCATTTAAAAACTCCTAACTAGAACACACCAATACAAACATTCGGCTGCACTTTCACCCTGCAGGTATATTAAATAAATCAAGTCTCTCTCTGCAGTTCTCTCTGCATACTGGCATTTAACCAGATGGATTATGAACGTTTCATGCAAAGGTATACCTGAGCCTACTCCAGCAAAAAATCCCTAAAATAAGAGCGGTCCTCATCATCTGTGAATTTATGCTGCGTGTTACGCTTCCCCCTACATTTTCTAATCTCGACTGACAGCAGGCGAACAAATTAAAAGCATTTTTTATTTTAAAGTAAGTTTATTTTCGAGTTAAACCGGAAACACGCCTGGTTAGTCCGAACCAAAGCGTCTTGTGGCCTCGCCGATTAGCCAACGTAATTATAAAACTGTTAAAAGATGTCAGCGTGTTTAGCTACAGCCTGCCAAAAGCAGTCTGAAGGAGGACCGGGTTGAGACCAGCTGCGAGGATGCCATTTTCACTTGGCACTTTTAATTTGAAGTTTACTCTGCGTCGTAACCACGTCTGGAAAAACAAACAGTTTATCTCATTTTCACTGCGGGTCAGAGGTTCAGGCAAACGCTGCTAAATGAAATGGCTGCAAAGAAATGAAACTGCGAGGGGTTTTTATGCCGTAAGTCCCTGCGGTTTGAAATAATTGCAAACACGCTGCCTACAGTTACTAGAGTCCTGCAGTTACAGTAACCTGCCTGCCGTTTAATTGTAAAACACTGATGCTAACTAGCAGCCCTGGAGTTTCGTATCTGAGTGAAATCTGAGCAGAAGACTAAAGGAAAAATGTGATAAAATCTGGGGATTTTCCTCAAACAGAATGAAGTAATATACATGCTAGACGTCCCGCCTCTAAATCTGCAGTCAATTAAAGCAACTAAATGATTACAAATCAAGCACACACACACACACACCAACGCACACAGATTGAGTCAATTAACTAGTCATGGGTTTACCAGCCCTGGGCTCTTTATCCTCAGGCCATATGACTAGCAGACTTTAACCCAAAGAAAAAATCTCTTTAACATCTCAGATGTTTTACCAAGTTGAAGCAAATAAAGACTTTCGCTAAATCTCACGTCACCTGTAGAGATCTCAACAATTTCTCACACTGTGCTCAGATTTGCAAAGGAAATCGAAAGTTGACGCTAAAGTCAGAAATATAAAAGAGCAAATGATCTGAGCAATAAAACTGTCTGTCACCCAAACACACATACTAATTAAATTTATCCCTGAATTAAATCCATAATGTCTGTCGTTCCGGTGACGCTCTTCCACTCAAAATTCCTAAATGCTTCCCACCTTTCTCAGAATGACGGAAACAAAATCAAATTGCTTTTCCAACATGGAGACGCTGTGATAAACACAGACGTCAGTTCCTCTGCCATATTTTCTTTATGGTGTATGTGATTACCAAGTGCAACCCACACGGCCCTCCAATCTCTCACATAAACACACAGAGAGAGAGAGAGAGAGAGAGAGAGAGAGAGAGAGAGAGAGAGAGAGAGAGAGAGAGAGAGAGGAGAGAGAGAGAGAGAGAGAGAGAGAGAGAGAGAGAGAGAGAGAGAGAGAGAGAGAGAGAGAGACTTTATGTCTTTGTGTCAAACATTAGATCTCTGTGTTTGCTTTGGGATACATTATCTCAACTACAACAACACAATACATCAGTGCGCACACACACACACGCACACACACTACCTCTGATATTTCACCCTGAATCATAAAGACACAAATGTAACAATTGCTGACATATATCATGTGTCACAATAATGTGAAGGTTGGATGCTGATATGATGGGGGGGGGGCTCAATGGAAGGGGTCTTCTCTCTAAACAAGTTATTCAATTTTGATGAAATATTACAAGGACAAACGATTTTTTTGGGAAAAATAAATGTAACACAAGGTCATTTTTATTGTTAAAATGAATTGCTGGCAAAAACAAGTAAGATATTAGGAGAATAAATCTCAATTGTGATTTTCCTTTCCTAACATTTCGAAAGTGTTAAAAAATTCTGTAGAAATGACAATATTACTGTCAGCTGTTTGCCAGTAACTTACTGTAGATTTATATTTATGTTATCTACTGGCAACAGTTTGTTCAAAGATTAATAAATATTAAACATTTATCTTTACAGAATAAAACAGCCTCATGCAAAGCGTGGGAACCAAAAAACAGAAAAAGATTGACGAGGATTTTTGTTTCCCGGGATGCTTAACAAAAGGCTGTTATTTTAGTTTTATTCTGTAAAGATAAAAATGTGTTAATGTTTAATGTTCATTTGTTGCCAGTAAATAACATCAATTTAAATCTACAGTACGTTACTGTAAACAGCTTTAAAACTACAATTGTACAACTAAAATGTACAGTGTAGAAATATTTTTTTTACCATGAGATGTTGAAGTAAAGCTGACGGGGTCAGAGGTTGACAGACATCACACTCTCCGGCTAAACCCTGCACATATCTTCCTGTTAGTTTCAGTGGAAATATTTAGTGTTGCGATGGTTCACACTTACTGTACCACTCACTTATAAACTAAAACTGCCCTTCATGTCTGTGCACCCTGGACCAAATGCTTGAAAAATTCATTAGTTATTTACACATTTGATCTCAAATTTGAGGAGGACTTGACTTCAGGCCGAAGCTCGCACACAAACATTATTTAATATCCATTCTGATAATGATGTAGTCAGCTAAAATTGCATTAAATAATAAAATATTAATGATATTTTCTCACAGATAACTTCACTTGAGTTTTACTGAACTGGTGTCAGTGTGATTTGTTAGTCAGTGTATGAATGAAGTTCTCACAGGTGTATAACAGAGTAAACACAGGTGAAGTTCAGCGCATTAATGTTATACTTTTCAAACCAAAATGTCCTAGTAAAAAATATATAGAAAAGTGAGCCCAGTATGGTCTTGAAAATAAATGCCACTCATTTTGGTCTTTTGTATCTCATGGCTTGACATTCAGACATTCGTAGGTGTCGAAAGGCTTTTTGGGTCCACAGTGCATGAATGTGTATTTCTCGCATGTGTTTGAGAAGAGTCGAGGGTTGTTTTAAAGCCGTCGGGTTTAACGCTGTTTGTTCAAGACGAACCATAGGAACCTCAGACAACTGCTTGTGTTTGTCCAACCTCTCGCTCAATACAGCTGTGCTACATTCCTCGCTGTACTCCTGTACTGTTTATTTATCTCATGTCCTCCAGTTTAACACACAATCTGATACTTTCAAACTGAAGATAACCATTACAAACGGCGCGATTCTCATGAATTCTGCTGTAGATCATTTATTGAGATTTACAAACTGTTTTGAAATGTCTTGACACATGACAGTAAAACCTCATTCCCACAGCACTTTGGTCGCAGAAAATGTCCGTAAAATTGTCAGAGAGGCTTCTGTGTGAACACAAACATGTCCTGTAAATGATCTGGGATCGATCCGTAAAGAGGACTTACAGAAGTAACAGAAACAGGAGCGTGCCGTAGTGAGGACGTGCGTGTCATCGCATCAAAAAGTTCAGCTCTTTGATACAAACGCAGATTTACATTCATGATGAGAAATGTCTGCAAACTGGACTGAAGCTGAGATCACGCATCATGCGCTCCTTATGATCTTATTATAAACTAAAATGCATGCGTGTGGTTTTTCAAGAAAAATATCACGGATAATTAGCAAACTTAAAAAACCTACAAAGTGCAGAACTTTAAATCCGTCAGGTTTCTTTACGGGATCTTTACGGTATGTGTGAGAATGCATGCACAGATTCTGGAATATCATTGGCAGTGGGAATGAACCAAAATTCAACTGATCCAGGACAAATCCCAGATGCATTTTCCATGCAAAGGGCTTAATAAAAATGAGCGGTGTAAATGTGACAATATTGCATCATTATTTTCATCACAATGACTCAGTTATAAAAATGCAACCATAAAATCAAGATTAAGCAGAGATATTTAAGAGTAGTGCCTCAAATCTCACAGGGATAAGATTGTTGGTCACAGTTTAGTTCATTCTGCAAGACCTGCGGTAGATTCGCAGTCTTTAGCTTCTCATCCACGGCTCGTTCTGAACTGGCGGTCTCAGGTGAATTGGCCTTCGCATCGCCCTGTCAAACCGGAGGATAATCAGGGCTGAAACAATATCACACACTTCCAGGCCTTGTCAAAGTTTCCTGTGCTTATAGCTCGTAAAACTTCAACCAAATGTGTTTTTGTTGCCCTGCCCGTGCACCTTCTCTCTCTCTCTCTCTCTCTCTCTCTCTCTCTCTCTCTCTCTCTCTCTCTCTCTCTCTCTCTCTCTCTCTCTCTCTTTCTCTTTCTCTCTCTCGTCTTATTTCCTGAGCAAATAGTTTGATGAGTGTCTATTTCACACGGTCATGCTATGTTAAAAGATCACTGCAAACTCCCAAAATAGCTGTTCGCACAAAACCACACCATAACCCTTTGAGTTAACACGGAAATGTACACTATTTACTGCATTGCAAATACATAATGCACATTGGCAGTGCATGTTATTCTAATAAATGAAAAAAAAAAACATGCTGTCATTAGTTTCCATTTATATTTATATTCTTTAGTCGGTGTGGTTATTGTATTATGTAAACAACACATATATAGATATTTTGATATTGCTCTTAGAATATCCTGTTTGACTTAATGATGTGACATAAGTATCTGTGCCGTTATCAGGTGGGAAGCAAGCTATTCACAATATAACACAGCATTCGTTCGAAGTCATAAAACATTTTGCATTCATAACTTCAGATAAAAAGGTTTTCAGAGACTAAAACTTTGTGGGTCTCTGTTGAAAGCCGCAGATGAATAAGGTCACAGTAGCGTCCTCTAAAAATAATCAGCTAACGCTTTCATTGTATTTATGTAACACTTCCTTTAAAAAACCCCTCAGTGAGCCTGTAGATCACCTCCAAAGAAACAAGACCGGTTAGTCAATGAGAAATTACCAAAAATAGACTTATTATGTGTTCAAAGGTTAACGTGAAATCACACCTGACTTTATTTACTTCCTTAATACACATCCCTGCATTATTAATCTGCCCATACTTGTCTGTAATCTTTCTTTCAGCAAAATGTAATAACCTGTTATGATCACATCAAGCTCCTCCCCTTCAACCGTTCATCCAAATGTATTCAGATAATGTAATGTATAATATAAAAATGCTGCGTTGAATAATAAAATGTTCATTGTTGAATGATGTGTTTCTTTGTGCAGATATCATCTTTGTTTAAATCACATTTGCTGACATAACACAAGAAACGAAACGAAATCCGTCTCATCTGGCCCTGAACCGTGGTCTTGGTTCACACAGGAAATTAACTGTATACATCTGACCAATATAAACAACATCCACACAGATCCGCAACGACTAAAATCAGTCAATCCACATGTATCAGAAATACAAAGGTGCTGTCTGTGCATCAGGGCTTCAAACCTTCTCTTAACCAACCAACAGAGCAAAACTGGAAACCGCACACACGTGGGTGACGATGAAACTGTGCGAACTCTGCGATGCCATCCTGTTTGGTTAGCTGCCACAAACATATTTCCTATTTCAAACTTATACAAGAAGCCATTTTATGACGGGATATAAAACAATCGCTCTCTGACTGAACATGCAGACATTTTTCTTTTTTTTATAGATCTGTTTTTTTACAATTAACATTAACCCTAACCCTTGCTATAGATTATATTTTTATAATCAAAATACAAGCTAATAAAATAAAATCAAGTCTGCTACAGTTTGTTTTATTTAATTTCACTCTGAATTAGCCGTCATGTTTTTGGTCCGTTAAAAGGCTAAAAGTGTTACTTTTTTATTTCCAATTCATGCACTTTAAAATCCATTAAAACAGTAAAACCAGGATGAAACGACATTTTAAAGCTAAATTTTATTGTAAGAGTTCTCATGTGCCTTTTCTGTTCACAATGTTTGAGTTACGTCAAGCGGACTAGAATAATAAACTTCTGGCTCTCAAAGTGAAGGTCCAAATGTGCTGTGCTATACATCTGGTCGTTTTCAGGTCTCTAAACCACATTGACTGACATTATCGACCACCTGAACAATAATGTTGATCGCCGAATCTACAACCCCCACCTCATTCATGCAGACGAAATGCGACGTCGCCAACATGCGCGTGCGTTACGGGGGTGCAGCTACTGCTGAACCCACCACATCCTGAACGGGGGAGGCCAGGTGGACCCGAGCAGGATGGCATACCGCTGTTTTAGTAAGGTGCTGATGGGTAGGAAACACCGGCCCCACATCAAGAACTGACAGGTTCTCATCAAAGGGAATATAATGTCATTTTTAAGCCTGGCCTTACTTTCGTCTCAACACTTTGAGGTCACATTCGATATGATTCTTAATTTACCTCTAATGCCGTCATAAGGATACATTTTTGGATTTGTTAGAAAATAGGACAATATTTTGGCAGAGAAACAACTATTTAAAAATTTGCAATCTGAAAGAAAATCAATACACTGAGAAAGTTGTCCAGATGATTACAGATAAATAATTTGTTAACTATTTACAGCAGGAAATTTTCAAAATATCTTCATGGCACATGATCTTTACTCAATAAAAGTTGAAAAATGGCACAAAAAAATCTATAATTTTGACCCATACAATGTGTTGTTGGCTATTCAGTCCTTCCAGAAAAATTCTGCGTTTTTTATTGTTGCAGGGAAAAATCCTTGATCTTGCGGCAAGTTTTCTTAAAAAATGCAATGAAATATGCGGGATATTTATGCCGCAAAAATTGCGGAAACTTGCAAAAAGTGTTTTCAGCTTTTGCATCTTTTCAATGATGTTCACGCCACACAATCACGTCACTTCATAACGTTCCCATGGCAACAGGGGACATGGCTGCGCTTGTGTGAGGTAAATGCAACATTTTTCAGTTTTTTGCTAAGATATATGTGATTTTTACAAAAATGTGGGAATTATGAAATAATGCAAGCCCTGCATATTTTGCGCACGAAAGTCTGCAATTTATGCTGTGAAAGTGCGGCGTATTTGAAAAAATGCGTCCCCGCATAAATATGGCTAATTATGCGTTACATTATGTGATCGCATAATCATGTTTTTCTGGAGGGAATGGCTATTGCTACAAAAATACCCGGGCTCCTTAAAACCGTTTTGTGGTTCAGGGTCGCATATGTGATAAATGCATATACATGTTGCTATTGTGTACAGTTTCGTTCATTTCTACATTTAAAGGGATAGTGCACCCAACAATGACAATTCTGTCATCATTTTCATTCTCATGTTGTAAATCTGTATGAATTTCTTTTCTGATGAACACAAACAAAGATATTTTAATAAATGATGTTAAGCACACAGTTGATTGTAACCATTGTATGAAATTTTTGCGGCAACATGTCACATATTTCTGTTTACGTGTCACTGTCACGTATTTTTTACTCAACTGTTTTGTTCTATTTTCACTGACGCTTCAGTTTAGGGTTAGATTTGGTGTTTGCGTTAGGATGTCACTTTAAGTATTGGTTTATGATTTATTTTTTATATTTTATGATTTTTAAACCATTGTCGTCTGGCATTAGGGTTAGAGTTGGGTTTGGGTAAGGATGTCATTTTATGTAAATCTAACACTAAACCAAAACGACATTGGTAAGAAAATAGGACAAAACAGTTGAGTAACCAATACATGACAATGACACGTAAATAAAAATCCGTGACATGTTCACGCAAAAAGGTGGAAAAAAAGTGTCAGTGTCACGGAAAAAACTCACAAATTTATGTGATTTCGTGATACTGGGTTAGTGCTTACCATCATTTATTAAAATATCTTTTGTGTTCATCACAATAAAAAACATTGTTTGTAAAAACATGATTGAGTAAATGATGACAGAAGTTTTATTTTTGGGTGGACTATCCTTTTAAGAAAACATAACATACAAATTTTGGCATATTTACTTCTATTTATTAAGCAAAAGCTTTTATCCAAATTGACTCGAAAATGCAATTCTTATGAATGTGTTCCTCTAGCCAGATCAGTTTTCTTATAACACCTGTTTAACTTCTGAATATGTTTTGGTATTACAGAAAGAATTGGTCTCATTAATTATGCCCTTTGATCATATGCTTTTTTATATTAAATTTGACCATTACTTACTTTCTTGGAAATATATCTCAATGAAATGTAAAAGTGCTCACAAATACTGTAAGTCATTTAACACCTTTTAAAATATATTATTAGTAACATAGATTAGGAAAGTACACAGGGTTGATTTCATGTTGACTTTTTAAAATATCAAACCACAGCAGGACTTCTCTGCGATGATCTTTACAACACCTACGATCACATATTTTTGTCAGTTTAATGCTGGTCATATCAGACAGTGTCCCAGGCTATTTACAGATCAGACATCATTATTATTTACCAGCTACACAACTGAATCAGTTTCTATTCAGCACGCAGCCATTCAGAGGATTGAACCTCCATCTCTCTCTCTCTCTCTCTCTGTCTCTCTCTCTCTCTCTCTCTCTCTCTCTCTGTCTCTCTCTCTCTCTCTTTCTCTCTGTCTCTCTCTCTCTCTCTCTCTCTCTCTCTGCCAAGGCCAATTAGCGCGCTGCTGCGCCTGCACCCCCACAGCTACTGACAGCATTTCACAAAACTGCAGCAACATTCACTACATTACTGCTGGAGAATATGATCGCGCTGCAGAATTTTTTCATCTCAGGGTGGGAAAAAAATACTAGATAAAGAGCAAAATGGTCACCCAATATCCTCAGCTGTTTCAGTGTGTAAGAAAATAAATGTACAGCCATTATTAGCATTCAGCGATATTACATTTTCTAAGTGGGTGACCGTATTTTTTTTAAAGGCCAATCTGGAGAGCAAGATCACAGAAACAGTGTTACTACCACAATGATATACACCCGCAGAAAAACGTTTCAATGGTCCCTTTTTTAGTTTTTCTAGATTTACTATTTATATTTTTTTTCATTCTGTCAAACTACTAATGACAACATTTCTGCCAAATTCTTAATAAAAATGCTGTTTTTATTTACTGAAAAGTAAAATGGGAAAAACAAGGTCAACATAACAAAAAAGACGCAGTGTTTTCAGATCTTCAATACTGCAAAGAAACCCTGCATTTTTTGAAAAACATCTTTCATGGGTCTTGTCCAACCCTGTATCACGAAATTACGTACATAGTCACATAATTTTGTGTGTGTTTTCCGTGACACTGACACGTTTTTCCGCCTTTACGTATTTGTTACTCAACTGTTTTGTCATATTTTCAAACCATTGACACTTCGGTTTAGGGTTAGATTTGGTGTTTGCGTAAGGATATGACTTTAAATATTGGTTTATACCTTTTATTTTCATTATTTATTTTTGATCATTTTTTATTTTTAAACCATTGTCACCTGGAATTAGGCTTAGAGTTGGGTTTGGGTAAAGATGTTATTTTATGTAAATCTAACCCTAAACCAAAGCGACAATGGTTTGAAAATAGGACAAAACAGTTGAGTAACAAATAGGTGGAAAAACTTGTCAGTATCACGGAAAACACACGAAATTATGTGACTATAGGTAGTTAATTTCATGATAATGGGTTGTCTTGTCATGCTCTATGTCTGTTCCATTTGCTGTTGGTTGACTTTATGTCACTCCCGAGGTTTGCTTTTGTTGAAATTCAACAAACACTGGACTGAAATGTTCACAATACATGTAGAAATGATGATTAAAGTCAAAACTGCAGTGGTTCTTACTCTTTTCCGCATTATTATAGTGTTATTACAGTGTTATAACACACAATTACTGATATGAATTTAAATTAACAATAACATGAAGCGTATGGTTTACAACAGATTGTGAATGTAATGAATATTTATCAGGTAAGCAGTTTTATACTGTAAAGACTTTCATATCTCACAGTAGGTTTGTGATTCAGTTCTCTGGTTCTGACTCGTTCAGTGCTGAATGGATCTGAAAAGGTCTCACTCACCGCAGAGACATTTTAAAGTGATACATGTGCACCGTCACTATGACTCCATCTACATTTAATAACATATGTCACACCAACATCAGACAGATCTGAACTCTTTCATCATTTTACATCTTGACCTGACACTGACACATGTGCTGTCCAAGCTCTGAGACAGTCATCATACATTTGACATACTCTTATGACATCAGCGTTCAAGCTGGCATGAAAAAAACCTCCAGCAGGATCTGAGAATAAAATAACATCTGACCTTTTGAGAAAATCTGCCTGATGACATAACATGATGTGCAATCTTAGATATTTTATTTACATTTAATATTTAATTATATTTTATAAACCTAAAGCTTTCAATGGATTTTGATTAAAAATTATATATACATTGTATATATATATTAGGGCTGTCAAGAGATTAATTGCGATTAATCGCATCCAAAATAAAAGTTTGTGTATAATAAAACATAATGTGTGTGTACTGTGCATAATTATTATTTATATATAAAAACACACACAATCATGTATATATTTAAGAAAAATGTATAATATTTATATATAAAATATTTATATTTATATATAATATAAATTATATAAATGTTTATACATAAGGAATAATTGACGACGGGCCATTGAATTATAAGAAAATAATGCACACCCAAGGTGTAATGCGGCATGACGTGAAGCGGAGTGTGCATTATTTTCAAATAATTCAAATGACCGGAGTCAATTATTCCTCCACGGTTACCACAAACATTGCTCTGGTGCCTATTTTAAGACATTTGACAAGTTAGGTGTGCGGTTATCAGAAATTAATGCATACCAATAACGATTAACCGATTAATCTTTTGACAGCCCTAATATATTGATCTATTTATATAGCTATATATGCTTACATTGCATTAATGTATACATTTATTCAGTATGTGTGTTCCCTGGGTTCGAACCTATGACCTTTTGCAGTGGTAACACATTGCTCAACCACTGAGTTATACAGGAGCACAAACTCAAACTAAAAATGTATGCATATGCAAATTTCAAGCATTTACCCATTAGAAAGATTGCTTTACTGTACATTAGACCCTGGACGTCTCTTTACACAAAATTAACTCAGTCGTGTAGAAAACACAGCTCAGCTGGGCTGACATCTCATTTTATCACGAAACTCCATTATAGTTGAGTCAAGGGAAAAGGACAATTTTCACACAGTACACTGTAAAATAATTACCATCTGCATTTGCTTTATGCAATCTGGTTCTTTTTTCGTATTGCACGGACTGTAATTTATTTTTGGTTTTCTCTAATGTGCTAATCTGAACAAGTGTGGCATATTGCTGGTTAATATTTGACATTAGGTAAACAATATATATATATATACACTTTTACGCTAAAGGAAATCCTGACTGTACATGCTGAATTTAACAACACCTGCTGGTTCTTATCCAATCATATGCTCCAAAGACCAGGCCTTAAGACATCATGCATTAAATCATTTTCACGTATACACATGCGTACCCACACAAACGTAGTTTAAAACGTAGTCTATTTTATAAACACAGCGTGCACAAAAATAATAAGTGCAATTTTCTTCTTGGAAAATCTCTAATTTCCAGTGCATATACTGTGAATGCCTCACTGGTGCATTTTAGTTTAAAGTATTATTTAAGCTAAAGACAGTTGTACTCTTACATGTACCACTCTGCACCCATTTCCAGTAATTGCTAGGCCTCCAAGTTATTTTTAGACAGTTTAAGCAGTGATGAGAGAGAGAGAGAGAGAGAGAGAGAGAGAGAGAGAGAGAGAGACAAAATCATAAGTTTAAAGCTGAAACTCTCTATAAAAATGAATCAAGCCTTTCTGCAGTCTCATAACTGGTAATATGTAACAGCCCCACAATTACAGGGATCTGATAAACTATGTGTCTGCCACTTAATGCCTCAAGTATCTTTTTCTTTGATGTAGAGACGAAAGTCAGATTTAGTTTTATAGGCCTGTGGATGTCTGGACATCTTTACTAATCTTTCTCATCTCAAATTCTTCTGAACTATAACTGCTAATCTTATATCGCAGCACGAGTATTTTATCTTACAGCGACCGCATATGTCAAAATAGGTTAAGTTCGATTAAAAACGATTGGACATTTTGTTTTAATATTACATAACTACCTGTATCTACCTGTATATGCATCCATCACGGCATTAATTTGGATTATTTTGAAAATGAACAGGCATGCATTGAAAATCAAACTTTGTTTGACATCGAGCGCTAAAGATTTACTTCATCTAAAAGTCAAAAGTGGTATGGTTGAATTTAAAACTCATATATGAGTCACGTTGAGCATGCAAACTCTTTTAATACAGAAATGTTGAAAAAGACGGGAAAGAGGTCCATCATCTCTTAACCTATCCAACTTCAATTTTAAACGCTGTAAATGAGCCCGGGGCAATGCGCAAGCCGTAATGCATTCGACAAATATTCTCTGGGTGAAACATGCATTTATGAAGAGATGCCCTTTAGAAGAGAAATGCACAGAGCGTATGCTTAACAAACAATACACCCACTCATGAAAAACCAGAGATACAGACTTAGTGTGCTAAAGTGAGAATGAGTCACAGCTCAAGTGAAACTTCTGCATGAAGACATGAGAGAAGATTGTACAAGCCTTAATCCTGCACATTTCCATTAAAACTCTTACATGCTAAAGAACTGAAGCACCAATGAGTAACCACTAGCGTAACGCTTGTGTTTGATTTGGGGGTATGGATGTGTCAGGTCTGCTGCAAGGCAATATGATGGCACTGGTTAATGTATTATCGATTGTCAGGTTGTGACAGCTGTAAAGTTGGTTCCCTATTCTAAAGTGACTTGTTCTTAACTACTTACAACACCAGGCATCTGCCCCAACACATGGTTCATATTATTCAAAACCAACGTAATTTGGAAACTGTATTTTTACAAGGTATTTTAAAAGGCAGACAAAAAAGGCAAACGTCTGAAGAGCATATACTTTATCTTCAGTCTTAAATGTGCAAAAATACAATTTTACTATGTCTGAAGCAGTACTATACTATATGCAAGTTTTTTATATCTGAATCAGGCAAAATGCAAAGCTAAACTGCGCAAAATGTGCACATTGAGTGCGTCTATATACACAAAATAAGCGGATAACTATCAAAAATCTGCTTATTATAGCAACCTGTTTATTTGAAAATCAATAAATGCAGAAAACAGCAGACTTTTGTGTTACTTTGCGCTTCTGCATGTGACGTTTATCTTTCACACGTCGCGCACATTAACAAAACTGCGAGAAAGCCAGTTAAGGTGTTTACATGCAACGCGAAATGCATCCAACGCAAATGCATGCAACGTGAATGAGCAAAAAACTACCTGTGCCGAATGTTTTTGCTTAAGCCATTTATGGGCTTTCCCCAATAAAAGAAAACCGTTTTACACGTTTACATGACCCCACCCGTTATCAGTTTTTTTAGCATAATTGGTCTAAGACTGTGCATGTAAATGCACTCCATACAGAACTGTATCCCACAATGCATTGCACTCAACCTGACATTTCCAGTGTGACCATTTTTGTGACATATTATTTGATCAAAAAAATTTTTACACATAATTTAATTCAAAATGTCATGATGAAAATCACTCATTGAACGAAATGGTTTATCTTTGCATACTGTTTCATATACTATTTTAGTATTTAGTGTGCACTATTGCATTTCTGTGTCTCGCCTGACTTATTCATTTCGGCATGATCTTGGACTACATACTGACATCTATAGGTGTGGAAGCAACACCACATGAAGGACTTTATTGTTTAGTAAAAAGACACCATTCAAAGGGCTACTGAGATAAAATAGCATGAGGTTTAGTTATCTAATAATACATGATGTTAACCGATAGTACGAATGCTCAGCTGGTAATAAATCAAACATCACTGAGCACTTAAACCAAGGTTCCTGCTATGGGAGGAGGAACTGGGTGTAATGTGTCTACTAAAAGGATGGTTACACAATATGAAGTATTTCGATATCGTTCACTCATTCATTCATTTAGCCGTTGTACTGAACATTGAAAATAAATGACTTCCAGTCTACCTCTAGTATGACAAATGCAATGCACAGCCACAAGCATACAGTATGTAGTGTGTTTGTATGTTAGCAGCAGGAAATGATATTCACTTATCACGGATGGCCTAGTTTTCTGAACAATTTCCGGTTCGCGCCGTACCACTGTAAACCGCCGCGCGTTTTTACGTGAACTCTCAGACGTTACATATTAATGCGAGACCTCCATACGTGACCTTCAATCGGGGCCTCTCAAGAATGTTGGAGAATACTGCATTATTAAGGCTGGGGCACATAAAGAGGGCCATTGTGGCAGGAGAGCACAGGCTTTCCCCCTAAAATTTTGTTTCATAATGTCCACTTGCAAAGGATCATTTTTCAACGTATGGAGTTGGCTTGGATTACTCTGCTCTCCATTTGCCGGCTGATCTTTTCCATATGCTCTGAGCCACAAGCTTAACTCTGTGACAACCTTCTATAAACAGCCATCAGCAAATTATGAGTTACTCGCTGTCAGGATAGCTGACTTTAAAAGCTATGTCAAAAGCATCGCAGATCTTCACCAAAATGTTTTTCTCTGTGATTGTGGGTTTAAAAATGATCTATATTTTAGGAGTATAAAGTTGTGGAACATATACTGTAGTTTTACAATAATGGCTTTGTAATTCTTAGTTCTAATTGGATCTTGGAGATTATAGCATAATGATATGAGTCTAATAATATAATTTATGTGGTCCTAAAACAGGATTGGTGCTCAAATAAGCATTAAGCTTTACAAATAGTTACCAAACACGTACTATTTGATTACTGCTGTACTCTGGCAATGGCACAAAAACTGAACACTGCACTTTTGTGACCAATAGCACAACAAATGGAATAAACTAAACCACATAAAAACAAACAAGCAAACATAAAATAGTAGCTATCACAAGCCAATACTTAATTCCATATTTTACAGTAAACCATCAATTAATGTCTCAACAAAGCCATAGGGTTCACAATTTCAGCAGGCTTACTATTTTAATTCACAGTATCACACTCTTAGATAGACGCGTAAACTTTATTAGAAATATCGCACCCGCGTCTGATGTTATTCTGGACAGAATATTTCTTAATGCAAGCAGTATTTTAAGTCAGTATCTCACGCATAACGACCCGTTACATTGTAGTCCCACTATAGCGAACCGCAGCATCATTTCAACTTTGCACAAACCACAAATGCGTATTGTGCAGGTTTAATAGTTATTGTTGTAGGTAAATGCATTACGCGCTGTCGTTTGCTCTATAACCACTAACTAATTAGCCTTTGGTTTAATTCCAGACAGCCCGCCGACAGCACAAAAGCACTTGCTCGTGCAGTCCTGTTCATTGCACTGCCAGAAAACAACACCGCGAGTTTCACTAATAAATAATTAACGCGCCTAAAAGAATTAATGAACTGGTCGTTACTCCTAACACGTGGAATTGTCAATACGTCACAGAGGGATGCAGTTGTATAAACAAAGAAAAGAAAAAGACTGCGTTACAATTCTCACACATCCATGCGTCCGTTTTGTTGCACTGCTCTTATATTTCGCGTACAGTATTACGAGCGCGCGCACCATCTTCCCTCGGGAATAAAGGTTTGCGGTGTGTTTTAATAGACTTAACTCTGCTCAACCTGATGTTTTTCAAGTGCATTGTCACATTTAACTAAATCCATGATCTCGAGGCACTGCCGACAGCAACGAGATGCAAGTGCATCATTCTCAAAACACCGAACTAAGTTTCGAGTTGTTGTCCATCACCATCAGCACCATGTGATGTCCTGTTCGGGGATGCACGACCAAGGTTTCACAAGATCCAACACTCAAAACTAAAACACTACCCACTGGCATCCTACATATAGCATCATCTGCATATTGCAATGCATTAAACTACACAAAAATGAATGATGCAGGTTGCTCTTCTAGGAAAGTAAGCTGACGCGTAAAGAAGCATGGTGTACTTAATTACCTTGTTGCAGTGGTAATAGTCCAGGGAGGAGAGGCTGGTGTCGGTGGGTAAAGTACACGAGCCCACGCTTGAAGGAGGTGCCGGGTAAAATCTCACATCCATCGCCCGTTCCGCTAGACTGAAGGCATGGAGAGCAGCTCGCGCTTGTGTTCGGTCCTCTCTCTCTCTCTCTCTCTCTCTCTCTCTCTCTCTCTCTCTCTCTCTCTCTCTCTCTCTCTCTCTCTCTCTCACACACACTCTCTCTCTCACTCTCTCACTCACTCACTCTATTGTTAACCTAAACAAAAAGCAACAGAGCGAGTGAAAGAAAAAGGGGGTTGAGTCTCTCTACATGCGCTCCCTTCACATCCGTCCACGGGCTTCTGCTCCATAAAGAAATGCGTACAGGGATGCTGGGACGATATTTGGGGGATATTTTACGCGCGCCTATAGAGGGTTAAGCACGCTGTAAACATGTTAGGTAAATAAACATGTTAATTGGTTTCTGTACCTGAAACTGTAAATAATATGCATGTTGCAGTAAAATATATTAAAACCAATATTTTGACATGTGTTATTACAGTAGATTTACCTAATGGCAGATTTTAATGGTAAAAATAAAAAATACAGTACAACTTAACTCTAAGAGGTAAAGTACAAAGTAAACACTGTCTAGTTTGTAATTATATGGGAGTTGTCATGGATACATCCCAGTGTTTACAGAGATTCAGCACTGGTTTGAATGGTGAAGGTGACGTGTTTATCTGTTTGCCCAGTTGCGTCTCTCTCTCTCTCTCTCTCTCTCTCTCTCTCTCTCTCTCTCTCTCTCTCTCTCTCTCTCTCTCTCTTTCTCTCTCCCTCTGTGTGTGTGTGTGTTGTAGTCATGCGCTCCGCTCACTCACTCGGACTGTTGGTTTGATCCTTGACAAATTCCAGGCGACCTCTGGCGATGGTGAGAGGAATGAAAGACATCTGGGGTAACACCTCCAGTGGACCCAACATTAGATTGACGCGTAAAGCTGTAGATCTGAAACCACACATTGTTTTATAACGCACATAAATGGCGCCACTTATCTCTGACAGATCTCAGTGACACACGTGTTGTGATTGGCCTATACAGTCACAGGAATTTTAGCCCATTATAAACAAACGCGGACCCTGTCCATCATTTTACGCGTTTGGTTAACTACCCAAATATGGTGCTTTATAACCACTTAGTAAGCTATATAGAATTTATTTAAAAATTAAAACCATGCAACATGTGTACATTTATAATAATAATAATAATAATAATATATTTTTTAATCAAACACATTACAGTAAATAAGAAAGCTTTGTGATGTTTGTTTGTATTGGAGAGCGTTTATATGGTTTCCTACACACAGTCTGTGTCACTTCATAAACTTACTTTCACAAAGACACCGAAGCTACGTCCGAAAGCTCTACTTCTGAGGCAGCATTCCAAGGCAGGAAGGCATCAAAACACTTCCGAATCCAATGTTTGGTTTACTTCCTGTCTCCTGAGATACCTTCATCCTCTTGTCCCACAATTCTATGCGTGGGCGTACGTTGAAAATGTGATTGGTTGAGCCTGGGCTGAGTTCAAAAAATAAAATGGCGGCCAAGAAAGCAGCTGGAGCACAAATTTAGTGTAAATAAAGTTTTATTTGTAACTTTTTACACCTTTTGATTGCATTTGTAGTGAGAAATTTGTATTGTTGTTTTCAAATATGGGATTAGTTATCGCAAAAGTGCTCTCTGTTTTTATTTCAAACAGAATTCCATTATGCTGCCTATGAAGGCTGTCCGAATGGGATTCCCAGAGCTGCCTTCATGCCTCCGAAGTCATTGCCTCATGAGGCAGAGAGGCAACAAGTCAACTGCCTATAAAGCTTTCGATCGTAGCCCGAGTCTTTAAAGAGCCGCTTATGGCAATAACAGTAACCTGCGCGATCTCACAGACGATTTTGAGGCAAAGTTTTCAGTTTTATTCCTTTGGAGGCCCGCATGCACCCTCGAGGTGAATTGTCGGATTGGCGATGGCTCTCTGCCGTTGTAAGCGGATTTGACAGATAATGTTAAGCCAATAGTCCACAGTTACTTATCAATGATAAACGCATGATGTTCACTCAAAGACATTGATTTATTGATTTGAGCGTTTATTTTACTCGCATTGTGCCATTTCTACACTAGAGGGCACACATCTTATTTCATGAAATCATTGTGAAAGCTAGTTTTTAAATTTGACTTTTTTGTTTGTTTGTCTGTTTGTTTTATAATGTGATGTTATGGGTAATGCTGTCTGTCTGTCTGTCTTTTTGTCTAAATTTAATTTGTAAACAGTTTTACAACAACACCAAAAGTTATGTTGATGTGGCATGCTTAAAGGTTCAACAAATAATTGATCTGATGTGAGATGTTTGCATTTGTTTTCACATCTTAACATAACAAAAGGTGCATCCCTTAAACTAGAGAGAGAGAGAGAGAGAGAGAGAGACTGGCAACTGCACTTTGTTGCTGTTTGCACTTTGTGGCAAATGAAAATAATGTACAGTACCCTACGAATGGACCACTAATTCAACCACAAAGCTGCTTGTGTTTTCTCTAGGCTACATAACCAGTAGATGGGCATAAGTGATGTGTGTGTTTATTCATGCTTATAGGCATATAAAGAAGATTGTGCATTTGTTTATTTGTTTGTGTGTGTGTGTGCATGGCGAAGCTTTGTGAGTGAGCTGTCATTGTCATCGCAGTAGGACACTTGTTGTCTCTCCATGACCGTGTGCGTGTCAACACGCTTATTGTACCGCATGCAGTGTGTTTGAGAGTGCTGGGTCCTGGGGTGGGAACTTGTTTAATAACAGCCACAGATGGAGAACTCAACAGGCATGTGGAGTAGATGCTTGTAACATTTCGGGGAGAAAGAGAGAACATATGCGTTCATGCATTTATGTGCATGCACATGCATGTTTTATGTGTGTATTTAAGGGTTAACAAGCGCTGGGATTCCATTGCATCACAACATTGGAATGTGTAGTGCCTCCCTTTCCAGCATCCTCTTGTGTTCAACAAAGAGCACAGGGACAAAGTGCTTGTGCAAAGATTTGTTTATTATGAAGGTGCCACCAAGTCCACATCAAAAAACATTATTATTTATGTTAATATATTCTATTGTGCATAGAAAAAGTCAAGCTTATTTTTATAACAAATAAGATATTTTTTGCATTTTTTACATTTATGCATTCTTGCAGACATCCAATTATCCAATGCAGCTCACAATACAGTGCATGACAATGTATACATTTTTATCAGTTTGTGTGTTCCCTGGGTTTGTTTTGCACTGCTGTAGCTATTCAGGAGCACTTATGCAGATTATCCTCACCTCTCATTGCTGTAATACAAAAATAAATGATTGGTTTATTATATAAATTGTAAAGTTTTTACATCTTGGCAGTACACCTTTAATTTATGCTGCTGCTTAAAATCAAACATGTGTCATTATTTTGTGTAGCAGATGTTGAGATGGCAAAAGCAAATTAATGGAATTGATTTTCTGTATGCAAACTATAACTTTATTTCTTCTTAATTGAAATGTGACCTGTGCGTGTTTTCATGAGAATCACCGCACTCAACCATTTAACAAAGGAAACGACATTTTATCTTTTTATGGTTTCCATGAAAACAAACTGATGTGGGTCACAAAAACTGTGGAGAATAATTGAAACAGCGATCACTGCACTTTTTACAGTAAATGAATTGCGCATGAACTAGCATGACACAAATTTGGCACGTTCACATCTGACTCAATATGAATGTAAAGAGACTGTATGTGTTGTTTTATAATGAGCACAGGCCAATAAATAAGAGGTTACACAAGTGTTATTAAATGTCAAAATGATTACTGTGTCAGCAAACGGCTGGCTTATTCGAGCTGAACACGTCGCGTTGAGCTCTCGTCACAATCCACCTCCTTATACAAAAGAATCTTCTCTTATTATAAACTTGTGTCTAAACCTTTTCTTTACATCTATTGTATTTATATTCAGATCAATATAGATAACTGCAGTTTTCCTCACAATAAGTGAGAACATTTATAGAAAATAGGTGTAATTTTTATCTCTCACATACATTATGTTTGAAACATATTTATTAAATAGGGCTTGGCTGTTTCGCTCCAATCCTGCATAGTTTTTAGATCCAGTCCTTGTTTTGCCCTTTTCCTATCCAACCTCTTTGCTATATTAAATATACTTTATAATTAAATAATTAAAAGTCACCATTTCAGATCATTTAATTTAGAAATGCAAACTGAGATTTGCAAAAACTACATTTAATATATATTTCTCTCTCTACATGCATTACTTTGATTTACCCTAAAATAGTTTGCTTCATGTTTATGATGGTCATTTAAAATCATTAAATCAATGATCCTTCTCCTCCTCCAGAGTTTTCAGTCAGGTCCTTCTTATTGGGTCACATTAGCATTATAAATAATAAATGTCAGAACAGACTTTGCTTCTTTGTAATGATTGTGACATTTCAAAATCAAAACGAGTACACTCCACTTGCTGAAGAGTCAAATTTTCCCTCAACAAAAGACTTGACTTAAAGCCAACGAAATGACTAAGATCAGCACTTTGGTTATCATCAGCCGCTCTGTCATTTCTGTGTTTCCTTTTATAAACTCAACTCCAGCACCGTTCACTCTGTCAAACCGAGAGAGAGAGAGAGAGAGAAAGCTGAGATTGACTAAAACATATTCCCTATTCTCTCTTGAATTAATAAATACAGCCTGTCTTTCTCTCTTCAATCTATCTGTAAACAAAAATATATATCATTTACCATGAATATTCTAAAAAAGCTGACTTTAATTGCAACAAACTGTTTGGAGATGAGAAATTTTGCTTCTGAAAAAAATCTGATAACATTCTTGTTAGTCCTGGAAAGATTTTAAGGATGGGGTGGCAACAACATTCAGTCAACCAATAATCATTTCCCTTTGATTTGAGCACTAGTTAATGTTAAAAATGCCGATTATTCTTCTACTGACAAAACATGTTGATAAATAAACAAATCCTACTTGTAAACATATACAGTACTGTTAAAAATGTCTGTAGAAACTGGCAGCTGTAGATTTAACCCTTGTGCATTGTTCAAATTCACTGTTGTTTGTGGATGAAAACATCAACTAAATTAAACGGCAGTAAAAATGAATCAGATGAATATTTTTTCAAATTGTTTTGCATAAATCTGTTAATCAACCTCAGTACTGATCAAAACTATCAAATGTTTACAAATATTCCAGGATTTTAACAGCATCAGACAAAAATAGTCACAGACATTAAGTGGGGGAGAAATTAAATCTGATGCTGCACAAAAACTAACAATGCATCAAAGCATGTGTTCAAAATTAATTAATTAATGTGTTTAATCTTTGACATGGCCAAGACAAAAAATATCCAGTTCAAAATCACTTTTTATATTAAGAACCTGTGATTTTGTGTGTTTTTTCCCCAAAATCAGTGACATCATTTATAAACTTGGCAATTAAAGAGTTAAAATTCTGGAATATTTGTAAACATTTGGTAGTTTTGATCAGTACCGAGGTTGATTAACAAATTTATGCAAAAAAAAAAAAAAAAACGTATACAAAGAGATATTTTTACAGCAATTTAATTTAGTGAATGTTTTCATACACGAACAACACGAAAGGGTAGTACATTTGGCCACGGTGTATTGTTCAGTTTTTGAAAAATTTCTAAACATTTTTCCAAAATATGTGTCAATATAAGATTTGTCGCCAAAAAAATTCCATTTGCTAAAACACAGAGAAAGTTGTGTCCAAATTAAGACTCGAAAAAAACCATAGTGGATGAAGGCATCCCCAACAACACATAAGAGTTAAATTGATGTTATTAACTGGCAACAGTTTGTTCAAAGTAAAATGAACATTAAACATTAACAAGTCTTTATCTTTACAGAATAAAACTAAAATAACAGACTCATGCAAAGCATTCTGGGAAGCAAAATCTGAAGGAAAAAAACGAAAAGTTGATTTTCCGGATTATCAGAATGCTTTGCATGTGGCTGTTATTTTTTCTGTTTTATTCTGTAAAGATAAAGATTGATTATGTTCATTTAACTGTTGCCAGTAAATAACATCAATTTAAATCTACAGTAGATTACTGCAAACAGCTGCATAACTTATTTGAGCATCAATGTTCGTGACAGATAAAGTTTGGAGGTGTACAGGCTGAGGAAATGTAAATACTGTATAGGTTTTATTCAGTACTGCATCCCAATTTATTTTTATTTCATTTAATAGATGTGTTTCAGTTCACATGAATTGTGGCGTAAGACAGTGACAGTGATCGGTGACAGGTGAACTCAGCAGTTAGTCAAGTCTTTGTGTTTTTGTATGCAAGTATGAGTGACTCTTAACAGAAATATGAAGAGTCTTAAATCAGTCACTTTCATTTAAGTTTGAATGTTGTTTATGTAGAACGCTGCCCACACAGACATCAGAGATTGTGTTCGTTCTTAAGGGGTGAAGGTCTCATCTCTTATGTGAACAGAAAATCTCTCCATATCACACAACTGTGTAACTGGAAAATCTAAATAATTAAATGTGACTTCAGCCCCATTTTCAAAGTCATTTTTTTTGTTTTGTAAAGAAATCAGACACTGGCATGTATATATACTGACCGTATGTGTATAATTGCCGCATCACCAACATTATAATATTAAAGGAATTGTTCCTCCCTCAAGTTGTTTCAAACATGTATACATTTTTCTTTGGTTCTGCTGAACACAAAAGGAAGTTTTTTTCAACCAAAGAGTTTTGGGGCACCATTGACTTCCATTGACTTTCTTATTACAGTATATCAGTGGTGCTCCTGCTTGATTACAAATATCTTCCTTTGCATTCAGCAGAACAAAGATTTTATACAGGTTTGAAACAACATAAGGCTGTGCACATTTTTATTTTTGGGTGGACTATCCATTTAACACTTTCCTCTGGATGACAGAACAAACTTCATCTGAGCTTTTAAAGGATCTATGGTTTCTTTGCGTAACACAAGTATAATTCACACTAAATGAACACAATGTGGTTACTAAGTTTACTTAGAGACAGAATCTGAGTTTACATGTAAATTATACTGAGCTCATAATTACACATAATTGTACAGTTTACTCACTACACAACATCTGAAGAAAATACACAGTTAGAAAAGACGATTCGTAAGAACAATAGAAGTTTAGAGAACAATAGGGAAGAGAAGTTTATTCACAATTATTATTAGTTTATCCAACCTGATCTCAAGAGCATTTGTACATATTTTAAGAGTTGGCTGATTCGTATCAAAATTAATCGTGCAAAAACGTACGATTATCATAAAAAACAATAACGAAACAACATATTTTCTTAAACAGAATTTGCTTTTCAAGGACTACAGAGAACGGACGGTTTGGACTACAGTCCTCTTCTTCCCGGATGAATGACATCAATATAAGAGTTTTTGACTAACCTCCGCCCACAGGAATACACCAGTCACCAGCTAAACTAAGCAGGTGTCCAATCACAACACACTAAACAAACTACACAATCAGATCTCATTATGTATTTCTGAAGGAGGGACTACATAGAACAAGAAAGACATCAGACCGTTTTTAGGACAGTAGCGATATAGAGAAAAGTAAATTGTGTTAAAAACATAAACATGTTATATTGCGCACTGTAAACACAATCAAAGATTTGAAAACACAGGAAAAACGTGACTTTAAGATGATATGATGTGAGATTGATAATCATTATGAACATTTTCAGCATCTGCATTTGCTTCATGAGAAAAAAGAAATGTTAATAAGAAATCATAAATCTCATCATGATTATTTGGCCTTTCCACATTTTTGACGGCATCATGGAAATATTTCTACATTACAGGGCTTCTCATGGCATTTTCAATTGAGTATCAGAATCCACATTGAGAAATCACAACAAGTCTGACCTTTACCAAGCATGCCGTCTAAAACCATAAAGGTCATATGAGGGGAAGAGGAAGATGATGATGAAGGTAGAGCTGAAAAACAAGAATAATCCACTTCTAGAAACTTTATTTTAATTTTATTGCAGTGGAATGAAATTCACATTGTTATAAAAAGTTTAGTAGCAGGGTAAAGACTTGACAAGAGTTTAACATTTTCAGTTGACAGTAATGCTAATATGATGATGAATGTTGCTATGATGTTGTTATGCAGATGTTAAGTGTCTCTGGAGTGATTTTTAGCATGTTACTATGTAGTTGCTAGGGTGTTTTGGATGGTTGCCAGGGTGTTGCTAAAGTGTTTTCAAATTATTTTTACCGTGGTGTTATGAGGTTGCTAGGGTGTTTTTTATGGTTGCCAGGGTGTTGATATGCGGTTGTTAAAGTGTTTCTAGATGGATTTTTTAGCATGTTTCTATGTGGTTGCTATAGTGTTATGGATGGTCGCTGTAATGTTGTTATGCAGTTGCTATAGTATTTCTGGAAATTATTTTTACTGTGTTACTATATGGTTTCTAGGGTGTTGTGGATGGTCGCCAGGGTGTTGCTATGCAGTTGCAAAGTGTTTCTGGAGTGATTTTTAGCATTTTACTATGAGGATGCTAGGGTGTTGCTAAAGTGTTTCTGGAATTATTTTGACCATGTTACTATGAGGTTGCTAGGATGTTATGGATGGTTGCCAGGGTGTTGTTTTGTGGTTGCTAAAGTGTTTCAAGGGATTTTTAGCATGTTACTATGCGGATGCTAGGGTGTTTTGGATGGTCGCCAGGGTGGTGCTATGCAGTTGCAAAGTGTTTCTGGAGTGATTTTTAACGTGTTACTATAAGGTTGCTAGGGTGTTGCTCAAGTTTTTCTGGAATCATTTTGACCATGTTACTATGAGGTTGCTAGGGTGTTATGGATGGTTGCCAGGGTGTTGTTATGCGGTTACTAAAGTGTTTCTAGAGGGATTTTTAGCATGTTACTATGCGGATGCTAGGGTGTTATGGATGGTCACCAGGGTGTTGCTATGAGATTATATTGGTAAAGTGTTTTTTGTCATGTTATACGGTTGCAAGGGTGTTGTGGTTGGTTGCTAGGTGGTCGATTACAGGACCAATGATATGGTATCCTGCAGATATTCCCCTACAGTTATTACTCAGCAGGTGTGATGGATATAACGGTCTCTTAGTGCAGGTTAAAAGGATTTTTCTCTTGTGTTAATGTAATATATAAAACAAACTCTTCTTCAAATGTACATGTAATAATGAAACTGTCTCCAGTTACACTTGCAAAATAGTATAGGTACATAAATATGCTAATTATTCTGTACCATGGTACATATCATAATACCATACTATACCACAGTATTTTTATTCAAAATGGTGGGCTGTTTATAATGTCATCGCAAGAGAATAAAGGTGCACAATGTTTAAAATGGCTGATTTGATTTAAAGACAAACTGTTCTCTGTACATCATTAGCTTTTGCTGAAATCAAAACTATGAAAATGTCTGACCCGGCCTTTGTTGAAATGACAATACACGCTGTGACTCAATGAATCCCTCTTACAGTCAACATCTTTAAATTTGTCCCGTAAAACCTCTGAGATCCACAGAAAATAAGAATTGTGATATTTGTAATTGCATTATGAAAAGAAGGCACAGGGCCGCTCTGGGATTAAATTAAATTAAATACAGATATCTCCGATTGGATTGCTGCTAAATTAGATTTCTGGCTACCAAAAAACAAGAAATTTAATCTCATATAGCCCTGAAAATGCAGAAAAAAATCAGTTCGGTATACAACAAACTAATGCATGTGTTTAATCTGAATCCATCATAGATATTAAAACACAAGTAAAATATACTGGACGGGAATGAAGACAAAAAGACCTGAAATCACTCTGAATAAGATGCTCTGTTATTTCATCCTATGGGAATTCAACCTTTGAGCATTTACAAGATTAATGCTGTATTCCCTCAAACACAGAAATATGAATTTTCAGTTAATGTTCAATGAAACTTGTGCTAAAATCTGAAATTGAGTTGAGATGCAGGTGTATGATGTCATATGTACATCAGATCATGTCTGTCATTCAGAATCATGTAATAAAAGTGGGTAAGCCTACTTTCTGCTTTTCTTTTGCTGTTTTCTACTGATCACAGATCTGTCATCTGTCACGAGAGCTGATGTCCTCAAGTGAGAGAGTCGAGATGAATCAGACACCTGATGAGAGCTCATCATGTAAATGTAGATCACAGCCACGACCCACAGGCCTGTAGAGACTCTTATAATCATTATACACACACATAAACGATGTATACAGCATATTTACACTGCTTGTATACCCTTCAAAAACTTCCTTTCTCTTACAACTTTGATCAATTCAAACAGTGAATTAAAACCAAATTACAATAACAACCTCATAAGTCCACCTGTTTTATAGATTAAAGGAATTCTTTCTCATCACATCTGAAAGTGAACACTGTGTGGGTTATGTAATCTGTCGGCAAACCATTTATCCAGAAAAATGTAAAGTGACATCATCACAGCGGTCACTGAGGACAGAGGATCTCTCCGATAAACCAACACCATCAGTCCATGTGCTTAAGAGAGATACAGGTAACCAATCTCAACCTTGTGCCTTTCCAATCAATTGTTATTAGTAACTTACCTGAGGCTTAATAATCTCATGTGTGTAATGGGTCATGTAGTCCCATTAAGTAAATCATATAATAATATATACATATAATCATTCATTTCGACTTTAATTAGATTTTATGGCATGAAACACATTTTCAGGTAAACAATCTTGTGTTAACAGATCACGTAAACACTTAAACTTATCAGGTAAACATTCAAACTGATCACATAAACACTCAAACTGATCATGTAAACACTCAAACTGATCATGTAAACATTTAAACTGATCATGTAAACATTTAAACTGATCATGTAAACATTTAAACTGATCATGTAAACACTCAAACTGATCATGTAAACATTTAAACTGATCATGTAAACATTTAAACTGATCATGTAAACATTTAAACTGATCATGTAAACACTCAAACTGATCACGTAAACACTCAAACTGATCACGTAAACATTTAAACTGATCATGTAAACATTTAAACTGATCATGTAAACATTTAAACTGATCACGTAAACATTTAAACTGATCATGTAAACATTTAAACTGATCATGTAAACACTCAAACTGATCATGTAAACATTTAAACTGATCATGTAAACATTTAAACTGATCACGTAAACATTTAAACTGATCATGTAAACATTTAAACTGATCACGTAAACATTTAAACTGATCATGTAAACATTTAAACTGATCATGTAAACATTTAAACTTGATCATGTAAACATTTAAACTGATCACGTAAACACTCAAACTGATCATGTAAACATTTAAACTTGATCATGTAAACATTTAAACTGATCATGTAAACATTTAAACTTGATCATGTAAACATTTTAACTGATCACGTTAACACTCAAACTGATCATGTAAACATTTAAACTTGATCATGTAAACATTTAAACTGATCACGTAAACACTCAAACTGATCATGTAAACACTCAAACTGATCACGTAAACATTTAAACTGATCATGTAAACATTTAAACTGATCATGTAAACATTTAAACTTGATCATGTAAACATTTAAACTGATCATGTAAACATTTAAACTTGATCATGTAAACATTTAAACTGATCACGTTAACACTCAAACTGATCATGTAAACATTTAAACTTGATCATGTAAACATTTAAACTGATCACGTAAACACTCAAACTGATCATGTAAACATTTAAACTTCATCATGTAAACATTTAAACTGATCATGTAAACATTTAAACTGATCACGTTAACACTCAAACTGATCATGTAAACATTTAAACTTGATCATGTAAACATTTAAACTGATCACATAAACACTCAAACTGATCATGTAAACATTTAAACTGATTATGTAAACACTCAAAATGATCATGTAAACATTTAAACTGATCATGTAAACATTTAAACTGATCATGTAAACATTTAAACTGATCATGTAAACATTTAAACTGATCACGTAAACATTTAAACTGATCATGTAAACATTTAAACTGATCACGTAAACATTTAAACTGATCATGTAAACATTTAAACTGATCATGTAAACATTTAAACTGATCACGTAAACACTCAAACTGATCATGTAAACATTTAAACTGATCATGTAAACATTTAAACTGATCATGTAAACATTTAAACTGATCACGTAAACACTCAAACTGATCATGTAAACATTTAAACTTGATCATGTAAACATTTAAACTGATCATGTAAACATTTAAACTTGATCATGTAAACATTTTAACTGATCACGTTAACACTCAAACTGATCATGTAAACATTTAAACTTGATCATGTAAACATTTAAACTGATCACGTAAACACTCAAACTGATCATGTAAACACTCAAACTGATCACGTAAACATTTAAACTGATCATGTAAACATTTAAACTGATCATGTAAACATTTAAACTTGATCATGTAAACATTTAAACTGATCATGTAAACATTTAAACTTGATCATGTAAACATTTAAACTGATCACGTTAACACTCAAACTGATCATGTAAACATTTAAACTTGATCATGTAAACATTTAAACTGATCACGTAAACACTCAAACTGATCATGTAAACATTTAAACTTCATCATGTAAACATTTAAACTGATCATGTAAACATTTAAACTGATCACGTTAACACTCAAACTGATCATGTAAACATTTAAACTTGATCATGTAAACATTTAAACTGATCACATAAACACTCAAACTGATCATGTAAACATTTAAACTGATCATGTAAACATTTAAACTGATCATGTAAACATTTAAACTGATCATGTAAACATTTAAACTGATCATGTAAACACTGAAAATGATCATGTAAACATGTGCGCAGTTCGTGCCACCTGGTGGGCCAGCAGTAGGCAAATATTTTTAAACCAAGGGCCACATCAGGTTTTGAAATACAATATAAGTGTTGCATATGTGAACGACAAATTAAGCATTATTTATTTCAGATCAACATTTAATTATTATTTCTGTACTACAGTAATAAATGGACATTCATTGTTTTTAGTAACACAATTTCATATTTTGGAAAAAATGTACCTCTGCTCTTGTGCATATCACATTTACAGTTTTAAAGTAAACATCGCAATATTAGTAATATATTTAGCATAGTTAGAACCAATTTTAATTTCATATCCATATATACTGTTATCATCCTCATGAGGAAAATTACCCATGGCTTTATTTTTGTAGTAACCATGTTTTAGCAGATTAATTACCATGTGTATTTCCATAGTTTTACAACAAATAAAATACCATTGATATTATGGTGAGAACATAGTACATTTGTGGTTACTACAAATATTTAGTTTTTACAATAGTTTAATCAGGCTTCATTTACTTAAGGGAAAATCATTTCAAGTGCAATGCTTAATAATTATCACACATCAATTATCATGAACAATATGTGTAAAAACAGAGCAAAGCAGGCTGCGGTCTTTAAAAACTGCAATACTTTTTGGAAAATCACACATACCTCCTCCTGTCTGATGCTGATGTCCATTTTGTGTTAAAAAGCGAACAATTCAGAGTTTATCTTTAATTTGGTTCAGTGCTCATTTTTTACTTATTTAGTGAAGCAGCAGTCATTAAAAAGAACATGTATATGTGCTCTTTGGCGCACCCTGCAGCTGGTGGTGCCCTAGGTGATCACCTAGCTCGCCTATGCCCTGTATGTTTAAATGTATATTAATCTAATTTGATTAATTTAATATTTTAGTGAATAATGAAAAATTTTTTTAGATTTCTTTTATTTTACTGTTATTTTATTTACAAATCTCAAATACAATCAGAACAAAGCAAATAGTATTTAGTGTTTCTATTTTTTATAGTGTTTTGACTTCTATAGTAGGAAAAACAAATATGGAAGTCAACGAGTGAACTGTGTGCTTACCATCATGAGAGTGAGTAAATGATGCCAAAATTTTCATTTTTTAATGAACTATCCCTTTAAGGATGTGTGTTTGCTTTATTGTGAACAGTTTCAGTGTTCGATCGCTAACATCCGTGCATGCAGAAACCTCACAGTAACTGATGCACATTCACTGCCGAGCAATGTGTAAACAAACCAAACTCTCACCTCTCATAATAATAAAATGTTTTTCTACAAGAACAGACTCTGCTAATAGCATCTGCTCTGAATGTGTCTGTGGCTTTGACAGAGAAAGCAACTCGTTTTGTTGTCGAGCGAGAAAAATAATCTCTTTAGTGAGCCTGTCAGACCGCATGTCACATTACAGAGAGATACACTGTGCACTGGACTACAGGTTTTTATATATAAAGTTACATAAGCTACTTTCAGTTCATGACACGCTTAAATAAGCAGAGGTTACGCAAGCCGCTAACTGTCCTCCTCCTTTGAATCAACATTACAGATGAAGCAGGTGCGAAGAAATTTACAGCACAGCCGATTCCTGCCTTTGTGTGGAGGGTTGCACATTAAAAACAGTTTTTGTCTCAGAAGTAAAGTACGGCCGGATGGTATTTCCTCCTCATAACTGACTCAAAGGAAGTGAGAAGAGGAAGAGGAAAAAATATGAGGGAAATCGAGAACAAAATAAACTCAGATGCCAGAGCCACAAATGTGAAAAGTGAAGCTTGAAAAACATGATACACAAAGCCATCAAGCTTTTTATGTGCCTCTAAGTGGAGAGAGAGAGAGAGAGAGAAAATGTTTTTCAGCATTATGCAGGCAGCCCTGTTTATGGATTCAGAGAGGATGGTGTTCAGAAAGTGTTGGAGGCTTTCATTGAAGCATTAATGTTTTAACAGTAACATGCCGTTTTTATCAGAAGTACATTTTTCCCATTTCTCTCGCAGCTCTTGATGTAAGCTGTGTGTTACAGGATTTTCCTTTTATCTCACATGATTATGTTACCACATTGGTCCATTTTCTTTCTTTCTCTCTCTCTCTCTCTGTTTCTCTATTTCCATCTCTCTTTTCCTTTAAAATCCTTTATCTGTCTGTCAATCTAATGCACTGTCTTCTCGTCAGATTTGGGGTCAGCACCAGAATCAATCTGACTAAACAGATGAATATGAAGATTCCTCAGCGATGTTGATTAAGTAACTTTTATTCTTTCTGTGATGCACAACATGTCCATGAACTTATTTTTATTCAATTTAATTTTAGGTTATAACTTATCTGTTTGTTAATATAACAGAGTTAGCTAATGCTAACATCAGGTAATGTTTTTATGAGAGAGATGGTAGCTGGCGTGTTAAGAGCGTTTCTTTATAAACGAACAGCTACAATTAAATATTTATCAGAAATAGCTATATTTATCATAAATATTCATAAGATACAGCTGTTATATTTCAGCATGTGGACCATAACACACAGCATTTACACAGCATTGAGTATGAGATCTACAGTAACTTGAAATACTTTTTCATCTCTTTAAGATCAAATGAGAAACGTAACCTTGTATAGTCTGAATGGAGGAGAACGGGTAGCTGATATATATGATCCAGTATATCTGTTAGTATTTGGGGTTTGTTCAGATCAATACGAGCAGTGGATGAATAGTAATGTTTGCAAACACCTTTAATTGTTATGAGGCGTACATACCAAACCTGAATTCAACTATTTGCGCAAGTAGATTACATAAAAAGTCAATTTTTGCCACAAAAACATGCACTATTCGCCTCAAATGCGTCTTCGCACAAGTTAAAAATATTCAACAAATATTCAGCATAACACGAAATTAAATCCCACAAGTAATCTATAGAGCAAGGAACGCCATGCTTCAGGTTTGGTGTGTATGCAGCATTAAACCTAAAACTGTGTGGCACACTTTTAAAATTATTTACTTTCTCTCAATGTCAATATTTTGGTTTAAAGATGGTTAGATTAAACTAGCACTTATGGGGCGTACACACCAAATGCAAATTCAATGATTTGCGCGAGTAGATTACATACAAAGTCAATGCAAAGGCGCGAATACTTGCGAGAAGCGATCCAAACGACGGGAATTGGATGACGACATTTCTGCAAAATTTGCTATTTACCGCATTGTGTTCCTCGCTCTAGATTACTTGTTTCTAGTTTACTTTACAATCTCTCAAATTCACATCCAATCAAAGGCTTTCATGAATGAGAATGTCCCTCCCCCAGTATTTGACTACCAATAGGATTCATAATATAAAATATAGGCTATTGGTGATCCTGTAAATATGTCCCATTCAACTTCACTTAAAGGGATAGTTCACCCATAAATGAAAATTGTGTCATCATTTACTTACCCTTAAATCTGTAAAAATTACTTTGGACAAGTACACAAAGGACTACCCAGTCTTACGAGGTTTTGTAATATAGTCATGTAATTTTTTTTATTCTTTTTTCGTGATATTATCACGAATTTCCACGTTTTTTCCTGATTTACCAATACATGATAATCACACGAAAACAGGAATTCATTATACGATCACAAAAAAACGTGTAAATTCATGATAATATCACGAAAAAAGAATCAAAATATTATGTGATAACGAAATTTCGTGAGACTTGGCTGCAAAGGAAAACATTTTGAAAAAGTTTGTAACAAGTCAGATCTGGGGCACCATTGACTTCCATAGTAGGAAAACATTAATGCTATGGAAGTGAATGGTGCCCCTGATCTGTTTGGCTACAAACATTCTTAAAAATATCTTCCTGACCAAAGTAATTTATACAAGTTTGAAACAACTTGAGGGTGAGTAAATGATGACACAGTTTTTTTTGGGCGAACTATCCCTTTGAATACAAATGTCTCACAACTTGTGTTTGGATCAACTTGTGTGCATTAACTTGTGTATGGATTAACTAGTTCTCGCCATATATGCTGGAATGGCATTAAGAATAAACAAAACAAAGAAACTCATTTTTTTTTTAATGTAATTGTTCTCCTGATCAGATTCTGTCATTCCCATCTGATTATTTATGACACAAGCAACACTTAACTCTGGTAAACCACCTGCCACTGACTATTACCACAAGCTAAAGCAGATATTAATGTTTCATTTTTAAAGGCCCTTGGTCACAAGCACAGGACATGTGTGCATATCAACAACAGAAAAATGTTCATTTGGTGGGAAGTAATGTTGTGGACGCAGCTGTGTGTAAGCCCGACTCTCTTATCTCCTCCTGTAATGTGCACAGGTGCTGCTTAATTCAATTGGAAAACGTTGCCATGGTTTTACATTAATATATTTCTATGTTGCCGGCGCATCGGTTGTCATGGAGATGATGGGACTTATTTAAGGTGAAACCGCAGCTTCGGTTGGAAAGGAAAGAAAAAAAGCAAAAGTAAAACGCAGAGAGGGCTGTGTGTGTGTGTGTTTGTGTGTGTTCGTTTCATTACATTTAGATTTGTTTCCTTAACCCACAGTAAAAAAAACACCAACAGGCTGCAGAACAGATCTTATTGTGTTTCATTAGAGAAAGTGAAACAAGCTTTCAGTCTAATTAAATGACGTGTGGAGGGCAGAGAATCCTTTCATAAATTGCGATTGCTCTCCTGAGCTCTCAAAACTGCACAGAGAGCCATTTGTGTGCATTTATGAGGGTTTTGTTGCAGATTTTTATTTGCAAGCTTGATCTGAACGCACACTTTAATTGTCTCACTATGAAATGAGCAATAAGACTGAAGCTCGACTGGATGAACTTGATAACCTCAGTGCATGACACATTGTATGGCTCACATACGTCTCATCATGACATTGATTATTTCAACGCTGAAATGATCTCAAGATTAAAACTTTTATTAAGTGCTTTTATTAAGTATTGCTCTTCCTTTAGTCACTCTCCTGTTGTTGGAAAGTTGCTAGAATTGGGTTAAGCAATGCCTAAATAACAGTTTAGTTCAGTGCAAAAAAAAATATTTCTATTTTTGTCTTGTTTTTAGTACATATATCAAACAATTCTTAAATCAAAATGCATTTTTTATGACCCTTAAAAAAATAAGTCTAGCTTTTAGACAAAAAAATAATAATAATTCAAATATAAAAATTTGTGGTTAAAAAAATTTGCCAATGGGGTAAACAATTTTTTTTTTGACAAATTTCTTCATTTAAGTATTAGATTAAATTAAATTAATTTATTTTTTTTGTTCTTAAATAATAAAAAATGTTAGGTTGAACTTAAGAAAAAAGTTATTTCCCCATTGGCAGATTATTTTGCTTGTATTTTTTTTTTTTGTTTTTTTTTTTTTTGCAAAAAATCACTTCAATTAGATATTTTTGGGTCTAAAAAGTAGACTAATTTTCAAGAATCAATAATAAAAACATAGAAAAATACTAAAGTCATTTTTTGCAGTATGAAATCAGCCAATAACCTGCTTGGCCAAGGTCGTACTTAATAAAAAATAATTGTAGTATAGGAGCAAGTTTTGCTGAAGGATTATAAAGGAAATCACTGCTGATGAATTGTGTGATATAACATCATGAATCTGTGTTAATAAAGTAAATGAGGTAAATATTAATATTATGTTTATCTAATCAGATATATTTGCATTGTAAGGTGTGGCTATACTTTGTATTGTATGTAATGCATAGACTTTAAAACATAGATTATCAAAGACAACACAGACAGCCTTCAGGATTTACTCCTGTTTTATATACCATCTCTGAATATTTGTGTAGATTTAGTCAGGTACATTTTCCTCACTGAGTTAATTAAAAACAAACGAAGGAGAGAGAGAGAGAGAGAGAGAGAGAGAGAGAGAGAGAGAGAGAGAGAGAGAGAGAGAGAGAGAGAGAGAGAGAGAGAGAGAGAGATGGTGTACACAATGATGGTACTGTAGGATGAAGGGGTTACTGTATGACAGACAGATTGTCTGATAAAGTGCTTTGATTGGTCCATTTGTCAGTCATTTGATTAGTTGATAACGAGAAAAGCACAAAGTCTCATCATTTCCTCAATCTCATGCTCTTTCAAACATACACGACTGCTTGTCATTCCAATGCATCCCATGTGCTCAAATGTGGATGGGATTTAAACACTTTCATATAGGTTACAGATGCATTTAATGTTGGTACCAACCATTTCCTTTAACTTTATTTAATTTAATTTAAAATGTGTAAAAATTTTAATTTACATACATTTTTATATTATAGTCTTTTTTATGTTTTTTTTCTTTCAAGGACTTTTCCCTCAAGGTTTTTCTCCAATGTTAAAAGAGAAATTTAATTTCCAGAATGCATGATTCAAACATATTTACATCACATATTAAACCCTTTAGACCCATATGCAAACAATTCATATTGATGTTAATTAAATGGATTTAGGTTGAGCCGAGCCGTTGTGTTTGAGTTATTTCAGATTGTGTCTCTATATACATGTAGGCTTTGATTTGAAGAAAAGATCACACATGAGATCTCTTTAGTATCTCAGCTCTTTCTAATAGACATTGACATTAAATAAAGAAAAGAAAAAAATTAGGGCTGTTTTATCATATAATTTCACATCTACATTAGCTTTCTTTTTTGTAATAATATATACAAAAAAAATTATAATAATACATTTTGTGCAGTTGTGTACTCGGATTATCCCCAAAATTTCTGTTTTTTAAATAATGTCTCATTCTTTGTCATTGTGGCCTATCAATGAAATAATATCAGTGCCATCATCAGACAAACGCTTGTAGGATTTGGTGGAAGTGGTGGCTATACAGCACGCAGCTGTTGTGCCTTGCCGCTAATTTATTACGATCAATAATCTGATCAAACGTAGGCTACAGGTAATAAAACATTAATTCTCATACATACTCTCATCTGCAAACATGATAAGCCAATCCCATACGTCTCTGGATGGTAAAAACAACATCTACCATCGTTCCACGATGTCATTAAGCTGTGCCTGTGTTATTGTTTTGAAAATGTGACCTCTAGTGGTGAAATCCTACATATTGTGCCTTTAAACAGAGTAAATTGTGGCTGTTGAAGAAGTCGTATCAGGTCTTTCCACTGAGACTTTTATTTCACATTTATCTTTTTTAGAGTTCTCGCTAAAACATTTGATTTGCTAAACTCAGGATTAGAAAACTTTTTATCAAAACTTTTGATGCATTTGAGTGACTTACAGTGCATTCAAGCAACACATTATATCAGCTACATAAAAATATAAAATTTCTCATCAAATTATCTGAGCTTTGTAGATGTATAAACTTCCTGTTTTCAACGGTTGAATCATTTGATTTTTTCTTATTAGGGATTTTAAGTGAATTATGTGGGACAACACAGATACTCAAGAGAACTCTCCAAAGTCTCATGAGCAATGAAAGAGCAAGATCTGAGCAATAAATTGTCCATGTGGTAGTAAACTAGATTAACTTGATTAGACAATGTACCAACAATTAACTCACTTGTGTTTGGTAAGGACGAGTCTCATATCAGTGTCAGTACATCCATTTGTTTTGCAGACTTGCTTTATTTTAGATTGAAATCAACCGAGCGTGGTTTTATTTCTTTATTTCTTGTCTCATTTATTGCTGCGAGATGTAACATGAAGAACAGGTCGAGCTTCTCATAAGCTGTCAGCTGTGAGTGGCACGAGTCTGGCAGTTTATTTATTTCACGGCGGTTTGATCAATACACAGGAGTTCTTGTTAAATTGCCTGCATTGCTGATGGCTCACACAGACTGTGAGGAGATTCAGAGATGTCATCTCTGTGCATCACTGAACTCACACTCAACAATATACCAAGAATTGAATCTACAATTCTTTACGCGGGATCAACTTAAAATCAGTTCAGCTACAGATAAAAAGTGTATGTTTAGATTTATGTATGTGTGCGTAAGTGCACTTCTGTTTTGCAGACTGTGTTCATTTGTGTTTTGTTACAGGTTACATCACAAATTGGAAGGTGAGGTGGTGCTATAGGGGCCAAACAACAACCAACAGCTACACTGTATCATTGTTGGAGTTTTGTGTTATGTCATTCATTTTCTTTGGGGGGCATCAAACAGATTTTACCCTACACAAAAGGGCATAGGTGTAAAATATGTGGGGGACACGGGGGACATGTCCCCCACACTTTTTAAAATCTTTGTGTTTTTTGTTTTTACTTAGATTTGAGTGAAAAAACTTTAACTCAATCACAAGTGAGCTTTATGAAGTGATTATATTTCATGTACTGTATGCACCGCTGGTTCAGCTTCCAAGTTTAAAAGAGGGGAGTGGGATCAGCGCAGACCGATCACTAAAAGACCATTTCACATGCTTACAGGCATTGCCAATTTAAATATTTAAGCACAAGAAGAGGAGAAACAGGTTTACTCCCAGACTTTTTCTTCTTGCTTCATAATGCTAACTGAGGCATAGTCCACACGGAAACGGGTATTTTATAACCGTGACTTTTTTATGCGTTTCAGCCGTTCGTCCATACGAAAACCCCCTGCCAGGGTGAGGATTTTAAGAAACACCGATTGCAGTACTATCATGTAGACAGTAAAACCGGAGTTTTTGCCTTGCAATGTCACTTTTGTTAGGCTTCTGATTGGCCAAGGTGGCTTTAGGATTTGGGTTATATCGCTGCCTGCTGGTGTGGCATGCTCTTGGCAGCGCTTGTTTTTTTCCTTTTTTCATGAGGATGGAGATTTGTTTTAAACCGAGCATTTGTGTGGATGGGATTTTTCTAAAGATAAACTCCAGTTATAAAAAATACTTGTGTCCGTGTGGACTAAGCCAGTGTTCATGTTTTCTTGTTCTTGTGCTTGAACACATATTTACAAAAAAGCATCTAAAGATGCAATGATTTGCCTTATAAACACTCTCTGTTTAGGGTGATTATAAGCAATTTTGATCTGTTTGTTGAGATTACTTAAACGAATTGCATGGAACCTCTTGACTTAATATTTTTTTAATTGAACCCAACAATTCATTTTTTGAGTGCAGACTTTTTGATTTCAAACTTTATAATTATTATTTAAAAAAACTAACAATGCATGTTGCATCACTTTGATGTTTGATGTAAATGTTCATTTTGTGTGCTCATCATCATTTTCCAGTGCACACATTTACACCGAATCCTGCCGGTCTGTAACCTTTTCACTTTCTCAGTAATTAAGAGTGAATGTGTTCGGCTTCACTGGAACAACTTAGCTTTCATAAATTTCCTTGTGTGCTTGAAATGAGACACACTTGTCCATCTTGATCTGTTTCAACATAGCTGTTTTTAGCTGCTTTAAATAACACAGTTAACCAGAAGACTTTGAAGTGTTTTCAACGGTTGCCTCTTGATTCAGTGACATTTCACTCACAAACCACCTGCACATGAGAGAGAGAGAGAGAGAGAGAGAGAGAGAGAGAGAGAGAGAGAGAGAGAGAGAGAGAGAGAGAGAGAGAGAGAGAGAGAGAGAGAGAGAGAGAGAGAGAGAGAGAGAGAGAGAGAGAGAGAGAGAGAGAGAGAGAGAGAGAGAGAGAGAGAGAGAGAGACTGACTTCCTCTTCCCTCTCTAGACCTCTGCTAACATTATTGTGGTTGCATCATGTCTGTTTTCATATATTATTGCTCAGATGTTTCTCTTTCATCACTCATGAGATTTTACAGAGCTCTCACTTTTGTTTCATTCATGTATCAGCTTTACAAAACTCTTCCTCAAACCTCTTTCCATACCAGGAAAAAATGTTTGGTAAACTTAAAATGTACTTCATGTGAAAGCATCTACCTTTCCTGTATTAATAAGTTACACAGATGTCATTATACGACTCACATAGAAACTTATCAGATTTCTGTTTCTGCAGTGATTGAGACTTTCATTTCTGATGATTCTTTTAAAAAGACATTAACCTGTCAAGTGTTTCTGTATACATCACAAACCCATGAACACTTTGTGAACACTAAAGGTCAAAATTCTGGTTTCTATTTTTCTGTTCACAGTTCAACAGTCAGGATGTTTCTCCTCGATCTCATTGATGTGCCAGTGCTCTGCATGAATGCGTCTGTCGTTCCCACGCGTCGTGACACAAAGGCACACGGTCTTTAGTATTATAGTGCGAATGCTCGGGATTCCATCCACTCGTACCCTTGACTAATTCTTTATTTTTATCAAAAAGAGAGAAAAAAACCATTGCAAATTCCCCCGAAACACAACACGCTTCATGTCTCATTTGACTATGCTAATTACCTTTTGAATGATTAATTGGACCAATTAGTATTAGTGGTGGAAAAAAATATTTTTGGCAAGGTGAAAATTATAAGTCATGAAAATATTATTAATGCAAAAATTTAATCTGAGTGACTTTGAGCGGATTCCATAAAAATAATCCTGATTATCATGTGACATTCAGATTTATTTACAGTGATTAATTTTACTGGAATACATTTACTTTATATACACAGAAAGTTAGGATTTAAGAAATATATACAAATAAGTGTTTGCTTTACAAATATAATAATAATAATAATGCCACTGGAATCTGGTTTCCAGTTGGCTAATTCATAAGTAAACCTTA
This sequence comes from Paramisgurnus dabryanus, assembly GCF_030506205.2. NCBI lineage: Eukaryota > Metazoa > Chordata > Actinopteri > Cypriniformes > Cobitidae > Paramisgurnus > Paramisgurnus dabryanus. Next base: position 29,883,521 of record NC_133343.1, on the reverse strand, counting down.
CAAATATGCACGAGTATCATAAAAAAACAAAACAATAATGAAACCCCACCCTTAACCCCAACAGCACAAAGGCGAAAGCAAGGCATACAAAATGCACAAATGTGGTTATACGAATACAAATTTGCCTCGTAAAATGCGTATGAATTCTCAATGAGATTGTGTTGGTTTTAATGTAATTTTCCTGTCAATATTGCATGTTATTATTAGTAGTAGTAGTAAGTAATAAAACAGTTTATACTAAAATATGCAAATATTATTTAATCTCAGGTGACACTGTACTGTGTGTAATAATAAAAGCATTTCAGTAAACAATTTACCCATTTATGTATTGAACTCCCACAGAGGAATATGTAACTTTGTAAAATTAAACATTTCACAAGACTTTTTAAAGATGTCAAATAAATATTTGGTGTCCCCAGAGTGCGTATGTGAAGTTTTAGCTCAAAATACCATTTAGATAATTTTTTATACCATGTTAAAATTGACAGTTTGTAGGTGTGAGCAAAAATGTGTCCTACTATATGCAAATGAGCTGATTTCTGCACTAAATGGCAATGCCGTGGTTGGATGATGCAGATTAAGAGGCAGTATTACTTATTTGACAGGGACAAATGCATAAAACATTGCTTTATTATAATAAGATCCCCTTCTGACATCACAAGGAGAGCCAAATTTCAAAGAGCTATTTTTCCACATGCTTGCAGAGAATGGTTTACCAAAACTAAGTTACTGGGTTGATCTTTACCACATTTTCTAGGTTGATAGAAGCACTGGTGACCCAATTATAGCACTTATGAAAAAAGTCAGATTTTCATTATACGTCCCCTTTAATACGCAGTAATTCAAATGCAACATATAGCTAAGTTATGGTTTAGTGAAGGACATCAGGTCTGCTGCCTGTCATCCACCCTAAATGCTTTAAACTCTAAATGTTTTCATGTACTGCTTGATAATGGCTTGATGGTGAAGGCGGAGCTTAAACCATTTTACTTAAAAACATGCTAAATTAGTTTTGTTTCTCACAAGTTTTGTTCTTACTGTCCTAAAAATCTCATTTGTACCTTATAAACTCAGGCATGTACTGTAATTTTTTCCATTCAAGGTCACAGTCGGGCTATAAAAGTAAATATGTGTCAGTATATTATAAATGAAACCTTTGTGTTCCACAGGAACTTCTGCTTTTCTAATGAATGTTTACTTGCTGCTGCAGGACTCCCACTGGATGTTAGAACGGATTTCCTCTTGTTGTTATTGTGTGATTGTCATAAAAATATGATGACTTTAAAGATTTTTAAGAGCTGCTGCATTCAGTTCATGTGGAGGGATACATAACACAGAGTTGTATAATCTCATAAGCACTTTATACATCGGTGTCAGCGCCCATCATAACAAACAATGATCAATACAGTGTTGCATAATGTATTCATGATGTTAAATGATTTATAGGACAAAGAAGAGAGACACAAAATAGCCGATATACTGAGGTATATATATATTTTTAAATAATATCACTTACAGCATCTTCAGACAGCTTAAAATTTATCAATCCTTTAAGATCTTCATACTTCCCGAATTTTACTTTGTGGAGAATGCAAGAAATCAGAAAATATGTACAGTATTTATATTTATTTCGGTATTACAAAGTAAGTGGACTAATAAAGTTCACTGAGATTCACAAATAGTCAACAGAGTTTCCTTAATGTTTAAAGTCTGTCCACATTTCTGTGTCCAGGATTAATTGGGCGGGGATAAAATGCTGGTTTGATGATGCACTGGAGCCACTTAACAATTGTGAGTAACCATTCAGGTTAGAAAGAAAGTTAAAAGAGACGACAGCACTGCGCAGACCGATCAACGAGGTTTGAAGAGGGAGCGGTCAAGTCGGACAGCTTGCCGTAGCGCCTTGTGCACCATGTTTCCTTTTAATCACGAATGAAGTGAATTAGATGTGAATTTGTCAATAAACAAACCTTTCAATGAAAAGTTTCAACCAGAAACTCTTTACATTGAATATTTTAATTGCTGCTTATATTGTATGGTCGAAAATAACAAAAAGCTTAAGCCTACATTATTAATTTCCCAAATTTTAAAGGGTCCACATTATGCAAAATCCACTTTTACAAGTGTTTTGGACATAAATGTGTGTTGGCAGTGTGTGAACACAACCACCCTACAATTAAAAATATCCACCCTTTCCTTATTTTTTAATCCCCATTAAACCAAACTAGTCTCTTTAGACATGCCGTTTTGATTCTCCTGTTAATGTGATGTCACACTGATGAAGCCCCGCCATTGCTGGGTGGATGATAACACATTTTCTCTCAGAACACATATTTAATATTACTTTACATGGACATTAACTACTGATGCACTTTGTTTGAAATAACATGCTTTCTAATTTAAGTTTGATAAATGAAAAATTACAACTGAATTTAAGAATGAACTGATTCAATATGTTTAAATGTAAAAATCTTTATTTCATTTAGAGCCACATAAAGAACACAAGATTCATTTAAACAAACTGCCAAGTCAAACACTTTCTTTTCCGTCAAGTTTCATTTTTACATCAGTTTAACGGGTAGAAACTTCTGTGTGACTGTTTGTCCAAACATGATGCATAAAAAACCTCCAAAAATAGCTGCCTGCAGTCATGTGAAATGTCAAATGCTGGCGTAGAGAAATGAAGCTTTCTGATCTGCCTTTCGATCGGTTTTCTTTCACGTTCGACGTCTTTTATGAAAAATCTCTGAAACAGAAATGATCTGGCGAAGCAATAATGTCCAGCACTAATTTAATACCTTATTACCATAAGCCGAGTGCATCGCATGCATAATAAATGTGTTGTATCGCACAAGGCTCAGGCGTACGGCTGGAACGGGATTGTGGGTCGTGAGACAGCAGGCCCCATTTGCATGATATGATGTGAGAGTTGAATGAATTGGAGGATTATGGGAAACACTGCCTCCCTGCCCGCTCGTATTGTACTGAAGAGAAGTATCACATACCCACAGATGCTTCAGAATTTGGAACCAACCAAAGAAAAAAGCATGGAAAAGAGATGGAGAAAAAATGGGCATGTTTAAAAAAATAAAGAGGATGCAGTTAGAAAACATCAAAGAGTGCATTTTTAATTTCATTTGAAAGCACGGGGCACTATATCTGACGGATTTAATTCAGGAGGAAATGTAGTTTTACTTAAAGCACGGCAGCTTTTATAAAGTAGAGTTAATGCTTTAGCTACACTGCAGTTCTGCTGGAAAGATTTAAAAACTACATCTCACAGTTGATGTATTAAATCTTTCACATTTCAGGTTATAATTTGGGTCCTTTTTATTATGGTTTACTAACATATGAACAAACGCTTAATAATGACTAATTATCATCATGCACATGTTAATATCTGGTGATGTTGTTAACTTTGATTTGTTGTGTTGTTGTTGTTGTTTTTGCAATGTGCTTTTGCCGAAATCATACATATTACAAACAGAAACATCTTTATAACGGATTAAAGTTACAGTTTGGTTTAGGTTTGAGGAACGTAGGATTTGATTTTAAATTAAAATATTATTTTAACATCTCATGTGACTTTATCGTATGCATTTTTCATTTGCACGTACCATTGTTTTACATGCATGAGGAATTCGTTTTGATGTATTGAAGCTGAACCCAGATATAGTCTTTACTTACAAAATAAAGTAAACATCATTTAATATTTTTTGTTTTGGACCTATACTTATAAAAATTGTTCATTAAACTTTTAAGTGTACAAAATTCATTAAACTAAACATTCAAGTAAAACACATTTAAAATGATCAATACAGTACATGTTGTAAGGAATACCCATAATCCTTTGCGACTGAATATTTAGATTATTTACGCTTTGTCATAGAATAAAAACTGATATTACTTAAATATTTGTTCATAAAATGTCATAGAGGTCTAAGCGTTTATATTATTGTGAAGTCAATGTTCGGGTGATCAGTGTTTACTAACCCTGTTCAGCACATTTTGTTGTAGTTTTCTCCACAGTACTGCAATTCACATCAAAAATGCAGTTTATGTGGAGAATCAAGTTTATTCAAACTAATCAATCATGAATTTTGTGTACCATTTCACCAAAAGTAATATAAATGAATAAAAATAGATCTTTAAACTCAATTAATTAAATGACAGAGCAATTGATATGACAAATTAAATCAAATCAAATCAAATTAAATTTACTAAACTAGAAATTTTAAATGTGCTATTTTTGCTCAACTTCATAGTTATTTTATAAAACATATTCTTAAAAAAATCATAATGTGAACTAATGCTTTTTGATAAAGAAAACTAATGATGACTTTGATTTGTATTAACATAAAACCCACTAAAGGTGCAATTTTCTAGTAAAGTCTACAAATTTTTGTTAAGAGTAACAAGTATGCTACTTTACAATACAATAAATATTTACAAAGAAAAGGAAATGTACTATACATTAGTGCAGGATATAAATAAAGCCCAGTGCAAAAAAATACCTCAGATCTGTTGAATGCTTTATTCTGATTGGCTGAGAAATGTTCCATGGGTGTTGGTTATTTTTCTGTAAACCGCACACCTGACCTTTTAAATGTCTTGAAAATAAACACCAGAGCAATGTTTGTGGTAACCGTGGTATAAGAGGAATATATTAGAAAATTATTTGAAAATAATGCACACCCACAGTGTAAAGGCACTCCGTCGTGTCGTGCCACATTACCACCTTGGTTGTGCATTATTTTCGTATAATTCAACATCCCGTCTTCAATTATTCCTTACATGATGGAGTTTGTGTGGTTTGTGTCAGTAAAGTAATGTTCAGTGTAGTCTCTTGTTTATTTGAATCATGCATACACATAAAAAACTATTAAAGAATATTTGTTTAATATCATTTTCAACAGAGAATTGCTGACATCTAAGCGTGTAATGAAAGTTGGTGTAGATGTGTGTCACACCTAACAGACAGAAACAGAAACTGTGATCATCATTTATTTCACACCTCACTGTTGTTCAGGCCTCATGGTTTTCACACTCCACATTTTCTAGCATATCATTTTCTGCTAATGTTTCCCTTTCACATGTGAAGCCGACCAAAACAACATGTTCACTACAAAATGTTTGCATTTGTTTTTAATGTCTTAAAATTGCTTTTTGGATAATAAATGATCGATTCAGGAAAATTTACTTTATATTATAAGAGGTGATTTTGCTATCTGGAATTGATTTTGTTTTATAAAATAATTAAGTAAAAATAATATTGCACAAGATTATTTATATCAAAAATACAATCAGTCAATTTTTTACCACAGCATTTACTGTGACTACAGTACATAAATACATCAAATACTGTAAAACATGATTATCGTTGATCTAAACATTCACTTGTAGGTTAACCAACCAGGTTAAATCAGTCATGAAATACATAATTTAATTTTCATAAACACTTACTGAGATGAAGACACATTTTTTTGCCAGCACAGAACATTTACCATGATTTACCATAGGAATATTATTTGCTTTGACATTTTAAATATGAGAAAATTCCCATTAGCCACTAGCAGCAGTTCTCGTGATTAAATCTAAAAACTGGGTGTAGAAAAGCAGCGTGAGGTGATTAACCTCACGTGTTACAAATACATAATTAACACTTTTCATCTCGACAAGAAAAGCTCAATGTAAGCGTGAAAACCAGGTTAAACGGCTGTTCAGAAGCTCCTCTGTTATCTCATTTGTGAAGTGAAACATGCTAATTTAACCTGACAGTTATTTTAACCTTTATATTCTTCAGATATGTCCGACAGCACGTAAGGCCGGGGGTTTCCAGCGATGCGTTATTAGCATGATGCTAACATTGATCCGTTGTGTAACGCAGGACAGCGTTGAGGGTTTAGCCTGTTAGCAAACAGCAGACTTCAATCATTTCTTAAAGGTCATTATGGCTTTTGAACAACCACCAGTTAGTTTCAGTTTTACACTTAATGCAACTAAATACAAGGTTTACATTTACAAGATAATCATCATGACTGGTGAGGTTATTTTAAGACCCTCTAACAGGTTTGATTGCTTTTCTTCATAGGAATGATTGTGGCTTTAATATGTGCATGCATACTGTTGTATAAATAGCAGCTCTCATATCATATTCTGCTGAATTTCCGCAGCTTGGAGTAAAAGAAAAAAAGTGGACTCTGCTGTGTTGCACAGTTATCTGTTATCTCACTCATTATAATTACCATATGTATACTGTACAATTAAACCTCTTTCAGTTTTTCACCACAGTAATCATCCAAACACGTGGCGTCATTTTCTACAGAATCATTTTCTCCATTATGCTGCATTGTTCTGAAGTACAAAAACAACGCATACATTTGCATCAAAATTTATCTCTTTATTAAGTCTCGATTTGCTCTTACCTTTACATAAAAGAACAAATGACAGAAAAGGAAAACATTCAAGTCTAGAAATGGGATAAAACAGCCAAAGTTGTCGTTTTAAGTTGCACATAATGCATGCACACGAGTGACCAAGTGAAGTTGTGTAATTTGCATCTACAGTATGATGTTGACAGAAAGAAAGAGTAACATTAAATTGCATTAAAGGGTTTTGTTTTGTTTTGTTGTAAACAAAACCCTTGATGTATTCCTTCATTTATTAAAGTACTTAAATGACTTTCAAAAAGAAAAACATCTTATGTTGGAGGAAAATCTCTTGATACCATCACGAGGTCTTCATCATTCTGTGTTATGTTCATCTCTTTCAGTCCGGTCGGATACAAGTGAGGATGACTAACGTCTGAAATCATCTGAAGGTTACCTGATTCTGAAGGGGTGTAATTGCACCGGAAAGCTTTGATAGAGCTCATTCGCATGTTTTTTAATGTGCTTTTAGACTCACACGAGTGTATAGGCAAATTTAACCCCTTCATTACCTCACACATGCACTGAATATTGCTGCTCCCCGTGTAATATGTTTTAAAGGCTTAAGGCAAGTCCCAGACTGAAAATGAATGTTTGAGCTGTCTTTACAGAAAATAACTAATGTCAGTGCCATTGTTTTGTCTCAAGATGCACACCAGCATGGCCGAGGTCCAGACCAAGGTAAATTTTTCATTTAAAAAATAAAATTTGAATGACTAGTTATTTAAAACAGCTCATATTGGCATCCGAGTATATATTTACGTTTGGACAGTTTACTGTATAGTTTAGTGTAAAGTCACTCAAGCTACTGTGATACACTATATCATATATCATACATTATCTTTCATCTGACACATGCGTGCTGTCGCGGGACAGAACTTTACTTCTGGTCTCTGTTTGTTTAATGGTCTGACTGGTGGCCACCTCACTGAAAATAACAAATGTTTTTGTTTCCTAAAGACAAGGGAGATGGCGATCATGGATCAACACTATGTAAAGGGAGGTTTGGCAGCTGATCTGTAGTTAAGATTGAATAAATGATATAGTACACATTTTACACAGTAACGTTAGCTCAGTGTAGTTTTGATAGACTTCAGCTATGATTTAAACCAAAGTAATCTACTTGTTGTTTATTTTGCTTAAAATTATACTCTAATAGGACTCTGTTGTTATTGATTTTTTTTGTGGAAGTTTACCATAAGATACGTTTGTTCCACAAAAGCCATTTGTTTATGTTGTTTGTGCTGAAACCGTCTATAGCGGAGAGTTATGAGGGCGTGGGTGCAGAATTCGCAGTGTTGCCAGATCCCATTATTAAAATCCTCTTTAGACGTAGGGTTTTAGCAATTAATCTAACACTTTGGGAAATGTATAAAGTGATGAGTAGGTGTAGGTTAGTGTTAGCGATTTCTCAGATTTATTTCTGAAAGACAAGATTTTAACTGTTAAAGGGATAGTTCAGCCAAAAATGATAATAAACCCATGATTTACTCACACCCAAGCTGTCCGAGTTGCATATGTCCATCGTTTTTCAGACAAACACATTTTCGGATATTTTAGAAAATGTTTTAGATCTTTCAGTTGATTAAATGTGAAGTTACGGGGTCCACGACCTTCAAGTCCCAAAAAAGTGCGTCCATCCTTCACAAAATAAATCCAAAGGGCTCCAGGATGATAAACAAAGGTCTTCTGAGGGTAATCCGCGCGGTGTTGTTGTAGAAATATCCATATTTAAAACTTTAGAAACTTAAATACCTACCTTCCGGTAGCGCCGCCATCTTAATCGCGTCTGCATTCAGGATGAGAGCTTACGCAGCCTACGCTGCTCTGTGCCCCCGCCCTCCGAATTTGTCATACGTCACTAATGCTGCATTTACACCAACCGCGGTAGAGGCGTGAAGCGCGAGTGATTTCAATGTTAAGTCAATGTGAAGACGCGTTGACGCGCGTCAGGAGGTCCCGCGGCGTGAAGCTCGAGCAAAAGGCGCGAATTGAGCGTTGTGCGCGGTACGCGCGGTAAGCGCGAATGGTGCTTTTTGTGCATCATGCGGTTCACGCGAATTTGCGGCTGACGCCCGAGTTGAAAAATTTGAACTTTGGCGGAATTTCGCGCCGCGTTAACCAATCAGGAGCCTGCTTGCTGCTGTGGTGGCAGCCCCGCCCGGAGTCACTCATTCAACCAACGCTTGATATTGTCCATAAGCAGACACCCGGAGCTATACGACACAAGTTCTTATTTCTATAGAGGAGACAGGAATAAAAAGGACCTCGCTTGGAAGAGTGTCAGTGAGGACATTGGGCAACCTGGTAATTGTAATACACACTTCACTTTTGAGTCACGTGTCGTTTATCGACCCGTGTTGTTTATTTTCCCCATAGTAAGGTTACCAAATACAAACTGGTAACTCTCTCGATAAATGCACAATCAACATCAGTCATTTTGCAAACAGACAACCGCATAGCACTTGCCCCTCCCACAAGAAGCGGAGTTTGCCTCTGACGCGCGGCAAATGCTTGCTTTTTCCGCGTGTCTACTCCGCTCTACACGCGCGAATGCATCCAAATGCGTTTGGTGTAAACTCAGCATAAGAAAAGTGCGTACACTACGCTTATACTCTCTCCTGAATACAGAGGAGTCTAAGATGGCGGCGCTACCGGAAGGTATTTATTTTTGTTAAAGGTAGGGTAACACATTTTGAAAAATGCTTACGGTAGCCGCCTAGCAATGAAATCCCGATCCCACCCTCAAGTCAAATCGCTCTCCAAAGTCACGCCTCTTTCCAAACACATGAACACGCACAGATCAGACGGTCACGTCTCATGTCTCATTCACCAGTGAGAAAACTTTGCAGTACAAAGTGAATAACACTTCCAAAATAACCAACATAAACAACTGGTTTACATCAGAATTGATTTAAGCACACGTTCGATTGTGTAGACGTAGTAACTATATCGTTATGCTAATCCGGAAAACGAACACAAATTTCATAAGCAACACAACGTTTCCTCAAAGTAGAATATCTGAATCCATCTCAATACAAACATATCGCGTACCTACCTTTCCAAAATAAACAGTGTAACGACCCTTTCAGACCCTTTGCCTCCTGCAGCTGTTTGCATCTCACGGTAAAGCAGTAAATTTACCGATGTTAATTTGGGTTTTTGCTCTTGCTGATCCAGGCAGTTTTTGCTGTTGTTGTTATAAAAGATGCATTTAGTTTTGTTGCTCCTGTGTAGGTTGTCAATTCAGCAGAAAAGTTTGCTGTTCTTGCTGTTTACAGACAGAGCGCACGTGAACGCGCTGATGACGTATGGTATCTGCATGGACTCGCTGCGCGGTGGGAATTCAAATTACGCTTACGTATGAGGGACATAAAAGGAAACGTCCGTTCGGACCGAAATCTATGATTTGTTGAACATTTTTTGGTCCTACGCCTTTCACAGATGACATAAATTTTTACAAATACATTTAAACAACTTAACACAGTGATTGCTATCAGAATGTGAGGAGACTTTTAACCAGCATAACTAAAAATGTTTCAGGATCAAATCTGTTACCCTACCTTTAATAAAGTTTTAAATATGGATATTTCTACAACAACACCGCGCGGATTACCCTCAGAAGACCTTTGTTTATCATCCTGGAGCCGTTTGGATTTATTTTGTAAAGGATGGACGCACTTTTTTGGACTTAAAGGTCGTGGACCCAGTCATTGGCGAACTATCCCTTTAACTTGTATTATGGCCTATTATTTTTGTTTGTTTTTCATACTAATATCTGGCAACACTGGGTGACTTAGGATAACTTCAATTATCCTAAACTGAGAGTTATCAAATAAGGCACAACATATAGCACAGGCAGATTGTTGTTGACAGGATACTAAACATTCAGTAAGTCTGTTTCAACATTATAAAAAAACTAAAAATAACATGGGTACAAACCAATCGTGCCGCACAAGCCCTGAAAAGTGAAGCCAAAACGTCTCAATCGCCCCCCATTGACTGGTCCCAGTATAGGTCATAAACCCCACCTCCCCATGTTATTCAACGGGACTTGAGACCAACTAAAAAAATTAATTACACTTCAATTATCTTTTTTCTGAACTGGTTTCTGTCATTTAATGTAGTTTTTATCATGCTGATGTACATTCAAATGTTTGTTTTTAAAATAGGTTTGTGTTTAGTTAGTTATTTAATAATATAAAAACTGTGGTGTCACGTCATGATTGACAGCTGTGATATCGTGTGATGTGCGCATTCTACGAGAGCGAGGGCGGGGTTTTGATTTCGTGGCTTCACTTTCTGTTCAACACTGCGCATGACTGGTCCCGAAATCGCTACTGCGCAGACTCAAGACCCAAGATGTCAGCGCCATGTCGGGACACTGGCGGCTTCACTTTTCACTAAAGGAAGAGAGCGAACAGGCGTCGTCCATCTTTTTTTTACAGTCTATGGTACAAACATGTAGAAAATTGATTTTAAATGAAATTTGCCAAAAAATTCAACTAAATTGTATAAAATAACATATAGAATTCTGGAGTAAACCTTTACCAAAGTCATTCTGAAAACATTCATAAGAGCACTAAGACAAAGTGTGTACAAAACCTTTAAAATGGCAAAAAGATTAAGACAGAATAGAATTAGATCTGAAGATATAAAATATACTTCCATGTACTAAAACTACACTTAAAGTGCACCTGAAAAAGTATACAATACCAGTAATGCTAAAATAGCCATGCACACCAGTACCATTTTCTATGGCAGTTTTATAAAATTGACTTAAATATCCTAATTTAACTAATACATAGTTCAATTAGGATGCATAGTCCTAGCTTTAGCTAAGCCTAATGGAAGTCGCACACCGGATGCACAGCGCCGCGCAACGCAATGCCGCGCCGTTCTACAAAATCGAACGCATTGTTTTCTATGAGTATACGCACACCTATCCGCGGCGCCCAGCTATGACTCAGGAAGTTGCTCAAATCCCTGTCGCGCCACTCACATAGTTTAACATTAAATAACATCATATTTGTCCCAAATCATTAACGATTAACATTGACTGCTAACGTATATTTTGCATTTTGAAGTAGACGTTATCTGACTAAGCTTGCGCTATTTAATGTGCACTTCCAGTGTACGATACCTCCGAGTTGTCCTAGATGCGGCATTGCGCGGCGCTGAGCTGCGAGTCCGGTGTGCAACCCCCTTAAGTCTGTGAAACCAAGCCTCAATGATCAGTTTATATTAAAGTTTTTTTTTTTTTTTTTTGGTATAAAAGAACAAACCAGTAGGGCAAATCTTGAAATGGTCAAATATCTCATGATCATGGCATTGTGCATATATTAATGTATTTAGACCTGGTAGATGAGGCAAACAAGAAGTTTGTTGTCGACACTGAAGATGTTACTGACTGTGATGATAATAAAACAACCAAAGCATTCATATGTGTCTCAGCTAAACATCATTCAATATTCTTCAACCTGAGAATATGACAGAAGTTGGCATCTGTTTTCTGCAAAAGCCAGATCCATCATATGAAAGTAGCATTTTATGATTTAAATCCTATTCCCTAAACACTACGATGGCTAGAAGACATCAGAAACAATTGTGTTTCTCATCCGTCTCATCTGGAGCTCACTTTCATCGTCATGAAGGAGGAGATGTGTGCTGCAGAAGCCGTTGTGTGGTATAAGTGCTGATGATGTGCTATGAAGACTGAGAGGACGTGTGGAGAGATTTCAGCTGTTAGTTTATGTGAAGCAGAAGTTAACTCAGATTTACAGGTGAGTGCAGAGTCAAGCATCACACTTACTGTTGATCATACTTACAAACCATGAGTGCTATATTAAACTTCACTCAACTCACCTACAGTCATGTGGCTTCCTAAGGATACGAGTGATGTTCACTGTCTTAGAGAACAGAGTTAAAATGTTTACCTGGCAAATATTCAAATAAGCAAAAGAACACCCTAGCAACCAGGTTGGACACCCTGGCAACCATTCCACACACTGCAGAAACACTTTATACCCTAAGTCAGGAGTGGTGAACCCTGGGTCCTGGAGGGCCACTGTCCTGCAGAGTTTAGTTCCAACCATAATCAAACACACCTGAATTTAATTTCCAAGTGATCCTGAAGACTTTAATTTGATTTTTCAGGTGTGTTTAATTAGGGTTGGAACAAAACTCTGCAGGACAGTGGCCCTCCAGGACCAGGGTTCCCCACCCCTGCCCTAAGTGAATATTTAACTACCTTATCTTGGCATTGTTAGCATATGATTTATTAAAAACCAATTACAATTTTATTTTTAAATAAAATTATTAGTGGAACATGTTATGCATCTTTATTTGAGCTCAAAGAATATTGAATCCCCTGGAGGGGGGACTGGACCCCAGGTTGGAAACCACTGCCGTAGATATTCAACCTTTTCAGGACAAGGACCCCTTAATGGATAAAGAAAAGGAGCACGGACCCCCAGTACTTGTATTAAATCAAATTATGGATCTACATACAGTACTTTGTTATGACGGTTACATTAAAATGATGATTTTTTTTGTATACACAGTTACTTCCCTAATATACTAAATCACATTTTAAATTTACAAAATACATTTTAATGGGGGACCTTCATTTTAATCAAGTTGTATATCATTTTATATGGAAACCTTAATTTCAATCAGTTTTTATTATTCCTATTATTAGTCTATTATGCGTTTTTGTTTGAAAAAATAATTCAAACAATATTTGGAGGACCCCCAATAATACTACCATGGATCCCCAAGGGGCCCCAGACCCCCTGTTGAAGACCACTGCATAGAAGAACCATTTTTGGTTTAATGATTCCATAAAGAGCCTTAAACAGCTGAAAAACTGTTTCACAAATGGTTCTTTACAGTGGAAAACATTCTTTATGCTATAGACGGTTTCATCGAATGCACGCACGTTGTCGCCGTTACGCACTTAAACCGAAGTGAACTTCTGGTCTGTATTTATGTATCAGTCTGGCTAGTGGCTAAACTGATCTCAAATCAAATGCCTGGAGTTGACAAGCATAGATCACAAATGCGCTGAGAGTTTGGCAACCAGGTAAGAATTTAAGGACCTTTATCTACATTAATTTTACACAGTAACGTTAGCTGAGTAAAATAGTTGATACGTGTTAGCAACCCTTTCTCATGAAGTGCGTATAAATAGCACGCAGTGTAAAAATTCGTGCAAGACGTACACAAAATTCCAATTTTGCATGCATATGATACGCCAGTCCTTCCCATTCACTTAAAGGACAACTTCGGTATTTTACACTTAAAGCCCTGTTTTCAGATTGTTTATGATGAAATAGAGCGTTTTTGACTGAAATTTCGACATATGCGGCTGCCCTGAGAATTTTCGGGTGTTTGTTTTCACCACTACAATGGGTGTATGGTGCACTGGAACAATCCTTCCTAAAATGCATTAAACTTTCGTTTACAAAGACGTGAAACTCACCGAGTGGTCAGGGGTGTTCACTGATATGCTCACATAAAAATCGCTGCAAACGATGCATTTTAGGAAGGATTGTTCCTGTGCACCTATAAAGCCATTATAGAGGTGGGAGGTGATACAAGAAACACCCGAAAAATTCTCGGGCCAGCAACCGTTCTATTTCATCATAAACAATCTGAAAACAGGGCTTTAAGTGTAAAATACCGATATATAGATATTTTTTCAGGTTTTAAAACCATTGTCGCTTGGGTTTGGAGTAAGATTTGGAGTGTCATTTAATATATAGGTTTCTTCATGTTTATGTCTATTTTTAAACTATGGTCGCTTGGAGTTGCTGATATGATATTTGCCGTTTACTTGTCATTCATTTACCTTGTTATCAGAAATAAACTACTGTAAAATAAGTTATTATTATTAAAATGACTTAGTTATTGTGGAAGTCTGCGTTTTGACCACAAAAGCCGTTTGTTTGTGTTGCTATAATACAGACATTTTTCTTTGGGAAACAAAAAATGCTTCTTGTGTGGAATCATTGTAAGGGACCTTTTGTAGCACATTTGTATTTAAACAGTGCACCCTAAACATTCGGTCACAGAGCAACACTTCACATTTTTAACTCAAAAACTGTAAAAATCCACTACTAATAAGAGTTTTTACTGTAAGTTTGAATAGTTCACCAGAAACCTGTGTGTAGTTCCTGGGCCATTAACTGATAAAGCGTTATGTAAAGTTTAGTTTCATTTATACAGAACAGAGAGAGAAAGAGACTGTATAAGCACTCGGACCGTCCGTCACTGCGGTACAGAGGTGTGAATGAAGAGTGAATTTTCCAGAATCACTATGACATTTACAGACACTGGAGAGAGAGAGAGAGGGAGAGAGAGAGAGAGAGAGAGAGAGAGAGAGACATGCAGTTTAGCAAGAAATGAGAACTGGGGGTCGGGGGTTCCCCGGGTGAGAGTGACTGACTAATACAGAGAGAGATTGAGAATATAATGCTAGGTGAAAGCCACGGTTTCATAACGTTTCTTACTTTGAGATCTGTGGGGTGATTGAATTATGGACAACATTAAAATGGTCTCATAAGATTTTTGCACCTACCTGCATGATGGTCACATTTGACTGTTTCATGACCATTTCTCTCTTTCCATTTAAATAAAGTCTGATTTGATATCTTAAGGTCTTTTGTATGTAAATGAAGATGTGAAAGGATTTAACAGTAGATGAGCTTCAGGTTCTTCTCTAAAGTTCATAACAACTTCATCCTTCAATAACCGTCTCTTTCTTAGTCTGGATTGTGAAACAGAAAGGTTCTTCAGATGTTACAGGTTCCTTATGAAACCATTCAGCCAAAAAATGGTTCTCATGGCATCGTAGTAAACCTGTATTTTTGAATGGTGTCAGATTCATAAACCAGTCAGTCAGAAACTGTAACACGAATATCTTCTTATCGAGAAGCTTTACATGTCATTATGTGTCAGTGTGTGGACGGTCACGTGCTGTTCTACAATCTAAACAAAGACCCACAAACGTTCCCATCAGGTCTATATGCTTTAACATGTCATGCATTAATAGTAAGTTTGTAGGATGACGTGCCCTCCGCTCTCACAACAATGAAATTGATTTGTAAAAGCAGTCGGTGCTTGTCTTACTTATTCAAAAGCACATTAGCAATCAGCGAAAACGGCAGAGTTAGTGATTCACAGAGGAAATTGTTTCCAAAAGACCCATAATAAAGTCTTAATCATGTTTAATCACGCTGACAACCTCATGCTTGTTTTGATATGGAATAGTGACTAAACAAAATATGCAAATGTTCGCCGAGCTAATGGTTGACATGCAGCTGTGAACGCAGTCGTTTCTTAACTCATTGTGCACGATGACCTTTTAAGTGCTACATAAAGAGCCAAAGTGACAATACTGATGAATAATGGATGATTAAAAAGGCTTTCAAAAAGCTTAATGGTGGAATTAAATTTGCTATAATAACAGATTTACATGGGCCCTGGAGTTTGGCTTATATTTAAAGTGGAAGTTTAAATATAGCTTTATGGCATGAGCGATATGATGAAATGCATTGTATGCGTAATGTGCCAAGCGGTCTGCCGCAGTCCACCTTCAAAGATTTCATTTCATTTTGTAATTCAAGGTCAGCTGCACCCTTTACATCTTCCTTATACCTTCAAATATCTTCATTTACATAACATGTGCATGATCTTTATTACAAGCCAGAGGATGAATTGTATGGTGTTGTTTGACCGTAAAAAGCGAATGTTGAGCATGGGTTGGGTGTTTTCTTAGCGGACACAGTTTAAAGAGTCTAAGTAGTTTATCTGTGATCTTCTGGTGTCCTTCGGAAGGGTTTTATCACACACCAGGTGAAAATCATAAGTGTGAACAGCTCATCTCCTCATCCTGCAATATTTCACACTGCGGGACGAGTTACGTGCCAAAGCTTAGAGGTTTGTACAGATTACTAACAGTGCTTGCAACGCTAGCCTGAGACAGCACCACAAACTAGATTGAGGCCTCTTTCCTTTTGATTATAGTTTGATCAGATACAAAACAATTGCATGCTGTCTTTGTGCCTTTCTGTTTTTCAGTGGTTAAGTCACTGTAAATGCATTGTTTTCATTTGGCACGGTTGTGTGCTATTATTAACCCACACCAGAGCTATAACTACGGTATCTCCATCATCATCAAAAAAAGACCTCCTTCACCAACAATCTGAAAGTGCATCTAAAACAACAAAGGCAATTAATAAAGAACAACTCTCTTTAAAATTTGATCGTTCGTGGCAACCTGATCTCACGGGAATTCGAATGTTAATAATTACGTACGAAGTGAATATAAAAAAAAACAATAATGAAACCCCGCCTCGGGTTAAAGCAAATCGTACAAAAATGTACAGATTGGTAACAAGTATTACTACAAATTAACTAGCTCGTAAAATACGTACAAATTGCAACATGTTGTTCGTAGTCAATTCTATTTGAGTTGAGTTGGCATTTCAACAGTGAATCAACGTTGATATTGCAGCGTTTTTTCAACATCTCACTTTAAACATGGGTGAATTAAGGTCTTTGCGTCAAATTAACATTAAAAAATGCATTGATTGTGCATATTGAATCAACATTGATATTGCGTTTAGCATAACCATTGTTTCAACGTTATATCAACCTTATATCCACGTTGAGCAAACAACTGGCATTATTTCAACCAAATTTCAACTTTAATTTTTAAGCATTTTCTTACCATTTTGCAACTGTTTAACTTTAACTGTTGTTTTAACCTTTTATCAACGTTGAACAAACAACTGGCATTATTTCAACCAAATTTCAACATTAATTTTTAAGTAAGTAAAAAAAAATTATTACTCTTTTGCAACTGTTTAACATTATATGTTGTTTCAACGTTGTATCAACGTTGGACAAACAACATGCATTATTTCAACCAACTTTTAACATTCATTTTTAAGCATTTTATTACCCTTTTGCAACTGTTTAACATTATATGTTGTTTCAACGTTGTATCAACGTTGAACCAACAACTGCCATTATTTCAACCAAATTTCAACGTTAATTCTTAAGCATTTTATTACCCTTTTGGAATCGTTTAAAATTAACTATGGTTTCAACTTTGTTTCAACGTTGAACAAACAACTGGCATTATTTCAACCAAATTTCAACATTAATTTTTAAGCATTTTATTATCCTTTTGCAACTGTTTAACATTATATGTTGTTTTAACGTGTATCAACGTTGAACAAACAACTGCCATTATTTCAACCAAATTTCAACGTTAATTTTTAAGCATTTTATTACCCTTTTGCAATCTTTTAAAATTAACTATGGGTTCAACATTGTATTAATGTTGTATTAACGTTGCACAAACAACTGACATTATTTCAACCAAATGTCAACGTTAATTTTTAAGCATTTTATTACCCTTTTGCAATCGTTTAAAATTAACTATGGGTTCAACATTGTAATAATGTTGTATTAACGTTGAACAAACAACTGACATTATTTCAACCAAATTTCAACGTTGAAGGTTGGGGTCGTGTGCCAGCTGGGTTACTACTGCTGTATCACTGCCTGTTGACACCAATGAAAAGCATAAAAATAAACAAACCTTATACACAAAATTTATGTTAAAACATGGAAATAAGATTGCTAACTGATACATTTCTAAGAGACATGATCTCATTCATTTTCAATGACAGCTGTTGACTTCCTGCGATGTGTGCATGTCCAGAAAAACTCTACATACAGGCGACCAATAACAGCAAAGACAGCGAATGTCACATGATGCATCTGTCTGTTTCAGTAGTCGAAATGTAAGTGCTGTTTATGTAGGGAGCTACCTAGGTGTTGAAACAGAGACCACATCAGTATTTTCATTGCTGTTGCAGGCTTCTGGTGCCAAAAAAAACATCAACCTGACAATACAAATCAGTGCTATTGTGTTTAACAACTGCATAGTTAAAGGATCTGCTTAAATGCATACAAAAAGCTTTACTAACATGTTTCATAGCAATCAGCAGCTGTACTGCATAAAACACACAAAATCATTATGATGGTAAAACACACTAGAGCGTGATTTGTTCTTCATGCAGAAACACAAGAACAGGAGTGAAAATAAAAGACGAGGCTGCTTTTATAAACTCACTGGAAAATTGCAATCAGAGTTTTTCTGCCCAGCACTTCTCATTGAAACACAGCAGGATTGTTTACTGATGAGCACTTCAGCATTCACATACAGACTGAATGAGAGCTATACATTAACATTTAACTCTCCTCAAACATTGTCTTTGTATGTATCGCTGTCAGTAACAGAAATTCACTCGATGATCATTACAGTTTATTACCACCCAGAACACCCATCTGCTATGATCATTAAGGTTTATCTGCATTGAAAAAGTTGTTTTCACTTTCTTTTCAAATCTCAGTACTGTAATGTTTTTTTGTACTGGACTTATACATTATTTTATTGACATTTATGCTAATTATTTTAAATGTAAAACATTATTGTAATGAGAATTAAAATGAGAATCATCATTGGGAACTCAAACACCAATATATACAGTAATGGGAATTTTAAAGTGCTTAATTGTCATGAAAAAATGGCTTCATTCGAATTAAAAATGTATTTAATTTTTCCGAAATGCAAAACATGCCCTAGATGTGAGATTCAGGCTTTTGCTTCCTACATTATAAATGCCAAACATCAGCAACATCAGATGAGCAGTAGTCTTCAGTCTGTGTTTGTAATGTGTACATACTGCCATCTAGTGCACTTTTGCATGTTTACAATCTCTATTATACAGGAGAGATGATGTACTGTACAGTCCCAATCAAAATGAACGTTTTGTCCATTAACCTGCTCAGAAAGTTTACAGTTTCTCCAGGAAATATACCAAAATAAAATCTTGCTCTTGTAAAAGGATAAAAAGTTTTGCTTTTGAGAATCTTCCACTATAAATAAAGTTTACTACCTTCCACTGACTGGCAACATCAAGCAAACCTTTTATCATTGCTGTGACATCAAATAAATAAACCCAACTTCCTGTTTCAACAGGAAATAAAACTGTGACAAAGAAACTGTGACATCTGATAACACATCTGATTCTTTCTATACAAATATACAACAGACATTTTTAACAATATTCCAGAGGATTAGAGCGCTTCAAATGTGCTCTCTGGATCCAGTAAATATTCTTCTGTTCAATTATTTATATTCACTGCTTCTTTGGGTTTCTGTATTAAGTGCTGTGCTGGCAATGATTTCAGCTCTTAGAATCACATTGAAAAGGTTTTGTGTTGTTGTGAAGGCAGATTTTGAGGACAGATGCATACGGGTAGAAAATACAAAGCGTACTTATAACACGTGAAAGACTTTGTAACTAGCATTTCATTGTAGGCAATTTAAATTTATTTAAAGGTGCAGTGTGTAATTTTTAAAAGGATGTCTTGACAGAAATGCTAAATAATATACAAAACTATATGATCAGGGGTGTATAAAGGCCTTTCATAATAAACCGTTATGTTTTATTACCTTAGAATGAGATGTTTTTATCTACATACACCCAGGGTCCCCTTACATGGAAGGCACCATTTTGTGCCGCCATGTTTCTACAGAAGCCCTTAATGGACAAACTTTTACTACTTCGTTCTCTCCGACAATGACGTGTTTTTCCGGTGGTGGCTACGGTAGCTTCTCTAAGCGTTTCAAAAGCAAGGGGTGAGCAGTGGACTGAGCTGCAATTCGCAACCTCACCACTAGATGCCCCTAAAATGTACACACTGCAACTTTAAAAAATTGTTAGGGTATCTGTTATAAACTATTAACAAGTGTTGGACCAAATACTGCAATACTACATGCAAAATTCTTAATTACACAATCTTACATTTATTATGGGTTATGAGGTTTAATCTAAATAAATTAATTAGGCCTACTCTAAATTAATTCTGCAACACCCCAATTTTTATTATTTGAACCTGAATGGTTTTTCTTTTAAAAGAATAATAACATTAATTGAAATAAAATTGCATTGTTTGGTTTTATCTGCCAAAACGTGTTTGACAGAAAACTGAAATATAGAACTGAAATGGGGCGCACCAGATTTTCTATGTCAAAAGATGGCGCTGTTTTCAACAAATCCATGTTAGAGAATAGTAATTGAGTTAAAGGTGCCATAGAATAAAAACTGTATTTATGTGCATAGATGAATAATAAGTGTTCTGTACATGGTAATGACATATCGTGACACAACTGTCATGTTACAGTCCAGATGTACACCCCAACATGTTTACTAATGTGAACTAGCCAATCAGAGCAGAGCTCAACATTATTATTCATGACCTTTCCAAATAGGGTAAAAATTGACCATTTCATTTCAAGGACAAATCCTAGGGTATTGTAAATTGACATGTAAAAACATTTCTGGATAATTTTTGGACTTAATAAAGTTACATAGCTTCTATGTAAATATCAAAGAACAATTTTAACAGATTATGTCAATGCTTTTTTTGGCACCTTTAAAGCAAGTCATCTTGTTCTTCATAACCAACAAGTATCTCAAAATATATTTGCATGTCTGTCCTGTCCTATCATTCTGAAGTTCAGTTTGCGCTACTGGAGGTTTGGGCGTTAAGATGTCCGATTCATGGTAATGAGTCGAATCATTCGGGTGGTTCCAATGAACCGATTCAATTAATCAGTGATTTCAACTTGACAGAAGTTCCTGCTTGATTTCAGAATCAAAATAGTTTTAAAATTGACAAGGACATTTGCTTATGCAAGCTACTACACAATAAAAACCATTAACATGACAATAAGTAAAGTAAAGTAAACACAAATGTGCTGAAATGGGAATAGAGACATTGTATAGGGTAGTATATTGTCACATGTACATATTTACAGATTGTATCTACCTGGCCCTATGCAAAGGTGTTGTGTGCAGAAGTGTAGTTATGTACAATACATTTTAGTGTGAATTAAATATTTTATTAAAAATAAATTTAACTAATGGAAATTTTGCTAACTTAAACACATGTACACTTTTAATCTTTAATATTGTTTTGTTAATAGTTTATACTAATTATCTGTTTTATTACAAATAATGCTGTCACTGTGATTGTGTGAAACGTTAAAAATGTCACTAACGTCAGTTTTACACCGAATGATTTACAAAAAAAGAACTGATTCACCAGCTGATTCACCAGTTCACAAACGGCTCACGAACCGATTCATTCGCGAATTGAATCTCGGTAGTGATCACTCACATCAGCCAGCCAAACCCTAGTCGCCTGTGCCGACGATGGACGATTTGATCTGATCGAATCTGATCTACTGATAAACATGCTGCTCGATCACACACGCGTTTACCGTTTGATTTCAAGAAGAATCGATTGATTGATTGCTATGTGAAGTGAATCAGGTAAGGCTGTCTTGTTCTTATGTGTGCGTTGTGTACCCGCTGCTGTCACACAGGCTGTGTCTCAAAATCTAGTGTGCTGTCTGCCTAGACTGAACCAAAAACGTAGTTATCTAAATAGTTTGAACACTAAAGCCATGACATTGTTTAGTAAATGTTCTCTGCACAGTGGATTGCTTGAAGTCAAATATTTTACCTCAGAAGAACGGTGTGGTCGTCTCAATCTAGTGATCTGTCTTGTTAGGGAGCTCGGTTGTTTTTGAGTCACGGCCACAGTCCCGCATTGCGGCCTGCTCCGGTTTATACAGTCCATAAATCGAAATCGTGTGCTTTTTGATAATTTCTCCTCGATGTATACGCTTATCGCAGGATAATCGTGAGTGGCAGGTGTCGTGTGTTTGTGTTTAAGCGCGCGTGATGCTGGGGTCAGTTGTCAAAGATTGACCTGAGTGATGTGTGCTGGATCTGACGAACATTAAGATCTACATCTGACAGATTTGATGGTTTATTAAAAATGAGGTAAATAAGCATTGGTTTTGTCGCTCATCTGTTTAGATCTCTAGGGATGATTTGATATTTTCTGTGTGATTTAATGACACTGTTCGTTAAGAAGGAATCTGTTAGCTTAGCTCGAAGACTGCTTGACTAGCTTCCAGCAGTGTTGCCTTATAACCTGAGTCGTTTATTGTCTTTTATATGAACACACGTGTATACAGATGATTGGTATTAATAGAGAAGTAAGTTAGTGATATAAATGTGTAAATATGACGGTAGACGGTTGTGTTGTGTATAGTGAATGTTGTCTATGTAGTTAGCACGGAGGCTAATAAACACTCTGGCTACGGAAGTTAAAGAGAAAACAACAACAGAAATGGATTTAACTGTACACAAATAGAGTTACATGTATGGGCATCTGGGTGTTTTATGTATATTCATTTACCTCACTTATATGACATTTAAAAGTTAGAGATTACATTTATACAAATGCACTAAATAGTACCGTGGTAGTAATTCTGTACTATGGTAGTACTATGGTAGTACTATGGTAGTTTGTTGGAGTTACCATGTAAAAGCTTTTATGTGACTCTAATACATTTATTTGTGTTTATTTCAATATGCATCATTAAACGGGTTATATAGAGTTGATAATGTGTGTAGTTGTAATGAAAATGAGTCTTATACAGTCTTATTTTATTGTATTTCAGATGCTCATATAGTCCTTTTCTATGGTAAAATGTATAGTATAGTAAAGTACAAGGCTCTTGGAAAGTTCTAGATAATATCAGGATTGCCATATGTTTTTATAATTTGTTGAATTAAAGGGGACATATCATGAAAATCTGGCTTTTTCATGTTTAACTGCTATAATTGGGTCCCCAGTGCTTCGATTAACCTAGAAAATGTGATAAAGATCAACCCAGTAATTTAGTTTTGGTAAACCAAGCATGTGAAAAAAATAGGTCATTGAAATGTGGTTCCCCTTGTGATGTCAGATGGGGATCATCTTATAAAAACACCTTTTATGTACACTATCCAACTACAGCCCTGTCATTTAGTGCAGATCAGCTCATTTGCATTTTAAAGGACGCACCCAAAAAACGCCACATTTTTGCTCACACCTACAAAGTGTTAATTTTAACATGTTATAATAAATTAACTGTGGGGTATTTTGAGCTAAAACTTCACATACATACTCTGGGGACACCAAATATTTATTTGACATCTTTTGAAATACCTTTGCTTGTATTTTACATCAGATTAATTCAGTGGTAGATTAAACAAATCACAGTTGCTTGTGTCAGATTCTCACACAGCGCAGTGTTGTCAAAACATCATCCTGAATAGTTTATCATTGCTTGACGCAGTCCTTGACTTCACCTTCAGTAAAAGTTGTTTTGAACTGTTCATACTTTTGCAAACTTGTTTGTTTTGTTTGTGTCTCTCCTCAGGCCACGCTGAGATCCAGTTGAAGTCTCGGTCATGTACTCGGAGTGGAGGTCATTACACCTTGTGGTCCAAAGTGATCAGGGCCACCTGAGTGTGTTGCACACTTACCCGACGGGCGTAGGGCGTGAAGTGGCAAATGCAGTGGTACGTCCCCTGGGAAACAGCCTTGGAGGCGCACAGTCTGAATGCCTCCTGAAAACTGACAAGGAGGTGAGGACTGAGGAGTGTGTTTATGTGTGTGTGTGTGTGTGTGTGTGTGTGTGTGTGTGTGTGTTTGTGTAAAGACCGCCTATTTCTGTGAAAAGTCTTAAATTCAAACCTGAGACTGCAGCAGGGTCAGCAGGCCGGCTGCTAACCATGAATTATTTCTGAATAAATGCAACCTGTTAACTATTAACTGTTATGCTGCTTAGTTGAAGAGAAACCTCAGGGCGTTCTGGTAGAGACCATTCAAGGAGTTGACAGTCACCGCTGAGATTGTTGACAATTATAACCAAACCCCAACATAAAATGTTTGGAGTAATTTGAGGAATGCGTTTAATAACTAATGTCACAGTGCAAAAGACTTTACTTCTGATATACTGTGGTGCTGAAAGATTACCATGAATACCATAGTATTTCTGTAGTATTCCAGAGTACTTTATTGGTCCTGCGATGGCAGCGTTGTGATACTGGGAGTTTCTCTCAGTTGTATGTCTGTGTGTCTTGACCAGCACTGTCCTTAAAGTTTCAGTTTCTTTCATATGTGCATGATCTGGAATGTAAATGAGGATGTTCATCCATTTAGTACCTGTGATGTTTGTTCATTTAAATGTCTGTGTCTGTTAAAGTTGATGTTTACTTCTCTAATTTGTTTGTTTGTGTATCTGGGTGGGTTAAAAATCATGTGTGTGTGTGTGTGTGTGTGTGTGACTTCCCCTCTGTATCTCATTGTGCTTGTAGTTCCTGTAGGCTTCTGTATACTGTGATAAGAACAGAAGGATATCCTGTTAATTCCCTTTTCACCTCTGATTTGTTTTTCTTGACCTCTCCCCCTCCAACACGGTTCTTCTGATCCAGTTTAATGCCAGCTGATGGTGATCCCACTGAAAAGCGCTGGTTAAAGGTGCAGTGTGTAAGCCATATTTTTAGTGTTGTATGAAGACCTTACATAATGAGTTTCATTGTTTTAATTACCTTACAATGAGCCATTTCTATCTACATTTAACGCGGGTCCCCTTACATGGAAGTGACCATTTTGTGCATTCATGTTTCTACGGTAGCCCTAAATAGACAAACTGCTCTACAGAGAGGGTCACTATGTTGTCTCAGACGACGACGTGTTAGTGCTGTGGCAGCTACCGTAGCTTTTCTATGCGCTTCGAAAGGGAGGGGTAAGTGGTCGACCTGGTCTTTGGTTGCAATGTGCAATCATGGACAATCTACACACTGCACCTTTAACCTCTTGAAAAGCACCCCCACTCTGGCCCAAACCATGAAAATACCTACTTTCACTAAAAGGGTTTAGTTAAGTTAAAAGTTAGAGAGGCTGAAGTACATTGTAATAAATATTTTTTGTAAAATTTGTATACTTTTTTAATACTAAAACTTTTAATGATAAATATGTGTGTGAAACCTAGAAATGCAATGATGCCAGAGCCACAAATCTAAAGAATTTATGTTTCACGTTTGAGGTCAATAGGCCCAAAAATTAGGTTTTTGCAAGGGTTTTTGTAAGACTAGTGCCTTTTCTAAGTGCCAGTCAGCCCCAAAATAAAAGTCTTTTGTTTACATGCATACACGTTTGTTCCTATAATTATTTATCCTTATGTTAGCGTATAAAATGCAGTTTCCACACCAGACAATAAAACATCACACATAGATCGTTGGATTCGTTATCTTATTGGCTACACGTTCTGTCTATCATTATGTTCCATAAAGTCATTGGAGGAATGAGAAAGTCAAATGACGTCACAGTTTTTGACAGTGCTGTTCGGATATTATGTATTATACACCCGCCTACTTTTTAAAACAAAGTTTGAACGTGGGTGTAATCTCATAAACAGTGTTATGACGTAAATAGTCCTCAGATTGTATATTATATTCTATTACAAGATTTTCATGCGAAATCTGATGTAAACAACAGAAAATATATCTATATTTCACGAATTATATGCATTTGTGGACAAAAATGGTCATTGGATGTATTCTATTAGATTGTTTTTATGAGTTATTCACACATCTAAAAACAGACTGGATTCAATTTGCGATCATTACTGTATATCAACATGAAGGTAAGAAGTCCCGTTTATATTTTGCATGTTGTCATCTGGACTTCTGTCACAAAATACTATATTTGTAATGCTAGAGCATCTGTATCTCGATACAGAGACCATACACTGATGCTAAACCCGTAGACCTTTTAAATGATGTATAGTATATATGTATATAATATAATATGTTAATATTATTAATGTTTGTAGACAGTAGACTATATAGATATCGTTTGCAGCATTAAAAAAAACGAAGTCATCTCGCCCACGAACTAGTGCGCGTCGAGAGGTTAAACAACACATCATTGAGCAATTGACTGTGTTTTTCTGGCATAATCTAACCTAATATATAATTCAATGATATAGTGCTCTGTCTCATCAATTTTTTGCTTATGTTGTTAGTAATGTTTGTATTGACTTACAATTCCTTAAAGTAGGGTTAGGGATTTGAACTTTAAATTCATTTAGGAAAATAGCACTTGCGAATGAGTAAATGTAAATAGGAACAAAAACCCTTTGGAATCTTTTAATCCCAATATGATGCTGAAAAATTGTAGAAGTGTTAAAATGTTGATCTATTTTTTTATGCATTTTGGACTTTATGATAACATGATGGTAATGTAAGAGCCACATAGGAATAATTTCATTTAAAATAATAATTTAGTAAAATTAATAAGAAAATATTTCATTAAAATTCATAAGATATTTTTGCTTTAAAATGCATATTTAGTAATGTTTAAATCTGATAACATTTAGTTATTTTGAGCTTCCAGTCAGATCGCACTACGTCATAACGCATGCGATTGAATGTGTTCAGTTAGTTTGAAGTTAGATATGATGGAAGCAACACAGTTTTTTGACCGTGCATACCATGTCTACTATGTAACAGCTTTTATTTATGTTTTGGAGGTAAACATTTAAAACGAAGATCGTGGTTTGCTCGTGTTTCAAATACTGGTTAAATTTGACTGACTTCAAAAGGTGGTACAAAAGAATAAGAAGCAAATAAGTGCCATTACATAGTCAAAAAACTTGCTAATCAGAGATCGACGCTGGATTACCTGGATAAAGGAGGACGTTGCTAGCTTGTTGTTGGATAAGGAGACAGCGGATTGGACTTTTTCGCCACAAACAAGTGTCAACGAGTTGATGCCAGCTTACACGCGTCGGATCGATACCAATCGGCAGTTTCACCGCTGTTTGTTCGGCTTTCCTCAGCTTCGTTAGCTAACGGCTAGTCAACGGAGAAGTAACGCTGCACGCTGAAGTGGGGACTTTTTTTCTTAAAAATACGTGAGACGCACAAGAAAATAATGAGTGACTTTGGAAGAGAAAAAAGGTATGACAACTTTTACCTGTAAAACGTATGCTCATAGCAAGCTCAGTTCAGTCAATGTGGAGTTATGGCGATCTTTTAGAAGTTGTTTTGCACTCGGTTAATTGAAGAAAGTGTTTGAAACGTTTGCATACGACTAAAGCGTTAACTCTGCTATTTGTAAGATGGCTGAAGGAAATGAACAAAGATGTTTTGAGGATACAATGGAAAAGGGAAGGTCACATAAGATGACAGAGAAGGCTTTAGAAGAGAGATTGCAGAGGTTCATTGCATTGAGAAGAAGAACATTAGGAATTCTGACAAGCAAAAGAAAGGAGTTGGAAACAATGATGAGTGATGCTCAAAATTTACAAAGGGTGAAATACATGATGGAAAATGATTTTGCAACATCACTAAATGAGTTTAAACGGCTCAACAACGAAGTTGCTAATCTTTTGACTGAAAATGAAAAAATGGATGATCAAGAGATCTGGTTTGAACCTAAAATGGCAGCAATAAGAGGATTTATGAAAAAGACAAAAAATTGGATTGCAGCTGAGCATGAACTCAGCCAGCCAGTGGAAAAGGTGCTGCAAAAAGAACCAAATTTGGTTGATTATCTGCAAGAAACTGTTAAACCAAATGACAGTGTTTCACAGGTTGGGGTCAGTGATGTCACACATGCCAGCCTGCGTAGATCACAAATAAGTCGCACCTCAGCTGTGTCACGAGTATCGTCAGCAAGAGCTAGACAGGAAGCGGAACATGCAGCCCTGCTCGAACGTGCCGCAGCACTAAAGAAAATGCAACAGCTTGAGTTTGAGGCAGCTAAAATCAAAGCTGAAAAGGAAGAGTTAGTGCTGGAAACTGCGTTAGCTGAGAGTAAAGCAAAATTAAGGGTGCTTAAGGAATATGAAAGATCTGAAGATGGTTTAAGTAGTTACGCGGCAGTGCAAAAGCCTCAAGATGGACATGTGATGGAAAGAGCTAGCATTTTGCTTCCACAGCAAGCTAATACGGGCACTCATGTTCAATCACATACACAGCACTCTCAAATACAACAACAATCTCAAACAGTCTTCAATTATGTGTCTAATGCTCAATCTAACAAAGGTGACGACATAATAGCGGTTATGCAAAAACAGAATGTGATCACTGAGCTACTAGTAAAACAACAGCAGCTATCTCATCTTCCAACCAAGGACATTCCTGTGTTCAAGGGTGATGCTCTACAATACAAGTCTTTCATGAGGGCGTTTGAGCACGCAATAGAGCAGAAAACCAGCAATGATCAAGACAAACTGTACTTTTTGGAACAATTTACGGCCGGTGAACCTCAAGAGCTTGTTCGCAGCTGTGCTCATATGACGCCAAACAAAGGCTACTGCGAGGCGAAGCGACTACTTCATAAGCACTATGGGGATGAATTACGGATTGCCAGCGCGTACATTGACAAAGCACTCAAATGGCCTCAAGTAAAATCTGATGATGGGAAAGCATTGAGCGCTTATGCAATGTTTTTGATTGGATGTCGCAATACTATGGAAGACATTGAATTCCTAGAGGAGATGGATAACCCAACCAATTTAAGGACAGTGGTGTCTAAGCTACCATATAAATTGAAAGAACGTTGGCGTGCTGAAGCTTATGACATAAAAGAGCGAAGAGGTGGGAGAGCAAGGTTTGTTGATTTGGTAAATTACATAGACCGCCAAGCTAGAATAGCGATGGATCCCCTCTTTGGTAATATCTCAGACAGCCGTCCAATCTCAAGTGGAAAGATTGAACAAAAAGAAAAATATCATGGAAGGAAAGAGGTCCGTGGAAGCAGTTTCGCAACAAATGTTTTCACCGAAGGCAAAGGGCCTCAAGAAATGCATGTTAAGCCAGCAAATATCAGTAAACCTGTGAGTGCCTTTGAGAAGCCGTGTTTGTACTGCCAGCAATCACATACCCTTGCTTCATGCAGCAAAATCAAACAACAACCACATAAGGAGCGCGTGGATTTCTTAAAACTGAAGGGCTTGTGTTTTGGATGCTTAGTTCCAGGTCATCTTAGCAAATTCTGCAAAAGAAGAATTGAGTGTAAAGAGTGTGCTTTAAAGCATCCAGACATTCTGCACATAATAAAGGAAAAGGAAGAAGGTTCTGTCTTACCTGAAAAGAAAGATGCTCGACATGGAAGTGAAGTATCTTGTGCTCAAGTTTCTATTCTGCAAGAATCCTGTAGCCTCACGGGGGCCGGAGAAGCGGAATGTGTGCTGTCAATAGTACCGGTAAAGATCAAATCGAAAAGGAGTGACAAGTGTGTTGAAACGTACGCCTTTCTGGACCCGGGAAGCACAGCAACGTTCTGCACAGAAGACCTGCAAAAGAAATTAAACGTGAAAGGGAAACCAACACGAATACTGCTTAGCACTATGGGTGAAGACAAACCTGGAGGACAAAAGCTCATGAACAGTTTCGTCATATCAGACTTGGAAGTGTGCGGGCTGGAGGACACCAAGTTCATTGAGCTTCCAAAGGTGTTTACTCATAGCAACATACCTGTTCATATCGAAAACATACCTAAAAGGTCAGATATCCAGAAGTGGCCTTATTTAAATGAAGTACGCTTGCCAGAGATAAAAGCGGATGTAGGCCTGCTTATTGGAGCTAACTGTTCAAGAGCAATGGAACCATGGCATGTTATTAATGCAAAGGATGGAGGCCCTTATGCTGTGAAGACTGCCATAGGCTGGGTTGTGAACGGACCTGTAAGAAAGGAACTGAATGATGCAATGAATGAAACGCCTACCTTTTCTGTAAACAGAATTTCTGTGATGGAGATTGAGAAACTACTGGTCCAACAGTATAACACTGACTTTCCAGAGCGTTACTATGATGATCGAATGGAGATGTCTTGTGAAGACAAACAATTTTTGCAGTCTGTACAGAAAACCACACTTTTTGAGAACGGACATTACAGCATTGGACTGCCATTAAGGAATGAGAAGCTCCAAATGCCTAATAACCGTTGTGTGGCGGAACAGCGCATAGCTTGTTTGCTTAGAAAATTCAAGAAGAATCCTGAATTTTTTGAAGAATACAAAAGCTTCATGGAGACCATCATTGACAAAGGCTACGCTGTCCAAGTTCCAGTCCAACAGCTGAAACGTGATGACAACAGGCTGTTTTACATACCACATCACGGGGTGTATCACCCGAAGAAAAATAAGTTGCGGGTGGTCTTCGACTGCACAGCTTCGTTTCAAGATAGGTCTCTAAATAGTGAACTGCTCCAAGGACCTGACCTGACCAACACGTTAATTGGTGTGCTTTTAAGATTCCGTGAGGAGCCAGTAGCTATAATGGCGGACATCGAGTCGATGTTTTACCAGGTCAAGGTGCCGGAACGTGACGCAGACCTACTCCGTTTTCTTTGGTGGCCCAATGGCAAGTTGAACGAGCCTATGAAGGAATTTCGAATGACTGTGCACCTCTTCGGAGCCACTTCTTCACCAAGTGTTGCCTCATATGCACTAAAAAGAACTGCTGAAGATCACAAGGCTGATGTATCTCCAGAAGCTGTTCAGACAGTTCTGCGCAACTTCTACGTAGATGACTGTTTGAAAAGTGTAGCTAAAGAAGAAGATGCGGTGACCCTGGCTAGAGATCTTCGTACCTTGTGTGCCAGTGGAGGCTTCACTCTAACAAAGTGGGTGAGCAATAGCAGGAAGGTGTTAATGACAATCCCTGAAGTGCATAGAGCCAGTGAAGTGAAGGACTTGGATCTAAGACATGACGCTTTGACAGTCGAGAGGACCCTCGGTGTTCAGTGGGACACTGAAACCGATACTTTCACCTACAGTATGAAGCTGCAAGACAAGCCAATGACCAGAAGAGGAATTTTATCAGTCGTGAATTCCATCTACGACCCCCTTGGCTTTCTGGCTCCAGTCATCTTGCCCGCTAAACTCCTGTTGAAAGATCTTTGTAAAGAACAATACGGATGGGATGAGAACATTGGTGGAAAACACGCTGAAGTTTGGAAAAGATGGATCGAAGATGTCAGTCATCTATCTACCTTCCATGTGAGCAGGTGTTTGAAGCCTAAAGATTTTGGTTGCACTGCAGTAGCACAGTTACATCATTTTTCAGATGCTTCTGAGTCTGCATACGGCACTGTGTCCTATCTGCTGTTAGAGAATAGCCAAGGTGAGAAACGATGTGCATTCCTCATGGGGAAGGCAAGAGTGGCTCCACTCAAACTGGTCACTATTCCCAGACTCGAGTTGACCGCAGCAGTTGTCGCTGTTAAAATGGATAAGATGTTACATCAAGAGCTTCAAGTTCCATTGCAACAATCTATTTTTTGGACAGACAGTACTACTGTGCTCAGATATATTGACAGTGACTCTGCTCGTCTCAAAACTTTCGTTGCAAACAGAATCTCGTTGATCCGAGAAGCAACCAAGCCATCACAGTGGAAGTATGTCAGAACAACAGAAAATCCTGCAGATCAAGCCAGTAGGGGCCTGAAAGCTAAAAGCTTGATGCAAGGAGGAACATGGATCAATGGGCCGGCCTTCTTGCTGGACAAGGAACGTGACTGGCCGGAACAACCTGTGCAAAGGAAGGAAAGCCTTCAAAATGATCCGGAAGTCAAGAAAGGAGCTACAGTCAACATGATTAATGTCAAGGAAAACATGAATCCAATTGACAAACTAATCAGCTATTACTCAGACTGGCATAAACTAAAAAGAGCATTTGCCTGGATTTTAAAGGTGAAGGAAAATCTGTGGAAACTGAAAGAGGAAAGAAAGGAAATATCAAGAAAGATCAGGGAAACTGAAAAGGACCCTGAAAAGGAAAGATCAAAATTGGAACAACAAATGAAGAAATTCAAAGCAACAAAAAATAAATCACTTACTTTGGATGATCTGATTGTCGCAGAATCAGAAATAATCAAATTCAGTCAAAGACAGCAGTTTGGAGAAGAAATCAAAGTGCTGGAGAAAGGTAAACAGCTCAGTCATAGCAGTCAACTGTTCAAATTGGATCCGATTCTTCAAGATGACACGTTAAGGGTTGGTGGAAGACTCAACAAGTCTGCCATGCCAGAAAACGCTAAATGTCCAGCAATTATTTCAAAGCACAGCAAAGTTGCAACATTGATTTTGAGAGACATACACCAAAGAACAGGACACTGTGGACGCAGCTATGTCTTAGCACAACTGAGATGCAGATACTGGATCCCACAAGCCAATTCTGCAATTCGAAAGA
Source organism: Paramisgurnus dabryanus (assembly GCF_030506205.2). NCBI lineage: Eukaryota > Metazoa > Chordata > Actinopteri > Cypriniformes > Cobitidae > Paramisgurnus > Paramisgurnus dabryanus. The sequence continues at coordinate 29,850,895 of NC_133343.1, read as the reverse complement.
TAATCAACAAATGTACAGTGTGCCGCAGGATTAATGGAAAGGTTGGTGAGCAAAAGATGGCAAACCTGCCTGAAGATAGGCTCTTGCCAGATAAGCCTCCTTTCACAAATACCGGTGTTGATTTCTTTGGGCCGTTTGATGTCAAGCGGGGCCGAAATACAGTCAAAAGGTACGGTGTGATGTTCACTTGTCTCACTCTCAGAGCGGTGCACATTGAAGTTGCAGATAGCCTCGACACAGACTCCTGTATTAATGCAATTCGTCGCTTTATGTGCAGGAGAGGTCAAGTTACCATCATGCGTTCTGACAATGGCACAAATTTTGTGGCCGCTGAAAGAGAGTTGAGAGAAGCCATTCAACAGCTGGATAATGACAAGATTGAAAAGGCCTTGCAACCAAAGGGAATAAAGTGGATATTCAATAGCCCAGCTGCTTCGCACCAAGGCGGGATTTGGGAAAGACAAATTCGGACTGTGCGAAAAATCTTAAATTCCCTTTTGAAAGAGCAAGCAGTGAACGATGATTGTCTTCTGACAATAATGTGTGAGGTTGAAAGCATCATCAACGGTAGGCCACTTACAACAATGTCAGATGACGTGAATGACGTAGAACCTCTAACACCCAATCATTTACTGCTGTTGAAATCTCAACCCAAAATGCCTCCAGGGATTTTCAGCAAAGATGACATGTACACAAGAAAGAGATGGAAGCAAGTTCAATATCTTGTGGATTTATTTTGGACTAGATGGACCCGTGAATACCTTCCACTTCTTCAAGAGCGCCAGAAATGGCTAAAGCCAAAAAGAAACTTCATGACGGGAGATGTTGTGTTACTAGTGGATAGCTCTTCCCCACGAAACTCCTGGCTCATGGGAAGGGTAGTTGAAACGTTGCCAGACTCCAATGGAATAGTGCGAAGAGTGAGGATAAAGACCAAGACCAACACTCTGGAAAGGCCTATTAACAAACTGTGCTTGTTGGAAGAGGCGACGTCAGAAGAGTGAAGAAAGAAGAAACCAGTTGATAATTTATGGGAAAAAAGTTTGGCTCTTTGTGTTTAAGTTTATAATTGCTTAGTCCTCTTGCCTAACCAATTAGGGGCCGGGTAATGTAAGAGCCACATAGGAATAATTTCATTTAAAATAATAATTTAGTAAAATTAATAAGAAAATATTTCATTAAAATTCATAAGATATTTTTGCTTTAAAATGCATATTTAGTAATGTTTAAATCTGATAACATTTAGTTATTTTGAGCTTCCAGTCAGATCGCACTACGTCATAACGCATGCGATTGAATGTGTTCAGTTAGTTTGAAGTTAGATATGATGGAAGCAACACAGTTTTTTGACCGTGCATACCATGTCTACTATGTAACAGCTTTTATTTATGTTTTGGAGGTAAACATTTAAAACGAAGATCGTGGTTTGCTCGTGTTTCAAATACTGGTTAAATTTGACTGACTTCAAAAGGTGGTACAAAAGAATAAGAAGCAAATAAGTGCCATTACAATAATCATGGATAACATCAAAGTATCCATGATTCTGCTTTTTTGTTTCATCTCAAGACAAAGTTCTCTTTTTTTATTGGGTCGATGCTGTCGTTCTGATCCTCAGGTCAAATGGACCATGGAGGTTCTGTGTTACGGCCTGACGCTCCCACTGGATGGAGATACAGTGAAGTTGTGTGTGGATGTCTACACAGACTGGATAATGGCCCTGGTTTCTCCAAGAGATTCCATACCACCGCCCATCATCAAAGAACCCAATCTCTATGTTCAGACCATCCTCAAACACCTGCACAACCTTTTCCTTCCCAGGTGTGCATTAATTACCCATGATTCAACTGTGCAATAGTTCACTAACAGTATCTGTGGTATTTTCTCACAGAGGATAGGTGTGGCATACTTGCACTTCCTGTTTCTGATCTAGGTGGAGCGAGTGTGAATGTTTCTGAAATGCTTTGTTTCTTTCAGACCAGAACACTTCAGTCTGATGCACTTTAAATTGTGTCAGCAAGTGCTATCTGCCGTGCAGAAGTTGGCGCGGGACTCGCCCGGTATGGCCAGAGAGACCTGGGAGGTGCTCCTACTTTTCCTGCTCCGCATCAATGACACGCTACTGGCGCCGCCCACTGTGGGAGGTCCGTATTCTTAACATCCATGGGCAAACGCCCTGTTTTCCCTCCAGTATAGAAGAGTATTTCACAACATCTCAGACTGACTAACATCCAAATGAGAGCAGGTGCACGTTTGCATCTAAACAAACATTATGGGTGCAGTATGCTAATGAACCTCCCGTGAAGTCAAAGTGTTCAGTCAGCATATGTAGAAACTTTGATCCCACAGAAAATTTAGTTTGGTTACCTTAGATCAAAATGACTTAACTTCAAATATACCTTATATATGAACAAGACTGTATTGCTTGGGTGTTCTGACAGGCATCAATTTTTGTCTTCTGCAGGTGGAATAGCAGAGAAGCTGGCAGAGAAGTTGATCAGCGTGTTATTCGAGGTTTGGTTTCTGGCCTGCACACGCTGTTTTCCCACACCACCCTATTGGAAGACGGCACGAGAGATGCTGGCCAATTGGAGACACCACCCGCCTGTAGTGGAGCAGTGGAGTAAAGTTATCGCCGCTCTGACATCCAGGTACTTCATCAGTAGTGATATAAAAATGTACAGCATCTGCAGATTATCATTGATTTAAAATTGACAGCATCTGCACAGAGTTAAGTTATCTGCATGTTAAGGTTAAAGCGCACAACACAACTGCAGGATATCATACAGTCAACTATTGATCCATTGCTGTACACTTTCTATAAAGATTTTTGTAAATGTATTTTATAAAATTGTCCCACACATGATGTTAGAGAAGATAAATGCTCATTTTTGTCAAAATTCGTAAATAAATGTGGTGCTGTGTTGTCAATGCTATCAGTATTTTTAGTCCTTCTGTCATTCTTCTGCAGGTTGCTGAGGTTCATGTATGGCCCATCGTTTCCTCTGTTTAAAGTGCCGGAGGAGGACGCTAGTCTCATCCCAGCTGAGATGGACAATGATTGTGTGTCACAGACGTGGTATCGCTTTCTGCACATGCTCAGGTCTGCAACAGAATCTCATCCTTACATCTCATCTTTAAAACAATCTGCACACATATTCATGGATGCTTAATTATCTCTTTCTCTCTCATGTCAGTAATCCTGTGGACCTGAGTAATCCTGTTATAGTGAGCTCCACTCCAAAGTTTCAGGAGCAGTTATTGGGAGGTAACAGTGTCCCACATGAGGTCTTGCAACACCCCTGCCTCAAACAACTGCCTCAGATCTTCTTCAGAGCAATGAGAGGAGTCAGCTGTCTCGTGGACGCGTTCCTTGGTAAGACCGACAACTTCACCTTTAGGCTGAATGATTTGTTTGTGTATATTTACATGATTCCAACAGAAAACAACATAGTCGTCTAAACTCGCTTTTCCATTGTGTGGTATGACGCTGGCTTTACTTATCGGCTCGTCTTACTATTCAATGGATAGCGCCATAATAACATAAACTATGTTCCATGATACACAATACTTTTTGAGGCATGTGCTGTATTGTTTTAATGAGTTCCAGTTTTATCACAATGAGCTTGAGATCATTTATTAAATGATTTTATTGCAGTGCTCTTAATGTGGATGTGTGTGCCATTGTTTGTTGTTTACTCCTCATTAGCTGTATTGTTTGACTGTCTTTCCGTTTCTCAGGTGTTGCTGTTTCTAAGAAACTCCAGTGTTTTGCAATTCTGCCTTCTTATGGTACTCTTGTAATTCTGTGATATTTATACCAGGGGTTTTCAAACTGGGGTCTGGGGACCCGGGGACCCCCAGAAGGTTCCAAGGCCCCCCCCCTAAAAATCTCAAGAAGTAAAAGGTGAACTGTGTAGCTAATTATTTAAGTTAGTAAATAATTTGCGGTCCTTATATCTATTTCTCTAGCATCGTTTAAATGTTTATTGATAAAAAAGATGGATAAATATATTTTAGGACAGTGGTCCCTCGCTATAGATTCATTATATGTTGGGGTCCCTGCCATCATAAAGTTTGAAAAACCCCTGATTTATGCTACCTGATCATCTGTGCTGTAGAATTACAAAGCACTCTCTGGTTTATTCCCAGCAATCAATTTGCATTTAAATAACATCTAATAGCCGTCTAAACGCAGCCCAGATGTCTAGGCTTAAACAAGGCAAAATCTGGGCTGTCAGTGAAAATTTTAATAGATTTTTTACCATAGCCCAAAAAAATAAAATACATTCATAAATGAAAGCAAACAGATGGTAATCACTGTTGACTTTGCTTACATGATTGAATATCAGACATCTCATCTCAAGTTAATGGCAATAACGACATGTAACCAAATTCAAGTTTACTTCGGCTAGAAATGGGTTCCTCATAGGCAAACTACATCAGTGTTAACCTAGTCCTAGATGGTGAAATGACAGCTGTTGCTTGCTGGGTTGTATCCAGAGTCAAGTAGCAGACAGCAGTCAAAGAAAATGTAAATGGTTTTCAACTAGTACACGTACAAGTTTGTGCTCTGCCATGTACATGTTTATTATACCAAAATCTATCATTATTATATTTTATATTTAATAATACATTTTCAAATATATGTATAATATATAAGTATTTGTTCCAGAATTAATTTTACTCCGAGAAACTATCAAACTTAACATCCTAGTTACACAAATCACATCCGTACGGCCCTTTGAAACCATTTTATTTTTTTCCCAAATTCCGTGTTTTTGTTTAAATTTTTCTGGATTCAGGTTTGAATGGTTAAATTAAATTTCAGTTGTCAAAAAGCATAACTTATCAACTGAAAACATTAAACTAATACATTTTAACAACAATTTATTAAAAGTTTTATTTAAAATGACATATTGGCCGATGTATTTTGGCTGTCACTGTAACCTACATAACCTCCTTCACAATTAATATCTTTTAACTCATCTTCTTTTACTTTTCAGGCATCTGTATTAAACGTAAATATATAAGTTTATTTTATATAAGAAATTGTCAGTCAACAATCTATAATTTAACATTAGCAATACATACAAATAAAACTGCACAGTCCTCTCTGTATGAATTAAGTGTGCAACTGCACGGATTTTCATTATTTTTTGGTGTGTAATGAACATTTGGCGAAATCTGCTTGCGGTCTGATGAGGCAACGCTTGTCATTGTTTGCAATGCATGACGAGAAACGGACGTGCCTGTCTATACATCCAAAAGGATAATGTTTACGCACATTTCTGCCAAAAAAATAATGAAACCATGTCTAAAACTGGAACTTGAAAATGAGTTATAATGGGTTTTAAAAATAAATGAATCCAAAATTTGTTGAATTCCCTGACATTCCGCTTTGTACAGTAAATTCCATTTTTATGCATTGATTCCATGATTCCTTTCGTGTTTTCCACATTGCGGAAATCACAGGGTACTACATCTGCCCATGCTCAGGGTAATTAATTATAACGGCTCATTAATCATAAATGCAGGCAATGAGAAGCGGTGATCTAACAGTGTCCTGGTATGTTCAGATGCTTCCTTAGAGATAATGTTTATGTTTCTCCATCCCTCAGGAGCCACAGTCTCTAGGAGCAATTGTCGAGACCGACTTCCCTCCATAGGTATACTAACCCTGATATCTAAACCCGATCAGTTAAATATCATCTTAGTGGGACTTAGGGCTGCACGATTCAAGCTAAAATGTGAATCCCGATTTTTTCCATGGGAATTGAGATCCCGATTCTCTCACCCGATTCTCTTTATTTTAACAAAAACATTTATTATGCACTTAACTAAAAAATGTGCTACAGGACTTTCAGTTACAATAACGTTTCTTAAAAGTCTCTTTTTCTTATTTTAGACCCCTTAAAATTTAGAATAATTTAAAATTTGTTAGCTGTTAAATTGCACCTGTGCTTTTTGTACTATCAAACTGGCCAACCTTAAAACTTTAAAAACACTAACGTTAAACCTTTAAAAGACTAAAAGATCAACATTGAGGCATCAGAGAGAAACGCAGACATGTAACAATGTTCCCCTCGTGCGAAAAACCCTTTCTAATGGGAAACGCAAAAAGGCCATTTCTCAATGTGAAGGCTGCAGCCTCTCTGGAGGTCGCATTTCTAAACTGCGCATCATAAAGACTGTCTAATTTCAGAATATTAACAATTAACGTTATAAAAATGACTAATATTTTAGTTAATAATAAATTGTTGAAGTATGTTAATGACTTGCGAATGTAATGCTCCGTTAACTCAAATGAACCAGGCTTGATGACGTATACAGCCTTCATGCGATCTCCTGAGGTTGCAGCCTTCCGATTTAGAAACGTCCGGAGCCTGAGGTAAATAATTTCCTTGCCTTTTTTCGAAACCAATGTTGTTGCATCTTCACTTTCTCCGTCGCCACCAGGATTTTCCACAGTGACACTCGTTTATCCTCTCTTTTTTGTGAAAATTGCCGCTCCAGATCCACCAAGTAAACGACTGTGTTTAGGTCTGCCGCCTTGTTATACGTCACGCGAGTGACAGCGGAACGCCGCAAATGAGATGAGAGAGAGGAGAGAAACGATCGGGTCTGATTGGTGAATGAATAGGGTTTGGTTTTACCCTGTATGAGTGTGTGTTAGCAAGTTTGACTGATATTCTTCTTGGGCTGTAATGTAAATACGTGAACACTTGAACGCAGAAACTGAATACAGGGAAATACTGTATATGCAAGTGAATCGCCGTCATTTAAAATGAAGATCGCCTATATGTATGAATCGAGATCGTGATTCTTTTTCGATTAATCGTGCAGCCCTAGTGGGACTAACTCTCCATCAATTCCCCTGATTCTGATCATTTGAGGTGTTTGGGTACAGAAGGCTGGATCTCTTACATGCTGATCAGAAATACTCACACAATGAAAGTGTTTATTTCTTCCTGTAGACTGACGGTGCTTCTATACGATGTGATTAAACTCGCTGTATTCCCGTGTGACTTGCCATATCTCCTGAGGTTGATGTTTGTCACTGTGTTTTGTTATAATCTCATTTTTTTCCAGGTGTTGCTGTATCTCGGAACAATTTTCGAGACCGCCTCCCATCTTATGGTATTTGACCAATCAAAAGGTTGATTAATGTGGATTGATGCAGACTTTTTGGCCCCTGATTTACAGTAACTGGATAGAAAACAGCACTGAGTTTCTGATGTCTATTTTGTGTGGATGTTGAGGTGGTGGTGTTATACAAGATGAAATATAATCTCTGCTCATCAAAAGGCTCCAATCAATGAATGTCATGGGCTGTAATCTGTCTGGAGATGAGATTTCTTTCCTTTGCCAACCATACAGAGCCTGCAGAGGCTTTAGGCAAATCATTCATTTGAATGCAGGGCTGAGTGCTTTTGCTGCCACACAGTTGGGATGCTGTATGAAAATCATCAATCTTTAGAAACTTTACACAAACTGTGCTTTAGTCAACAGGTTTCTTTCACTTTACTAGCAGAATTTATTTATAAACACATTAAATCTGTTGCGAGTCAAAATGAATGGACAGAAACTATTAATAAATACTCTTCAATCTTGCATCCCCTAATAAGTAAATTTTGTCTGTGATTATTGTGTGTGAGCTGAAGGGACAATTCACAAAAAAATTAATTTACTAGTATGAATACTGACCCAATCAGAACGCACCATGAAACATCAAATAAAATTTGATGCATAAAATTATTATTTTTTCAATTTTATATTCATATATAGATAAAACATGTACAGAACTGTATCTGTTCATCCGACTCTAGTATAAAGCTAAATTGGCTTTTCTTTGATTTTGTTGTGGTGTATGTGTCACAGACGAATGAATATTTGGTCCTAATCATGTTGAAATGCACTAGTGGTCAACCGATATGAGTTTTAATTTGGCGATGCAGATTGTGAAAGCAGTGTGGCAGATGTAACACAAATTAATATAAACAGAAAATGGATGAAACTAAAATAACATTTATTGTGCATAATATTTCTGGATATATTATAATATTTGTATAAATATTTTAAGTTTTAGTGCATAATATATGAGAATTCAAACTACTAGTTTAGGTAAGGTTAAATGTTTATATAACATCTTTGGAGCTACTGCTAAGCTCCAGATCTGGAACTGTTTGAAGACTTATGTAACATCACTTTAAAAAGTGCATGATGATTTTAGCATCTTATCTGAGTTTCTTTCATTAGGAACAGCTAATTTAAGAAACTGAAAGATTTATTAGCATATTGAAGAAATGAATCGATCAATGCCGTTAATAAAAATTATCGGCTAATATATCGGTCTATCACTAAAATGCACTTTTTCTGGGGTTTGGTACTTGAATTCCTAGAATTTTCCAACCCAACAATTATGACAGAACATTTATTTCTCATCTGAAATGAACATGCTGGCATTTTGCAGTTCATTAAATGTTGGGCATGTTGACAGGGGCTTTATTGCGAAATATTCCTGTTTATGATTTCAATTGATAGATCATTGCATTAGCATCACAAAGCTTATGGTTTACACAAACTGAATAAAAAAATATATCAATTGAATTCACATTAAGTTCCTTTGTATCAAAGCATCTGCAAAATGTATTTATGTGAACGTAAATATAATTTAATCTCAATGCAAAAATTAAACTGATGTTATGTTTCATTTCTCCATTAAACTGATAAAAAACGGAGTGTTGGTTATTAATTTTTTTGTATTTTGTCTCTTATTTCATCTGTCTCAGGTATATCTCGTCCACGGTCAGACAGTGCTCCGCCCACCCCTGTTAACAGGCTCAGTATGCCGCCGCCCCCGACCACAACCAACACTACACCCCCTCACAACCGCAGGCACCGCCCTACTGCTGTTGTCAAGACGACCAGCAAAGCTTCATCGGTATGACCATGCCAACACTGATTCAATAAAATATGATGTTAAAACTGACTATATTTATATCTTTAATTCACATTTGTGATATTTGTGTGCATGAAAAAAGTTTTTTATGCATTTGGCATGCAAATAGTTAGTAAACTAAGACCTTTAAGACATGTATCGTTTCAAACTGACAACCAAACGCCTCTCATTTACTCTTCAGACTGGCCAAACCAAAGTGTCACAACAGCCGTCTACGTCACCTCTCTCCAGCCCAAACCAGACGAGCTCAGAGCCTCGACCGTTACCCGCGCCTACCCGACCTAAAGTCAATAGCGTGCTGAATCTGTTCGGCCAATGGCTGTTTGATGCTGCGCTGGTCCACTGTAAACTTCACTCTGGTCTGAGCAGAGACAGCAGTATGACCGGTAAGATTGGCACTTCTCATCCATCTTATTCAATCAATCGTCACTCGTTTTGTTTTTGTTTATCATTTTATATCCTTTTCTTTTTACTTCTTTAGGGTGTTTTAATTTCCTTTTCTTTCACTCATTCCTACATGCAAGATTGTATGGTATTCAGGTTTTGTGTCTAGTGATGTTAGTGTAGTCTCTTATGTTGTAAAACTATTCTTTCAATGATATGTTTATGAAGCTGAAGTTCTCATCAATTACGCAGATATTCAGAAATTAAGCTGCCTTTCCACTGTACTCGACATTCGGACATTTCGGACTGTTAGTGGCAGTCACCTCCTAGTGGCAGTCGTCATAAAATATTTGTTGAATCGCAAATCCTTGCCAACATGGGAGAGAAGCTCATTCCAACACTAGAGCCTTAAATCTATGAATATTCACTATAGTGGAATGAAACAATAAACACATATGCATATATGACAAAGACCGCCAGTTTTTTTGGAGAGAGCATATCGAGACAAGATAAAAAAGTGTAAATATAAAATGTATCATTTGTTACTTATCAGTAATAAATTGTTTTTAAAGGATTCAAGGGCTAATTTTTAAGAAATAAAGTATTCTAATTTTTATATTATGCATATCACATGTGGTGTGGTCGCACAAGTTCAACTTTTTTAATGGATACGCTCAAAACACATCCAAAAAGTACGCATCCGCTGATGGTCGTCACCTCATGTAGCCCCTTTGCGATTCTCCATAGGGAATGAATGACTTGCGGTTTATTGGCCATCGTTTGTTGTGTACAGTGGAAAGGCACTTTAGACTAGCATCGGTTGTTGGGTTAGTCGTGAGGATAGCGCATCAGTGAAGTGCATGTTTAATATAACTTACACTAACTGTCCACATGCAGAGACAAAAGTAATACTAGATTAACAAACTATATATATTATCATAATACATAAATGCAAATTCAGACTTGAGGTTTTTTCCTAGACACATGAAACTTCTTGCACATTTTATATCAAAAACTTTTAGCAAATCTACTATCAAAAAAATGTGTTTTTAGTATTTCATATTTTTATTTAATCTTTGTTTTTTTTTAGAAGTATGTTACCTTATAGAAATATAATTAGTTCACATTGAAGTTAAACATTGTGAATGTTTGTGTAATGATGTGAGAAGCTTTAGATTTCATAGACATTAAACAGATAAACAATTTAACTACATACACTAATGTCATTATTAACTAATAATCTGTATCTCTTCTTTATTTTTCAGTCTGGCCTAACCAAAGTGTTTAGCAGTTACTTTATTTGATTTAAGCGATAGATTTGGCTCAAATTAGTTTATTTAATGATGTAGGTTCATTGAAGTTTTAAAGTAAACTAGGAAATCCAGATCGAACTGTTAGTAGTGTATACATCACTATGAATTCTTTGGTTTCTTGACTTGATTTCTTTTTGCATGATGGAGAAACTGAAGCTCTTTTATTTAATGTTGAGATAAAATCACGACGAGAAGCAATGAAAACATTTTGATCTTCTGAACGGTCTCATGAACTCTACTGCTGTTCTTTGATTTCTTTCCATTTTATCTCTGTTATCTTGCAGCAACATTTTTCCAAATTCTTCTTTCTTATAAATCTTGTAAGTAGGAACGCAAGCTTTTCCAGTTGCAGTTATTTCATTTTCCGTTTGTTTCCTTTTAATCTCTTTTGGTTTGTTTTGACTTCCACTCTTTCATTGTTGCAGTACTTGTTTTCTTGGGGCAAGAGATCTTCACATAAGCTGCTTGAGTCAGGGGTCCGTTAGGGGTTTGATTAATGACTGCTGCCCAAAATCTCATCGGCTCAACCGCAACACATATTCTGCATTGAGAATATCATTGAGAATATCTGCCGCGCTTGATCCCTCAATTTACCCGTCATCATTTAAACTTACTAGTTCTTACCCATACCATCTCCTGAAGGACCTCTACTAACTGATCTTCTCCAAAGAAACACACCAACCAGTATTACTTTGAGTTTATGCCCAACATTCATCGGACAGCTTTTTTTGTTGCGTTAGCATTTGATTAATTTCTTCAGTTCTCATTTGTTTCTTTTGTTTTGTATGGATATATCTGCATGTCGTGATTGTTGGTGCAGTTTGTTTCAGCCATATTGTGCCTTATTGTCGTTACTGTAGGATGCTGAACAAATAGAAATTGAAGTTTAATCAACATTTGTGTGAAATGAAGTTTTGCTGACATGCTACGATAACAGGGAGACTGACCAGGAGATTAACAGAATGAAATGTGCATTACAATCTGGTTTAGTGAGATCCAAACAATCCAGTGTCTGTTATAGCAAATATCCGCTCTGCGTCGTGCCGCATTGCACCTTGGGTGTGCATTATTTTCTTATAATTCAATGGCCCGTCGTCAATTATTCCTCTTATACCACGGTTACCACAAACATTGCTTTGGTTCCTATTTTAAAGACATTTGACAAGTTAGGTGTGCGGTTATCAGAAATCAATGCATGCCCACGGAACATTTCTCAGCCAATCAGAATCTCAACATAACATCAACTGTGACGTTACAGTCGTGATGTACACCCCAACATTAAATTACACATTAAATTGATTTCAATGTTGTTACAATGCTAAAAACAAAGTTGTGACTGCTAAGTTAGCGCTATATGCTAGTTAATGCTATATGCTAGCGTTTAGGCTGAAGTTCTACTATTGATGTTAAAGTTATATTTTGCATGTCCATACTGAAAAAAACACAAACTTACCACTCAGAAACGTCCATTAACAATCTCCATTAACACACAGAGCTACTGAAGAAGCTGCTATGAGAAACAGCCAATCAGAGCAGAGCTCAACATTATTATTCATGACTCTTTCAAATGAGGTAATAATAGACCATTTCATTTTAAGGGTCGTAAATGGGGATGTAAAACTGTCCTCGGATCATCTTTTTACTTAATACACAAAAACCTTCTATGCAGAATTTAACAGATTATTTAAATGCATTTTATGGCACCTTTAAGGCGTAGTGCGTAATGTCCTTTCTTTCTCATCCTTTTATCATTAATGTTTCAAATACAAAAAAAACCCACAAAATTTTCAGCATTTATCAAATAAAATGATTAGTAAATCTCTTTGTCGGTAATCCCTGTTATGGCTTCCTGCTGAAGACGTATGAAGTATCATTTAGTCTTTGTGTTTGCATCTGTCTCTCTATCTGTCTGTCTGTCTCAGCCATGGCGACTCAAGCTGGAGTTGAACTGAGACGTAAAGGTTCTCAGTTGTCCACAGAATCCATGGTTTCCATTAACCCCATGTTTGATGCCAATGAGTTTCCTGACAATTATGAGTCTGGTCGAGCTGAAGCATGCGGGACGCTCTGCAGGATCTTCTGCAGTAAGAAGACAGGAGAGGAGATTCTTCCCGTCTACCTCTCCAGGTAAACGCTGGTGTCCTCGTGCTGTCTCCCAGTTATGCGTTGTTTCTTTTTTTTAGGTTAAAGTGTTGATTTAATGTAAGGTGTCAACTAAACCTTGTTAAACTGACTTGCTGAAGACCATGTCAACTTTTAAAACTACCTCAGTGATTCCCACACACAGACATTACTTAGGCGAGCCTCACAGTTGTATTAATAACTGTCCAAGTATATTTATGCATTACTTATTTAGATGGTTTTATCCATCTGAGAAAATGACACCGTCTGCCATCGATGAACTATTGAATAATCTCTCCTTGATCGCAGCAATGACTGCAGAGAACCACAGATGCATAAAACACATTTCAAGTCTCATATGTACTGTACGTCAAGGTCTTGTTGCTTTTATTGTATATTGTCTTATGTGCAAACGTTGTTATCATTAAGGCCATATTTTTGGCATGGGATAGCGATGTGGTACTAAATGACTGAAATTCAGTTCTGTTGTTGTTCTGTCAGGTTCTACATGGTTCTCATCCAGGGTCTTCAGATATCAGACTTTATCTGCAGACCGGTTCTGGCCAGCATTATCCTGAACTCCTCGGCTCTCTTCTGCGCCGATCTCAAAGGCATCAATGTTGTTGTTCCATACTTCATATCTGCACTGGAAACCATACTACCTGATCGGTGAGAAAAACCTATCAATGGTGTTTTAGTATTGATATAACTTATGTATTTCTGTTTTATAAAATAGATCATTTTGTTTCTCCCAAGACTAGAAAAAAATTCATTTTTATTTAAAGCAATTAAATCCTATTTTCTTTGACTGGGAACTATTCTATAAAACATCATTTTAAAAATAAAAGTGATGTATTCTGGGTTTTTTATCTTAACATGTATCGCATTGTGTTTAATTCATGTTCACTGAGCTTTCCTTCTGTGTTTGTCTGAACAGAGAGTTGAGCAAGTTTAAGTCATACGTGAATCCCACCGAGCTGAGGAGAGCATCCATGCACATCCTCCTCTCCATGCTTCCTCTTCCTCACCATTTTGGCAACATCAAATCAGAGGTGTGCCTTCGTCTTTATTATTTAAATCATATTTTTTTTTCCGGGTTAAATTTGGCCGTGGTTTCTTATTTCATTGGCAGGTTCTTCTGGAGGGGAAATTCAGTAATGATGATAATTCCACGCACGACAAGCCAGTCACCTTTCTCTCCCTCAAGCTGCGATTGGTCAATATTTTGATTGGCGCCCTACAAACCGAGACAGACTCGATCAATACACAGATGATTCTAGGTAGGGCTCTTGGTTTACTATATCAGATAACTGGGTTTGTCTGTTGAAATGGATTGTTCTGGCTCTGAAATCAGTTCATCTTATGTCTACTTTTGTAATGAAAGTACTGTAAACGACTCAGTTGTGTTTTTGTATGTCATTCTGTTAACAGCGGCGATGCTCAATATCGTTCAGGACTCTGCGCTTCTGGAGTCTGTTGACTCTCAGGCTGAAGTGGTACAAGCATTTCTCTTTTATATTTTAGCAAATTTAAAGCAGTTTGATGTAAACACTCACGTGAGAGAATAATCTGTTTATGTATGAATGTGTTTCTCATCAGGCCAGCGTGGATGGAAGCCATTCTCTTGCCAAGAGCCACAGTCGCAATAACAGTAACACGAGCGCAGGCAGCTCAGAGGCCACAACCCCAGACAGTGAACGACCCGCACAGGCCCTGCTCAGAGACTACGGTACATTTACATCCAATACTGACAAAACTCAACACAATCAACCACAACACATAGAACAGCACTGTTTCACTCTTAATCCATAAAGGGATAGCTCACCCAAAAATTAAAATTACCCTATGATTTACTTGCGCTCAAGCCATCGTCGATGTATATGATTGTTTATTCAGACAGACACAATCGTATACTTATATAAAATAAAACATCCTTGCTGTTCCAAGCTTTATAATGGTAGTAAAAGGTGCTTTTGATTTAAAGCCCGAAAGAGTGCATCCATCCTTTATAGATGTAATCCACACAGCTTCAGAGGGTTAATAAAGACTTTCTGAGGTCAATTGATGTGATATAAATATTTAAAACTTTACAAACTAAAATAACTAGCATCCAGTAATGACCAACGCATGTTCACAAGAGAGTGCATTTCTAGCGTATGTTGTAGCGTACGAGATGTAGTGGCACAAAGACGAATGTGGAAGTGCAGGCAAAAAATCTCAATAACCTCGTCTAATATAAAAATCTTCCGACATTTTCTTTTAAATCTCCATTTTAGATGTCTATTTCCTGATTGGTTGTTTTGCTCTCTGTTCTTCTGCATTCAGTACTACACCACCACGTCTCGTACGCCACGTCTCGTACGTCGCACTCTCTTGTGGACTATAGGCAATAAAGTCATTTCCTGAGAGAAACCTGTCAAATCTCAAAGTCCTGTGTAAGGGGGCGTGTACACCAAAGCGGTTATGCCAGCGGCCGATGTATATTTTAGATTGTTTCCAATGGAAGCGCCACGTTTTTAAAAAACACCAGCAGCTGACGTTTTTCCACAATTAGTGCTGAGCGCCCAGTTATAAAATGTTCGTGAAATGCTCAGCTCGGCAATGTCACTCAGCGTCCAATCACAGTGGAGAAGGGGCGGGGAGAAATATCACAACAACCAACTGCTGCTCAACGACAAATATACAAAGCAGAAGTATCACAGCAACCAATGCACAAAGCTGCGTTTAAACGCTTTGGTGTAGATGCCCCCTTAATACAGTTTTCTGCATAGCAGGTTTATTTATATTCATGGAAATGCATGAAAACATGTTTCTGTAATAAGCAGATTTTTGATTGATATCTGCTTATTTGTGCACATCAACGCAGAATCAGTGTAGCTTAAATCCTTAAATCAGTCTCATGTTGGTTCATGATGTTTTCCTTTAGGAGTGTAGATAAGTTCAGTTTGGATCACAATAGATTTATCACTGTGTCCCAGCTGTTTCCATCTATAAAACAACAGGGTCCATTGATATGGTCTTCTCATGCACTACACTATGAGTCTTTTAAAGCCAAATTTAAGAGATTATATAGCTTTTGATGTGATGGTTAGTGGATAATGACATTGTGATTGAACTATGGTGTTGATTTATGTGTGTATTTTGTCTGCTGTTCTTCAAAGATACCGAAGAATGCGCTGTAATGCATGCACATTTTCAACTGCTTGTGTTTAATAGTTTGTCAAATAAATGCCTGACTGTAAACATATGTGTCTGATATAGACTGATGTCAGTGTAGATGCCATGTATAATGTCATCTGAACATTAACTGTGAGGCTGTGAGGTGTAAAATACAGTCCCAGAGTCAAATATTTATAATATTAATAATCAGTACACTACTTGTTTGAGGTCATTACTGAACTGAGGAACCCGTTCTGAGTTTTCTTTCTTCTGGAACTTAACTTTTGATAAATCGTAAAGCTGTCTTGCGTTCAAACAGACTGTATTTCTCCATCCCTGCCTCATTGTGTCAAATGAAATATGGCATTTACTGTCAGCTAGGTCTTGCAGAACTGTTTACTCAAAACCAGATTTGATCTGAATATTTAGTTTTAAAGCATGATCTTAAATGTAGCTGAATGCTGCTTGTCTAGTTTCTCTTTAAGCTGTTCTGTTTAAATGCTTGTTTGTATTTTAGTGTAATATGTTTTGCACGGCCGATGACCACTGTGTTTGTGTGCTTGGCTTGCGTTGTGTGTGTTTGTGTGTATTACTAACCCGCTGCCTATGGCGTGCTGTGTGTCATATCCCAGCTCTTCACACAGACACGGCGGCCGGACTGCTGATCCGCAGTATTCACCTGCTCACTCAGAGACTAAACTCTCAATGGAGACTCGACATGAGCATCTCATTGGCTGCTCTTGAACTTCTCGCCGGCCTCGCAAAGGTACCCACACAAAATCCCACTCATGACCCCGTGTGTTTGTATATTTACCTACATGCACCTTTTCATTTTTACCACTATAAATGAGGTCGGATACCGTTGTGTCACTTGTAGGACAACTCGCAGGTATCGCACACCGGACGTGCACTTTTAATAGCATGAGCTTAGTCAGACAGAGTCTACGTACAGATGCAAATTTGTGTTAGTAGCCTATGTTAATCATTAACAATTTTGGAATATAAAATCTGATGCTATTTAATGTCAAACCATGTGATTTGGCATTATATGGCACGGCAGGGATTTAGGCAGCAGACAGCCGCTGTCAGGTGCCGCTGGTGTGTATACATTCATAAAAAATAATGTGTTCGATTTTTACATACATTGCGCAGCGTGGTGCTTCTCGTCTGGTGTGCGACCCCCCCCCCCCCCTCCTTCTGTTGTCATTGGCTATGTTTACATGCACAAAATTTTGTCAATTCGACTTAATTTAATCCGATTGCAGGTTACGACAATAACGTTTACATGTGCCCTAAACATCGCAATTTGATTGTACATGTAAACTAACATTTTATTCTTTATAATCCAAACCAAACATCTGCTCTAACGCAAAGCCGGGGTTGCCAGATTCCCAAAACCATCCCGGTAGACAGATAGGCAGATATGATTAGGAACTATACTCTCATTCTGGCGTAATAATCAAGGACTTTGCTGCTGTAACATGGCTGCAGGTGGCGCAATGATATTACTCAGTGCCTGAAACAGTCCCCTTAGTATTTTTCAATAGCAGGGGACTATTTTTGGGCCGTTTTTGGTTATTTTATAGGCGTGATGCTAATGGTCTAATCAGATTCAATGGATTATGCTAAGCTATGCTAAAAGTTTTTAAGACTTTGTAAGCTGAACTGATACATGATAACAGATGAGGCACTTCTCTTCGTCAGGTAAAGGTGAGCGTGGAGTCGTCTGATCGGAAACGGGCCGTCAGCTCTGTGTGCAGCTACATCGTGTATCAGTGCAGTCGGCCGGCTCCGCTTCACTCCAGAGATCTGCACTCGATGATCGTCGCTGCTTTCCACTGCCTGTGTGTGTGGCTTACCGAACACCCCGACATGCTCAACGAGAAGGTATCGCCCGCATTATTTACAGTTCACATATTGGGCAGTTTCAATACTTGCTGGTGTACTTGAATCTCTAATACGCATTCTCTTTCGTCGTGTCTTAGGACTGTCTGATCGAAGTGTTGGAAATCGTAGAGCTCGGCATCTCAGGCAGTAAATCCAAAACGGGTGAACAGGAAGTGAAGTATAAAGGAGACAAAGAGCACAACCCCGCGTCCATGAGGGTGAAAGACGCCGCAGAGGCCACGTTATCATGGTGAGCGAGACGAATGAGACATATTTTCCCTTCGAGCACAAATGCACGGCTCTGATGATGTTTTCTGTTTTCCAGTATAATGCAGGTACTGGGGGCATTCCCGTCTCCTAGCGGCCCCGCCTCCCCCTGCAGTCTGCTGAATGAAGACACGCTGATTAAATATTCCCGACTCACTTCTTCATCTCACAGTAACTTCAGATACTTCGTCCTGGATAACTCGGTCATCCTGGCGATGCTGGAGCAGCCACTCGGAAATGAGCAGAGTGAGAAAAACACAAAGTCTTCCTGTATTTATCATTTAAATGCAATAACAACCATCTGGATATGCAATTACATGCCTTCTTATACCCAGATGAGCGGTTGTTAAAGGATGAATATTTAAATCTTATTTGATTTTACAATAACAGAAGAGCAATCATGGTAATGTTAACATGATTAACCCGTATAGAGATAGTAAATTGTATAGATTGAGACAAACCTACTCGTGTGTTTGTGTCAACAGACCCCTGTCCATCAGTCACTATGTTAATCAGAGGCATGTCCGGTCGTCACGCGTGGACAATGCAGCTCTTCCATCAGCCCAGAGGAGCAAGAGCCAATCAGAAGGTAAGACACATCCTCAGTTACCAATCACAACAGAGATTTACATTAGGGGTCAAGCAGAAGCCATTCAAACCACCTCACTATGACGTTTTACACTTTCATCTACAGCAGGTGTTTGTTCCTGAAAGTCGTCCCACTCCTAAAAATGATGTAGGAATTCGATTTAACGTCAAGCACAGACCGTTCCCGGAGGAAGTGGATAAGATTCCGTTCGTGAAGGCCGACCTGAGTATCCCAGACCTGCATGAAATTGTGAATGATGAGGTGAAAACATTTTATGTGTGTTATTGAGTTTATAAAATAATGTCACAGTTACACATTAACATGTGAAGGATAATAGCACACACATATAATGTCAGCATGTGTATACGTGTGTGTGCGCGTTTCAGCTGGGGCAGCAGCATGATAAGCTACGAGTTGTGATGGGTAAGCAGATGGACTATGAGACGAAGCTGGAGCATCACACGGAGGATCTGTGGAGAAACAAACCCTATCCTGATCCTCTGACGGACTGTAAACCTCCTCCTCCTGCTCAGGAGTTTCAGACCGCTCGCCTCTTCCTTTCACACTTTGGCTTTCTGTCATTGGAGGCGCTCAAGGTGTCTGAACAGAGACCACACATCAAAACAAACATAAATAATACTTCATTAAAGCTGCAGTGTGTAATTTGGATCTAAAACTATATGATCAGGGGTGTATAAAGACCTTTTTATAATGAACCATTATGTTTTTATTACCTTAAAATGAGACGTTTTTATCAATATACACGAGGGTCCCCTTACGTGGAAGTTGCCATTTTGTGCCGGCTTGTTTCTACAGAAGCCCTTAACGGACAAACTTTTCACTGCGTTGTCTCCGACGATGACATGTTTTTCCAGTGGCGACTACCGTAGCTTGTCTATCCATTTCAAAACAAGAGGTGAGCAGTGGACTGAGCCGTTGGTTGCAATTTGCAACCTCACCACTAGATGCCACTAAAATTTACACACTGCACCTTTAACTGTCACAGTGAACCTTGAAATACAATAAATGCATTAAATGAAGTCAGAATCTTTTGTAAAGTACAAAGCAGGTTTTTTCCGAGAATCTTTGGTTGTAACTGCGGTGTTTTTTCTCAGGAGCCTGGCAACAGCCGTCTGCCTCCTCACCTCATCGCTCTCGACTCGTCCGTTTCTGGATTTTTTGACGACATCGGTTACCTGGACCTGTTGCCATCCCGGCCGTGCGACACCGTTTTTATCTTTTACATGAAAGCCGGACAGAAGAGCAGCCAAGAGGTGATTGTGCAGTTGTAAAAGATTTTAGTTTGAGAAACCATAACTGTGGTAAAATCTCTGTAATGTGAATGTATAGATAAAATATCTGTTTTATAAAGCTGACCTTATGACTAAAAGAAGATTTATTATATAATAGTGTAGGATCTTCATCTTAAGGGTTTGTCTTTATGTGCATGTAGATCCTGAGGAACGTTGACTCCTCGGCTAGCGTTCAGCCTCATTTTCTGGAGCTGTTGTTGTCTCTTGGCTGGCCAGTTGAGGTCGGGCAGCATCCTGGATGGACGGGGAGCGTGTACACCAGCTGGACCATTAACACGCCAACAGAACCTGCAGAAACACCAGGTACACACACACATACTGGATGGGTACAAAGAAACCAATGGAAATCTGCTTAAGTATCTTTGATCCAAAATTATTATTATTGATCATGATGTGTTTGCACAGATGACTGTGTGACGCTGAACGACACGGGCGGCAGCGTTTTTAATGGAGAAAAGCATGTGCTGTATTACGCCGATGGACTGACAGAAATCGCGTTCGTCGTACCGTCACTGAGCGACTCGTCTGGTACGTCACCTCAGTTTGTATTTGTGCTGCTTGTGTTTGTTTTTTTCCTGTTAATGCCTGAACAGAAATTTAATTCAAGGTGAAAAGCATCTGATAACACACTGCAGAGTGCTGTGGATCAATTTCTGTCGTAATGTGTTCAATCCATTTCATGAATTCCCATTGATTTCATTAATATGACAAATGTGTGCAGCCGAGTCATCAGAGAGCAGTTTCCCCACCGCAGACTCAGATTCACAGATGGAGCTGTTACCCAGTTTACTTAAACAACACAGCCTCACACTCGAGCTCTATCCCAACCACTCGGACAACATGGGACCGACACAACGGGTAACGCCTCTCTCTCTCTCTCTCTCATTCTGTGTGTGTCTCTCATGCGGAAGAAGGGTATTATGGGTGTAACGGTACACACTTATGTCACAGTGCGATAGTATCTGGGTACTGCACTCACGCTACAATACATATCACAACATAAAATGTACTGTTGATTAAAATGCTACATTTGGTATAAATCTTTAAATAGGATTGAACTTGAACACATAGCTCAGGTGTTACAAGAATAAATATTAGAGATGCACAGATTGCATTTTTCTTGACCGAGATTTTTCTTGATTTATCTTATTCCAATTTTCTTTTTTAAGAACTAACAAAAATCCACTTTTCTTTAAATGGATAGTTCAACCAAAAATTCTTTGTGGCTTTGTTTATTTATTTATTTTGTTGGTTATGTCATCATTTGGAGGTCTGACTGGTTAGCGTTATAAGCTCCTGTGGTCCACATTAAAGACCAGAGGCGTGTTTGACATCATGTTGCGCTGCGCAGACCAAACGACGTATGACATAAGTACCATGATTGAAAGCAAACAGAGGAAAAGTCCGCACAACGCTCCACACCTCACATATCAGTCTTGAATTGATACAACATAAAAATATTATACAACGTGCAGCTATTTGCACAACATGCAAGATTTAAACTAAGTTATGTTAAGTCTTCTGCTATTATTTTAGTGATTAGCTGTGTCGTGCTCTCACCTCTTCTCAGTCAAGATGTTATGTTTGGATGGCTCTCTGGTATCTCTTGACATTTGAGGTTTTAATAGGAGATGAACTTTTGACGGCGCTGTGCATCTTGCTTCCCTTTGAAACCATATTGTCTAAGTGTAACTATGGCACGATTTGTGGGGCGGTTCGAGTCGCGGTCTTTATGTCTTTATGTACTCAACTAAATGAATGCTGTTGTTGGATTACGGGTCGAGTGCTGCTTCCACTGCGAGTGTCCGTGTGCCTGTGATGTTATTGCTTGGGCCACTGGCAACAAAAGGACCGGCTCAGAATCGAATTGTTGTGAGACTGACCAATCTTGCATAAAAGTCTCTGGCGTGTCGATTGGTGCATTTCTAATAAATATATTATTCTGAAGAAAAAAATACATAAGACACATTAGCTTTTACTCTCTCACTGTCTACATATAAATGATGTTGGTCATTTTTACTGGTAAAATCAGGAATTTGGCATTATCAGGACCCACAAAAATAATTTTTATTCACAATATATCAAATGATTGCTTTAATAAAGCTGTCTAAGAAACGACATAATACAAATGTGTGTGCTGTGATATACACAGTAGTGATGCTGGTCCATGCTTTAATGAAATTATTTGGCCCCACCCCACACCACCGTATCTATTTTTACATCCCGCCCCGCACCTGCCACCATTAAATAGGCATACTAGGCATTGTAATGTAATTTTTAGGCTGAAATAAAGCCTGTTTTCTTGGAAACAGCCATTAGATTTCATCGCCCTGTAAACTGGCAACAACATACAGTACGCTTTTACCCAGGCCTACGTATTTTAACAATATTAAAGAACCTAATAAAATATGAAAAAATATACACAAATATTTAATATAGGCTATAGGGAATGGCACGCAACATGCATGTTTTTTTTTTATTTTGTTTTTAATGACCTCCCTGCAAAGAAAGTGACAATTTGTTACCTGCGGATTTGAGACGACCCATGCAATACACAGTAGTTGCTGTTAAATGGTGAAATGTCGGCTGATAGGTGACCCTGGACCACAAAACCGTAAAGGTCAATAAAAAAAATCTAAATAAATAAGCTTTTCGTTGATGTATAGTTTGTAGGGTAGGACAATATTTGGCCGAGATACAATGATTTGAAATCTGGAATTTGAGAGTGCAAAAATATTGAGAAAATTGCATTTAAAGTCCTTACCACGCATATTAATGAACAGCTTGGTTTTAGTGCTTTCTACTGGCTTATCGCTATAATGACCTTGTTGACTGAATGGGGAAAATTACAAAC
The DNA here is from genome assembly GCF_030506205.2 of Paramisgurnus dabryanus. Classification (NCBI taxonomy): domain Eukaryota; kingdom Metazoa; phylum Chordata; class Actinopteri; order Cypriniformes; family Cobitidae; genus Paramisgurnus; species Paramisgurnus dabryanus. The sequence goes on along the minus strand of NC_133343.1, from coordinate 29,828,049 downwards.
TTTTACATAAATCAAACTTGAATAAGGAACGGAGAGCAAAGCAAAGTATACAGGCGAGTTTCTGGACAATTTTGCTGCATCCATTTACAGCAAAGTTATAGAAATATTTATGGTAGGACATCTTAATGGATCATGATCTTAACATAATATATTTATGATTTTTTTTTAAATGGCTAATTTTGACTTACGACTAGTTTTGTGGTCCAGGGTCACATACTGTATATCATGTGTGGTGTATTGAGTCCTCATAAAAACTGCAAACTAACTGTAAATTTCACTTTCATGTTTGACCTTGACTACTATTACAGCCGTCTGTGTGTATGTGTATGTATGTACTATAATGTGTGTTGTTTCCTTCAGTCCCCTACAGCGAAGAGCAGGAAGTTACCGGTGGGGAGGACAATACCTCCATTAGGACCAGACACCAAAGTGTTGGTGGTGTGGGTTGAGCGATATGATGACATAGGTGAAATGTGAATCCTGTTTATGTGTGTGTACTGTACTGATTCTACAGCATCAAGAGATGCTTAAATATCCATCTGCTTTTGGTCCTACAGAAAACTTCCCTGTATCAGAATTACTGGCAGAGACGAGCACAGGTGTGGAAACCACAGCCAACAGCACTGCGTCCAGGTAATATGCATCAAATATACATTGTGTACGTAAAATAAAAAAATGAAAATGTTTCACGCAAGAAATGCTACAAAATTAAAGAGTGTCTAAACTAGCTGTGATCCGAATTTCAAGTTAAAATCACAAAAAATGAGGTAAGTGGTTTACCAACAAAGGCCACTAGGTGTCAATGTTTTGTTGCATACTCTGGTCACAAAGTAATAAATTACTCTTACCACATTATTACTATTGATAAAAGTTTTGAAATATGACCGGTATGTTTTTAGACATTTACACTGATATATAGTTTGCCAACATTTTTGCAGATTTATTATAGGATATAGTGTTATTTAAGGGATAATGTAGAGGCAGCCGGTAGTTATTGGGAAATAAGCCCCGACAGTGTGATCAGGACCCGACGCGAAGCGGAGGGTCTTGTATCACACTGAAGGGGCTTATTTCCCGATAACTACCGGCTGCCTCTACATTATCCCGCTTATCACACGGCTACTTGTCACATAAGAAAAAAACTGGACATGAATATGATTTTGAAACATTTTATTGGCATATTTGTTTTAAATTAACATTTTTATCCTTCCGCGAAACTTTGCACAGATGCATAAAATGATCGTAATACCTTATTAAGATCCTCTGCTTCATACTTGTCTGTCTCCATTTTTTTCTCTTTTAGCCAGTCTTTGAGAAGTTTTAATGCCCATTCTGTATTTTTTTGTGTGTTGGCTTCGTAGCTGTCATGCTCTATTTTGTCAAGTTCAGTGTCAGTAAGCTCTCTGTGTCTTGTCGTGGTTGTCCAGTGTTTGTCACAAGACGGCGCTAAACAGTAATCTTTATTGATCTTTATTGGCGCGGAGCGATTTTACTCGTACAAGTAGTACCGGCTATGCGTTATTACTTTGAATCGGTTATTATTTGAAAAGAACGAACCTGCAAATGTCTCAACTGACCAATCAGAATCAAGCATTCCAGAGAGCCGTGTAATAAGAATATATAATAATTAATATGCATTGCTTGTCATGTAACAAAATGACTGTCACATCCTTTCTATTAGATGGCCTTAACAAAATGAAAACTACACACTTAGAGCTTTCCAACAATATTTATTTTGTCAAGATTCAGTGTTTCCCATACATAGGCTCTACTTGGGCGCTGCGCCCAGGTAAATTGCGACCCGCCCAGGTAAAAAAAATCACTTTACGAATTTCCGTATTTTCTGAACTCGACTGGATGACCCGTGTTTTGGAGAGAGAGAGCGCGAGAGAGAGAGCGCGAGAGAGAGAGCGCGAGAGAGAGGTGGGGGTCGGGTGACCGTGAAGATGATGCACGCGTCATAAACTCATCATCCAGCGCGGCAAACTGGATCAACTGCAGCAGCACATACGGAGCAGCCAGGGAACACACTGCGACCAAAATGGTCGCATATGCTTATGTGCATATGTGTTTATAGCATCTAAGTTGGCTTCATGTTGCGTGCAAGCACGTTGTGTCTCTCCGGTTGAGTGTCCGTTCACGTGCTCTCTGTTTCTCAATGAATTGGGCGCGACGCGAAGCAACCTCAGTGTCACATTGTATCCTTTCATGTTTCTGAACTTGAGCAGAGTTTTACCATTAGAGGTCTTTCTTCACTGAGGACGCGGGACCCGTGCGGTTCCGGGTTTATATTTTAAATGGTCAGATGGGTCCGGGTCGGTCCTAGTTCATTACTTCGGGTCCCAAGTCTGATTAATATTGTGTGTAAAACCCGAATCGATCGGAGAACGGCCGTGAGCGCTACCGTGCTAAAGCTCGAGTGCTGTTTTAGCGTGCCTCCGGTTTCTATGGCGATAGCAACTGGCTCTTGTCACGACCACGCGCCGCTTCATTTTCTTTATCCCATTTTTTAATCTTACTATTAATAGACAATATCTTTACTAAAATCTAAACAGTTAGCACAGAGATTGTAGCAAAAAGCAGTGCTAATACTGAATGAGCAAAGCTCTAGCTGACTCAGGATATAAAAAACACAAAGCTGTTATGTAAAGTCTGTCATCGGGACAGCAAGTAGACTTTTAAATCTGAAATAATTAGTGGATTAAGCTTTTTTTAATTGGCAAAAGAGAAATAGAAAGCAGAAGCAGTAAAAGTGCCTATATAGAAGTTATTAACATTATAACATCAGTCACATTTATAATCTATAGACCTGCACCGTCTATTAATATACTGTACATAGTATTGTATATAATTGAGTTTGATAAAAGGGGTCATCAAATTGCTTCATATATCAGTGCAAAAACATAAAGTGTTTTCGTGGTGCTTTGACAAACAGTGTCAGCTTTGTTTATGGCAAAAAAAGATTAATGAACTATAATGTGAAATTAATATGAATGTTTTATAAATCAAAGTATTGTGTTGTGTCACACATTATTAGTTCTTTGTTACATGTATAGTAGACCATTTTTTGTCGGTGGATAATAATGATCGCCCTTTTCACCAGCTACCACCACAAGTACATTTCAGATCTGTGGGAAACACTGAGATTGTTTAGGTTTATAATTAATAGGTATTAATGTTATAAATATGTAAAATCCAATTGGGCCCACCCGTGGGCCCGCAACATTTTAGAAAATGACTCTCACTATGTCATTATTTTCCAAAAATGGGGATAAAAAGTAAAAACTACATTTTTAAAGCTTTCAAACGATATATTGTTTGTCATGATTAGATAAGAATTGACGTGCAGAACACTGGCGGGACAGTGACATTTAGCAGGTTTTGAGGCACACTCTTTTTGTAAATGAATCAATTACTTATTTTATAAAACACTGTTTAAATATGTATTCTAGACCTTTCCAATGATATATAGTTTGTCATGATTAGATATAAATGTACATAAATAGTAAATAGGTGCCCTGCCTACGGGTAACCGGTTAAAAGATGGGCTCTGTTTATCTCACTCTCTCTCACTGATTTCTCAAAGGTCCAGCTCTTCAGAGAAAGATGTTCCTATAATCTTCATCCACCCGCTGAAGACCGGCCTGTTTCGAGTCAAACTACACGGCGCTGTGGGTAAATTTAACATGGTCATTCCTCTGGTGGACAACATGGTCGTCAGCAGAAGATCACTCGGTAAGTTCATATGTGTGCTTGTGTGCGATTCATGGATAAAAATAAATCCTAGAGTCATGAACGTTTGTGGTTCTCTCCTGTGCTTCTGTAGGGTTCCTGGTGCGACAGACTGTTATAAACGCGTGTCGAAGGAAGCGCCTTGAAAGCGACTCTTACAGTCCTCCTCATGTGCGACGGAAACAGAAAATAGCTGAAATAGTGAACCGTTATCGTAACAAACAGCTGGAGCCGGAGTTTTACACCTCGCTGTTTATGGAGGTCGGTGAGAAGAGCCTCAATCCATAAACACACCGATGAGTTTATCAGCACCTGTGACGATGGATGAGTTGCATTTTTCATGTCGCTAGGCCAAATACTTGCTGAATTCTCACTAAACTTGACAAGATGCATCTTAATTTTTTCTTTTCACTGGGTGAATCTCATATAAACATGTCCTGCCCTCATTTCTCTGAGATGAAACATTAAGATATTTTGCGTATAGATAATAAAGCCTGTTTTAAGGTCATTACTGTAATGTTTTACCTCTTTGTTGTAATATAGCAGTTTTTTTAATGTGATGTTTCTTTTATTTATTAACATCAGCATAACATTAGGGATGTGCAACAAATGCTTCATAAATATTTGACAATATCTTGTTGTCACAGGCTCACAGTATAAAAATCTTAATAGCGTCATAAAATAGATTTTATTTTCTATATGCAAAATATGAGTTTGTTTTGTTTTGGGGGAACGGGTGAAATATGACCTGGGCATGTGGTTGAGGATTCATTGCTGTACCTCACAATGATTATTTTCCTCATGTTTTATCGGATGCGTCAGTAACTGGAAGTGTAAGCTCATCCATATAAAGCACTATTACAAATGAACACTAAAATCAATGTCGTCGTCAACAAAAATGATCCGATGCCAGTAGCTTCCGTCCTTTCTCCAAACACACACAGAGGTTATGCACGTGTTTCTTAAAACACATCTTCACGTCATGTGATGCTCTGAGATTCACATTCGTTCTTTATCTGAGAAATAAACTGAGATGAGCATTAATGTCTCACATCTCAATCATCGTGAGCTCTTCACAGGGCTTTTGCTATAAACAGACAAACTAAATACAGCGTTTTTTAGAAGTGCTTCTGGTTTTTCACCTTTCATTTGAATAACATTATAAGGGCTTGTCATTTATTGGATCTGTAGTTTTGTGTTTAATATATATATATATATAAAGTTTTGTTTTTATACAAGTTTCTGCTGGATGTCAAAAACACTGTTACACACATTTAGTTTTTCTGTATTTTCATTTCTTTCTTTTTTATTTGTTTGGGTTTTTAGACTCAAATGACACTGAATTCATCTGAACTGACACCTTGACCTGCTCAGCTGTTGTGTGTTGGAGATTTATATGCTTTAAAGATATTCATTTGCAGGTTTTTTAACCCTATAGATATGACTGTCACTGTTCCCGGTCCACTGTTTTTATTATTTGTTAAGTTTTCCATGTTATTATTATGCCTTTCCATACAGCACGTCTTGTGTCATAAAAGACACTTTCCCAGTTTTGATTTGGTTATTCATCATGAGAAAACTTGAATCATTCTCTATTAAAACAACATTTCTTTGCTTTTTAAGAACAAAACTGTGTAAAGATCTACATGCAGCCTAGAGGATGTTCATGTGATTGGTCGGGGGCGTGTCTTTCCTCTATCCGTGTGTAAATATTGGCGGCATGGACTTTGTATAAAGTTGGACTTTCTATGTAAATATGCGGGGTGTGAAGTTCAGCTCACTCATCTCTTTACTATTGAATAGAGACAGCACAGAGGAAACAAAAGCTTGTTTGTATTTATGCCTCATATATGTGTCCAAAAGAAACATTGAATATTGAATGTAACACATTTAATGAAATAAAGATTTTAATTAAATTCTTATCATAAAGTTGCTTTGTAGATTTTGTGAGTTTTCATTGTTGTCAGTCTGTTTTTTCCAGTTCTGCACTATAAACCCAGACAATTTAAATTTACTTAAATTATGTTTTCATTTTAACTTAATTTTATGTTCATTTAATGTGAAATTATTTGTAATATTAATGTCTCTGTCCAACATCTCGCTGTTAAAAGCAATAGTTTAAGACAACACATTTAATGTTGACTCTTTTATTTATTTGAACACAAAATCAAAACATTCACAATGTGCTAAATAACACACAATGTCTTAAATAGCATAACACAACACAATGTCTAAGAGTGTAGTATTTACCAACACAATCATCTTACAAGGTAGGTTAAGTGCAGATTCATGATCGTCCATGTTAATAGATTGTTTTGGAGGTTTAATGCAAGGTAATATTTGAAACTTTTTTTGTAAAAACAAATCCATGCCCTTTGATTTACAGTGGAAGTTTGGCAACACATTGCAATGATATTAATATTTCATGAAAATGTAACCACAAGTTACATTTAATAATATACTAATTTGATTTATTCCATGTTTGGTCATTCTACAGAAATGTCCACCTTTGGCATGGCAAGATGTCTTCAAATTGATTTCTTTTTCTAACATTTAAACTTAGACCACATTATTAGATTACTCTTTGACTTTATGAGTACACATAAATGACAGCTTAATGATTTTTTTATTTGTTGTGTATGTACTTCAAGACTGCATAGACCTTTTTTGTCACTGGTGTTACCTTACTTCTTTAGCAATATTAAAGGTGTTATTTATCATTTTTCAGCTTTAAAGCTTAATTCTTAAGTGTAGCAGAATTCAATGAATTAAAATGTATCACCATGTCACATGTGAAAGATTTTATTTAATGTGAAAGAAAAAAAAACAGAGAAACACCAGTAACACAACAAATCACCAGTCACTGGTGTTTCTGATCTTCACTGGTGTTACTGATCTTCACTGGTGTTACTGATCTTTACTGCTGTAACACCAGTGAACATTTTCATGAAAACTGCATTTTACAAAATTACTGCTGCAAAGTATCAAACCACATGTTGTCAATCATTGTATATTCACTAAATTAAGTATTTTAATCTATTTAATCCATACTTTTTTGTAATTCCCAAACAATAAAGGAGGTCATAGCAGTGACTTAAACTGAAAGCTTCATATGAAATCATGAGATAAATGAGAAGATTTCTGATAACTGAAAAGAGACAGTGGACTTATATGGGCGTCTCTTCAAAGATCTCCAGGAAATTGAAAGAAGGAATTCAAGTGATGTCATCATTGTGATTTTGATTTAAAAATAAGAGCTTTTTTGTTCAACAGTATCACCAGTGACACAACTCCAGGGGACTACTTTCATTATATATTTTATAATATTTAATAGCATTTTGTCTTTTAATGTAATTTACATCATATATTTGATAGTTATGGACACATTATTGTATTTTAAATGGAAGAAAACAAAATTAAGCATTTTCCCTCTGTACATGACTTTGGGGACGAGCACTTCTGTGGTGCTTGGATTTCTAATTAATTAATAAAAATCAAATATTGTCACATTGATGGCTCAAGAAGGTGTAATTGTTCAAATAAAATATTGTTTCATTTTAAAATATAAAAACATTGTAACCCTAAAGTGTTTTTAAAGTGTAATATTTCTGTAAAGGCTAGAGACAGAAAAATGGACATTTCCGTAGAATGACCCGTTTGTTAATTTCTTGTTATAACTTTTAAACCAGATGACTTTTAAATGATAAGGATCCCAGGAATCAGCAGTATGTGCATTAGCAATCAGAAACTCCTAAAGTAGATCCTCACTATAATATTAAAACTGAAAGTTGGATTAACTTTAAAAAAAAAAAAATAACCTAAAGAAATTTAAGCTTACGTTCTTTAAGTGTTACCAGTTGATGTATTTGTTTTAGGTAGATCCAACTTTCACTTTTTAAAGTGTACAAAGACCACTCCAAAAGAAACCATTCACTTTTATGTTACGTGTTAGAATTTGAACAAAAAAACAAGAATCATACAGTTTGCCCCATCATTGTAAATACTACATTGTATTTACAATGATGGGGCAAACTGTGTGAATACTTCAAGCCATTACCTAACTTCCTAATTACAGATTTACTATCTTTCTTTAGTTACCCTTCTCTTTATCTCTTTCTCTATTTACCTTCCTCTTTATCTATATAAAAAAATTAATAACATACCCTTGGCTATGTATATTGTGTTGGACTTGATGAGACTATTTTCAGTGCACTTATGTATTGCTGTTCTTGTGTTGCCATAATTGCTTCTATTGTTTACCTCACTTTTAAGTCGCTTTGGACAAAAGCGTCTGCTAAATGACAAAATGTAAATGTAAAATTGTGCAGTAAATTTTGTTTAAACAGCCAGATGAGTGACAATTGTTTCCTACACTCATGTTTTCAAAAATCTTCTGCCTTAAATGTTTTTGTTTCATTAACTTAGATTTACAAGTCACTTTTATTTATCTTGGTGAGTTATTATAAGTTTAAAAGTGTCAGAAGTGAAGAGAAGCATGTGCAGAAGATCTGAAGCTTACAGACTCGATGTTCTCCTACAGTTTCTTAAAAACAAGGTCACAGACGGAGCAGTCGGGTACGGTGTGTGTCTGACCCAAATATGAGCATCGATCATTTACTACCATCTGCAGTGTGCTGAAGATAAAGAGATACTGCACAGGTGAAAAATCAGCACTTTTATTTTAAGTTGCATGTTCTTACCTGATGTTTTTTACTTGTAGGAGTGTGGTTCTGTGCAGTCTTTACATGCAAAATAAGACAACACACAGATGGAGAGAGAAGGAAAGCTGAAGGAGGGCGGAAACAGATCAAAATTGCAAATGTCTTATTTGTCCTGAAATAAATGATCAATACAGCTTTCTTGTTAAAGGATTTTGGCTTGTTGAATGATAAAATAGACAGAGACAAAAGTAACTCACAGACACCAGATCAGTCAGAGTTATTGTTGAAAGTAAATCAGTAACAATCATTTTTTATCATGGTATTTTCATGGATTAATATGAAATTTGTATTTTATGTTTTTATGCATTTTCATTGTTTATTTGTTTTCCTTTCTTACTTGTAAAGCACTTTATACTGTATTAATTTGTTGGAAAAGTGCAATACCAATAAACATTTGATTGATTGATTTAAAATGAAGTAAATCAGGATGATTTTACAGCGACCTGTTAAACGTTTGTTTCTGCACAGCATTTTATTATTGTTTGCTTGTATTCCCTCATCACAATGATTCATCTGTTCATGGACATTTACTGCATGTGTGCCAGTTTACACATTTACGCCCCCATTTAGTCGAGCACCTGCACTAAAAAGCAGTCGTGGTGCATCATGGGATGCCATTTTGAAGTTGGCTTTTCTATGACTGTATTAAAGCCTCTGTCTGCTTGTTTTTTTCATTGAGTTTAATGTGAACTGCAGAGAAATGTGCTTGAACTTATTCACAATATTTTCACAAAAAGCTTTTCAAAAACAAATGGCCCAAAAATATATTTGTCATCAGATTGTATTGTAAATGTGTTATCTTGTTTTATCAGACATTAAAACGTTTTTTATCTTTGCTAGTTTTAATTCAAATAAATGACTTTCCATTGAAGATATTTTTAAGTGTCTCTCATGAGAGACCTCGAGTCACTGAGGCCCCTGTGAGATGTTTTGGCTCTTGGCCTGCAGCAGTATGAGAGACTGGATGTGTGCCAGCAGCTCATTTCATCTGATTGAAATCCTCCTCCATGTCTGTCTGTGTCGTGTGTTTTCTGACATTACGAGCAAAATCATTTATTACAACACACTTGTTGTATTACAACACACTGTCTTTAAGGCAAAATCAGCAATTTTCAGAAGTGAATAAATCACTTCATAGGTTCTGTTGTGGGTTTTCCTTCAGTGAGGACAGATGGTCTGTTTCAGAGGATTAGATTCAACATTTGTGCACTTGGTTATATTTGGATGAGCTCATGGAAATAGTTTGCAGATGAGAAGAATTTATTCATTTATTGTCTTCCATGTTTTTTGTTGAATGTTTTTTGTTTGCAAATAACAAATCTGTTTGTGAAGATTTTTATTAACTTAATCTATGTTTCATTTCAGAGGTTGCACCCTCCAGAGCCATTATGGTATCATTTAAGCAAAAATAATACGCTATTGGCCAGGATCACACAGACCAAAACAAAATCAGACATGTTGACATGGAATGTGTATTTCTATAAGAGAATAACTATGGCAATGTTTGTCAGAGAAACAGAAATGTGAAGTTTGCAAGTTTCCTAAATATCTGAGAACATATTATATATTATTTTTATTTGTACAGTCAAAAATCCACATACAGTTCCTTTAAAGCTTAACAGGTAAATTTTACATTTAAAAGACGTCTAATAAACGTCCAAACACAGCCCAGGCAGCCTGATCTCACGAGAAATCACAAATACGAGTTGGCTAATTCGTATCAATTCATACGGAGTTAATCATACAAAATCATACGATTCTCATGAAAAAAACAACAATGAAACCAAACCCCTAACCCCAACGTCACAGGGGTCAAGGCAAATCATACCAAAACTTTGGTCGTATGAATTAATACAAATTTGCCAACTCGTAAAATATCTACGAATTCTCCTGACATAGCATTGGCCCAGACAAAGGTTAAAAATGGGCTGTCAGTGAAAATTGGATAGACATCTAACCATAGCCCAAAAATAAATAAATGAATAAAAACATCTTGTAATCAGACGGTGAAATGATGGCTATTGCTTGCTGGAAAAAGAAACATTTGTGTTTTTTGCTGGTAATGTAGGAGGTGAAATGCATTGAAGACATCTCTGGATCTACAGAAGTGATGTAAGGCATCATGTAAAGAAACTGAAAAAATCACATCTGGATCTATTGTGCATCTGCATGAGAAGACTTTCTTTTGTTGAAGTGAGATGTTTTGCCTCCACTGTAACGCATCATGAAACATCCGTCTGTTTTGTCTGAATGTTTAAGATAGAAATGTTGTTTTGCGTGAGCCAGCAGGATTAAGTGTAGAGATCACTGCTGATGCTTTCATTTGGTAATTATTTTAAAATGATGTCAAGCTACATTAAAGACAGCATGAGGCCTGATCACTGTAGGGTTTGTTGAATTCTTATTTGTTTATATAATATAAATATTATATTCTAAAATAAATATTCTGGCATCATTTACTCGTCCTCATGTTATCCTAAACCTGTCTGAGTTTCCTTTTCGTGTTGAACACAAAAGTAGATATTTTAGTAAATGATGGTAAGCACACAGTGACTACACATTGACTTCCATAGTATAAAAAACAACTACTATTGAAGTCAATGGGTAACATCAACACAATCATTTATCAAACAGTAAACAAACAGTCTCAAAATCTCGATTCATGAGTAGGTAACGCCCTGTTGACTCAACACTGAAGTGCTCCTGACATCTTTACTTCTGCACATTTATTTCTTTAAATCACTCTCATGTAACATTTATTCATATTGTTTTGTGTAAGAACAGCTATAGTCGGTTACGATGTTGATCTTTTGTGATGATTGTGAATGTATTTTTAACCTCCTCACCGTATAATAAATGCTTTGACCTGTCTGTGCTGTACAGCCAATGATGATAAAGACACACAAAGCTGATCTGGCATATTGTTAGCAGAGTTGTTGTCATGGAAACACAAAGCAGAAGAGATGAAGAACATCACTCCATTTCTTCTGGCATCTCCTTAGAACTGACATAAATATCATGCATTTAGAAATGCGCAACAGTTTCTCTTCATCAGAGCTCTTGAAGCTTCAGTAAAGGAAATGTAACAGTTTTCTTTAATGGGAAGTGTTGTCAGGGCTGATACTAAATCACTCGCCAAGCACATAATGTGAGTTAAATATGAAGTATATATTACAGTAGCGGCTCGTGACTGCTCTTCCAAGGGGCGCAAATTCAAAATAAATGTTCGGAGTGTCATTGTGTGTTGCTCGTGTTTTCAAAATATTTGTTTGTTGCTTGATGTGAACCATGTGCATCACGTGTTTTATCAAAATAAAGGCCTGTTGCGCACGCGTCAAAACCATTTATGATAAAAGAGACGCTCACGTTAACAAAATACACGCAAGACACTCCCTTAACAGTAAACTCTGATTACACACGAGATTATGTGAGTATCAGGCAAACAAGAGGGTCTCTTTTATCATAAACGCTTTAGACGAGTCTGCATCAGGCACTAATTTTAAGACACGTGATGCACATAGGATCACTCAACGCACCGAACACATATTTTGAAATGAAGAACCACACATATGATGGCATACATGTTGTGACGAACTTCGCATCGAGCGCCCTCAAAAAAAGAAGTCACCCGCTGCCGGTTTACAACAAACTATATATTTTTACAGCATTTATTCATTTTTGTTAGTTAATATAAGTGTTAGTGATCATTTGTGTGTTTAAGTTAGTTTATGGGCATCAACCCATGTTTGAAGTTGATCATGTTAATTAAAATTAAGTTATAATAAGATTAATAAATCCTGTAGTAGTATTATATATTGTCAGTTCAGGTTAACTAATGTAGCTAACTAATGTTATTACAAAGTGCATTATTGCATATTGTGTTACAAAAATATGTTTAGTAAGAGTTTCATGGCCAGTAAAAAAATATTTATTGCCATTAGATTTGTCAGCAGTCATTATAAGGTGTTGCAAAAACTTTGGGCCCTATAGAGAAATAACCCAGAGTGCCTTTGGCCCGATTGATTCCCACTGGACTGAGAGAGCTTAGACCTTAATCAATAATTGATTCAATGATCAATGATGTGAGACCTCAACTGCAGCTATCACCACCAGCTATGAGAGGTTAACACGGTTAAAAACTAACATGATTTAACAATGCCCTGAAGAAAACAAAATAACCTTACCGATAAATTGGGTAAATTTCATTAAAACTGCCAATTAAGTGTTCAGGTCATATTTCACCTCAAACCTAATAAAAATAACAAAATATTGAGAATATTTACTTTAAGGAGAAAAAACCCTCTATTTTCATTTGGTCAAAAAAAGGGACAAGCCCAGCCTGCTGGATTGTAATTTAACTAGGACTGTCAAAAAAATTAATTGTGAATAATCACATCCAAAATAAAAGTTTGTTTGCATAATATATTTGTGTGTGCACTGTGTTTAATTATTTTGTATATATAAATACACATGCATGTATGTACGTTCCTGCGTGCATGTGTGCATGTTTTTTATATTTATTATTTTTTTATATATATACTTTATATTATATATAAATTAAAAATATATTTACATAAAGTTATACATAAGTTATAAGTTATAATGTGTGTATTTATATATTTAGTGCTGGGCAAAATTAATTGTGATTAATCGCATAGAAAATAAAAGTGATTTTGGCATAATATATGAGTGTGTGCTGTGTGTAATTATTATTTTTAGGGGATTTTTAGGTTTGGGGTCATGTCTTGGGTGAAGTGATTGTATTAGATTTCTCTTGTGTTTTGTTATGTCATTTGAAGCTCTTTCTCAGTTCTTGTCTTCCTGTGGTGTCAGGTTTTGGCAGGTTCTGTGTCAGCTGAACGAATCTCGGATTGTTCTTGATTTGATTTTCAGGGTCTTGATCCGCTCACATTGCGTCCCAGAAGATGCCGATGTTGTCTGGAAACAAACACAAGCAGCTTTGGTAAGACAATCACACATCACTAACAGTTTTATCCAGCAGCTTAGGAGGAAGATCCCAGGTTGCATTGCTTCCTGACGCATCCCATCGTGCTCTTCATATTCCCTGTGGTCACTGTCTTTGATCTCTTTCTGTTGGTGTGATGGAGGGATAATCTGCAAGTTTTTATGACCTGATCTGCAGTTTGCTGTAATGTCAAATCAGCACATGATGAAATATGTTCCACTTAACTCAATGTCTCATATTCACACCTTTATATTAAGCGGTTTTTATTTGTACATGCAGTGTTTTAATAGTCCTCAAACAGTTATTTTAGCATGTCGAATTCAAAAGTTATTCTTATTTTACTGAAGGGAGGGAAAATACATTTTTTATATAAAATACTGTTTTGTTTTGCACATTTAACACATTTCAAGGGATTATTCATGCACACAACCAAAGAAAATGCTGTCAATGGACTCATTGTTTAGAGTAGGACCTAAGAGAAAAGATGGTGTATCATTTGTGGCTATATGTGCTATCTGAGGCAGTTCACCTTCAAGTTTCACATACATTTACAAAAGACTATTTTTCGATGGTTGTTGGATATGTGATGACAAACAATGATCTAGACTTATTCCTGAGAGTGAGAGCTTTCATTTGATATAAGACTTGCCCATGTTTATCATATTTGAAAAATATGAAATATGTGAATATTAAATCATTTAAAACAATTGGGGGGGGGTAATAGTGTAAATTAAGTGTAAATAACTTTCTTACAGTACACTATATCTCAAAGTGATGCATATCTGCAGAAAGTAGAGAGTCTAAGCTTTCAAACAGTATCTCATATGTGTTACTGGGTCCATTAAAAATTAAAGGAATATTTTATATTAAGTCATAATACTTAATTTTGGACCATGTACAGGATCCGCGGAGTTAAAGAAGTTAAAGAGTTAAATGACAGAGCAGCGATCTATTGTGTGCAGTCATAGCAACACCCTTAATAAAATACACCCACAACGAATTTAATTTACAAAACAATAAACTCACCTAAAACTGTAATGCTATTTTTCATTATTTTCGGTACCCTATATGCAAATATATTTACATTTTTATACCTTTCCACCTTCTTTTCTTGTGTTTTCATTTCAATCTGCTGTGTGATAGGATAGGAGGAGCTGATGTACTGTAAAGAAAGAGAGAGAGAGAGAGAGAGAGAGAGAGAGAGAGAGCAATTGCAGATTCTCGTCTTCGCATCGCTATTGGTTTCCTCCTCGCCCTTTAGCGCACGCCGCGCACCTCTCACGCCCAGATCAGCGATGCTCGTACCTGGCGCAGGGCGAAGATCCCTCAGCATCAGGACCAGCGGCTCTCCATGACGACTGAACCTTCAGCATGGTCCAGAAATCCCGCAACGGCGGGGTGTATCCCGGCCCGCAAGCCGAGAAGAAGCTGAAGGTGGGCTTCGTGGGGCTGGAGGCGGGCGCGACGGAGTCCAGTCGAGACGGCGCGCTGCTCATCGCGGGCGCCGAGGCGACAAAGCGCGGCAGCATCTTGAGCAAACAGCGCTCCAGCATCTCGGGCAAGAGGCCGCCGAAACGCAACGCTTTCTATCGACGCTTGCAGAATTTCCTTTACAATGTGCTGGAGAGACCGCGCGGATGGGCGTTCATCTATCACGCATACGTGTGAGTATATCTGCATCAATGACTTCTGATGTTCATCTGGTAGATCAAAACAAAGAGCTGCATCTCCATCACCTGCCATTTATTCATGAAGATGTTTACACACCGGTCAGTGCTATAAGGTTTCAATACGAGTTTATTATGTCCATATTAAAAAAGGATTAGTAATCATTTCCATCCATATCTGACTATGCTGAAATGAATCTTTGTGTTGGTTCTGAAGGATCTTTAAGGTTGGTTTTGCTCCTATCGAAATCTGATGTTGTTTGTTTTTGAATGATCTTAAATGAAACAAAACATCTTGTGCAGCTCAGATCTCCAGTTGCTCACAAATGCATTACGTGGACCTGGATTCTGAATTATTTACTAAAATCCTGTCGGCCCATGTGACTTGGGAATGTTGCAGAGTTGTTACTCATGCTGTCGTGCTGGAGTAATATTCCAGATCTGGATTCATCTGGTACACTGAAGAACCACTTTTCCTCTGTTATCTGTAATCAACAGAACATATACAATCTTAGACATAAAGAACAAGCTTGCACTCCTTCCTTAATCAATCCTATAACAAATACAGAGAAACATACTGCTGATAAAGTTGTCTTTGCAAACAAGTATTGCTGTGGTACCATAGTAAAGTGAGGGAACATCGTGGTGATATGTGATGCTTCTGTATCATTTGTCAGTGGTATGGTACCGTGATTTTTACACTGAAAGTACACCTTGTACCAGATAGCTCCTGTTTTTTTCAGTCAGAGATTCTTTCAGCACCACAGTGAGTGGACAGCTCCTCAAAAACACACAATAATCATTCACAACTTAACAACTCAACACAAAAGTATCAACAAATGTTCAAGATTTTTAAACAAATCTTTTTATATATTGAATGATAAAAAATAAACACAAAAACATTTGTGAGCGTATTGTGTGTTTATGATGTGTAATGTGCTTCAGCTGTGGATAATCTGTGAACTTGAAAAGAACTGGAAAGCTCTAACATTTGTTTGCAGATCAAATGTGCTTAAGATTTTGTTAAAGGTGCTGTAGAATTTAAAACTGTATTTATCTAGGGATAGATGAATAATAAGAGTTGTGTACATGGTAATGACAAACACGATTATTTTCTCCTTAACCTCATGCATGCAAAAGACCGCTGGAAAACAGACCAATCACAACATAACACCAACTGTGACGTTACAGTCCAGATGTACAACCAACATTAAATTAAGTGCAATGTTGTGACTGCTGAGTTAGCGCTATATGCTAGTTAATGCTATACGTTAGCATTTAGGCTGAAGTTCTTCTATTGACGTTACAGTTACGTTTTGTAGGTCCATACTGAAAAAAACCCCAAAAACTTACCACTTAGAAACGTCCATTAACAATCTCAAAACAATTGATTATTCCTCAAAATCTGATATAGAGTCAAACATAAGATCTGTTTACACACACACAGAGCTACTGAAGGAGAAACAGCCAATCAGAGCAGAGCTCAACATTATTATTCATGACTCTTTTAAATAAGGTAATAATAGACCATTTCATTTTAAGGATTGTTAATGGACATGTATAACTGTTTCTGGATAATTTTTGCACTTAATAAAGCCACAAACCTTCTATGTAGATATCAGAAAGCAATTTAAAAGATTATTAATAATGCATTCTTTGGCACCTTTAAATATTCATTTTTGAAATAAGTTAATAGTTAAATAATTCTCCTCCCTGTGTTTTCTCTGTTTATATCCAGTATAGGCAATGTATAGACATTCAATTGAGATTATTATATATAGTCTGTGAATTACATCCGGCACAAATCAACATTTGTGCGTGTGTGTATTAATATGCAGATATATTTATTTGGTTTAAATATGCAGAGATTTTGCCAGCTGAGTCTGGGTATTCCCCATATTTCTTCCTTGTGTTCCATAATCATATTTGTGTGATTGCTTTTGCCATAGTCATCTTTGGCTGTCTCTAAGAGATTATAAGAAACTATTTATTATAAGTTTTCTTTGAAAATGTGTATTGTGAACATTAGCTTTGGCCATAAACACATTAGAAATGGAGATATAAAGATGATGTTGCTGATGAATTTGTGGTCGTGTTTTGTCTCCCTCTGAAAATCTGTATATACAGCATTTCTGTGGCTCATCTGTGATGTGAGACGTGTGTGTTGTGAGCTCTGAATCTTGTGGACTTTTGGGTCTTGATAAATTTCCATCATTATCAGGTGTGTGTGTGTGTGTTTATGTGTGACCTCTCAGTTCAGGTGTGAATCAGGCAGCACCGTTTAGGTTCAGTGTGAAAGAAGCAGCGTGATATCGTGATGATGAGAGAGATGTGGCCATCTGCCCTACAGATCTCACGCACTGAAGCAGCACATTCATCAGGAGTTGTTTGTGAGATGAAAACTGAAGAAAACACCTTGTAAAGATGAGCTGAAGGTTCATTGATAGTCTTTTCTGATTCTTTCTTCGTATTTGTTTCTAAGCATCACAGATCTGCTGGTTTAGGTTTTTAGAGGGATATTGGACTTAAGTTTTAACATGCAAATGTGTTCATGTGTTGTGTTGTTGTGTTGTGTGTGTGTGATGTACCTCCTTTGCACCATAGTAGCAAATTTTGCACATGCGGCAAAAGTGTCTTATAGCTTCAGTTTGTTGTGAGGTGACAGATTTGCACGTAGTGTATATGAGCTGTTTAAAGATTTGATTTGCTTATTTCCTATTGGCTCATAAATATCAGCAGTCTTTCCCCTGAAAGCTGCAGATGAAGACAGAGAGATTCATAGCAAACTAACCCCTTCACAAAGCTAAATTTATATGAATGTTCTCAGCATGACAAGAGCCCTGAATGATCTGTGGATCCAGATTCAGCTGGTGTAAAGCAGAGCTCTGCTGGATGAGATGAGATGAGAAGCTGTCAGGAAACATCCAAGAGCTTCTTCAAACTGTTTTTCTTTCTTACAAGAGAATCTGGGTAAAAAAGAGCAAATAAAAAGATTGACAGGAACTTTATAAAGATCACAATGAAATGTTACTTTATAGTTTGGTTCTTTTGGTCCAAAAAGAAAACAATTTATTAAGATCTGGTTTGTTTAGTGTTCACACCAGCATTTTATCAGGGAACCTGAAGACAGTGGCGGCTGGTGACTTCTTTTTTCGAGGGCGTACAATGCGAAGTTTGACACAACATGTATGTAGCCGTCATGTGTGTGGTTCCTTATTTCAGTGTTCTGCACGTCTAATGCATGTATGTGCATCACGTGTCTTGTCAAAATAAGTGCTTGCTGCAGATGCATCTAAAGAGTATATAATAAAAGTTTGCCAGATACTCGGATAATCAGAGTTTAGTGTTAAGTGAGTGTCTTGCGTGTATTTTGTGAACGTGAGTGTCTCTTTTATCATAAACGGTTTTGACGCATGTGCAGGAGACACTTATTTTGACAAAAAAACACGTGATGCACATGGTTCACATGATGCAACAAACACATATTTTGAAAACGCAAGCAATACACGACACTCCAGACATTTATTTTGAATTTGCGCCACTCGGATGAGCAGTCACGAGCCTCCATTGGCTGAAGATAACAAACCTTAACTCTTTTTTTTTTTTTTTGCCAGCCAGTGCCAGCATTTTTTGTTCTTCCATAAATATATAAACATACAAATATATCAAATGAAAGAATAGACCCTCTGTTTTCAAACAAAAAAATAATAATTTTTTATCACCTCTTAAATATGGGTAGGTTTCTTCAAAAACAACACATTTTGAGCAAAAAGCTGAAATGATTGCATTTTTGTAAATAACTTTTGTTAGCTGTGCTGGAAAACGAACATACCAGCAAGACCAGCATATGTTGTGACCAGCATGAAAATTATGCTGATCTATGCTGTTTATTCAGCAGGGAGAGATGAGATTCAGAATGAAAATCAGAACATACACACAGTTTTTACTGTTTTTGGATCAGTGGATGCTTCAGTGTTTTACAGTATAGGTTGGGTAAGAGCGACACCTGGTGGATAATAAAAGAAATATGGATTGCCGTAAAAACTCGTCAGGGAAGTGTCATTAGCAGGGAAGCTTTTTCTCTTAATTGAAGAGATAACTTGTCAATGGCGGGGAAATGGTTAATATATAAGGATAAGGTCACCACCCGATTGGTCGACTTTGATGACTCATTTTATGCGACAGAGGTCTGATTATCCACAATAACAATGCTGCATCCTGGAGTAAACGTGTTTATTTTATGCATCTTCATATGGAGGTATTATTAACAGCTCAGAGCTCATAAAGATATTTTACTATCACTAAACATTTTATAAACGTAAGCATTTTTTTCCAGCAGTGCCGGTCCCAGATGCTGCGGGGCCCTAAGCAAACCTTTGTAAGGGGCACCCTGTCAGTGCATTAAAAAAAAACCATTCAATGTTGCTGTTAGTTAATTGTTAACTAACCACATAATTATTAACTAACCACATAGTGTATTATCTTACAGCTGTATATTATTCCCATATGCACATTACTTTGAAACCCTGACTGATAAACTTGCTAATTATATCTTGTAAAATTATAAAAATTTGCTGTAAAGCTGTTTTGATTTAAAGGGGACAGAGAATGAAAAAACATTTTTACGTTGTCTTTGTTGAATAATGGTAGTCTACCCGCATTCACGAACATACAAAAAGTGCTAGACATGCTATACATCTGAGTCTCATCGAAATTCCTCTTTTAGAAATGTCAGCCAGAAGGTGCAGAATAGGTGCAGAACCACTTGTTTAAAATCCCCCACCCTAATAGAGCTATCTGAGAGAGGTTTTTAGGAAGCTTTTAAGGCATTACAGACCCAAACAAAAACATTTTTGTCTACATGTCACATCACAGAACAAGGATAAACGTTACCCATTTACTAAACATTTATTAAAGTGCATAAATGTGGTTAACTTTATTTACTGACACTGACACTGCTTTATTTGGCAATACTAACAAGACTTTAAAATATTACAAACACACATACCTTCCTCTTGTTCCCTTGCTTCACATTTTTTCCATTATTCTGCTCCAGATGGATAGTTTTGTTTTAAAGCAATGGTGGGCATATAATATGCGCATCGTTAGCACATCACTCTCCTGCGTCATGCACACGCCCGTTTCTAAATGCGAAGGCTGCACCTCCGGAGGTCGCATATGCATGCTGCATACGTCATCAAGCTTGGTTTATTTAAGATAAATAGGCATTTCATTTGCAAGTCATTGCATATTATAACAATTAACCATTAACTAAGAATAATTGTCAACTTTATAATTGTTAATATTCTGAAATACGTTTTTATGACGCATGCAGCCTACAAATGTGAATTCTGAAGTCTGCAGCCTTTGGATTGAGAAACGGCCTGCATGTCGTCCGAGTACATATCAGTGATTAAAGAAATCATTAAGTTTTTTAAAAACCCGCATACATCCGCATGTTTGCAAATTATTTAAATTAAAGCGTCTTGTTTTCATTAAACATAATAATAATTTTGATTTGGTTTTAAATTATTTTGATACTAAGGGGGGCCCTAGTGGTGAGGGGCCCTATGCAAATTGCGTAATTTGCGTATAGAAAAAGACCAGCACTGTTTTCCAGCATATACTTGATGGACTAAATGTTAATGAGGCTCTTTACCTCTCCGTTACTCCACACTTGCCCTCCGTTCATTTTGTTTATGCATACACCGAGCGATCGCAACAGATTTTCGTTTTAATTGAACCTAACATGTCAAGTATGAACACGTCCTAAAGATATCACAAAGACATAATGACATAAACATAAGCTGAGCTCAACATCTGTTTCCATGCTGGTCCGAGTTTGGTAAGTTGTCCAAACAGCTGTTCTTTTTTGCTAGTGTCCATCTCCCTCCCTCCCTCTCCCTCTCTCTCTCTCTCTCCATCATGTTTAACTGCAGTGACCAAAAGGAAAGAGTTTTGACAGCTCGGTCAAGTAAAAACACCCTCTGGCCCTTCAGGCCCTTCAGCGTCTGTTTAATAGTGTTGCACACGTCTCCACTCTGTGTTCAGAGAGATGAGTTATGTTGAATTCATGAGTCGTCTCCTAACAACCTTCACACTTCACAAATGACTCTTGAAATAAGAGCTGTCCCACTTTATTAGTGTATGTTTTAATCAATGTCTCACACACACATACACACTGTCATTAATAGAGATGTGTGAATGAGGCGTACATGTGTGTGTTAAATCCCATTCCCACTGCACTTTGGTGCCAGAACATTTCCGTAAAATTGTCAGAGAGGTTTCTGTGTGAACACAAACACGTCCGGTAGATGTTCTGGGATCGCTCCGTAGAAAGGACCTACCGTACAGGGTTCCGATGGATCCATGAAATCCTTGAAAGTTTGTGAATCTGGGGAAAAAATTCAAGGCCCTGGGAAGTTTTTGAAAATATACATACATAGATACAGTTCGGGAGGAGCACGTCAAATAAACCACTTAAGTACTTCCAGCTGTCTACAATCAGTAATCATCATATCTACCCAATCAGCACAAAGGCAAGCCATATATAAGTCTCAGTTTAGCTCTCCAAAGATCCTCTGCAGTCTTCAGAATCCCTCCACCACCTCGTCTCCTCTCTCTCACCAGGTTATTTCCTAAACCTGGGGGGGTACTCTGCGTTCGGGACCATTTCCGAGCTCAGAGCCCTCTCCCCGGACAGCACACCAAAAACGTTTACAAATTTAATCTATCCAACTTATTTTTAAGTGTGAACTCATGAAATTCGCATCAAACGCAAAATGCACAAAAAGCACCATTCGCAGCGAACGAGGCAGAATAGCGTCATTCGTGCCACGAGACCTCCAGACGCGCGTCAACGCGTCTTCACATTGACTTAACATTGAAATCACTCGCGCTTCATGCCTTTAGCCTGGCTGGTGTAAACGCAGCAAGAGCATTTGCTGGTCACATGTATGTGGGGAAGCATCGCTGATGTCATGGATTGCTCATAGTCCTCTTATTGAAAATGTTTGATGATTTACTGCCATGCAAATCAAACTGAAATCAGATTTTGAAGTGCATTTCAAAGCATCTTTTTCATGTGCAGTATTAAAGCCTCAGCGACTCAACGTGTGAAACCTCAGTGAGTGAATTAGAGACGTACGTCCTGGACACTTAGATTCTATGTAATAACATCAGCTGAGGAGACGCTTAAACAAACCATCAGAGATCTGACTCAAGAATTAACAGAAGAAACATTAACATATAGCAGGTGTATGGAGTGTATCTCTCTCTCTCTCTCTCTCTCTCTCTCTCTCTCTCTCTCTCTCTATCTCTCTCTCTCTCTCTCTCTCTCTCTCTCTCTCTCTCTCTCTCTCTCTCTCTCTCTCCTCTCTCTCTCTCTCTCTCTCTCTCTCTCTCTCTTTCTCTCTCTCTCTCTCTCTCTCTCTGAATAATCAATAGCAAATCATTGACAGTAAGAGATAACACAATCTCTACACTATGTGTTGAGTTGTTAGATGTTGTTGGTTGTGTTTTTGTGAAGCTCTGCTTCTATGTTTATGTGCAGACTGTGCTGCCAAAGCTTTAAAGGATTGAAGCCATGAGGTGTCAGACTGTTACTGTGAGACCACCAATCATAAACTAAATCTTTGTCTCCTGAAATATTCATGCACTTGCAGAAATATTCACACGCTGTGTTTAGTTTCAGCATGGGCGTAGATTTAGGGTGGGACGCTAGGGACATGTCCCTAGCAATATTCAGGGAAGACTGAATTGTCCCTAGCAATAATTTCGACCAAACAATTAATCTGTATTTATATATAACCACTAATGTCCTTCTTATTCTTGTGTTTTCTATTTTTTACTTATTATATTTTTTTTCAGGAATCATTTAAATGAGACTAGAAATCTTTTGCAATCCCGTTCTGTAAAAATGACGCTCTATGTGGTACACAAACGGTTAACAACTTTCGTTCTCTGCAATGCCCGCCTCCGTAACTCACATCGCTAATATGATTGGCTTTGCATTTCTTGAGTCCCGCCTCTCTAATCTTATTGCTGCTAATATGATTGGATTAGCATTTCTTGAGTCCCGCCTCTCTAATTCACATCCCTTTATGGGCTTGTCTTTACTCGCTACGTGTGATAGGATGGTTTCACTTTGTACAACGCGCCAAAGTTCACTCAAGACGCGCGTGATTATTCGGGCTACAGGTAAGTGAGGAAGAAAGTATTATTATACCCACTGTAACTGTTTCATTCACAAAATACGGAACAAGTTGTGTCACATAATGATTCAAGGAAAGTATTTTCACCAATACACGACAATCCCATGTTAACCTGAGGAGTTGCAAACTTTTGTCAACCTTTTATAAATGGGGTAGCAAGGTTATTTAGGGGGTCCCTAATCCCTGAAACATCCCCAACATGGTAAAAACATGAATTCATGTCATGATTGCTGAATACTTTCATTACTGCACTGTGGTCATTACTTGCACAGATGTAGACATAATGTAAGGTTGCATTTTAAACTTAAAATTATTTTTTTTCACACTGATTAACTGTCTGTTAATGAAAAGAAGATTTAATGTGAACTACAGAAACGTTAATAAACGTTGTTCAGGAAACAGCATGATATACATACCATCTTCAACACTGGGACTTTTTTGGCAAATTTAAATTAAGAATTAAATATTAATTGCATATTCTTCAATGTTATAAAGTAAATATGGTTATATCTTACAATGTGATTTTCTTTTTTTTTTTGACAAAGACTTAAACAGTTACTGTTTATTAGGCTCTAGGACATAACGAATTGTTTATTATAAATTTGGGATGGCCGGGGGTGGCGAGTCAGATGTTACTGAGTAAAGTGCATACTGAGTTGTCTGTTGTTTGTGTCAAGTAAACGGTGATAAACAGTTTTTGCAATGCAACCATTTTATTTATGTCCCCACCAATGCCAGAATCAAACCTACGCCCTTGAGTTTCAGTGTCTGTGGGAAACATTAACAGATAATATTATTGTTGTAATGCAATGTCATCTCATGAGAATATGTGTGTATTTTTATGTAAGTGTGGTTGTATCACACATACATTTGCTTATGTTTCAACACACACTGAAACGTATACTATTGACATATTGACAGGACTAATACATTAATTATTTATGTATTAACAGCTTTACAGATTTGTACTCTTGTATTTCTATTCATAAATATTAAAATCACGGGCATTGGCGTTTCTTACTCATGACGTGTTTTCATTCGTATTTATTTATTTAAAACGGTTTACTCATTTACCTAATGAAATGTTCATGACATTCAGAGAATTACACAATATTAAACAAGACTTCGTTTTGAATAATAACATTTTTGTAATCATTTAATTATTTTGTAATATTGACACACAAAAGGCTTTTCTCCTATGCAACAATTACTACACCAAAACTGTCCATTACATTGCATAATATAAAAAGAAAACATTATTTATTTAATTTTTTGGTATAAAAAAGGGTTTGGGTTTAGGGTAAGGTTTGGGGTAGGGCGGTACATTTTTGATAAAATGATTAAAGGGAAATGATAAAGCCTTCTTTATGGAATGAAAGATTTGTGAATGTTTTATGTTTTGACGCTGTAAAAAACGCAATAATGCAATGTTAAATAATACATCTACATTGTATGCTCAGCATCTATTTAAACATACAAAAAATATATTTGATAATACATATAAGTTATGTGTTAATACTGCATGTAAACAGTGGGATCAGACTGGATAATATGATGCTTCAAGGACTTTAGATTATTAGGACAAATGGATCTAATAATGTTTGTATGGATAAATTAGCAGTTTTTGCTGTACAGTACTTGTTCAGTCAATAGCAATACTCTTAAATATACACTATATCAATTATAACATAACGCCAGGGTTTACAAATCTTTAGACTTGTCTAGCAAAACTCATTGAATTACTTAATAAGTCTTACATGTGTGTGTAACATTTTTACTATTAATGTTTGTTCAGCATTGAATTCATGTGACAGAATCCTCTTCTGAAATATATTTGCTAACCAGCGTATCTTGTTTTGATTAACCATCTAAGATCATACCGGTCCATCTGCTTCAAATAGACCAACACTAACCAATATTACTCTACCAATATTAGCCTGGACTGGAAGGGAATCTGTTGTCTGTGCAAAATCTATTTCATCCCTGAATTAGTAAACACTTCTCTCGTATACATGTGTGATGTCTTGTGACTCGTACACATGAAACCCAATCATGTTGATGTAATGAGGCTGAACCAGCAGAATGAACTGCTTACACTTCAACACACAGATGAGAAAGAGAGAGATTTGGGTTTGTTGTTCAGGGTCAATAATCTATAATGGGAGATGTGGTTCTGTTATTCAATCCACTGGAGTGAGGTTTGGTCTTTAGGGCCAAAGAGGACTCAACTACTGGACAGACATCTTTAATCTGTAACAAGAACTTTTATACAGATCAACTTACAAATCACAGATCTTTATAATGCACACAATTCTGTTTGTGGATAGAAATAAGCCAACACATAAATGTTAAAGAAGAGTTTATGAAGAAATGCTTTTACATACTCAACACTGGAAATGTATGAAAACTATGATCACCCATAAGCAAAGGAGGTCTTTCTTTATTGTTCCGCCAAATATCAATGAGATTAAATGGAGAGCACATGAGGACATTTGCATCTCCTGCATCTCATATATTTTTTTTTTATTAATAATTGGTTAAAAAAGATGTAATAACCTTTTTTACAAAGCATGAGCGTGAGTGTGTGTTTGTGCTGTGTGTTTGTGCGTGCATGCGTGTGTGCGTGCGTGTGTGTGTGCGTGCGTGTGTGCGTGCGT